>NW_027142358.1:1678212-2383212 GCF_026170545.1 Melanerpes formicivorus | reverse complement strand
TCTGCTGCTACTATGTCAAGTGGTACAGGCCATGGGGTAATGATAATGGTGGAAATGATAAGTGGAAAATGGTAGATTAAGCAAATTGTCCTAGCAGACCACATGCAGAAGGAGCAGCTCATGATCACAGAATCACAGAACCACAGAGTCACAAGTCACAAAGGTTGGAAGAGACCTTAAAGATCAAGTCCAGCCTGTCAACACAGACCTCATGACTAAACCATGGCACCAAGTGCCACGTCCAATCCCCTCTTGAACACCTCCAGGGAGGGTGACTCCACCACCTCCCTGGGCAGCACATTCCAATGGCGAATGACTCTCTCAGTGAAGAACTTTCTCCTCACCTCAAGCCTAAACTTCCCCTGGCACAGCTTGAGACTGTGTCCTCTTGTTCTGGTGCTGGTTGCCTGGGAGAAGAGACCAATCATTGCCTGTCTACAACCTCCCTTCAGGTAGTTGTAGAGAGCAATAAGGTCTCCCCTGAGCCTCCTCTTCTCCAGGCTAAACACTCCCAGCTCCCTCAGCCTCTCCTCATAGGGCTTGTGCTCAAGGCCTCTCCCCAGCCTCGTTGCCCTTCTCTGGACACGTTCAAGTGTCTCAATGTCCTTCTTGATGGGACTCAACAGAGCATCAGGACACCTGCCAACAACAAATGCTTTGTGAATTTGTCTCATTTGGGCTGAGCTGTCCATGAATAACAACCCACAATAAATGGTGAAAGCTGAAAGTTTTCATGTTGCCAACTCCAGCCAGAACATTTGGTTTCCAGTTGGAAATGGCTCTTCATTTAGAAAGTTCCTTCCCTTTTATTCAAGAAAATAGATGTTAGAACATCCTGCAATGCTTGCATCTGCAATGAAATCTTTTCTTTACATCCAATTCCAGAAGTTGGGGGGGATGGGGAATTGGAGGGATTTTAATTTAGTTGTTTATCTATTTATTTTTAAATAAACAAAATCATCAATCATTGGAAACGTTCTCTTCCTGGCTCTGCTACTGACTTCTGATGGCATCTCAGGACATGGACAACAAAGCCCTTTGTTTTGCCAGCTTAGTTTGGAGCTATAGCCATGCCTGCCTGTGTTGGCATTATGCAGGTGGTTTTCTGAACTTGCATAGTCACTACTTTTATATCTTTGGACAAGGGGATTGAGTCCATCATCAGTAAATTTGCAGATGACGCCAAGCTGGGGGCAGGTGTTGAGCTGTTAGAGGGTGGGAGAGCTCTGCAGAGGGACCTAGACAGGCTGGGCAGATGGGCAGAGTCTAAGGGCATGAGATTGAACACAGCTAAGTGCCAAGTTCTACACATTGGCCACAACAACCCCATGCAGAGCTACAGGCTGGGGGCAGAGTGGCTGGAGAGCAGCCAGGCAGAGAGGGACCTGGGGGTACTGGTTGAGAGTAGGCTGAACATGAGCCAGCAGTGTGACCAGGTGGCCTGCATCAAGAATAGTGTGGCCAACAGGAGCAGGGAGGTCATTCTGCCCCTGTACACTGCACTGGTCAGGCCACACCTTCAGTCCTGTGTCCAGGTATGGACCCCTCAGTTTAGGAAAGATGTTGACTTGCTGGAACATGTCTAGAGAAGGGCAACAAAGCTGAGGAGGGGTTTGGAGCACAAGCCCTATGAGGAGAGGCTGAGGGAGCTGGGGTTGCTTAGCCTGGAGAAGAGGAGGCTCAGAGGAGACCTTATTGCTCTCTACAACTACCTGAAGGGAGGTTGTAGGCAGGTGGGGGTTGGTCTCTTCTCCCAGGCAACCAGCACCAGAACAAGAGGACACAGTCTCAGGCTGCACCAGGGGAGGTTTAGGCTGGATGTTAGGTAGAAGCTCTTCCCAGAAAGAGTGATTTGCCATTGGAATGTGCTGCCCAGGGAGGTGGTGGAGTCACCATCACTGGAGGTGTTTAGGAGGAGATTGGATGAGGCACTTGGTGCCATGGTTTAGTTGATGAGATGGTGTTGGGTGATAGGTTGGACTTAATGATCTCAAAGGTCTTTTCCAACCTGGTTAATTCTATTCTATTCTATTCTATTCTATTCTATTCTATTCTATTCTATTCTATTCTACTCTGCTCTGTTCTGATACTGGAACAGTTTCCCTTCCCTTATTTTGTCCTTTCAAGACCTCCTAACAAGTCCCAGCTGCTCAGCTTCACTTTGACAAACCATGGATCAGGGCCTGTCTGTCTTTGGACACTGTGTATCCTTTGCCTTCTCCCTTGTTCTGCTTACTGCTGCCTTCTGCAGAGGACTGCAGAAGAGAGCACTGCTAAGTTCCTCTAAAAGGACAAATGAGCTTCCTGCTCTGATCCCTCCAGTGCTGTCTCCAGAGCACCACAATCATGGATAAGCTGACCCTGCCAGATGGGACTGGGTCAGCATAATCTGCCCCCATCCACAACTCTCATGATAACCAGTGCAAGATGAGCCAGGACATATTGTTCTCAATGACAGACTCCAACTTCTGCTACTCTCCAGTGCCAGGAATTACTTTAGTCAGAGCATGACCATATTCACACACAAGATTAGCTGTTTCCATGAATGCCAGTACAGTTTTCCCTGTAATCCTCTAAGTTTCTTTCCTCTCAAGAGTCCTAACAAAACTTGTGCTGGCACAAATCATCCTGACTCTACAGAAATCAACACAGCTCTGGTAATTTTTATTGCAACTCGGGTTCGTCTCCCACTTGGCAAGGGGACCTGCAGGGCATTAGGGTAACCTGATAGGAAAATCCAGGACTCTGTCCCTGCCCTTGGACCTGTCTTATTAAGAGGGAAAGTAAAGTCCATGGACCAAGAGCAAAAGGGCAGGCAGCATAGTATTTTGTGACAGAAGTGAATGCCACCATCATCTGCAGTTGCAATAGATCTATCTTAAGAGCAGGGAGTTTGGAGTCAGGATTGCACTGACTCAGTTTGCAGAACCTGAGGAAATTTTCATCTAGTTTCTGACTGTTTTGAGTATAAACAATCTGAAAGTGGGTAGAATCCCACTCTGTTTCCTCGGGTGTTTGGGGAAATGTGATTGATGGGCTAGATGGATAGCATTACGGTGTGTGCTGTCACAATATCCCTTCATGCACTACCAGTGCAGGGCTGCACATCTCACAACACCTTGTCAAAGTAATAGTAAATAGCCTTTTTGACTTTAAATAAAAGACTGACGTGAAGATTAGTACCAGAAAGAATAGAAACTGTTTCTTGGAGCATAATTCCTTAATATTTGGACATAGTCTACCTTGTTGAGAAGTATCTGTCTGTGTGCATAAGAAAGAAATATGCTTTTGTCCCCCTAGCAGTGTCCAAACATGAGGTAGTGAGTATTGCTTCCTCACTACACACAGATAGGGGTTTTATCTGTACCAAGATCATATGAACACTGGAATAGAACTGCAAACAGATGAGCAAAAGGGCACAGACCTGAAAACCATTAGCTAACCTTTCCATCCCCTCAGCTTCACTTAGCCTGCTCTAAGAAAGACTCACTGAAGCTTTGTTTTCTGAGGACATTTGTATTCTATTAGGAAAGGGCAAACAATAGCTTTGTGTCAAGCCACAACTGTATTCCTTGATGCTAATGCAGGCCATTTAAAGTTCAGCCAGTGCCCCTTGGGTTTTCGGAGAGCTGCACAATTGGGATGCTAGGTTCACTTCCAGTTTCAAAGCTTTGCTGTGTAGAGGATTTGAAACCTCACAATTCCACCAAGACTATACCAAATAAATTGGCAGAGGCTGCTAAACCAAGAGGGACTGTAAGTCAGTGTCTTGGCAGATAGGAAAAGAAAGTCTGGAAAAAGATAATTCTGCAGGGACTAGAGGAGGGCAGGGGGAAAAATGAAGTGGTAGAACAAGAGAAAATGGTTTCAAGTTGTGCCAGGAAGATTGTATATTAGGAAAAATACCTTCAGTGAAAGTATTGTTAAGCACTGAAACTGACTGTCTAGGGAAGTGGTTGAGTCACCATTCCAGGAGGTATTTAGAAGACTTGTAGGTGTGATGCTCAGAGACATGGTTTAGTGGTGGACTTGGCAGTGTTGGACTAGTGGTTGCACTTGATGGGCTTAAAGGTCTTTTCAAACCTAAATCATTCCATGATCCTATAACTGCAGAAAAGGAGGCAAAGTCAGCTATAAGCTGATCTTGATGATGTCCCTTTGCAAAAGAGGTGAGCAGCACACTGGCCTGCCCAGGCTGGGAGCCCAGGCTGCAAAAGCATCTGGCTCAGCCCTGCTGCACACAGGCTGGGGAAACACCTGAACTGAAGCAGCAGTTGCAACATGGGACAGTCTTACTTACAAAGAGCCTTTTAATTGAAAGTGTAAGGAAACAGTGCAGTAGATTACTTGAGGATGACACAGAATCTACATCACAGGAGATTTGGGGGGAGGGGGAGGAGGTGTGAATTGGGGAATGGGTGAAAAAGACAGTGGCAGAGCTGGTTCTGTCCTGGAGGAGGGGCAGGGGCCAGGGGAGCCCTCCTCTCCTATTTTTCAAGGCCGTGTCTATGGTTGCTCTGCTAGTGTTTGAGGTCTCAGAGCCAGATGAGACCTCATGAGAGGTTAGAGCCAGGTGTATCTATACAATCTGTGCAGGACCACCTGTTGTGGAGACCAGTGTGTTTTCTGCCCACTTCCTCAGAGTGTCTTCGTTTTAATTCATTGCTCACAGGGCTGCACAACATAAAGAGGAAGGCAGCACTCCAAGGAAAACATCCCTGACTGACATTCAGTGCCCCTACTTAATCCATCTGCTTGCTCAACAGGCCAACTCATTCCAGCCTAGTGCCAGAGTGTTGACCAGTTCACATGATCAACGAGTTGGGTTCAGTTCCTTAAGCCAAAACAACCCTAAAAGCAACCACTTAACTTCATGTCTTCTTCTAGGAAGTGTGAACTTACACATAAGTGTTCCTTATCACATCCATGAGATATGCAAGCCAATAAAATGTCATACTGAGCAAGATCAGTAGCCCACCTAGTTAGCCAAGCTCTGACTGTGTACTTGTCTGAAACAGCTCTTTTCTCTGGAAAGGCACTTTGGAGGCAGTCTCAGATACTGGGAAGTGGCAGGAATGCAGCAGGGCTATAGTGGCTTCATGCAGTCATGAGTGGCTTTGCTCTGGTAGAAGCATCATAACTTGTCTGCACAAGGTTGCAAGAAATGATTGTATCAAACCATCCTGAAATCAGCAAGTTCTCCATGGGACAGCAATGTGCCCTTGCGGCCAAGAGAGCCAATGGGATCCTGGGGTGCATCAAGAAAGATGTCCCCAGCAGGTCTAGGGAGGTTCTTCTCCCCCTCTACTCTGCCCTGATGAGACCACACCTGGAATACTGCATCCAGTTTTGGGATCCCCAGTTCAAGAGAGAGAATCCAACAGAGAGCCATGAGGATGGTTAGGGGACTTCAGCATCTCCCCTAGGAAGAGAGACTGAGAGCCCTGGGGCTGTTTAGTTTTGAGAAGACTGAGAGGAGATCTCATCAATGCCTCTAAAATATCTGAGGGGTGGGTGTCAAGTGGAGGGGGCCAGGCTCTTTTCAGTGATGCACAGTAATAAGACAAGAAGCAACAGGTACAAGATTGAACATAGAAGATTTAACCTCAACATGAGGAGAAATTTCTTTACAGTGAGGGTGACAAAGCCCTGGAGCAGGCTGCCCAGGGAGGTTGTGGAGCTGCCTCCTCTGGAGACTTTCCAAACCCACCTGGATGCATTCCTGTGTGGACTACCCTAAGTGATGATCTCTGGAGGTGCCTTCCAACCTCTAATATACTGTGAGACTGTGATACCCGTTTCTGAGACTGTCTCTAAATGATACCTTATATCCTACCATTCCTCACAGAGCTAGACATCCAAGATGACAGATTATTTCTCTGCAGAATCCTTTCTGTTTGACAGAGCATGCTTACTAAGGATGTCTTCGTTTTTCCTCTTCATCTGCAGGACTCTATGACACACACAGGAGGGAAGCATTTTAAGTAAATCAGCCCAGCCTGACTTCAAAGGAAAGTGAGCTGGACAAGATGTGCCAAAGGGTTTAACATCTGCGCCATTCCTATAAAGCATTGTTTTGTCCTTCATACTTAGTGAGGAGACACCCACATATGTTTTCCACTTTCATTGTGAAAGCAGGAAATATTTAATTAAAATCAAGCTCAGCCTACTTTGTTTTCTCCTCATGCCAAAGTAACATCAGCTGCTGAGAGGAAGGAGTATCTGTGAGTCTTGGCACCCAAATGGCCTCACCCAGTGGAGGGACAGAGCCGGAGAGATCTGGAAAGATCCGCTGGGATGATATCTTAGTCCCTGGGGTACAGGAACAAACTAGGTCTTGTACCAGGAAGGGCAGAACTTAATGTGTGCTGGGGAAATTCAACACAGGGAGTTGTACTGGGCCAAACTATTGTCATTTATACAGAATAATAGAAAATAGGGATGGCAAGAACATCACCAGGAGATGCAGTCAGAATACAGAATACAGAATTAACCAGGTTGGAAAAGACCTTTGAGTCCAACCTATCACCCAACAACATCTAATCAACTAAACCATGGCACTAAGTGCTTCATCCAGTCTCTTTTTAAACATTTCCAGGGATGGTGACTCCACCACCTCCCTGGGCAGCACATTGTAATGGCTAGTGACTCTCTCAGTGAGGAACTTTCTCCTCACCTCCAGCCTAAACTTCCCCTGGCACAGCTTGAGACTGTGTCCTCTTGTTCTGGTGCTGGTTGCCTGGAAGAAGAGACCAACCCCCACTTGGCTGCAACCTCCCTTCAGGTAGTTGTAGAGAGCAATAAGGTCTCCCCTGAGCCTCCTCATCTCCAGTCCATCTGTCTTACCCCAGCCTGTCACCCTGACTTGGAGTTATGAGAGATGAAGTGAGGGCAGCTGCAAAGATTGTACTCCAGAATCCTCCCCAAACCCAGAAGGCATGACTTGAGGTACCAAATTAGATGAAGGAACTCAGAGGGGTAACTGATTTCTATCCTCATTGGATCAGGACAAATAAAGGACACTCCATCCAACTTAATATCCAGATCTTGTTATGTGTCACTTTTCATTTGCCAAGGGCCAAAAAAGTTTTTCAGTCCCCTTTCACTGGCCATATGGTAACACAAATCTTTGTGTTCTGTGTCAGTATTGCAGAAAACAGTCCTATGGCCCTGAGTGGTTTGGCAGAACATTCAAGGCTGCAGATTCTGTTCCCAGAGACAGCTTCATTTCCAATTCCATATCATCATTTGTGTGTCAGACACAACTTTCCTTCCCCATGAGTGGTACTCTCATGTGCTTTTTGGCTATGGCAAAGTGGCCTGCAAGTGGCAGGAGAAGCCCTGGTTCTCTTCAAAACAAAAACTAATACTAAAAATCATAATTGTGTAACAGGAACTTTCCATGAGGTAACATAAGTGAAACCCCTGGAGGCAACCACCAGGCCACTTTAGAAAGCTCTGTAACATCTGGAGGCTCTGATCAATGTATTCTAAAGAATATTATTTCCATTACAGTTTTCACCAAATCAGATCTTCTTGATCATAGAATCATAATATCAATAAGGTTGGAAAAGACCTCAAAGATCATCAAGTCCAACCTGTCACCCAACACCTCGTGACTACTAAACCATGGTCCAAGCCCTTTTTGAACACCTCCAGGGACAGTGACTCCACCACCTCCCTGGGCAGCACATTCCAATGGCCAATTACTCTTTCTGTGAAGAACTTCTTCCTAACATCCAGCCTAAACTTCCCCTGGCGCAGCTTGAGACTGTGTCCTCTTGTTCTGGTGCTGGTTGCCTGGGAGAAGAGACCAACCCCCAGCTGGCTGCAACCTTCCTTCAGGTAGTTGTAGAGAGCAATAAGGTCTCCCCTGAGCCTCCTCTTCTCCAGGCTAAACAGCCACAACTCCCTCAGCCTCTCCTTGTAGGCTGTGCTCAAGCCTTCTCCACAGCCTCATTGCCCTTCTCGGGACACGTTCAGGAGTCTCAATGTCAATGATATTGAAGTGTTCTCCAAATAATTCAGTATTTTGGGTTAAATCTCTCTGTTCAATCTTCTTGTAGAAGCTGAGTGGCCCAAGTCAAGCTGGAAGCAAATTAACATCTGCAAGCTGAATGAATTTCCCAGCCAGGTGTTAGCTCTCTCATTTGCAAGGAAATGTTGAAGCAGGTTTGTTGAAGCTGTGAAGTGCTATTTAAAAACCTATTGAGATTGTCATATTTATTAACATAATCACTAGCATTTCTCTATAATTTAGAAATGGGGTCCTTAGTGTTTAGAACAGCAGCCAGAACATAGTGCTGGCCATAATCCCACTACTGGAAAACATCCCTTATCCATCATCCCCAGCTCACACTGCATACTGAGCTAGGCTAAAATTGCTTCCTCAGTTACAGATGGGGAAACTGAAGATAAGAAGGAAAAAAGTTACTCAAAAAGTAAGGTTCTTTCATTCCATCAAGCTGTGGAATCAGCAAAGGGAAGGCTGAGAGATAATGGATTACCTAAATACATTGACACATTTATGGATCCAAAGTGAAAAGAGGATTTGTCCTACATAGAATCACACAATCAACCAGGTTGGAAAAGACCTCAGAGATCATCAAGTGCAACCTATTACCTAATATCTAACACCTCATAGCAACTAAACCATGGCTCCAAGTGCCTTGTCCAATCCCCTTTTGAACACTTCCAGGGGTGGTGACTCCACCACCTCCCTGGGCAGCACGTTCCAATGGCCAATTACTCTTTCTGGGAAGAACTTACTCCTTACCTTGAACCTAAACTTTCTCTGGCACAGCTTGAGACTGTGTCCTCCTGTTCTGTTGCTGGTTGCCTGGGAAAAGAGACCCAGCAGCACTATGACAGCAAAGGTTTGTTTCAATCACTTTGATGCCCCTTCTTGTTTCCCCTTCACTCTCACCTTGGCCCATCCTGACCTCACCATATATTTTAAACAGTTTGGCCCCTTCCTCCTGCTTTCTCCAGAGAAGAGGGAGTAAATAGAAGTTGACATGAGCTCAGGAAAGAGCCTGGAGCGGAACAAGAGTGGACAAAAGTACAGTGGCTCATAGAGCTGAAGTGCAGCAGTGTTGTTCCCCCAGCTTTAGAGGCTATAAAATGGAGAGCAGCAGAGCACAAATATGTTGTCATGACAATGAGTGTGATTAAAAACATGGGGGCTTCTCTGCATGGCTGATGCACTGAAAGAAAGGTAACCAGGACAGCAGTAAACACTTGATAGATCTGACTGTGTTGAGGAGCAAAGCAGCAGAGAGTCTGAAATGTAGTAACAGTAGAGACAAATTATCTCTTATTGATGGAAGGAACCAAACTTCCCTACCTGTATTGATGGACACTAGTGCTCTAGTGCCACGAGGCACAGAGAGGGATCAGAGCAGGCTGTGTTCACAGTCCAACCTCGGTCTCATGGACTAATCCTCTTATATTAGCAGAAAATCAAAATCTATTGTATGGACTAAATGACAGTCTACAGAGTGAAATATGAGGCATGCAGTGCCACCATGCAAATCTCCACCCACGGTGTGGACTGGATTATTGAGCTTGTAAGAAAGAAGCATCAGGACAGGTTGCTTGATGAAAATTATTACTTGGGGAAAGTATCATGTAGAGAACCTCAGGGTGGCTTGCTGCAACCAAGCTCAAGAGGAAAATTGTGATAGTAATTGGATTTTCTGTTCCTCTCCTGCCTGCTTATAGTCAGTAAGTAGTTGTTTCTACACCATCCACTACAGAAAACTCCACAATATCTCTGTCATGCCCCTACAACACTTTCAGCCAGAGGTATTTTATTCAGTGTCAAGCAGTTAGTTATGTGTCCTCCCAGTGATAACAGATCCCCTGATATACAAGAGTCTCCAGAACCTGTGCTGATCACATCAAGGGATGGCTGGCCACGCAGTGAACCAGCCATGCCTACCTGGTCAAGATCCCAAACACCTGCCCTGCCTCAGCAGGCTATGGGAAAACAGAGATTAATTAGGAAGGGATGGCATAGAAGCTGAGGACCTACAGCAGCAATTTGCCCTCCCTATTCATACACTCACTCTGCCCAGAGGAAGCTGTTCCAGCCTGACCTAACACCTGCAGACTGACTCTTTTGCCTGGTTGCAATGCCACTCAACCCATCCAACCAGGAAATGCCTCCAGATCAAATATGGAATACAGAATACAGAATCAACCAGGTTGGAAAAGACCGTCAAGATCATCAGGTCCAACCTATCACCCAACACCATCTAATCAGCTAAACCATGGCACTAGGTGACCCATCCAGCCTCTTCATATAGCACAGTCTAATGTCTTGAGACTATAAAAGAGGTGGAAAACAGAGAGAATTAGAAGACAACCCAAGAAAAGTGCTAGGAAACATACACACCAAGAGTGAGTTCTGGCACAGTGCTCTCTACATCTCTCACAATCACACTACTCATCCAGGCTTTCTTTGCAGCCTGGGTGAAGCTGAAATTGGAGGGACAGCGTACAAGCTCAGCAGTCACAGCCTGAAGACCTTGGATGCTGGTCACAAGAGGACAGTGCCTATGAAATATTCTGAGTTTATTCAAATGTTTAACCTAGTACCCTGCTTAATCAGGCCAGTGACACTGGGAATGCCATGCCATGACCTGGCAGCAGGCTGTCTCAAGATGTACTGTTCTCTGCCTAGAGGATTCCTTTCTGCCTTTTCTCTTGTGTTTGTGAAATGTTTAGCTCTGATCCTAAGGAAGCAGACAGTAGTTCTTTTTGAACAAACTGATAGTAATGGACCTCTCAGTTCATAGGAGGCTTTTCTTTGTTTTCAATTCAAACCTCACTGGCTCACATCCAGTCAGCTGTCTTGAGTTTCTGGATTTGGTTCTTAAGCAAAGTTTTACAACTACATCCAGCACTGTTAGATTGATAAGATTCACATTTTTGAGCTTTGCAGGGCAGACATATCAAACAACAAGGAACTATGGAGGCCAGTCTGCCATATTTAACAACCTGTGTGGATTGGCCTGTCCATGGATCTTCCATTTGTACAAAAATTAATCTTTAGCTAGCCTTCTCCAGTCCCAGTGTTGCCTATCTCTCTCTCTCAAAACAGACATCCCTTGCTGTGCTGAATTTCAAAAGCAGGAATGGTCTATATTTTTCTGCTTGACTGATCACATTTGTGTCCTCCTTTGTAATGTTGGGGATCTCTTCCACTTCTCTAAGGCTACTCCATAGTCTACTAGATCACATTAACAGGAAGTTTCACTTGATATTTCTCCTTCTCCTTCAGCTGGCCCAGGGTATGTTCAGGTGTCTCATTCAAAGCTGCTCTTCAGGACATCTCCCATTAAGCTGCTAACCTCAGTCCCTTTCAAGCAAGTTCTCCATTTGTGTTCACTGCAGTCCTCTTCAGCAGCACAAGGGAACTGATATCTGCCACATAGTATTGATCTTCTTTCACTTCCCATCTCACCTGAGCCCTTTTCCTTCCTGCAGTCCTCTTCCTCTGAAATTAAGAACACATGCAGCCAATCCCATTTTCAAGGCTAGGTCCTGTTTTGAAGGCATACCTGCTTTCATGCCCAGTAGGGCACACCACTGCTCTCAAACTGTGGTTGTTGAGAACAGACTTTGTTGGATACTTGAGCACCAGAGGATTCCCAACAATTCTGATCTCATGTAGGAGGTAAAACCCTCACCTCTGGTAAAACCAGAGTTTCCACACTGGGAGTGTGTCTCACTTCCACTTGGAAGTGAACATTGGGGTCTTTCTTGTCAGTTTTGCCACAGAAAAAAAACCTGTCACCAGATTTTGTGATTCTCCTCTTTCAGATTCCCCTCTGTCTCTGAGTTGCCACTGAAAACTGTGTCATTCTGATGGCTGTGCAAGATCTCAAGCACTTGGAGGTCCAGTGAAGCCGGAAGAATTTTCCTCTGTGGCCACCTTTCTTCTCACAGTGGTTCAAAATAAGTCACAGACCAGGTGGCCACTGTGAGCACCCCATAAAAACAGTGACAATAAATTATTGTTCCTTATCTGGGACATCAAGCTACAAAGGGTCATGGTGTTTATGCAGGGAAACAAGATGGGACTCCCTTGTTTCAAAGCAGGGTCTGGGAAGCAAGAGGTCTGTTCTGGAGGGAGAAATCCAGGCTGCTTTGTTGTGAGCAGGACACAGACAGACTGTCTCCATTTCACTCACCAAAAAGAAAAATGTGGGAACTTTTGAGCTGGGAAACTACTGACATTGCATCTAGGGAAGAGAGGCAGCATATATGGTTTTTAGTGGAACTCCACTGTGCCTTAAGGAGCTCATGGCACTAGGACTAACATTGTCTCACTTGTTAGCTTACCTCTCATACTGAAAGGACAAATCTTGCCCTACAAAAATACCCTACTTCTTCCTATTCTACCATACATACAAGGAAATCACTGGGAAGTTGAGGGTTTTTTTCCCCTCTTTTCTAAGTGGAACCTAAAGCATGTTTCCCATTTGCCTGGCTGGTTAGTACAGATGTTATTTTAAAGGCTCCAGCCACCAGGCCACTGCTCTTACACAAAACTTGACCGCTCAGAGAAGTTGTCACACAGGGGTTAAACGACTTGTCCCAGTCTGGGAGCTCATATCCAAGTGGGAACTGTAAGTGAGGGGCAACCAGACTCCTTTCCTGTTCAGTCACACTGCTGTCTGCACTGCGATGATTTCATTCACCAAAACATGGTCCTGGACAAAGAACGGACTCTGCAAAAACAGCCTCTTATCTGCTCCTGCCTGCCTCTTGTCCAAGTCATGTGTGATTAGTTTACTGACATAAACACCCCTCTGGAGCCAAAGCAGCTGCAGGAGCAAGCTGTGCTCTGATACAGCTCATGCCTTTACAGCAGTGTAAGAGCAGTAGCTACAGTCCGGCTTTGCTGTTTATAGAGCTGGAAGGAAAATGCAGCTTGATTGTTAGGTATCAAAAGTAGACCTGGTTGAGCTGGCAAAAAAAAGTCACTCATTGCAGTGAGTATGAAGTAAAGATTAGTTTGAAGGAACAAATACAGAAGAGAGAAATGTAATACCCCAGGAGGTGTTTTAACTTGTCTATTTTCATTTGCTGATAGAAAGCAAAGAGTTTCAAAATAGTTGGGGCTGGGGAGACTAAGAGTAGGTGGCAGCAGAGGCTCTACCTGCCATGGCTCCAAACACACCTATTTTAAACAATTACTCCTGTGAGAATTAAAGCTGTTGGAATCTTCATTTCAAATGGGTCTCTGCAATGTGAGTTCTTCAGTTTCTGCTGCAAAAGGAGCTCTGCAGCTGCCTTCCCCTAAGCGACGCAATAGTAGGTTCTCTTCACTCTACCCATCTCCTATTGCCATTGACACTTCTAGAAGCTTGTTTCATTGGAGATCATAGAATCAACCAGGTTAGAAAAGATCTAATACCTAACACCTCATGACAGCTAAACCATGGCTTCAAGTGCCACTTCCAATCCTCTTTTGAACACCTCCAGGGACTGTGACTCCATCACCTTCCTGGGCAGCACATTCCAATGGCCAATCACTCTTTCTGTGAAGAATTTTCTCCTAACATCCAGCCTGACAGATCCTTCATCTCCTGTCATCCTCACTTGAAGTTAGCCAAAAGGAAGAAAGTCCTGTATGTGCACACATTACCCAGAGTGTGAGTTTACAAGCTTTGATTCCTTGAGAAGACAGAGTAGAATCATCACCACACCTTGCATTCCTGCTGCTGACAGGGACTGTGGAAGCATAGATGTGACACACACATCACAGACCTCTTCTCACACTGCAGCAGCTTTCCCAATGCAACTGCTTTGATTCTAGTTTTAAATCTCAAGCCCATGCTTTCCCCAGCTCTAGAAAATTCATTGGAGCCCCTCATCTTTTGCTTCCTTATAGGTATACGAAGTGAAACCCACAGCAGGCTCACCCCAAAGGCTTAGGGAAGAACAAAAAAAATTAAGGCAACCAACAACAAAAAAGGCACAAAAATAGAACAGAAACCAAACAGAGAGCATTTAAGATAGACCTCAACTTTTCTAAATGTACAGCCTCAAGAGCTTATTCTGGTAAGGGGATCTTTGCTCTGCTACAGAACAATGGTGTTAACTAAACTAAGACAATTCCCAATACTGCCTTAGTCCACAGTAATGGGCTTGTAAATGGACTATTTTTTAATGCTCCATCTTCTGACCTGGTAGGACAGTGAGAGTATTAGGATGTTGCCATGGTATTTTTTCTGGTTTTTTTCACTCTACTTGATCATGACTAAATCTATTTCCCCTTTATCTCACTTTTCTTTTAACACTTACACTGGAATATGATCCACTAGGAAAAATGTTCTAAATCATCATCATCATCAATTATTTTAGAAGAGAAACTATTTAGCTGATAGATCTTTCAGAATCATACTCAAAGGACAATTCATTAAAAAGTTAGGCACAATACACAAAGCTTTATCCTTCCTGAGGAGCAGGAAATATTTATTTTGCTAAGGTTGTTTGAACTTCTCTGCTCAACACATCAAGGAAACTGAAAAGCAAGGATGAAAGAAGAAACTGGAGACCATGACATAGGGCTCATGGAATCTGATGATGAGTCAAACAGAGTAGAACAGAATAGAATTAACCAGGTTGGAAATGACTTTTGAAATCATTGAGTCCAACCTATCATCCAACACCATCTAATCAACTAAACCATGGCACCAAGGGCCTCATCCAGGCTCCTCCTAAGCACCTCCAGTGATGGGGACTCCACCATTGCCCTGGGCAGCACATTCCAATGGCAAATCACTCTTTCTATTAAGAACTTCTTCCTAAAATCCAGCCTAAACCTCCCCTGGTGCAATTTGAGACTGTGTCCTCTTGTTCTGATGCTGGGTGCCTGGGAGGAGAGACCAGCCCCCACCTGGCTACAATCTCCCTTCAGGTAGTTGTAGACAGCAATAAGGTCTCCCCTGAGCCTCCTCTTCTCCAGGCTAAAAAAAGGGTAAAGGGTAAAGATAAGTCACTGAATCCCAGATCCATTCCGTTTAACCCTTGGCACTTATTGGAATTGGCTTACTCAGTAGTCAGTGTAGAGAAAAAAAGCTTCATCAGAGTGATTTGAAGCACAGGAGAATTAATATCTCTCTTTACTACACATAGAAGAAGTCTTAAATCTAAAATTCAGTGATGCTCCTAGCCTGGAGACTTAAGTGCACAAAATGACACCCTTCCCAGGCAGCTCAGACTGGAGCTCAGCTGTCTCCACTGCTGCCTAAATGGTTCTTGCTGCAATGCATGTCCATTTCTTCTTGTCCTGCAGAGAACAGTTTATTCCTCTCTTCTTTGCAGGAACATTTTATACTGTCGCTGTGTCCCCTTAGTGATGTGTCCGGAGTAAACAAACTTAGTCCTTTCAGTCTTTCCACTCCAGCCAGTATTAAGGCCTCTGGTTGTTCTCACTGCTTGCTTTTGGGATCATGCCACTAAAAGCTGGCACTCAAATCTGGACACAGGCATTGCCAGCAGACTAGTGCCAGGCATTGATTTGCTGCTCGATTTTCAATAGAGTGGAAGGATTATTTTATGTCTTGCCCAAAACTCCTACTTGTGATGCTTGTGTAAGAGCAGTCACCACTCCCCAGAGAACCTACACCGTGTCAAGATTATCAGACCTTTTCACCAAGAGAGAAATAAGGGCCCTACCCACCTAGTCCTACTCCCACAAGTACGTCTTTTCATGGTACAGTAACTGGTGCCAAGAGTAAAGAGCAAAAGGCAAGTTTGGTGGAATCAGCAGGCAGTAATCCCACAGACCAAACACTCAAATCTAACCTTGCAGCAGTCCTGGGTGCCACTGGGAAGGATATTTAATCTGCCTGTCTCTTTGATTCTCCTCCTGACTTTAACCTAACTAGCCTGGTTTAGGTCTGTAGGAAGGCACCTGTGTTACCATATGCCAGATTCAGTCATTCTCCTATCTCACTCAAACTGCTGACCTCCAATGTAGTACAGCTGCTAGCAGCAGCTGAAGTAGAAAGTTGAAAGCCATGCCAGCTGGTCAACCCAGTCTCCAAAAATATGTGAGAGTAAATCTGTGATTTCAGAAACAGTTGAATGAGAGCTGCAAAGACCTGGACAACAGCATGGTGCCCTAATGTTCATGGCAGAATCATGGAATTATTAGGGTTGGAAGGGACCACAAGGATCATCTAGTTCCAACACCCCTGCCATGGGCAAGGACCCCTCACACTAGATCAGGTTGCTCAGAGCCATATCCAGCCTGGCCTGAAAACTTCCAGGGATGAGGCTTCTACCACCTCCCTGGGCAACCTGTTCCAGTGTCTCACCACCTTCATGAGGAAGAACTTCTTCTTAATATCCAATCTGAATCTACCCATTTCTTGTATGTTCCATTCCCCCTAGTCCTATGCCTACCTGACACCCTAACAAGTCCCTCCCCAGCTATCTTGTAGCCACCTTCATATACTGGAAGGCCACAATTAGGTCTCCTCAGAGACTTCTCTCCCTCAGTCTGTCTCCATTGAAGAGATGCTCCAGCCCTCTAATCATCCTCATGGCCCTTCTCTGGACACATTCCAGCACCTCCAGATCCTTCCTGTAAGAGGGGCTCCAGAACTGGATGCAGTACTCCAGGTGTGGTCCCACCGGAGTGGAAGAGAGGGGGAGAATCACCTCCCTCAACCTGCTGGTTATGCTTCTCTTGAGGCAGTGCAGGGTGCAATTGGCTTTCTGGGCTGCCAGTGTTCACTACTGGCTCATGCTGAGCTTCTTATCCACCAGCACCCCCAAGTCCTTTTCTTCAGAGCTGCTCTCAAGCCAGTCGCTGTGCCTTTCCTGGCTTTGATACTCATCAGTCAGAGAACAAAGGCAATGCCGCATAGAATCATAGAATCATAGAATCATAGAATCATAGGTTGGAAAAGAACTTCGAGATCATCAAGTCCAACCTGTCACCCAACACCTCATGACTACTAAACCATGGCACCAAGTGCCACGTCCAATCCCCTCTTGAAACCACCAGGGTTGGTGACTCTACCACTTCCCGGGGCAGCACATTCCAATGGCAAATTACTCATTCTGTGAAGAACTTTCTCCTCATCTCAGGCCTAAACTTCCCCTGGTGCAGCTTGAGACTGTGTCCTCTTGTTCTGGTGCTGGTTGCCTGGGAGAAGAGACCAACCCCTTCCTGGTTACAACCTCCCTTCAGGTAGTTGTAGAGAGCAAGAAGGTCTCCCCTGAGCCTCCTCTTCTCCAGGCTAAACAACCCCAGCTCCCTCAGTCTCTCCTCACAGGGCTGTGCTCAAGGCCTCTCCCCAGCCTCGTTGTCCTTCTCTGGACACATTTAAGAGTCTCAGTGTCCTTCTTAAATTGAGGGGCCCAGAACTGGACACAGGAATCAAGGTGTAGCCTCACCAGTGCTAAGTACAGGGGCAGAATGACTTCCCTGCTCCTGCTGGCCACACTGTTCCCGATCCAGGCCAGGATGCCATTAGCCTTCTTGGCCACCTGGGCACACTGCTGGCTCATGTTCAACCTACTGTCAACCAGTACCCTCAGGTCCCTTTCTGCCTGGCTACTCTCCAGCCACTCTGACCCCAGCCTGTAGAACTGCATGGGGTTGTTGTGGCCAATGTGTAGAACCCAGTACTTAGACATGTAAAATCTCATGTCCTTGGACTCTGCCCCTCTGCCCAGCCTGTCAAGGTCCCTCTGCAGAGCTCTCCTACCCTCTAACACATCAACACCTGCCTCCAGCTTGGTGTCATCTGCAAACATCATCAGCTACACAAAGAGACGAAGAAGACAAAGGGTTCATAGAGAACCTGGGGCCGGAAACATGTTTGCCTAAACAAACTCCTTCAACCATTATGTATAACTAATGTGTAAAAAAACCCCAACCAATCTCAATTCCTGGATTCTCTGCAGAATGAAAAGATTAATAAACTGTAAGGAACAAGGTGCTTGCTGAGTGAGAATGGCTACACTAACTACGAGCTTAGCAGTTTCAGATGCCAAGGCTGCAGCGAGCAGCCTGTGGTTACTGTCAAGAACAGCTTGAACGCAGGGGTGCCTCAGTAACGGCTCTGCCATTTAAAACAGTGATATTATTCTGTCCACAGGAGACCTTTCAGATGAGGGCTGCAAAGTGGTTCACAGCTATTCAGCTTCACAAAAGCCCAGTGAGGGCAGACCGAGTATTTATTAGATGTAATTGTGGGCATTGTTACTAATGCCTTACAAATGTGTTGGCAGGTGTAAAGTTTTTGCTGCAAGGGTTTGTGAGGGAGTTGCATGCATTAAGTAGAATATTTAACAGAGCAACCCTACCTTTTTTGGAGGGTCCTAAAGCATGCATATAAATAGAAGGTATATCATGAAATTCTCCCAGGTGTCATAAATGAATCCAGCTTGAAGCCACAGTGAGATATATTATTCAATATTTTGCTGATTGGAGAGGAAGGGAGGGAATGGGAGGGGAGGTCTAATTAAGCTGAGAGAGGTCCAAAGCTACAGCTTAGGGGAGGAAACTAACTAACTAACTAACTAAATAAATAAATAAATAACCCAAAATACCAAACCCAACCCCACACAGAACTAGAACAGAACACAGAACAATATATTTCCATGGAGAGATCTTTGTAAGGTAACTGCTGTCTTTTGGGGTTTTGTGTGGTAGAGACCAGTGATGCCACATGGCTCTGCAAGGTCTCTAACATTGATACATCCAACTAGTTCTTCCTCTTTTAGCTATTACTATGACTATTTGCACCAAATAAAAGCAGACAGGATCCCTACAGTTTTTGGAGGGTTTTCAGCACTGGTCAGGCCACACCTTCAGTCCTGTGTCCAGTTCTGGGCTCCTCAGTTTAGGAAAGATGTTGAGTTGCTAGAACGTGTCCAGAGAAGGGCAACAAAGTTGGGGAGGGGTTTGGAGCACAAGCCCCATGAGGAGAGGCTGAGGGAGCTGGGGTTGCTTAGCCTGGAGAAGAGGAGGCTAAGGGGAGACCTTATTGCCCTCTACAACTACCTGAAGGGAGGTTGTAGGCAGGTGGGGGTTGGTCTCTTCTCCCAGGCACCCAGCACCAGAACAAGAGGACACAGTCTCAAGCTGCACCAGGGGAGATTTAGGCTGAATGTTTGGAAGAAGCTCTTCATAGAAAGAGTGATTGGCCATTGGAATGTATCATAGTATCATAGTATCATTCAGGGTTGGAAGGGACCACAAGGATCATCTAGTTCCAATCCCCCTGCCATGGGCAGGGACACCCCACACTAGCTGTGCTGCCCAGGGTGGTGGTAGAATCACCATCACTGGAGGTGTTTAGGAGGAGACTGGATGGGGTGCTTGGTGCCATGGTTTAGCTGATAGATAGTGTTGGGTGATAGGTTGGACCTGATGATCTCAAAGGTCTTTTCCAACATGGTTAATTCTATTCTACCCTATCCTATCCTATCCTATCCTATCCTATCCTATCCTATCCTATCCTATCCTATCCTATCCTATCCTATCCTATCCTATCCTATCCTATCCCCTATCCTATCCTATCCTATCCTATCCTATCCTATCCTATCCTATCCTATCCTATCCTTTCCCTCATGTAAGGTAGCTTTGCTTTGTCTGACACATAGTAAAGTTAACGTCCATCTGAGTATGTGCCATGGCAGGTCAGTGTGCGTATTTAATAGGTAGCTGAGAGGACACACAGGGCTGCAGATGAATGTTAACAGGCAAAAATTACTGCTTATGAAATCTAAGACAAGTCTTAGTTTTCCTCCTAACCAGAAAAAAGTCAAAGCTGCTTTAAAAGCTACTAAGGCAACTTAGGAGGATCATTACTTAGAAAAAAACCCTGTCAGTGAACATTGTGGGCTGCCTGAAAGATAGGTTTGAAAAATAAAACCCATAACTCTGCATCCCCCCAAAAAGATTCAAAAGTCACTCTTTAGTGCCACCAAAAAGGAATAACCATTCAGCTTTTTCACATGTTGTGACATAGTCTCAGCTATTCAGAGCTCTTCCCCAGGGTCCTGCCCTAAGTCAGCATGAACTGCAGATGACTTTTCTTGCTTAAAAAAAAAAAATCCAGAATATATTTTCTCCCAGTGGGAGCCCTAACCCATTTCCCTGCAGAATCCAAAGCCTCAGTCCTACATCTGGAGACACTCAGCCAGCAGCACTTGGCTGCTCAGGCATCCATCCCACCAGCCAGCTGGAGGTGGAACTTCAGCCGTGCTGCTCAAGTCAGTCTTTTGCCATCCAGAACATATACACAGATTGCTCACACATCTCAAGATGCTGGTTCCACCCCAAGCCATCTGAATTAGTCTTCTTGCATGTTCCAGCCACTAGGTTACCTGATCTAGTTCTCCATGAGGTGCAGGGGAAAGAAATGGGTTCTTGACGTACTTAAACGTTGTCGCTGTACCTTTTCACTGCACCTCACACCCACCCCTCAGTGAGTGCTTGTAAAGGACTGGCTTTTTGTTCCAATTAAAAGTTAAGACAACATTTTGCAAAGCATGTGACTTTCATCCTACAACTTCAGGATGGAGAAATAAAGCAACCTCTTGCAACCACTATGCACTGAAGCAGGAATAGACTAAAATCTCAGAGGACTCCTAGTCATCACTCTTCTGCTCTGATCTCCAACCACATACTCTCTGTATAAACAAAGGCTCTGGCCACCACAGTGTTTTCTGGCCTGCTGTAAAATGTTTTGCCACCCTCTCAAAGGAATCACTGATGCTTAAAAAAAAAAAGAGGGAGCCTTGGTCAGGCTTTTCTCACAGTGCCAGTGTCTGTCTAGGAGTCTGGTTGTCAAGAAAGTATAGGGAGATGTAGACAATGAGTCTTGGTGAATTGAGCAACTAAAGCAACTCCTAGTTCTAAACTAAGATTAATGAGCACATTACTATTTCTCCAGATTAATATTAGTCCAGACTGCAAAATAATAATGTAAATTCTATAAAATAATTCTGGGTCTTAGCTTAATGAAGATAGCATCAATAGCAAAAGAACATTCTGCTTCCAGAAACTCCAAGCCTGGCTCATTCTTGGTGAAGTTTGAGCACTGCTTTCACCCAAGGAGAATTCATTCCTGCAGGACGAATGGTAAGACAATGTTAAGAGCACTCCTTGAACTGGGACATCAGTCAGGGCCCCAGCCAGCAGCAGCCAGTCTAGATCATGCAGATAGCAAAGTGTCACTGAGAAAGGTGACTGGGTGAGATACTTCAAAGCTGAGCTCTAGAAGGGATGAAGTGAGGCTGGATGAGGGAACGTTGTACACTCCCACCTAGGTAGGCAAAGAGCCAGCTCTTCAACTAGCATAAACTGGTGCAACTCTTCTTGTTTTAGGCTTGTGTATGACAAATCAATACACCTGCCATGAGCCAGAAACTTTACTCTGAGGTCAAACTTCTGCCTGTACAAGACCAAACCTCTTTTCTGACAGATGCATATTCCCAGAGTCACAACAGCCCCTTCCTTCACACCCCTCATGAGACCTCAGTCCCGGGTCCTTCACAACTCTCATGAAACACAGGAAAACAAAGATCTGGCCTCCATCCTATGGTGTAAATTCGAGTATCTTTAAAATCTGGGCACATCTAAAGAGCACCAGGGGAAAAAAAAAGTTCTCAGTCCATTCTAGGAGGATTGAATGGAGTGGAACTCCATTGTCAGACTCAGCCTCTTCCTGAATTCTGGCTTTTTAGCAACAATGCAACACAGATTTCTGGAGACAAAAATGCTTTGGCTGGGCTGCTCCTCAGCATCCTTTTATGCAGTGTATGAGAGAGAGACAGAAAGGCATATAGACCTTGCATCTCTTTTATCACCTGAAGGGTGATAACATCAGCAGCATTGCTGATAAAATCAGCTTGTCAGAGAGTTTCCTGGCACAAAGTGCTCTAAACAAGGGCTGGGTTACCGTGGCAGGGTCTTCCAGAGTATCAGGACTTACTTGTGTGTGTTCAAATTGGTTTAGAGCTTTTCAGAATGTTGATACTCTCAGTCCTTTACATGCCAACCAACACATCATCTACAGCCCTCCAGTCAATAGGAATTAAGAGGCATTCACCACTCTGGACCCCCTAAGACAACAATCGTCGCACTTGCTACTACACAGCATACCTCAGTTAATTATGGTGTCACAAACAGAGTACAGGGCTGGAAAGGATGACTGCTGTTATCTAATACATTTGTTTTATGTTTTCATGGCACTGTTTGACTAAAAGCAACTGCATAGAGTATTTGGCACACTATCACATGTAATCAGGAGATAATGTCCATGGAATTGCACGTTGTCACAGGATAACAGCCTCCCACTGTTGCTGAAATACCAAATTGAAGCTGAGGCATTTATGGAAAACAAACGTCAAGTCAAAGCCAAGATGTTTATTTTAAAAACAAGAGGCATGGATCTTGTGGCAAGGTTCCATCATGTCTCCATTTCTCTAATAACAAATGTCCAACATGAACAGAGGCGAATGACAGCTTCTTCCTGGGATGGCATGGAGAGGGTGAAGTCTGATCTCAGTCTCACAGTACATTAGAGGTTGGAAGGGACCTCCAGAGATCATCCAGTCCAATGCCCCTGCCAAAGCAGGATCACTTAGGGTAGTCCACACAGGAATGCATCCAGGTGGGTTTGGAAAGTCTCCAGAGAAGGAGGCTCCACAACCTCCCTGGGCAGCCTGCTCCAGGGCTTTGTCGCCCTCACTGTAAAGAAGTTTCTCCTGAGGTTGAGGTGAAATCTTCTATGTTCAAGCTTGTACCTGTTGTTTCTTGTCTTATTACTGTGCACCACTGAAAAGAGCCTGGCCCCCTCCACTTGACACCCACCCATTAGATATTTACAGACATTGATGAGAACTCTTCTCAGTCTTCTCATGACTAAACAGCCCTAGGGCTCTCAGTCTCTCTTCCTAGGGGAGATGCTCAAGTCTCCTAATCATCCTCGTGGCTCTCTGTTGGATTCTCTCCAGCAGTTCTCTGTCTCTCTTGAACTGGGGAGCCCAAAACTGGACACAGTATTCCAGGTGTGGTCTCACCAGGGCAGAGTAGACAGGGAGAAGAATCTCCCTAGACCTGCTGGGGACATCTTTCTTGATGTACCCCAGACTGCTTCATGTGAAGACCTGCAGAGTTGTTTCTCAGTTCCTTTTACTTCCCTTCAGTTCAGTTTTTAGTCATGCTGTCCAGATAATGAACAGAAAATGGTTTTTCAGGTGTGTGATGATCTTTGTGTTCTCTTCCACCCAAGACCATTCTGAGATTCTATGCATGCAAAGTTTACAAAGAGATTTAAAAGGACAGCAAGAGATTTCAGAGGACAGCAGGAAGGAAAAGGGACATCAAATGCATGTTTAATTGGCTTTTACATAGCTCTTTTTCTCCAGAGGATGAATGATAATAACATGAGGCTCACTGAAGTCAAAGGGAGGCATTCCAGGCATTTCAGAGGGCTTTGACTAATGCTTTAAGAGAACAAACAGTTAATATTTTAAGGGGATAGAATGCTAATAATGGTGGTGTCTGAATTTGTTTGCAATGAGGGCAAGTCTGGACTAAGGGTGAAAAAGGAAGACAAGATCTGTCTGGGTCATGAGCGGCAGCACAGACATCCCTTGAGCCTGGCAGGCAACTGCTCATCCCATCTGCTGGCCCACAGGAGATTTCTGCTCTGTCTGCATCAACCTCACAGCCACAGAAAAGTTGTTCCTTCACTTCTCCAGTAAAGCTTCCGTAAGTCTACCTGGTTACCCAGTAGCAAAGGTAATTGATTTTCTTTCCTTTGCATAGGGAGAACAGAAGATTATTTCTCACAAGTTGCTGGTAAGAAACCATGTTAAAGATAAAAAAGATGGAAATGCCCTAGAATCAGTTTTGTCAAACCTAACTATAAGGGCCTGAGTGATGAGACATCTACTGCTACTCCTGGCAACAAAATGGCTTTGACATCCTAAAAGCTCTTTCAGATATTCATATCAAATTTTCCCTTTCATCACATTATCACTCATTAAATATCCTTGTGTTCATCTAAATTACTCCTCTCCCTCCCTGACAATGTTTTCTTCCTCCCACAAGGTAAAAATGCCTCTCTACTCTCTGGATCTGCTAACCCAACCATCCTCTTTAAATGTTCATCACCTCTCTGCCAACACCCTCCCTCTCCAACCAACCTCACAGGCCACATAAGAGTGTCAAGACCTAGTACACAGAGCTCAGAGCATCCCTGGAGATCCAGGGATGGTATCCAGCAACAAATCACCTGCCTGTCCCCAAAACACCGAGCTGGCAAAAGCAAATCCTCTGCCTCCAGTGCTACCCTAACACTGCAACAACAAAGGAAGGGGTTTGCTCCATGGCCCAGCCCCATTCCCTGTCTCCTGCCCCACTGCTGGTGCTGCTGACATTACCCAGGGCAGTGCTCTGCGTGTAGATGCATACTCATGCAACAGGACCCTCATCTGGCAATCTGTTCTGCATGGAGAGAGAGGCAGGACAAGCAGGAAGCTGTGTGCAAAGCATCTCAAAGGACTGGGTTTAAAAATATACCTAGATAACCCACTTCAGTTCCTGAAATGTTGAAGCTTCACAGCTCATGCCAACAGAGTTCCTGAAATGAAATACACAAATACATTTTTATTTTCATTGGATCAATTCATTATCCTCTCTGCAACACAAGACTGATCTGTCCTTATAATTACTGAGAGTTTGGGCTCTTCTCCCCCCCCCCTTTTTAATGACTTCCAAGGGAAAAAATAAATTAGTTGCTCATTAAAAACTGTGATCTGGAGAGCAAGTAGAAACAAACCATTTCAGTTCTGCAAGCCCTTTGTTTTTTTAACTGACATCCTTAAATAATATGCAAAAAAAGGGATCTATTAAAATCACTTTAAAGAGCTGTCTGCATTACCAAAACACACACACACACACACACAAAAAGCCCCACCACAAAACCCTCCAACAATAAACAGCAACAATAACAAAACAAAACCCAAACAAAGAAGCAAAAACCCCTCCCCAACCACAACAACGCTGATATTTGGAGTAAAAGGAGGTTTGCAACAGGTAACACTGGGAAAGGGGTTAAGCCCACAGTGATTCTTTGGCTGCTCTGTGCTGCAAGGGCCAGAGGGATGTTCTGTACAGAAATCATTAATTTGTTTGGGGGTTTTGTTTTTCCTTTGGAGATCCATCTTTTCCCAAAGACATTCTGGCTCCAGCTCTGAACTGGCATTGCAGATTGACACATGCTGAACCAACAAAGATACTAGGAAGCAACACACGATTATGTGTCTTCTGGCTTATTAGCATAGCATAGCATAGCATAGCATGGAATAGGATGGAATGGAATGGAATGGAATGGAATGGGATGGGATGGGATGGGATGGGATGGGATGGGATAGAATAGAATAGAATAGAATAGAATAGAATAGAATAGAATAGAATAGAATAGAATAGAATAGAATAGAATAGAATAGAATAGAATAGAATAGAATAGAATAGAATAGAATAGAATAGAATAGAATAGAAGAATAGAAGAATAGAATAGAATAGAATAATAGGATAGGATAGGATAGGATAGGATAGGATAGGATAGGATAGGATAGGATAGGATAGGATAGGATAGGATGGACCAAGTTGGAACAGACCTTCCAGATCATCACATCCAACCCATCATCCAACCCCATCTAATGAACTAAACCATGGCACCAAGCACCCCATCAAGTCTCCTCCTATATTGCACACTTGCTAGTAACTTCCTTTCCTTCTCCAGCCTTTAAGTGTGTATGTTCTTTTATGGTGAGATGAGGATGTCCAGCTGGAAATCTGATAGGACAGCTTGCTGGGCAAAGAGCTGGCATTTGGTTAGTTTATGACATTTATTAACAGTATACTTGTAGCCATAATGGGTCTGAATGGGCAACAGATGGATGATGCTCCAGGGATAGAAAGCAAAGCAGCTACGTGGTATCCCCAACACTGCTTCCCACTGTCAGGGTCATTTTTGGAAAAGTATTTAATTTATTTTTTTTTTTAATCAGATTTTTATCTGACTGATTTTTCCCTAAAATGGGCTATGCACATTCCCAAACTTCATCCAAGCATCTCAGCTGTGAAGGCTTTGGTGCGGTGATGCATGGCAGGGCTCGTATCTGCTTTAAGCGTTTTGGCTAGGTTTAGGAAACAAAGGATTGTTTCTATCCCACAGCTCCACTCCCCTAACCTGGTTTCATGTTATTACTGGTTTTAAAATCAAGACTACAAGTACTAGTGCCTGGCAAAGATTCCTAATCACAATCTTTCTGCTTTCCATTCAGCATAAGGTCTCCCCCTGGTCTTGAAGATGTCATGCATCCTGCCCTTCCCACCAAACAGAGTCGCACTTTGGTCCAGCAAATGATGCCCAGCAAAGCAAAGTCCATGGGAACACGAGGGAATGGTTTGCCAAGCAGCAGGTCCATGCTGGTGTGTGCCCTTTAGTCAGGGTTAAATAAATACCATGCAAATAAATAAGTAAGTAAATAAATAAATTGTTCCTAGGTTTCAACCTTGTAAATCAAGCCTGGAAGGGATTTTTATGGGAATAACTGTGCCTTCTAGTTACTGCCAGTGCTGTGGAGAAAGTTTGGTGCTGCTGTAAGACATGCCAACGATTAAGAGGAAACAGAGAGGGGACATTGCTCTCCTTTACCCAACAGCTCTTTCAAATTATTTTAAGAGGTTGAAAACAGAAGTAAAACAGTTGAATTCACCCAAGAGCAATCTTCCAATTTTGGAGCCAAATAGAGGGCTGAGCAGATCAATGAAAATCCACCCCAACTACTTCCTAGCAGCAGCAGGTTTCATGGAAGGAGATGGGAGGCAGGCAGAGATTTGCTCAGGGTCTGGGTTTTGGGCATTACAGCCCTGGGATGCTTCAGGTATTTCGCTGCTTCTTATGAAGTAACAGCACTAAGGGCAGCCCCTAGGTTCAGTGTGGTTTGACCAGACTGGGTAAAAGCTACTGCCTGCATTTTTTAAAGTCCAGAGAAATCTGTTGGGTGAGGCAGAGGAAAGCCAGAAACTGTAGCAGGGACTTCCAGCTGCAGCTCTGCAGTGGATTGTTCTGGCAGGGAGGGGAAGCTGGAGCAAAGAGGGCTCATGACGATGCGATGTATGGGACAAGACACATCTGCAACACCTTCCAGGTTTTACATGGGGGCCCAGAAAGAGGGATTCCCGGGGTGCCCAGGCTGGAGCAGGAGGCATTGGTGACAGAAGACTGCAAGGATGGGGTTTGTCCCCGATGGGACATCCCATGAGAGAGTATCCATTGTTTTTCAATGGAGAACGATGATGAAAGTGCTGGTATCCGGTATTTGATGCTTTCCGGGTGTAAAGAGGGGGAGCACCTGCTCCAGCAGCCTGTATAGGTGTGCCTGGCGTTGGAGGGCAATGGAGGTGTTGCGGAGGGGGATCTCTGGCTTGAGATATTCTCCCCAGCACCTATGCCACCTTCCCAATGCTGGGCGCTCAGAGCCCACTTCCCTTGGGGCTCGCAGCACGCTCCCACCGAGCACGGGAGCGTGCACCAGGCACCGGCACCCACCCTGCCAGTATCCCCTGCCTGTCCCACAGCTGCTGCCCACAGCCAGCCTGTGTCTGTGCGCGGCAGGGGCGAGCAAGGCGCTGGCAGAGCAGAGAGTACGGGCAGGGAAGAGGCAGCGGGACGGGCAGGGATCGGGACAGGCGGACAGACAGGGCTACGGCCGGCGGCAGCGGCAGAGGTACGGGTTGGGGTAACAGGCGGCGGGACGGGCACGGGCAGGGCGGGCGGCGCGCGGGCAAGGCGGGGCGACCCCGCCCCCGAAGTGCCGGTTGGCGGCGGGCGGTGACGCGGGGCAGGGCGGGCCGGCGGCGCGGCGCGGGGCCATGCGGCAGCCCGGGGCGGCGGCGGCAGCGGCGGCAGCGGCAGCGGCGGCGGGGCCGCCTTCCTGCCCGCGGCGCGGCGGCGGCCGGAGCGCCCCGCAGAGCCATGGGCGATGGGTGGCTGCCGCCCGACTGCGGCCCCCAGAACCGCTCCGTGGCCGGCGGCGGGGTGACGGCGGCGCCGCCGCCCGGGAGCAGGCAGCTGCCCGCCGAACTGCTGTCGCAGCAGTGGGCTGTGGGGATGAGCCTGCTGATGGCCCTGGTGGTGCTGCTTATCGTGGCCGGTAACGTGCTGGTGATCGCAGCCATCGGGCGGACGCAGAGGCTGCAGACCCTTACCAACCTCTTCATCACCTCGCTAGCCTGCGCAGACCTGGTGATGGGGCTGCTGGTGGTGCCCTTCGGGGCCACGCTGGTGGTGCGGGGCACCTGGCTCTGGGGATCCTTCCTCTGCGAGTGCTGGACCTCCCTGGATGTGCTCTGCGTGACAGCCAGCATTGAGACCTTGTGTGTCATCGCCATTGACCGCTACCTGGCCATCACCTCGCCTTTCCGCTACCAGAGCCTCATGACCAAGGGTCGGGCCAAGGGCATTATATGCACCGTCTGGGCCATCTCTGCCTTGGTCTCCTTCTTGCCCATCATGATGCACTGGTGGCGAGACGAGGACCCCCAGGCGTTGGAGTGCTACCAGGACCCGGGATGCTGTGACTTTGTCACCAACAGGGCTTACGCCATCGCCTCTTCCATCATTTCTTTCTACATCCCCCTCCTCATCATGATCTTTGTGTACCTCCGAGTGTACAGGGAGGCCAAGGAGCAGATTAGGAAGATTGATAAGTGCGAGGGCCGGTTCTATGGCAGCCAGGAGCAGCCGCAGCCCCCCCCACCTCCTCACCACCAGCCCATCCTCGGCAACGGCCGAGGCAGCAAGCGGAAGACTTCCCGCATCATGGCCATGAAGGAGCAGAAAGCCCTCAAGACTTTGGGCATCATCATGGGGGTGTTCACCCTCTGCTGGCTCCCTTTCTTCCTGGTGAACATTGTCAACGTATTCAACAGGGACCTGGTGCCAGACTGGCTCTTCGTTTTCTTCAACTGGCTGGGCTATGCCAACTCTGCTTTCAACCCCATCATCTACTGCCGCAGCCCTGACTTTCGTAGAGCTTTCAAGAGGCTGCTCTCCTGCCCACGGAAGGCCGACCGACGGCTGCACAGCAGCGGTGGGGAACTGGCCCACCTGCCTGGGGGCTTCATCAGCACCGTGGGCTCCCCTGAGCGCAGCCTGGGAGGGACCTGGTCTGACTACAACGGGGGCACGAGGGGCGGCAGCGAATCCAGCCTGGAGGAGAGAAATAGCAAAACATCCGATTCGGAGTCCAAGGTATAGGGTGGGTGTGTGGGGGCCGTGTCAGAGCCGGGGCACGGGGAAAGGCAGGCAGGGAGTACAGAGAGGAACAGAGAAATCCCCGGCAGCTGCGTGGTGGTAAGGCTGATGCCAAGCAAAACTGATCCCTGGCTTAGCAGGGAGAGAGCGGGTGTTTACTTAGGAATAAAAGCAGGTGAACTCGTGTAGACATACCTCATCCGAAACTACAGCAAACAGGAAACCCACTGACCGGAGAACAAAGAAAATAAACAGCCCATCCCAAAGACAGCCAGCTTGTGTTTAGGAGAAGCGCTTTCGGAAGAGGCTGTGGCTGCGGCACCCTTCGCTCGGGTGACTTGTCCCAGGACCGTGCCGGTGGCTTAACCAGAGCGTGGAGGTGCTGACCTTCGGCTGCTGTGTTTGGCTGCAGCTAGGTTGCCAGCCACCCCCCACCTTGCCCGGGGCAGTTGAACACCCCGAGTGTCTTTTTCCCTCACCCACAGCTCCGGGCAGGTTTTTTTTGGGGGGAGGTGCAGGGTCCGTGCTGCAGGTGCTCCAGGCAGAGAGTACGGACTCGGGGACAAGGTGAGCTTTAAGCATGGGGTAGCCGTGCTCCCCTTTTCTGCAGAGTAGCAATGAAGGACGATACTGAGTAACGAGGAGCGCAGGTATATTTTGAAAGGGGGTAAAAACATTTAAACCCGACTCGCACTCCTGTGCTTTTTCCTTCTGCATCAGCAAGCAGCGAGCTATTGTGCTTATCTCCCTTGGCCAGACAATTGCAGTCAGGCTGAGAAACTTCTACCTCAAACTGTGCATATTGTACAGGGGAATAAACGGACCATGTTTATATTAAACAGCATATTTACATACCACTAAGAGTGTTTAATGAAAGGGGGGGGGCAGGGGCGAGGAGCCTTCTGCAGTTCATTGCAATTACAGATGAATGGAGAGGAGGGGGTGGGGGGGAGGGGGGAGAAAATCCTGACAACAACAACAATTTACTGCACATTTATTTTATTTTTTTAAATGGCAACCAAAGCCATTTTGTTATTTTTGTTTTGCACAGTGTTAAGAGTTGTAAAGTTATCTGAGGATGTTACTTGCACACACACGTACACACACGCAAAGTGAAAATGAGACGGAGGTTTGAGCGACACCAACCCTGGAGGCAGTTTCTGGTTTTGTCTGCTCTGTTATAGTTTTTACTGAGAGAGTGACTTTAAGAAAGAAATAAATGTTATTTTGTGAAGGTACTGTAAATATGCCCACATGATAAATTAAAATACCTGAAGAGACTTTATTATTTTTGATTTCCCAAATGCCCACGTGAACCTGCTGTTATTTTAGCACTCGTGTGTCCTTTCCATTCTCCTTCTCTGTGTGTGTTTTATAGCCTATTTATACTCTGGTGCAATTTACTACTGTGTAAGTAATTGGTCGATGTGCAATAAATACCATTGCAGCACAAGCGAGCGTGTCTCTATAGGTTTTGAAACAATACCTACCTGTAATGGGAAGAACAGCGTTTGTTTTTGTCCAGAGATGGCTCAGATCGCTCATACAACTCTACCTAATGGATTTTCCTGACACAGGGTGGTGTAAAAAATAAAAAACCACCATGTTTTGAACCTAATAAGGTTGTGTTCCTGTTGCACCGAGGTCTGCTGACTTCCCTTAAAATTAATGGCTAAAGGCAAGGTGTTTCCACTCTGATAATGAATACACTCATTTTCTGTAACTATTGCTTTCTAGAATATATTCTTAGTTTTTGTTCTTGCTGCTGTTGTTTTTCTCTCTTTTCTTCCTTTTTTCTTGTTTGGTTTGGTTTTGGTGGGGGTTTTATTGGTTTGGTTTTTCAGGGGGTGTGTTTTGGCTTGTGGTTTTCATTTGGTTTGGGTTGGGTTAGTTTTTTGTTTGTTTTTGTCTTGTTTGTTAGGAGCATGCAGCTGGGAGTCAGGAGAGCAGAATGTTTTACATTACAGAGGATGCTTAATTTGAGAGCTAAAAATGGTTTTGAGTAGAAAGAAATCCCCGCATGCTGTGCACACCACCCCAAGTCCACCTCATGCCAGTGGTGGGCTTGATCCTGCCCAAGTGAGGTGGGTGGCGTCTGCTTGATGAGACCGAGACCCGGTGCTGAGTGTGGAAGCTGGGGGAGACCCCTGCCCAAAGAGCAGCTGGAGGAGGTTTGTGCCCTGTAAGGGGAGAATGCAGCCAGGGAGCCAGTCACAGGAGTCCTGACTTTGAATCTCTCTTACTGAAAAAAAAGGAGTTAAGCTCTGAGGCAATGGCTGGGGCATAACTGGAGCAGGATCAGACACTGGGACAGACTTAAACACCACTGAAACCTCTTCTCTGTCACTGGGTGAAATAAAGCTGCCTAGTTTGTAGATCATGAGGCTAATGGCCCTGTGGCTTCAGTGTGCTGCTGACAGCCACATATTCCTTGAGGGCCAGGTTACAATAACTGAAAGTTATACTGTGGACTGATCCAAGGAAGGCGGCATTGTGAGCAGAAGGGCTGCAGATTTGCATCCCTGGCCCAAAAACTGTCTTCCTTCATTGCTTTATGAAGGTACACTGTATCCTTGTGGTTTCATAAATTTTTTTCATGGCTGCAATGAATGCATGGCAGAGAGAGCACAAAAAGGCAGTGCAGAATAAAAGTAAAACCATTTTTAGCTTTATTAAGCTCAGAAATCCACTTAAACTAGAAATCGGCTCCCAGGGAAGAGGACTTTGCAAAGCAAGTTCTTTAGGGTGGTGGCCAGTGAGTTGTTTTGGAAAGTATTTGCCTTTTTTCTTTCTTTCTTTTTTTAAAGTAAGGAATTTGTCCTTTGCAATTTCTAATGATGTATTTTCAGGGGAAAAAAATAAAGAAGAAAAAAACAGTTGCGCTTTTTATGCAAGGACAAAATAAAGGGACCAGGGAAGTAAATAATATCTGTCCCTTGATGTCACACTGGGGTTTGATGGGAGCTGCAGTTAATGGTGTCTCCCTTGATAATAGTCAACTGGGCTCCTTAAAATGCTGTGGTGACATCACATTAAGGGCCAAGTGAAGTAGGCTCTGCCACTAAACTTTTATTTGTCTTTCTTTTTTAACCTGTTTTAGTCTGTGATTTCAGCACAGACAGCAGGACCGAGAGGGTGCACAGGATGGCAATGTCTGATGCTGGCAATTGTGGCAAGATGTTGGCTGCACATGCTGGGGTCAGGATGGGATGGGATAGAATAGAATTAACCAGGTTGGAAGAGACCTTTGAGATCATCGAGTCCAACCTATCATCCAACGCTATCTAATCAACTGAAGCATGAGGAGGCAGTGCAGTCATCCTGCACAGTGTGGATTGTAGGAAGCCAGAGCAGGACTGAGTCCCTGCCTGCTACATAGAGCAGGGCAGGATCTGGTCCCAGCACCCATCTGGGAGCTGAAGTGACTGTCAAGCCCTCATCCTTAGTAGGATGATGGATCCTGGGGAAGTATGGTACCTACTGCATGGTGTGGGACACCCTAATGGACTTGGCTCTTTGTCTCATAAATCAGTCTATACACATCATTTTAACCCTCTGAACACCCATGTCTTTAGACTTTAAAAGGTAATGAAAATTTTGGCTCAACAGGGTCCAACTTAGGCAGGAAATTTATGTCCAGAACTTGCTTGGCTTCTGCTGAAGCTTGTGCTGTGCCATGCTTTCCCTGGAGTGTAATGGCACTGAGAAGCTGAAAGATAGAATGAGTTGTGCCCACAGGCCTCAGGAGGGCCAGCTGGGTGAGCAAGGTGGTCAGGAGTTGAGTTTTGGCCAGTTGAGGTCCTGCTGTAATAGTCTGGAGGCTGTTGTGTAGGGTCCCCTGATAGACAGCTCAGATAATCCACCTGGCAGATGCTGGCCTGTCTTGCACGGTGTAAAAAAGGTGGTGGCACAGTAACAGTGTGGACAGAGCAGGACATGTGGCACGCACGTGTGTGAGCAAGGGGAGGCTGCTGGCGAGCAGTCTGCCACGGATCACTCTCAGAACAGGCTGTTCTCTCCATGGAGGAGAAGGATACTCTGAAAAGTGTTGTGGGGCAGCTGAAATACTCCGGAGGCAATGAGTCAAAAGCTCACAAGGAGTATTTTTTCCCTGACAAAAACCAGACATGGATTAGCAGACACGGAGCAGCAAGTCAGAAAGTATAGGTGGTAGGCATGCAGCTGCACACGTACGGGGACAGGCGAGTAACAGCAAACAGCCACAGACCTGCAGCGAAGGGAGACATAGGTAAAACAGAAAACCACTCAAAGAAAATGGCCTGCCTCTGCCAGGACCAAAGTTATTTGGCGAGGGTGACTGAGACTCCCACGTGCAAGACGTCCGATCCTCAAAGGCGCCGACCGCACTCCAAGCAGTGTTTGCTCAGCACTCCTGAAAAGAAGGCTGCATCTCTCCACGTGCTTAAATGGGAATATATTGGATAGAAAGCCTGGCTCCAGTGCTCTGTGTGTTCAGGGAAGTTAAGGATGATTAAAGGAGTGGAACATCTTCTGTATGAGGAGAGCCTGAGGGAGCTGAGGGCTCTTTAGCTTAGAGAAGAAAAGACTAAGAGGTGACCTCATCAATGCTCATAAATATGTAAAGGGTGAGTCCCGAGAGGATGGAGCCAGGCTCTGCTTGGTGGTGCCCAGTGACAGGACAAGGGGCAATGGTGGAAGTTGAGGCATAGGAAGTTTCACATAAATATGAGGAAAAATGTTTTGCCTGTGGGGGTGACAGAGCACTGGAACAGGCTGCCCAGGGGGGTTGTGGAGTCTCCCTCTCTGGAGATATTCAAAACTTGCCTGGATGCATTCCTGTGTGATCTGGTGTAGGTGATCCTGCTCTGGCAGGGGGGTTGGACTGGATGATCTTTCGAGGTCTCTTCCAGCCCCTGAAATTCTGTGGTGCTGTGAAGGATGTCTTGAGACTGCAACCCTCAGCACCAACTGACTGCAGCTCCAAGCAGTAACTCATGAAAAGATGAAACTACGGGCAAAAAACCAGATTGATCTCTGAGCTGTGCCCATGGCTCATGGTTCTGCTGCAGACACTGCTTTCCCTGTCGGGTATGCATGTGTTTTCAAGCCGAAGGATTACTTCTTTATCAGCTCTTTCTCTTTTTTTCTTTTCCTTTTTTTTTTTTTTTCATATTCCTCCCTAAACCCCCTCTGAAGTCAAGGTTTTTATGAAGAACTTTTAAGTGGCTATGTTGCAAGCTGCACACTTTCTTAGTTTATTGTAATCTCCCGTCCAGGGGAGTACGCTTTACTTCCTTCATGTAATGTATCAGCTGCAGGGCTGGAGATGGTGCAGCTATAAACTGAAAGAGCAGACCTTCTCGAGGCCAAATGAGGTCAGGCATCATGGCCACTGGGAGCAGAATTTGACCTGATAATCTAATCTGACACCAGAGACTATCTCCAGGAAAGTATTGTTACCAGCAGCAAATGACCTCTGCTAATGAAGGTGGAGCAATTAGTCCTATTCAACACTGTCCTGAAAATGTTAACTGCTAAACAACAGTTAACGTTGGATAGCTCAAATAATGAGTGTTTTGTTTGCTGGTGTGTGTTAGGTGATGTGTTGGGAAATAATTATCCTTTGACTAGCAGCCAGCTTTGTACTAATCAGAACGAAGAAGTCATGTTCTGTTTGAAGGACTACACCTAAAAATAGTTCTGTTACCAGCACATCAATGAGCGAAATGAAGCGAATTCACGGGGGCCGTAACACACCTTTGCTTTTCATCCTAAAACCTCATTGTTGAGCTAGAACTTTCTGTTTGATCGTGTCAAATGGTACTAATATGATCCCCTGCAACAGCACTCAGCACACTTCCCCCCAAGGAGCATTACCCTATGCACCACTGAGTCGCTTTCAGAGCCTGCCAAATTCCTGAACGCCCCAGGAAGAAGTAAGGAGTCTTTCTCTTTATATAAACAATCACATATATAATGTAAGATCAACCCTCTCATATATAATGGAAGATCAACCCTCCTGCAGAAGAAATTGATGCACTTTTTATTCAAGAGGCTTCCACGAGGAGCAGCCATGGCAACAACAGGTGATTTGCTTGTGCAATTTGGTAACTTCAGGCTGTCAAACTGCTCCAAAAGTCACCAAGATGGGAAAAAAAGGATAAAAAGGATGATGCTGGCAAAAAAAACACAGGTTTGTCACTGCAAACATGGAAAAGAAAAAAACTGGGGCATCTTTTGCCATACTACAGGTGTTGCCTTTTACTGGTGAAGTCTAACGGGTTTGGATAGAGTCATAGAATTGTTAGGGTTAGAAGGGAACTCAAGGATCATCCAGTTCCACCCCCTGTGCCATGGGCAGGGATACCTCACACTACAGCAGGTTGCTCACAGCCACATCCAGCCTGGCCTGAAAAACCTCCAGGGATGAGGCTTCCACCACCTCCCTGGGCAACCTGTGCCAGTGTGTCACCACCGGATAGAGGTGTACCAAGCAGATACACTACAGACACACAGTTCAAGAAGTGTGAGAGGTGAGACATTTTCTACCCAGGACCATGCCACCAAGGGCAACTGGGACCTGAAACATGCCGCAAACATATGATTTTTTTGAATAGCAGCAACAGACTAAAGCATATCTGAGTGGCTTCTTAGATGCTGTAAATCTGCACAGCTCCCTGGCCTTCCAGGATGTGTGCCTCCCACTTAGCATGTCCCCCCTCCCCTCTGAGGGACATCAGCTTGCACAAAGTTGTGCAGGACCTGGAGCATTTTCCCAGCATGTTACCAAGCAGGAGGTGCCCCCTGGCACCCTCAGGAGCAGGAGTGTTGTGGGGTGGATGTGTGGGTGCTGCTGGATACACCCACACTGCCTCAGCTGTGCCGGGCATGCTGGTGCAAGCTGCCAGCCACACCACTGGCCTGAGTCATCCCTCTGCCCTGCAAACAGCAGTAACAGAATTGGGCCCATTGAGCTGGAAATGGAAAAGTGTTTGGGTTTGTTATGTAAACTGGTGATCAGTTTCCTGGTTCACAGAAACTGGCAGTTTGGTACACGCCTTCGTTTCGCAAACTGCCATTTTCTCTTCCTCCCTGCTTGGCTCCCAGGTTTTTTGTGGCGGTGTTTGCTTACTTGGCCTTAGCACCCAGCAGCACGAGTTTTTCAGCCATGCCCCAGCACTCTGCATCCAGACACGAATGGTACTCGGTGCCAGGCAGTGTCTAAGTTTGGGCATACCCATTCCTTCCCAGACTGATGCTCGGAGTTGCTAACAGCAGCTGCACCAAAGTGCAAACACACTTGATAAATAGGAAGTTAGTCCTGACCTCCAGATCCACAACCTGAAGGAGAAAACAGGCTCTTACCCAGATTTTTGCCACTGCCACGGTTAGCAGAGCATCCCAGACGTAATGATGTGCCTTTCCCTTCTGATCCTGTGTAATGCACTGAATCCTGTTGTCCTTAATGAGATTAAATGAGGATTTTCTACTAGTTTGGTGCTCCAGCCATTAGCCACTGTTATGTGTCTCCAGGCAGTGATGCACCTTTGCTTGCCTGGTGCAGTGTCTTTCTCACAGCTGTGATATGTAGACTTCTTCCTACCAAAATTATTTTGATAAGTTGCCTTAAGCTCATTGGCACAGTACTCTGACAGGCAGCTTTAAGTGTATACACCAAAGAGGCAATCAGAACCACTAAAGAGTTCAAAAATCTCAGCAGCTGCTAGGTGTATAAATATTTCAGCTATCAACAAGTCATTTTGCAGGGCCATGCAAGTGCTGCAGACCTCTCAGAAGCTGTCAGCTGCCCTCCCCCCAAGTGGGACTGCAGAAGACGCTGCCACCGTAAGGGAAAATTGCAAGGACAGCACAACAGCTCACGACAAGAGATTTGCCAGGTGGTAAAATTTAACAGCGCTTCATCACCAAAATTTAAAGAGCACTCGTTAAGAAGAAGGAATTGAGACAAGCCTCTGGCAGGATTTCCTAGTGGGGAAGGGATAGCAATGTTCTGGGTTAAAGTTTCCATGTACAGATGGGACCCTTTGTTGACCAGTCCAAGCATGCGAGCTGTGGTGGTAGACAAATGCTGCCACCCCAGCCCTCCCTGGTGCTCCTTCTGCTCCCATGTAGGTGTGTGACACACCCCCTCTCACTTGCCCAAGTGTTGGAAGACACCCCACAAGTGTCCTGTGACACAAAGGTGCATGCCAGTCCACGTCCCCTCGTTGGTCTCACTGACCCTCCATTGTCCTGTGAAGGGAGGAGTGCTTCCTCTTGGATTGGAGCAGGTAAACTAGAAGACATCCCATTGTTTAACAGCTCACCCACTTACAAAGCCCGCCTTCAGTGAGGGATATTTTGTTTGTCTGCCCTTCCCCTAAATACTGGATTGGGAGCCATCAAATGAAATCCCAATTAACTGTCTAACAACAGGAAGCTTGGTGTGGGATGCAGTCCCTGGCAGGTGGCTGCTCTCACTGCACTGCGCTGCGCTGGAAGAGAGGGGGAGGCAGGAGGGCTGGTGGAGGGACCTGTTGCTCACATCCCCCTCTGACTGAAGCATCACTGGCACCCTGACAGGTTTCCTTCGTCAGACTGGGACATTCACAACACCAGTGTGCCCAGGCTGCACCTGGAATCCTGGATTGGGCAGGGGGGCAGCTGATCCACTCGTGAGTCAGCTTGTATCAAATCCTTGGGCTTTTTGGAGCTTTTAGCTAATCTTTGATGCAAGGCATCTGCTGCTGCAGTAATTGCCAGTAGCAACAGGTATTTTAACAGTGCTCTAAAGCACCTTGAGAGGATCCATGGGAGAGGTTTTGTTCCAGTTTCATCACCAGATAGTTATCAGCTTGCTGGCAACAGGGTGAATGTGTGCCTCTGGTTTTCAGCATCAGCCCAGCCCAGGGCTGGTGCTCACACCCTTCCCCCCACCCCAGCCCTCAATCCCCTGTTGCATGCCCTGCTGCCTGGACTGGCTCTACTGTCTTTGCAAAGACATGGGCAATAGGCTCCTCTGGATGCAAACTAGCTCTTTCAGAAAAGATTTGTTTCATCTGATCCATGCAAATTGCATGAGCAGAGGTAATGGCACAAGGCGCATGGGAACATGCAGAGTGCTGGGGCTCAGATTGCCTGTTCAACCCTGGCTTCATTGCTGCAGTTAGGAAACTTGTGTCTAGTGGTGATACTGCAGAAGCTGAGACTCAGACCAATACCCTATGGCCTGTTGTTTTGCCTGACCTACACTGCAAAAGCAGGACCTGCACCCAAACCTTCCCTCCCTCCAAGGGCTTCTCTGAATATTATATTCCTAAGCTTAATGACTAAGCCATTAAGCTTCTCATTGCATGTGGAAAGGGAAAATAAGTGTAATTTTTGAACAAATATTTGTGCAATAGAGGAAATGCACGATTTAAGTCTGATTATCTGCTGTGTAGCTAGATCACAGTGAAGAGCACGGAGCAGACTCCTCCACTTTTGGCAGAGATTGGGACCAGGAGAGCTGAAAGAGCAACTCAGGTACCGGGTGACAGCACTAAGCTGTCTCCAACTGCAAGAGGATGACATGGCAACGAGCCACGGTCAGTGGAAAAATAATTCCCCAGGAAGATCAGCTCTGTTTGCCCAATGTCTTTGTGTGCATCCTAACACTGATGGGCACCACTGAGCTGCTGGTGACTTGTGAGTAATCCCTGTCATGCGTGTCTTCTGGCGGATGATGTTTTAACTGCTTTTATTCCTGTGCTCTTCGCTCATGTGGGAGCAAGGAATGTGGTGATAAAAAAGGCTGGAATGGTTTCAATGCTGGGTAGTTTCCATTAATACATTTCTCATTATATAACACTGCCATGACTGTACAAAATCTGCTAAGGTGCCTTTTAGGAAGGTGGAACCTCTCTGCATAGCCATAATTAAGAAAGCGGCGTTGCAGAGCAGGTTGAGCTTTGATCAGGTAGTTTTTAATTGCACTGGATGTGCTTGGGCTGTTGATTGGTATGGAATAATTGTGTTTTTTTGGCCTTTATGTTATGAGGCACCTCATAAATTAAGTGGTTGATGTTGTCAAATGCATGCCATTAGCACTCTGAGCAGATAATCCCTATGGTGGCCTCACTGGAGTCTATCGCAGGGCCTGTCTTCAGATAACAGCCTGGAAGAAGAACAATGGTGCTCCGAACTCCCAGGGACCTCCACTCCTTGGTTCTGTGCTTCAGAAGAGAAAAATTATCATTATCTGCATGGCTCAAGCTCCCTTTGAAATGTGATTATTTTTTACTCATACACTCCAAGTATTTTTTTTTACCACGATATCAGTGAGAAACTTGAAACCCCCTTTGAGAAGGGAAAGATTTCCTGCTGCCCTGCTACTGAGGAAAATGGATAGATCAAGCAGGGAAGTTCAATGACTTACTTAGCATTAAATAAGAAAAAGAATAATGAATTGGATTTTGTGTGCCTGTTTTTTCCTCTGCAGGGATCAGTCAGGCTAATGGATTTTCATTGCCTTCTGCTTCTGTTCATCAATCTAGGTGAGTTCAAAACACTGCTGCCTTTTGGTGCTCTCCTTTCCCTGCTCACTTGTCACAACTTCAAGTATTTGGAGCTTAGTGGACACATTGGTTTACTGTCACCAGCACTATCCTGACCAGAGGAAAACACTTAACCCCCTGCATCCAATAATGATTTGTGACCTGCTGCATGGACATCTGTATTTTCTGCTAGGTAGCTGCAAGTAGACAATTCCCTAATTAGGGTGGACGCTAGTTTCCTACTATTATGAGCTCAGGCTTTAATGTCCTTCAAGACAGACATTATTTCCCCACTGAGTTCACCAAAAACTGATTGGGTCTCCAAACCCCTCCTTTGTTTACAGGTTTTGCTGAGTATGCTGCAGGGCTCTTTATTGGGGAAGGAAGGGAGGCGGTGAAGGAGGAAACTATTACAAAGCTATATAACATAAACAACTTTCGCATGTGAACTCCAAACACAGCTTGGCAAGGAAAAGGTTAAAGCTAGGGGGTGGATGGAGGAGACTCATTAGGGCAAAGATATAAATAGCAAATCTGGAAGCCTAGGGAGGAACACTGGGGAAGGAGAAGCAATCACACAGAATCACAGAAACATTCAGGTGGGAAAAGACCCTCAGGATCACCAAGTCCAACCAAGAACCCTTCTGTACAAGGTTCACCCCTAAACCAGATCCCCAAGCACCACATCTGAACAATCTTTAAACACATCCAGGGTTGGTGACTCAGCCACCTCCCTGGGCAGCTCATTCCAATGCCTGACCACTCTTGCTGTGATTTTTTTTTCCCTAATGTTCAGTCTAAACCTACCCTGGTGCAGCTTGAGGCCATTCCCTCTTGTTCTATCACTAAATACCGGTGAGAAGAGGCAGCACCAAACTCTTCACTATGTTCTTTCAGGTGGTTGTAGAGAGTGATGAGGTCTCCCCTCAGCCTCCTCTTCAAACTAAGCAGCCTTAGGTCCTTCAGTCACTCTTCATATTGTGATTTATTCTCCAGGCCCTTCAGCGACTTCTCTGCCCTCCCCTGCACTCATTCCAGCACCTCAATGTCTCTCTTGTATTGAGGTGCCCAAAACTGAACACAATACTCAAGGTGTGACCTCACCAATGCTGAGTACAAGGGGACAATCACCTCTCTACTTCTGCTGGTTGACCCTAAAGGGGGTGGACTCCTTTGGCTTACTGAAAGCCCTCTGCTACTCTGCCCTCAGAGTTTGCACCTGGGTCCAACCGAAGGCACCCCCAAAGCGGGAGGATGCTCAGACAGAAACCTACATAACTGATCAGGAGGCTTGTTTATTAAAATGTGAACCTGAAAGATGTTTGGGTCACCTGAAGACTTTCTGCAGAGACAGAAGTTACTACTGCTCCTGCCTGTCCCTTTCTGCACCAAACCTTCACTGGGTCCACTGGTGCTTGCCTAGAGCTGGGGAGATGCTCTCTGACCGCTCAGACGGTTGGAGCAGGATTTCCGTTTTCCTGCCAGCCTTGGTGCTTCAGGCTTTCAGGTCTGTTTCAGGTCCAAATGGGAAATGTATAATGAGAAAACATTTAAACAACTTCAGGTACAAGGAAACTCATTGGAGTAAAGTATAACGTCATAATTTATTTCCAAGGAAATGATGCACTCTCCAGAAGCACTCCAGAAGCACTGCACTTTAAAGTTGCAGGATAATTGCTGCCTGCAGCCCTCAGCTAAGTCTCAGTGTGGTGCACAAGGAGGGCAGGAGTCTGCTGAGATCCTCTGTGCTGCTGTCTGGTCTTGCCACCAGCAACACCAGGTTATTGCAGATCTTTGCATGCAATGGGGTGCTCGATGTGGGTATAACTACTGGGGAAGAGGTGCCAGGCAAAGATGTAGAATCATAGAATTGTTAGGGTTGGAAGGGACCTCAAGGATCATCTAGTTCCAACACCCCTGCCATGGGCAGGGACACCTCACACTACATCAGCTTGCTCACAGCCACATCCAGCCTGGCCTTAAAACCCTTCAGAGATGAGGCTTCCACCACCTCCCTGGGCAACCTGTTCCAGTGTCTCACCACCTTCATGGGAAAGAACTTCTTCCTAACACCCAATCTGAATCTACCCATTTCTAGTTTTGTTCCATTCCCTCTAGTCCTATCACTACCTGACACCCTGAAAAGTCCCTCCCCAGCTTTCTTGTAGGTCCTCTTACTATATAGAAACTCTGTGCCAACAGATATCTCAAGATATACACAAATGTTAGCAAGGGCATTTCCTTTGCAGGGTTTTAAACCACCCATAACAGCTATGTGGACCAAGATGACAAAGGGAAGAAAGTAACCAAGCAGGCTGTGAGTAAGGTTGGTAACTCCACACAGCTGAATGCCTGAGATTCAAAGAAGGATCTGGCTGTTAGAGCTGTTGATTTGCTTGCATGGGTAGCTCTGGACAGCCTGGTGCTGGTGAAGAAAAACCCAGGAGACATCAAAGCCCTAGAAGAATTCTCCTGTTCTATTTCCAGCCCTGCTTTTTAAGATCCAAAGGGCTTCAGTTCAGAAACATTTCTGATCTTACCTGTGTGAATAATTGACTGCTTATCCAAACTGAACAAAAACTCTCAAACCTTCTGAGATCCATCCATCCCGAGCCTTATCTTCCATGTCACCATCCAGCTCCTGGCTTCTGCTGCTTGGAGCTTCCTACCCGCCAGGGCTCAGTTCTGCCCATCAGCTTCCCATCTCCCCTCTCCAGGCAGCTTCACAGCATTATCCTTGGCTCTCTGCCACTTCAGTGGGGACCTCTGCATTGCTTGCTGGAGCACCAGGACTGGATTGCTGCATGGTCTACAGCCACCAGCCATCCTGATGGGCTGCTGTAACTGAGCCCATCATCTCCATCCTCTACACATACAGCCAGCTGGGCTGTGGCCACAGGCACAACCAGAGCAAGAGCACACTGACTCTGCTTGGCCCAAGGGAAGGAGAACATTTGTCCTTTTTTAAGTGGGATATTGATGCAGCCCAGATAAAGGAATGCAGTCTCCTCTATTTGTGGTTCAAAGACCAAAATACCCAAGCAGAGTATTTCTGAAGAGAAGCTTTTGCAAGAGCTCTCCTAAATCCCATCTGTTGAGTCGAGGAGACAGTATCAGCCTTCGCTGCCTGTCAGCCGCTGGTCCCCTCTAGCAGAGGCTTCCTCCCTGCTGCAGTGGGGCTGCTTGAGCTCTCAGCTGGCACCCCTGAAAGCCCTTCATGACATCTGCGTGGTTATTCTTGTGCCCAATTTATACAACGTGCTACACAGCCTTGTCAGAGGAGCCTTTGCAGAGCTTGCTATCAGGGCCACAGGATATTTCTTGCTTTGAAGCTGAGCTGGCACAAGCAGCTGTCTGCAGTCCTGCTGTCCTGTCAAAGGCATGGCCAAAAACAACATGGTGAAGACTTTGGAAAGAGCCACCCGTACACAGCGTAAGTGAGTTTAAATGGGGACCTGGCTGGCTCAAGGCTTGAGAACAGCTGTAAAGCACAGCAGAGCCTGAAATCCTGTGCACGATGGTGGGGAGCAGAGGTCTGTGCTGCTTGGTGCTGCCTGGTGTGATGACCTACACAAGGTTTGTCATCAGGATGGCCTTTTCCACTGGGGACCATTTTCCTGTGCTCCTTTTCACAAGAGGCTGACTCATGGGCTGCTGTTGCTCTCCTCCCTGTGGTTTTCATTTTCCTCTCTGTTTTGATAGTTAGAAGGGTAAAACCAATTCCCATCCCATATATAACAATGAACTTGACTCCATAGCAGGAGGATGAATGGTGTGGGGTATGATAAGCTATTTATAAACATAATATCGTTTCTGGGTCATCTTCAAGTTTTAAAATGAAGTTTTCATTTAAACATAATTTTCTGCTGCTGACAGATATGATAAATACATTTTTTTTTGTTCCATTAAAACCTCATTTCAGCAATGTTTTGCAGAAGTCATTATAAGTTAAGGATTATTTCTCTCTCTTTTTTTTTTCCATGTTTTTTTTTTCCCTTTGTTTGTCTCCTTGTTCCAGTGTTTAGCTCAATGTTGCATTCCACTATGGGAAAGACAAAAAAAAATCATCTGTGACTGCAGCAATTTGTTCACCAAGGCCTCTGCTTAAGAAATGGGAGGGTGCTCTTGAGAAGAATGATGGAGACAGTCACCAGCTTGTGCCCCAGAGGCTTTGGGGCTGTCACAGCACCTCTCTGCGCCATTAAAGGTTCTACACACTGGCCACAACAACCCCATGCAGTGCTACAGGCTGGGGTCAGAGTGGCTGCAGAGCCACCAGGCATAAAGGGACCTGGGGGTGCTGGTTGATAGTAGGATGAACATGAGCCTGCAGTGTGCCCAGGTGGCCAAGAAGGCCAATGGCATCCTGGCCTGCATCAGGAATAGTGCAGCCAGCAGGAGCAGGGAGGTCATTCTGCCCCTGTACTCAGCACTGGTCAGACCACATCTTGAATACTGTGTCCAGTTCTGGGCCCCTCAGTTTAAGAAAGATGTTGAGTTGCTGGAACGTGTCCAGAGAAGGGCAACAAAGCTGGGGAGGGGTTTGGAGCTCAGCCCTATAAGGAGAGGCTGAGGGAGCTGGGGTTGCTTAGCCTAGAGAAGAGAAGGCTCAGGGGAGACCTTATTGCTTTCTACAACTACCTGAAGTGAGGTTGTAGCCAGGTGGGGGTTGGTCTCTTCTCCCAGGCAGCCAGCACCAGAACAAGAGGACACAGTCTCAAGCTGCACCAGGGGAGGTTTAGGCTGGATGGTAGGAAGAAGTTCTTCCCAGAAAGAGAGATTGGCCATTGGAATGTGCTGCCCAGGGAGGTGGTGGAGTCCTCATCACTGGAGGTTTTAGGAAGAGACTGGATCAGGCACTTGGTGCCATGGTTTAGTTGATTAGATGGTGTTGGATGCTAGGTTGGACTTGATGATCTCAAAGGTCTCTTCCAACCTGGTTAACTCTGTTCTATTGTATTCTAAGGGACACTGTGTCTTTCTTGTACCTCCATGGGAGAACTAAAAATGTCCATAACTGGAAGGTGTGTTGCCTTGAAAGGGCTCAAGACACTTGATTTGGTCTTGGCAAAAAGGAAACAAAGGTACTTGGTCACAGGCAAAGTTCCCAGGCTGATGTGACACTACCAGTGCAGCATGATGACAGCAAGACACTAGCATGCCTTCAGAGAATCACACATTTATGCAGTGCTCCTGGACTAGAGGGGTCTGTCCCCAGGCTACAGCAGAACATGTGACTTCTTTTGCACTAAGACTCCCCCACTTAAATCATTCCTCCAAATGTGAAGATGGTGGCCACCTCATCCTTTCTGGAGCATCCCTCCTCTCTTCTGAAAGGTTCCTTTTCAGGTTTCAAGACTGGGGGCAGAACCAGTGCTTGGGACACTGCTGCAAAGCCTAGTGGCAGCTTCATGACCGTTGAGCTAACCTTGATATTCACAGTGACCCCAAGGAAAGCCAAGAGAACACAGTGAAACAGATTTCAGGTCTAGAAGGTAAGGTTAAATAGAAGTCCTCTGAGGAGACCTTATTGTGGCCTTCCAGTATCTTAAGGGGGCTACAAGAAAGCTGGGGAGGGACTTCTTAGGGTGTCAGGACTGAGGGGAATGGAGCAAAACTAGAAATGTGTAGATGCAAATTTGATGTGAGGAAGAAGTTCTTGCCCGTGAGGCTGGAGAGACACCAGAGCAGGTTGCCCAGGGAACTGGTAGAAGCCCCATCCCTGGAATTTTTTAAGGCCAGGCTGGATGGGGCTCTAAGCAACCTGAGGTAGTGTGAGGTGTCCCTGCCCATGGCAGTGGCAGTGGAACTAAATGATCGTTAAGGTCCCTTCCAACCCTGACAATTCTTAAATCCTATGATCTACAGTAGAGTTGCATTCCTATTGCCTTTGCTAACCACGTATTGATGATCTGAGCCCCTACAAAACTTCTCTGGGCCCTCTCTGTTCTCTCCTGCTTTCCCATGTCAAAGAACTCCTATTCAGTATTCAGACATCTGAGTTCTGCAGTGAAACAGCTCTTACATCAGCTCCCTTTGTGTTATAGGATGCAGGTGCAGCACAAGAGAGCCCTTACATGTTGTGAGGTGAGTGGGTCAGATCCTGTGCTTGAACAACAAAAGTACAATGATGAGCAGGAAAACAACTTGCTTTAAAGAGCTTTAAAGCTGCTGTCTGTCTTCTGAGCCTCACAGCTTACAGCTCATACTTTTCACATGGTCTCCCCATTAGACAGTCAAACAAGAGATGATGCTATTTGAAAAGCAATTCTCTGTGCTGGAGATGTGCAAACAGTGGCACTTGTAATCCACGTGAAACAGCCTCCAGCTGCGAGGAGCTTCCAGCTGCTCTGCTGGAAATACCTGGGAAAGGGGCACGCAGAAGGGGAGTGAGGTCATCTTCTGGTGGACTGTCAATGTTGCCCAGGCTGATTTCATGGTGATACCTAAAGGACGTCACCCAGCCTGGCCAGCTGTGATAATCCTTTCAGTGGGAACAGGTGCTGGGGGATAATCCTGCTGTTTTTCTTGGTTGTGGTTCTCTTCAGTCACTAAGGCTGATCAAACAGGATTATCACAGCAGCGAGCCAGGAGGTGAAGTTACTGGTGCTGTGCAGCCATGGCTCTGCAGACCTTTATTTCTGAGGCTGATGCTGGCTTTGCTGAGCAGCCTGCTCCAGTGAGTGGGTGAGCTGTTGGCACGAAAGGGCTCTGTTGGCCAGCTCCTGCATTGCTTGCTCAGATCTCTGCTGTGCCCCTTGGGAACAAGTGCTGGGTACCAGATGCAAAGCCCATGCTCTCTACAGCTCCCCTTGAAAGAGGCCTTCTCCAGCTCACCATCTGACAGGTGGGATGGAGACTGCTCTGCTGTGCAGCAGCTAACATCAGCCCAAAACCTGGGCCAAGGCACTGATTTTGTTGCTGGAGGAGGAAGAGAGGCAGTAGCCTTGGTTGGGCTGCCAGATCTGCTCTGGCAGGGAAGACTTGAGGCACTACAGATCTCCCTGGGGTTTATTGTGAACCAGCCCCTCCTGACTGTGAAACTTCACAGAATCATAGAATCATCCAGGTTGGAAAAGACCCCTCAGGATCACCAAGTCCAACTCATAACCCTACTCTACAAGGTTCATCCCTAAACCATATCCCCAAGCACCACATCCAAATGACCTTTAAACACGTCCAGAGTCGGGCTGCTCATTCCAATGCCTGACCACTCTTGCTGTGGAAAAAAAAGAACAAGTCTATCTCTTTGTAAGCACAGGCTCATGATTCCAGCAGACCTTAATATATCATCAGGTTTTGGTTTCAGTCATTGGAGTGCTGCACTCATCCATTCCTTCCCAGTGCTCCACTGCTCCTGGACACCAGCATGCACCCTGGTGACACTCCTTGCTATGTGAAGTCAGTGCCTCTTGTTCCTGCTTTACCACCTTTCGTTTCTGCTAACCATCCCTTGACATCCTCTGGCAATTCCCTTCTCCCCCAGCAAAAGAGGACAATCTCTAAGGCTCATTGCACCAGCCTTTACCCAGTCTCTATGCACAAAAACACCTGCTCCCTTTGACTGGTTTGCTTCAGGACTTAGCTGACACCTAATTCAGAAACAGGAAAGCAATCGAGCATGGCTTTGTGGTTTTGTGGCCATCTTGGCCCAGAGCTGTTTTAAACAACAACTTGCAAAATAAATGTGCAGAGACAAATACCAAACTGCAGGAATAGGAACTAGAGAAGGGCTCTTTAAGCTCCAGCTTGTAGCTGTGCTGATAAGGCAGTTTCCAAGAAGTTGCCCAGCCCTTAAATTCTAGAAACTGTCTCTTCCCAGGTCAATAACCTTTTATGGACTGAATCCTGGTGTCATCCCACAGCCAAACAAGATTCAGGCAGGACCTTCTGCAAGCAATCTGAGAGAAAGGAGAACCTGTGTCGCTAACAAGGGGCCCAGGAACTTTCTGGCACAGAAAGCCAAAGCACACATTGAAAAGGGACTTTTTGTTATTCTGATAGTTTGGGAAAGCACAGGAAAAATTGTTTCAGCTTCAGTCTTCTTTGGCCAAGACTCCTTCTTGCCTGAAAGAGGATTGAGACAGTGTTAGCTGAGCTGCTGCTCTCCCCTTGCTGTGCTGTGCAGGCACAGGCTGCAGTGCTGTAAGCCTTGGATTGCCCACGAGTTCTCCCCTCTTCCAGAGAAGTGGTTGAGCAGTTCCAGGAGCAGGGCTGATAGCAGCTCACTCACAGCTCCTCACCCTGCTTTTCAGCAGACTTGACTTCAGACACAAACAGAGCCTCTCCAGAGAGGTTTCCCACAGCATCCTGCAGCTACATTAGCAAACCTGTTGCTTTAGTGAGAGCAGCAAGCTGGGGCCGAGTGGAATCATAGATACCAACCAGAGGAGCTCAGCCCCAGTGAGGAGGCCCAGCCAGCACCCGTGGATTATACTGGAGGAGTCATCAATCATTGCCCTAACAACCGGGGGGCCACCAGGCCCCCCGGCCTTTGTTGTCACCACCACCATCACCCAGTGTGCACCATGGGCACTCACCAGTGATGAGAGGAGGATCTCTCAGCCCAGAAGGGCTCAGCTTGGGGCTTCTGCTGTTCCTGGGAGGGATTAAATAGGGGAGTGGGTGGGGAGGGCCAAGTTGCCACACCTGAGAGGAGGGGAGGAGACTCCAATAGAGCACAGGTGCTCTGGGATTCGAGGGGAAAAAGGGGGGAAATGGGGCAGGTAAGAGACTTTTAGGGTGTCAGGTAATGATAGGACTAGGGGGAATGGAAAAAAAGTACAGGAATGGGTAGATTCAGATTGGATGTTAGGAAGAAATTCTTCCCCCTGAGGGTGGTGAGACACTGGAACAGGTTGCCCAGGTGATGGAAGCCTCATCCCTGGGAGTTTTTAAGGCCAGGCTGGATGTGACTCTGAGCAACCTGATGTAGTGTGATGTGTCCCTGCCTATGGCAGGGGGGTTTGAACTGGATGATACTTGAGGTGCCCTCCAACCCCAACAATTCTATGATTCTAAAACAATTTTGCAGTTTAGGCTGGGTGTTAGGAAGAAATTCTTCCCAGAAAGAGAGATTGTCCATTGGAATGTGCTGCCCAGGGAGGTGGTGGAGTCACCATCACTGGAGGTGTTTAAGAGGGGACTGGATGAGGCACTTGGTGCCATGGTTTAGTTGATTAGATAGTGTTGGGTGATAGGTTGGACTTGATGATCTTGAAGGTCTTTTCCAACCTGGTTAATTCTGTGATCCTGTGAGTCACCCAGCTGTTCGGCTCCCTCTTTTTGTGAGGATTTTTAAAAATACTTTAAGCAGGTGCAGGAGTTGACACAACAGAGCATGCACTGTGTTAGAGTCTGTCCAGCTTGTGTGTAAACACCACTAGTCCCTTTGTAAAGCTCTTGGGAGCTGTTTCATAAACACAGGATATTTGGCTTGCTTTCCAAATCGTGTGCCATTCATTTCCTTAGCAGGCAGGGCGGTGGAGGAGCAGCCCATGCGGGTCCTGCAGAACAGTCCCAGTCCCTGCCAGAGCTGGCAGCAGAGCCAGGCAGAGGCTACCACCTGCTGGACCTTTCTCGTGGAGTCCCTGCTCTGAACCTCTCCACAAGGTGTCAAGTGAAGGGGGCCAAGCTCTTTTCGGTGGTGCAAACTAACAAGACAATAAATAACAGTGTGTCCAGCAGGTCTAGGGAGGTTCTTCCCCCCCTCTACTCTGCCCTGGTGAGACCACTCCTGGAATACTGTGTCCAGTTTTGGGCTCCCCAGTTCAAGAGAGACCGAGAACTGCTGGAGAGAATCCAACAGAGAGCCACGAGGATGGTTAGGAGACTTGAGCATCTCCCCTAGGAAGAGAGACTGAGAGGTCTGGGGCTGTTGAGTCTTGAGAAGAGTCAGAGGGGATCTCATCAATGTGTATAAATATCTGAGGGGTGGGTGTCAAGTGGAGGGGGCCAGGCTCTTTTCAGTGGTGCACAGTAATAAGACAAGAAGCAACAGGTACAAGCTTGAACATAGAAGATTTCACCTCAACATGAGGAGAAACTTCTTTACAGTGAGGGTGACAGAGCCCTGGAGCAGGCTGCCCAGGGAGGTTGTGGAGTGTCCTTCTCTGGAGACTTTCCAAACCCACCTGGATGCATTCCTGTGTGGACTACCCTAGGTGATCTTGCTTTGGCAGGGGAGTTGGACTGGGTGATCTCTGGAAGTCCCTTCCAACCTCTAATATATTGTGATAGTGTGTGATACAATGTCATCTACTGACAGCACCGAGGGCTTTCCAGGCAACCACAGAAACACTGTGTGCTGAGCACGCTGGCACCAACGCAGCTCCTAACTCTTCTTCAACAACAGAGCTGTGGAGGTGTGAGTAAGCTATGCAAACAGTCAGGATGCTCAACAAGCTGCTCTGTGGGACTGACCTGTTTGCTGCTTGTTTGGGGCCTGACATGTTTTCCAGAGTCTGGGTGTGCTCTTTGCCTTGCTGGCCCTGCAGAACAGAGACACCTTTTTGAGCCGAGGCTAACTGCCAGAATTTTGCTGAATTGGGGAACCTGACATTTCCCTTTTGAAACTTGTTCCTACCCAAAAAAAAAAAAGAGAAATGACTCCTCAGTGACTCAGTGGCACTCTGGGATAGGACAAAGGGCAATGGATATAAACTACAGCCCAGGAAGTTCCACCACAACATGAGGAGGAACTTCTTCACTGTGAGGGTCACAGAGCACAGAGAGGTTGTGGAGTCTCCTTCTCTGGAGACTTTCAAGATCCATCTGGATGTGTTCCTGTGTGACCTGTACTAGACTCTGGCAGGGGGCTTGGACTCAATGATCTCCAGAGGTCCCTTCCAACCTCTAACAACCTGTGATCCTGTGAAATAGTCCTTCTGGGGGGAGGGGGGGAATAATCATGCACACTGGACGGACACATGTCTGGACTTGCACTGAGGGTTTAGATGTCTTCATGAGATGTGGTGCTAGAGCATGGTCCCAGCTCTGCTGTGCAATTGTGCATCATCATACAGGCCACACTACCAAGCAGCAAAGTGGGGTCCCCAGGGCTGCCACTTTTGTGGGGGTGCAGGACCCGGCCTGCATAATTCAGGCAGCCCAGGGTCATGTTTTCCCCACTCAAGCATCTTGGCCAAATGAGTCCCATAGCTCACACTGATTCCTGCAGCCTTGTGAGATTAAGGGATTTAGGACTTGCTTTGGATGGGCAAACTCTGGAGGTCTTGCAGGGCTGGACACCCACTGCTGCCAACACAAACCCTGGAATGTGTTGTCCAGGGAGGTGGTCGAGGCCCCGTCCCTGGAGGTGTTTAAGAGCAGGCTGGATGAGGCTCTGGCCAGCCTGATCTAGTGTGGGGTATCCCTGCCCGTGGCAGGGGGGTTGGAACTAGATGATCCTTGTGGTCCCTTCCAACCCTGAATGAAACTATGAAACTATGAAACTATGAACACATCCAGCAGGGCTTGTGGTGCTGCAGCATGGGCATTGCTGGGGCCAAGACTTTGGGGGTTTTTTTACTGAGCATGCTGAATGTTGTCAGGGTAATTTCTTGATCTAGGTTTGGTGATTTCTTTGACTGACCTGCTCTTCTGAGCTGCCCTGAGCAGCTCAGGTCCTGCTAATTCACACCTACAACACATCAGGCCTCAGCTGCCCAGTTAGCAGGCTCCAGGAAGGTCACTGGAAGGACTCCAGTGGCCTCAACTACAAGTTTGATTCATGCCCCATGAGATCAAAAGAAAATGTCTTTGGGTAGGGAAAAAATATTATGGAAACTGTAAAATCCCTGCTCAAAAGCCACACTTCCAACTTTATCATAAAATACATAAACTTGTAAATGGGAATAAAAAGTGGCAGGAGGCCTGGTGAGCATTAAAATTGTTGGTCTGTGAAAGTGTCCTTTTCCATAGTCACAGCTATTTCCTGGGGTGTGGTGCACAAGCAGGCATCCGAAGAGAGAAAATCTGGACCCTTTCTGCACTCTTTCAAAGCACTCATTTTCTGTAGCAGTAACTTCTGTAGCTGTAATTAATTTTTAGGTTCATCCATTGTCTTATTAAGAGTGACCCAGAGCAAATTCTGAAGCCCCTGTTACAAGAAGGATCTGGATGGGCTGGGATGTGTCCAGAGAAAGGCCATGAGGATGAGCAGAAGGCTGAAGCTCCTCTCCTGTGGAGACAGACTGAGAGAGTTGGGGCTGTTCAGTCTGGAGAAGAGAAGGGTCTGGGAAGAACTTTTAGTGGCCTTCCAGCATCTTAAAAGGGACTCCAAGAAAGCTGGTGAGGGACTTTTTAGGGTGTCAGGGAGTGATAGGACTAGGGGGAAAACTAGAAATGGATAGATTCAGGTTGGGTGTTAGGAAGAAGCTCTTCCCCATGAGGGTGGTGAGACACTGGCACAGGTTGCCCAGGGAGGTGGTAGAAGCCTCATCCCTGGAGGTTTTTCAGGCCAGGCTGGATGTGGCTGTGAGCAACCTGCTCCAGTGTGAGGTGTCCCTGCCCATGGCAGGGGTGTTGGAACTAGATGATCCTTGAGGTGCCTTCCAACCCTAACAGTTCTATGATTCTAAATGCTTATGATGCAGTCATCCATATGAGGTGATGTGGTGGTGGCACAGGTATGCTTCAGGACCTCATAAATACAGCAGTAGCTCCAGGGAGTGCTGCCTGGGGTCAGAGAAAGGTGCTGACAGCAGCCCATTGGCAAGTTGCAGCATTTGGCTCACACAGATCTCTGTGGGAGGTCTGACTCTGTGGTCAGCTCCTGCCCCACTGATGCTGGCCAGGATTTGACTGTGGTGCTCAGCAATGCAGAGTCCCTGTGATTCCCACAGCTGCCATCTGCAGCTTGGATATGTTCCAGCAATAGAGGACTGCCACGGTCCAGGAAGCAGGGCTTAGCATATCACCTTGAGGAAAAGAGCAGAGAGTGGCTCAGCATGCACTGCAAATGTAACTCATAAAGGGAAAGTGAATTGTTGCAGATATTACCCAGCAGTTTGTCACACAGCCTCTAAAGCCAGCTTCTGATGATGTGAAGTGTGCAACAGATACTTCTACCTCTACATCTTCCATATCTGCTCTGGTTTCTCTGAAGTTCTTTGGCACTGACAACAGGTAAACACCCCCAGGGCTGCTTGCTGCTCAGGAGATGGGAGAAGCCATGAGCAATGCTTCATCTCTTGACTGAAAGTATCTCTTTTCCCTAACCTGGGACCACGGGACAAACTATAGTGTAGAGCTTCCCTCTGGGTTGTGCATCAGGAGCTGGCTGTGGCCACTGCAGAGATATCATAGAACTGTAGAATTGTTTTGGCTGGAAAATACCTCCAAGATCATCAAGCCCAGCTGTCAACCCTCTGCTCAGTTGCACCCTGTGATAGAACAAGGGGTAATGGATATAAACTAAAGCACAGGAGGTTCCACCTCAGCATGATGAGGAACTTCTTCACTGTGAGGGTCACAAAGCACTGGGATAGGCTCCCCAGAGAAGTTGTGGAGTCTCTGGAGACTTTCAAGACCCACCTGGATGTGTTCCTGTGTGACCTGTGCTAGATTCTGGGGTTCAGCTCTGGCAAAGGGGTTGGACTTGATGATCTTCAGAGGTCCCTTCTAACCCCTAACATCCTGTGATCCTGTGACACCATGGCCATCACACCATGTCCCAGAGTGCCACATCTACACCCTTTTTTTAGCACTTACAGGGCTGGTGACTCCACCACCTCCCTGAGCAGCCTGTTGCCAGTAAATAATTTTTTCCTAATAACCAATCTAAACCTCCCCTGCGTCCCTGTACGCTGGACCTGAAGCACTTTCCAGTGTGAAGAGCGAAGCAGTTCTAAGAACTAAGCAGTTCTAAAGAACTGCTGTGCCTCACTACCACCACCCTGTGACACTGCTGTGACAGACAGGTCCCACCACACACCCTCCAGCAGCTGGGCCTGAATGCAGACTCTCAAGCTTCAGGTGACACAGGGAGTCAAGTGAACCAACCCACCTGCACCGTTTGTCCACTTCTGCAATCAAATTTCCCTTCCCCCCCCTGCCAAATACGTGGAGTTCAGGACAGCCTGTCACACTCTGCAAGCCCATCTCTGCTCCACATGCCTACAGAGCACAAGAGCTGTGAGCTGGCTGATGGGCTCTCACGCTCTCCTGCCCCACAGTTATGGTTTGGCTGTGGAATGTGGCTCAGCTAACTGGGTTGTACTGGTTCCCTGCTGGAGCATGTTCCCCTAACTGACATCAGAAGATATCTGGCTGCAGTGACTAAGCTCTTCTTACATTCCAGAAATCCACATAAGTGTTTCTTGAGAATCAAGTAGTGTTTTGTTTTGGGAAATGGGTGAACCATCAGCCTAGCTGCTTTTCTGTAGGGGACAGAGCTTCCCAAAGACCTGCAGGGTGCTAGGCACCAACACAAGCATCTTGCTTGCCCACCCTCTCAGCTCATCTCTCCTCCTTCTGATGGGTTTGGAATGAACCCTGGAGGTCTAACTGTGGAGACTAATGATGTGTGAAATCTCAATTTCATTTTTCACTCTACTTTTTTGGAAGGTGGAACATTTTGCAGTTGACAGGACCATGCTAAAGCCATATGAGGCAAGCAACTATTTTTAACCAGACGGAGACTATCTGAGAGCCTACAGCTGAATCATTTTAAACAAGAAAGAAACCATGGGATCCAAAAGTGGCTCTGGGAGGGATGGGAGTGGAAAGGCTTTTATCATGCACTTGTTCTAATAGCTGTTCAACTGCTTCAAGACTACGATGATGGCTATCTGAAAGTGCCTGTGGGGCTACTTCAAGCAGTGGCTGCACTTTACAAAATGCTTCTGCTTTGAGAGCCAGGTGCTCGGGTAAGAGCGGCTTGAGAGGTTACCCATGCTCACTAACCCCCTTTGCACCATTCACCATGCTCTCCCAAATGGGAGAAGACACCTGAGCATCTCAACACTGCTCTTTTTTGAACGCTTGTGGGACCACAGCCTGAGGTGAGAGGAGAATTGCAGAAAGCATCCAGTTGGAAGAGACCTCAAAGGTCATCCAGTCCAGCCTCTGACCCAGCACTGAGGGGCCAATACTAAACCATGTCCCTAAGCACCAGATCTACACAGTGCTTAAACACTGCCAGGCATGGTGACTCCAGCACTGCCCTGGGCAGACCATCCAATGTTTGAGAACCCTCTGTGCCAAGCAATATTTCCTAGCATCCAGCCTAAACCTGCCCTGGTGCAGCTTGAAACCATTTCCTCTGGTCCTGTCGCTTGACACCAAGGAGAAGCTGCTGGTATCCTCCTTGATCCAACCTCCCCTTAGGTAGTTGTAGAAAGCCAAGAGGTCTCCCCTCAGCTTCCTCTTCTGCAGACTGAACAGTGCTAACAACTCCATCAAATGGTCCTCATAGGCCATGTGCTCCAGGCCCTTCTCCAGCCTCGTTGCCCTTCTCTGAACACGCTCCAGAACTTCAATGTCCTTCCTGTAGTGAGGGACCCAGAACTGAACACAAGGGTGACTTTCACCCTGGTCTGAATGTCCTTCCACTTGACAATGAAAACCACTGAGTCTGCCTCCTCTCCCCACATCAGAGCAGAGACAACACTTCACATAACATGAATTTGCCAAGTGGAACTGACCTGGTGGATGAACCCAGGGATTTTCTTCACATTTCCTATGTCTAACACATCTCAGACAGGCAGCAAAGCCTCTTCTCACTGGAGGGCTGGCTGTTACAATAAGGCAGCTCCTTGCACAAGGAAAGGGAGAGCATGGCTGAGGCAGAGTGTGAAGAGATGACATCAAGGTGTCATGGAGAGTTCCTGTGTCTGTTTGTCACACACCAAAACACACTGGCTGGCTTTTGGGAATATGGGAAAGTTTGAAGGAACTCTTTCTCTCCCAAGCCATCAATATCCCCCTACAGAAGGATTTAGTGTATATCAAGAGTAGATTTAGCTGCCAGCTTGGTGGCAGCCTTGAATGGTAGGTAATTTGCAGCTCTCTCTGGTGTCTCTGCTGCAATGTTTGCCTTTGAAAAGGTCCTAAATGTCAGCTATACTACCAGGTGGGCTTTCTGGCCACAATAAGCAGGTGGACTTTCTGGCCACAATAAGCAGGTGGGCTTTCTGGCTGCAAGGACCCACAAGTAAATCTAGCAAAAGGTATACAAAGGATACATCCCTTTAAAAGGCCACCAGGGTCAGTGTCTGCAGCATGGGGAACAGAGATCAGAATAAATGATCCTTGGACTCTGTTTAAGAGCAATTATGAAGTGAGAGGAGCGCAGCATCGCCTGTTGCAGCCTCTGCCAACTTCTGCACAAAATCCAGAGTGCTGCAAAGCCCCAGCTCCACATCAGATAGTTAAAGCTGTCACCATAGCTGTCACTTAGTGGTTTTACTCCTACTGTGCAAAGGAAAGAAGTGAGAAGCAGGGCTTGCATCTCTGCCTGTGCTGTTAAATGCAGCACAAGCAGCTGAGCAGACACACATGGCCTATAGGACCTTGGAAAGAGGAGACTTGCACCTTCTGTGGGACTCAACTCCCACATGAGATCTCCATCCCCAGAGAGGCTCAGAAGTGCCCTTTTGGAGCCTCTCTTTGCTTCAGCTCTCAGAGAGGGGGAAAGTATGGCTCCCTGCCCACCACCAGCCCACCTAGCTGGGTCACACCACAGCCCTATTCAAAGCTGACCTGGGCCTTTCACTTGAGAAAAGGGACAGTTGAGCTGATGCCACTGGTTGGCACCCAGCGTGCTCTTGCTTGCACACCACATGTGGCTTCCCCTGTCCTTGTGCCTCCTGCAAACTTGAGTAATGAGGCCTGACACGTGTTTTTGCACAACACAATCTCTTCAGATCAAATTAATTCTGTAATTTCCATCTGCTTCCTCCTCTGCATAAATGATGAAGACTTCCTGAAGCTAATGGCCAAGCTTGCTTGGAGCTGGGACATTAGAATTAATCTTTTGTTCTTGGGTACTTTCTGTAACCTGGTGACTCTGGGTGCTCCTTCTCCCTTCTCGCCTGCAGACCAGTAGGTACCAAAGCTGCAGGCAAAGGGGCATTCTAAGGGGAAGGGAGGGGGAGAGAAGAACAGGGCAGGGTGTAAATAGATCTGCCTTTGAGCTTCCTTACAGGCTCATGCTGAAATGTCTTTGCTGAGAGCCTCTTCGACTTCCTGCTTGGGTGGGGGGCAAGGTCAGTGCTGCAGGTCCAGCCTGGGGTCTGCCACAAACAGCCTCAAATGAGCCCACCCCCAAGTCCAAGGGTAAGGCCAATAGCCACCCAGGTGCCCCTGAAGACATAGCAAGTGAGAGCTGGGTTTGAAAACACCAGATGATATCTCCTCCCCTGTATGAGGGGGTTCTCAGTGAACAGGATATTTGTATTTGAGCCCTAGCAGCACTGAGTCCTGTAGGTCCTGACTGCATTAAGAGGAGCTGAGATTTTGATGTGAGGATCTTGTATTGTGCATTCATTTCTGGTGAGAGGCCTTGAGCACAAGCCCTATGAGAAGAGGCTGAGAGAGCTGGGATTGTTTAGCCTGGAGAAGAGGAGGCTCAGGGGAGACCTTATTGCTCTCTACAACTACCTGAAGGGAGGTTGTAGACAGGCGGAGGTTGGTCTCTTCTCCCAGGCAACCAGCACCAGAATAAGAGGACACAGTCTCAAGCTGCACCAGGGAAGTTTTAGGCTGGATGTTAGGAAGAAATTCTTCCCAGAAAGAGTGATTTGCCATTGGAATGTGCTGCCCAGGGAGGTGGTGGAGTCACCTTCACTGGAAGTGTTTAAGAGGGGCCTGGATGAGGCACTTGGTGCCATGGTTTAGTTGATTAGATGGTTTTGGGTGATAGGTTGGACTCAGTGATCTCAAAGGTCTTTTCCAACCTGGTTAATTCTATTCTATTCTAATTTTGTGTCACTCCTTTTGCCTGTCAGTTGTGAGCTCTGCATCCCTCTTGCACAAGTGACTGCTGTCAGTGTTTTCCTTCTTGATCCTTCTGCATGTCATCTGGTAAGTGGCTGGGGAGCTCCCACCCCTGAGGCTTTCACTCAGGTGGAGGAATTGCAATGGGGGAGAATGAGACACTGGAACAGGTTGCCCAGGGAAGTTGTGGATGCCCCCTCCCTGGAGGTGTTCAAGGCTAAGCTGGATGAAGCCTTGAGCAACCTGGGCTAGTGGAAGGTGTCCCTGCCCATGGGGGAGGCTGTCCATGGGTGGGGGATTGGAACTAGATGATCTTTCATGTCCCTTCCAACCCAAACCATTCTGTGATTCCACTAGCAGCACTTAGGTGATGCCATTGCACCGTTTTTAACAGTGTTTTCCTTGGCTGCAGGTTTGATTTTCTTGGCACTGCAGCTGGGGCATCTTGGCAGGCATGTCCCCTTGCTAGCTGCATGCTCTGCTTCCCCTTTTGTGCACCTTGCAAATCCCAGCTGCGTAGAAGTTGTTTTGCAGTTCTTCCCTTGCTCACACACTGTCTCTTCCCTTGAATTTTCACATGTCAATACTCACCTTGGATTAAAGTTGTCCTTATACTACATTAAATCTTTTCAGTCTTCCTTTGGACAGCAGCTCCTAGAAGATCCAGGCATGGATCAGGAACCATTTGTGCTGGTTCTGCATAGGCAAAACCCAGCTGTCCTGGTCCTCAAGTGCTTCTGGTCTAACATTTGTATGGGACAAAAGAGGGCCACAGACACGAAAGCTGTAGCATCAAGGAACAATGATGTGGCATCACTACCCAGCATACCCAGTATCTGAAGGGGGCCTACAGGAAGGCTGGGGAAGGACTTCTCAGGATCTCAGGTAGTGATAGGAGTAGGGGGAATGGAATGAAGCTGGAGGTGGGGAGATTCAGGCTGGATTTGAGGAGGAAGTTCTTCACCATGAGAGTGGTGAAGCCCTGGAATGGGTTGTCCAGGGAGGTGGTCGAGGCCCCGTCCCTGGAGGTGTTTAAGCCCAGGCTGGATGAGGCTCTGGCCAGCCTGATCTAGTGTGGGGTGTCCCTGCCCATGGCAGGGGAGTTCGAACTAGATGATCCTTGTGGTCCCTTCCAACCCTGACTGATACTATGATACTATGATAACAGACATACATGCTTGGCACTACCCAGCATGACAGACGTACATGCTTGGCACTAAACATTTTCAGACCTTTGTCAGCAGCTGTGCTAAGGGATTTCAAACACACTTTGGAGGATAACTAGGTACTTTTGAGTGGCTTTTGTCACTGCAACCACAGCTGCACTGTCACATTTTGGTTGTCCAGCTCTGGATGCATGCTTTCCCAGCAGGTTGTATTTTTCCCTGGGCTGTTTAGCAAAGACCATTCTTTACTCCTGGCAGTTCTGCTTTCAAGGTGCTTCCAGCTTCCCCCAACAATAGTGCAGGACTCTTGGCAGATTCGTACAGATCCTCACATTTTTCATCCCCAATAGTCTTACAACAAAATTTGCCCTTTGTTGTAAGAGCTGTCAGTCAAATCAGACTGGTATGGTTTGCCAGTACACAGTTCTGGTTTCTAATCTTACCTGTTCCATTTCTTGGCTGTGCTTTATGTAAAACACAGACAAAGCAATCACCCCCCCCAACCCCAATCTTTTTCTCCTCCCAACCCATAAGAAATCTCATAAAGGCCTTGAGTTAGAATCTGTATCTTTCTTTTTATGGAATCATAGAAGTATTTAGGTTGGGAAAGACCATTAAAGAGCCAATATTGAGCTGAACCATTAACTCAGCACAGCCACTAAGCCACATCACTGAGCACCACATCTTACACAGCTTTTAAACACCACCAGGGATGGCAGTATTTCTCTCCCCCTGCCCATGTATTGCTATTTCTGTACTCTTTGCCCTGATGCTCCTGGCTCTCAGCTGCCACAGCTGCAGCATCCAGCCCCAAGAAACCTGGTGCCAGCTCCCAGGACAGCCCCATGTGCTGGGGGCAAGAGTGACCTGTGCCACACTTCACACAGAGTAAATGTGCCAAACTCTTGTCCTGTAGGAACCTGGGAACACAAGCAGCATGCATGAATTCTTCTCAACAGCACTAAGAAGAAATGGGGAAAAAATTGTCCCAGCAACTACTCTGTGAGTGAGTGGCAGTGGAAGCAGAAGGTTTAGCTCAGAGAATGGTCTCTGTGCTCCTTAGTGGAAAGGCAGTGTGAGTAACCATGCAGCTGAGTGAGGTCTGGCAGGAGTTGGAGGTGCTGGCTCTTGTGCAGAGAGCAAAGTCCCAGAAGCACAGAGAAGAAAGAGGGGAAAAGCAATGGGGTTGGGAGCTGACAGCCAGCCCAGTGCAGGGAGCTGCTTCCCAAAAGGAACCTCCAAAGTAAATACAATTGTGCAGGCCATTTCTGTGCCACGTTTCCAAAAAAAGCCAGACTCTTCTGCTCCTTTTTTTCACATGTATCCACTCAAAAGTGCATGTTTTGATGCACCAGGGTTGAACAAGGACAAGTTAAGATCATGCTGGCAGCTGTGCTCCAGATCGAGTCTTGCAGCGCCCTGAGTTTGTTCTGCAGAGGGCAGGAGAGGCTGTGACACTCCAAAAGCAAGTGGGGTTTGCTCTTGTGCTGGGACAACCTTTTAAAATCACACACGTGCACACCCCCATATCTTAACCCTTCTTGAGTTACCAAGTTCTCAGACCCTTCTTCTCCCCTCCAGATCAATCACTTTGGACAGCCAGCTCGCTCCCAGCCTGAGGTGCCCACAGGAGCAGTGGGCATGGGCTGAGCTGGAGGCAGCTCTGGGTGGTGGAAAGCACCCACAGAGGCTGCTCACACCACTTCTTCTCAGAGGTTTTGCACACCCTATGAGCCCATTTCCCTGAAACTATAATTAATGATGCCCAGCCCAAGCAGCTTGCCTTCCTCTGAAACCCACCAAGGGCACAAACCCAGCCTGAGCCAGGGAGATTTTTTTCAGCATGGTGTTTTCATGAAATAAAGTCTTTGTTCAGACCTAGCTCAAACATGCCACAGGCCAGCCCAATTCCTCACATTGTGGGCAAACTGGAGGGAGGAAAGTCCCACAAGCAAAAAAGCTGATTGCTGGATCTGCTTTATCTTCCTGACAACACACGCTGGCTTTTCTGGTTGCCTTCACAGCCAAAGCTGCAAAGTCAGGTCTGATATATCTCCAGGGAGGACTGGCTCCTTTTCCAGTCCTGCCCTCAGTACTCCAGCTGTCCATGTACCCAGTCATGGGTTTGTCTGAGCTGGTGGGTTGGTAAGAGAAGGATCTTTGACATTCCTGTCCTGCTGTGTAGATGAAGTTCTTGGTGGTCAGAAGACTGCAACAAATCTAAGGAACTATAGGAATCTTTTTTATTTATATATTTATTTATTTATATGTAATGTGGTGGGTTGAAATTTCCCAGTCCCCCCCCCCCCCCCCCCCCCATTAAATTTGCCAGACCAACTCAGTTGGAAAATGTAGAATAGAGTAGACCAGACCAGGCTGGAAAAGACATTTGACATCATCAAGTCCAACCTATCACCCAGCACCATCTCATCAACTAAACCATGGCACCAAGCACCCCATCCAGTCTCTTCCTAAAACCTCCAGTGCTGGTGACTCCACCACCTCCCTGGGCAGCACATTCCAATGGCCAATCTCTCTTCCTGGGAAGAATTTCTACCTAACATCCAGCCTAAACCTCCCTGGTGCAGCTTGAGACTGTGTCCTCTTGTTCTGATGCTGGTTGCCTGGGAGAAGAGACCAAGCCCCACCTGGCTACAACCTCCCTTCAGGTAGTTGTAGAAAGCAGTAAGGTCTCCCCTGAGCCTCCTCTTCTCCAGGCTAAGCAACCCCAGCTCCCTCAGCCTCTCCTCATAGGGCTGTGCTCCAGACCCCTCCCCAGCCTTGTTTCCCTTCTCTGGACACATTCCAGCAACTCAACATCTCTCCTAAACTAGGGGGCCCAGACTGGACACAGTTATATGTGTGTGTGTATATATATATAAATATATATATATATATATATGTATGTATGTATGAGGGATCAGGATCCCAGCTGACCTGGCAGCTGTGTCTGAGACTGGCTCCTCACTGGTCACAAGGTGTCTGCACAGGGCACAGTGCCTGGCCAGGAGCTGCTCCTCCATGCCCCAGTCCAGCACTGTGGGGAGGGGATGCCAGAGCAGGAGCCTGTGAGGCTGCTCTGAGTCACCCTTTGGAAGAGCCTCGCTTCCTCACTCTCGGATCCAAGGCTGCTTTCTTGGCAGAAGCCTGCCCCAGCCCTCAGCAGTGAAGCCTCTGCTTTGGTTGGTTGGTTTGGTCCTTTTCCGGTGTTTGCTCCGATACACAATTAATTAAACGTAAGTGCCTCCATTTATTGCTCTCCAGAGAGTCACTGCTGGCTTGCATGCCCTGGCCTTTGGGGACATTTCTATTGTTTCAGCTACTGCCAAAGCCAAGGAGAGCTAAATCACACTCTCCTTCGACACGACAGGAGGGAGCTCATCCACCGCCGCGCCTCAGCATAGCTTGTGGTTGCCTGAACACCATCTTTAATCAGAGACACCCTGCAGTGGATTTGGCACTACAAGGTGCCCAGCACCCACAAGGTCTGGGCTCTGTCACCCACCCAGACAAGGTCGAATCATTTTGCAATAGCTGACTGGTCTTTCACCATCAACAAGCAGCCTTGGAAGACTGCAAGGAAAGCCGGAGAGAGGGAAATGGTTTTGACGTAATTCAGGTAACAAAATAAAATGTAATCTGCAAGCCTCGTGCTGCAGGCTGGCTGCCAGATCTCTCACATCTCCTCTCCAAGGACTTCACCTGCCTTAGGAGCAAAATGCAGCTTGATCCAAGCTGTGTTTGCTCAGGCCCTGGTTTACCAATGCCCCTACATTTTTAAGTGCCAGTGTGGTAGCTGTGCCCCGCCAGCAGCCCACCTTGGTGCATTTGGTATCAGGGTTGCATACAGCCCAGGTTTCTCAGGAAGGGGGAGGATAAGTGTCACCTCTGGTGGCTGTTCCAGGCACTTGTTGTGATTAGAAGTGTGCATGTTGGCCCACTGCAGCTCCAACCTGCCTAGAGCTTACAGCCTATTAGTGAATTCTGCAGGCTGAAAAGACAGTAGAGTGATAAGCTCAAGGGTGTTGCAGTGAGGACCTTACTGTCAGGCATAGCTTGGGCTGAAGAGGAGGGGGGAATGGTGTTCTGAAGCAGCAGTCACCAGCTTTAAAGATCTGTTTTTTAGCACATCAGTCCAGGATGTGGCTCAGTTGGTAGTGCATAAGACCCTTAATGGGAAGGTCGTGAGTTCAAGCCTGCAGTGGGCAGTAGTGTCCTCCCTACTCTAGTCATGAGGTCTGTGGTGACAGGTTGGACTGGATGATCTTTGAGGCCTCTTCCAACCTTAGTGATACTGAATACTGAAAAGCCATGAGGGCTTCACAGCACAGTATCCAGGGTCATGGATACCCAGATCAATGGCTGCTTGTTTGCCCAGATTGGTTTATAGAGCACAAGCTTCCATCTGCCAGTCCCTGCTGATGGAAAATGCCTGCTTGGCTCCAGCTGGGTCTTTCTAAAGCCCAAAAATGTCTGATGAAAGCTAAGTGAAACAAGGGCCTGTGGATGCTGGGAGAAGGTTTACCTGGAGTCACGCAGGGGTTTTGCTGCCAGCTGTCCTGCCTCACCCAAGGAACTCTGTCTCCACAACATGCAGGATGTGGGAACTGTGCAACGACCTCCCAGCATGCTGCAGGTCGCAGCGTGGCATTCCCCTGGAAAACACAGACTCCTTGTTCTGCCTCAAAAGGCTGAGGGGTGACCTGCAGCGAGTCAGGAGCTGCTTGAACAGCTTGGGAGCAGGTGTAAAGCTGTGGGCAACAATGTCACCCCTAGCATGGTCCTCTTTCCACCCCCAATGCAGAAGAGCCTTGCCCCCTTATGCAAGATTTATCCAGTGGCTGATTGAGCCCTAGGCTCATACCAGACACATGGCAAGCGGACAGGGCACGGCAAGCCTGACTGCCAGCAGCCTGGGTCACTCCTGCTGTTAAGCCCCTGACAAGCTGACAGCAGCTCGTTCTGATTTCTCACTTCATTTTACAGCTGAAGATACTTTCCACATCCTTCTCTGGAAGGCTTTTTCAGAGTCCATCTAATCAATATTTCTCTGACAATCAAATCACCACGGTGAAGCCCAAGCAGCTGATTAGCACAAGCCACTTACAGCATTAACAGGTCACAGCTCTGGGCCCAGAGTTTCCAGGAAACTTACAGACCTACAAAGCAGGTTCAGGCTGACCAGCACCAGCATTTGTTTTCTTCAGCCCATGACTTGGCCACAGGCTGCTTTTACTCACAGCTGATATAAGGGATTCTTACCTTCTTCCTCTACCCTGTGCCAGGCACCAACTAGAGTTAAAATAAAGTTCAGATCTAATAATTTTCAGAGTATTTTTAGCTAGCTGCTTTCACAGCACAGCCTCACAAACACTTCTGCCATGCTGCAGACCACAGCTTAACAAACCTCACCCAGCATTCACACCGTGCTTCAAGCCATCTCCCTCTTCAAAGGCATAACTGGATGGCAGGTTGGAGGGCAGAGGGCAGTATTTAAAGACTCACTAGTTGCCCCCTACCGGGAATGGCTGTGCTGCTAGACCTACCTTATGTCAGACCCCAGCCTTCTGGCTGGAGCTCGCAGACGTTCATCTGCTGCTTCTCCTTATTCTAGGGGCGTGGGATTATTTTTAAATAGAAGCTTCTTCAGAAGCCCAAAGGCATTCAAACCAGAGAGGAGTCAGCCTTTTAGTCAGTGAGGCATAGGAAGTTCCATGGAAACATGAGGGAAATGATTTTTTTTCCACTGTAAGAGTGACAGAACACTGGAACAGGCTGCCCAGGGAGCGTGTGGAGTCTCCCTCTCCAGAGATATTCAAAACCCGCCTGGATGTGTTCCTGGGTGACCTGCTCTAGGTGATCCTCCTCTGGCAGTGGGGTTGGACTGGATGATCTTTTGGGGTCCCTTCCAGCCCCTAACATTCTGTGAGGTGCTTCACTTGAGGCCTTAGAGAAGCTCCACTGAGATCAGTGGGTGGCTGTGTGGTAAACAGCCTGGCCAAATATGAAGGCCAAAGGGCTTCCTGACTCTAGGGCATCCACCAGAGCAGAACAAACACACCTAACAGCATATTTATATCCATTAGAGAAGCGCAACTTGTTCAGCAGCACTCTTCTATTACACCAGTTACACTTAGGCATGCAAAAATCTGGCACAGACCCACTGTGGTTTAATGCAAAATAGCCTAAAAACAACTGCAACAACAAAACCCCAATCATACCACTATTTTAAAACCCCTTAAAATAGAGCAGGGAGGGAGGGAGAGAAAAATAGCAGTGCTGATTTCCTCTTTTACAGTCAGCTAGACAAGTAAACTGCTAGCTTTGAGTTATGTATTTATTATCCAACAGCTCCCGTTGTCGAACTGGCTTGCTTCAGGACTGAGTGTTCAACACTACTGTGCCATAGGAACCTTTCCTCTGCATGTATAGCTGTGCCCTCTCATCCTGACAGACAGACCTGTCTGCCAAATGGCTACTTGCAAATACCACCAAATCCAAGGCCTGTGCATAAGAAATCACAGAATTGTTAGGGTTGGAAGGGACCTCAAGGATCATCTAGTTCTAACCCCCCCTGCCATGGGCAGGGACACCTCACACTACATCAGGTGGCTCACAGCCACATCCAGCCTGGCCTTAAAAACCTCCAGGGATGAGGCTTCCACCACCTCCCTGGGCAACCTGCTCTAGCATCTCACCACCCTCATGGGGAAGAACTTCTTCCTAACATCTAATCTAGATCTCCCCTCCTCCATTTCCCCCTAGTCCTATCACTACCCAACATCCTAAGAAGTCCCTCCCCAGCTTTCTTGTAGGTCCCCTTCAGATACTGGAAGGCCACAATAAGGTCTCCCTGGAGCTTTCTCTTCTCCAAACTGAAGAACCCCAACTCTCTCAGTCTGTCTTCATAGGAGAGGTCCTCCAGCCCTCTGATTGTCCTCGTGACCCTTCTCTGGACACACTCCAGCTTCAGGTTGTTGTTTCCAAACAGCAGGGCTAAGTACTTGGGGAGCACAGCTAGATCGTGATTTTTGATCCTATCTGTCAGGAAGTGCTGTATCTGCTATCCATGGAAAAGGCTGGAAGAAAAATGGTGAAGTGCAAAACCATTCCAGCAAAGGGTCACACAGGTGACAGTAATCTGAAAATTCACTGGGAGCCCTCACCCAGATGCTGGGAACTCAGAGCCATTAAATTTCAACAGAAAACAGGACTCCACCTTCTCTCATTTAAGGTACTCTGGGAGACAGTAGAATAAACTCCCCAAATTATCCTCTCCACGGTATTCCTTTTACCCTTTTTTCTGTCTAATCAGGTTGATCAGGGCAGGATAAACCCAGCAGATCTGTCTGCCAGAGTTTTAATGTAAGCATAGCCAAACTGAGCAGCCAACCACCTGACAGCATCACCTCTTACTTGTTTTTTAAAACAATACTATCGTGACCAACCCCCAAACTATTTCAGCTCTCTGCAGAGGAATAAATAAACCAAAGCAGCAAACAGCATCCAGAATGTGGAGCTGTGGCCAAGGGACCTTGCTACAGGGACTGTGGGATTACCAAATTCACATGGCACAGAGGGGAAAGATGATTCCAGAATCAAGGACACTTACTGCAACTGGCAGTAGCTCAAAGCAGTACTTAACTGCAGCACACCCCATTACCTGTCCTTCAGGTGGAAATGTCTCACTTGTTTCCATGAGATGCAGCACAGTATGAGAGCCATGCAGCCCCCTTCTTTCTGGCTTTGCTGTTAAGACTGAGTGGCAGTACCAGAGGCACACAGCAAAGAGGCACCACCACCTCCTTTAGAATAGAATAGAATAAAGCAGGTTGGAAGAGACCTTCAAGATCATCGTGCCCAACCTATCATCCAACACCACCTAATCAACTAAGCCATGCAACCAAGCACCCTATCAAGTCTCCTCCTGAACACCTCCAGTGATGGTGACTCCACCACCTCCTCGGGCAGCCCATTCCAATGGGCAATCACTCTGTATAGAACTTCCTCCTAACCTCCAGCCTAAACCTCCCCTGGCGCAGCCTGAGACTGTGTAGTAGTTTAGGTAGTGCAACAGGAAGGTACAGGCTGCAGGGAGTGGCACCGACCCCAGTCACAGCTCATGTTATCTGTAGTTACAGCCACTTGAGGGGAAACAAAAAGGGGCTTTTTATGGTGCCCTCTTAGCACTCATACTGGCAAGAAGAGTTTGTTGACAGTTAAGCTGCTTTTAGCCCAGAGTACTTGTTCACAAGCACCACAGCAATGTTTTGGCAGTGTGAGAAGGGGAGACTCCCACTCCTAAAGATGATCACAAGGACCACAAGGACATTTTGGCACTCTGAGAAGGGTAGACTCCCACTCCTAAAGATGACCACCCAACACGGAGCACCCTGCTGCCACCACCAGAGCTTCACTGAGAGCTGTCAGCGCAATCCAGGACAGCAAGTCAGCAAAGGTACAGAGCAGAGACCCCAGCCAGACTTTCATACATCTGTATGTTTATTATTTCAAAGTCCAATATATACAGAAGGTATAATGATATCTTCAAAAACTTTATACAGAAACAGGTATCTACAAAATTAAACCAAGAGACATTCTGCATATATTCAGACGACATACAGACATAGATTGGAAGATTGAACAGCATTTCAAGTTAAAACACGAACATGGGAAGGAAGCCCTCCATCCCCCTCAGGAAAAAAGCTCTGACCACCACCCAGCTGCCTCTGCCGCGCAGCCGCCTGCCCTTCGGCCGGCCGCGGGGACGCTGTGAATCTGGCTCCTAGCGCCACCTACTGCTGACACTCGCCACCGCAGCCCTCTCCGCTGGCAGCCCTTTCGCATGAGCCTTGAGCTTCGAACCCCTTCCCAAAGGCGGGACTCGGCTTCACGCTCGATTCGGCGGAAGCCAGAGAGCGGATTGTGTTTTCATCGCTTCAGTTATGCGCTAAAATATCGTAACGAGAAACATTCCGAGAGAGGAACTGCAGGTTTGTTAGCTGGAGATGGCCACAGGTGTTGCCAGCAGCAAGTGAAAACAGAGAGTGTGTATCTGAGGAACAAATTCAATCTCCACTGTTTTCTGGAGACTAAAATTAAAACAATCACTGCACAACTCTGAGTGGCATAAACCCAGTGATTTCTGTAGCATATATTGGTACTCTTCAGTTCAGAGGGTTTGGCTTCAGACAACGACAATGCTGGACTTTACAGAGGGTGAAAAAAGCATAGGCAGCTTTCCTGTAGGGCCTCTAACCACACCTGGATGTGTGATATTTGAATTGAAAGAGCACCCTGAGTATCTAAGAAACAGGTGTTTAACCCTGTAGGGCACAACTAGCTACAAGCTCCAAACTTTCAAAAGCAGCCTGTGGCAATCACATGCCTAATGCACACCAAATTTCAGCAACAGGTAGCTAACTGCTCCAGGCTGCCTTCAAAACCAGTTTCTCACTAAAATTCAGTTTATCTGAGGAGAGTTTTCAATCTCAGGTTCATAACAGGAAATTTCCAAAACAAAGGTAAGTGAAATGTGATTGCTACCCCAGCCTTGCACCCACTCTGCACCAGCTGGTGCTCACCCTCTCACAGGATGTGTTCTGCTTTACCTGCACCAACACCACTGCACTCCGGACAACCTACCCCACGGAAACAAGAGGCAGGTGACCTGTTGGCAACATTTTCATGGCTGATACACCACCACCTCTCAGAAATGAGCAGGCCTGTCAAGCAGGCTTGCTGGCTGACCCTGCCATGCATTCATCAAGTTTTGAGCTTACGGGGCAGAGTGAGTCATTGCCAATCTGAGAGCTGGAATGAAATTTCCACCCCTGTTAGGTTCCTTTAAAATAATGCCTACATATGATGACTTTGGTCCATGAAAGTACCATGCACAACAAACAACGTGATATTTTGGCTGCTTTGTGTGTCTCCATAACCAAGAAAAGTCTGAGAAGTTATTAGTGCTACAGAGAAGCAGGCAGCATTTCCAGCAGGGCAGGAGGACAGCTAACTTAAAAGGAGAAACAACCACACCAAAAAGAAATGAAGAATTTCCACAATGTCATTGCACTTATTCCATCTGCACTGCACCTCTCCTTCATTCCCACTGTACATCTGGAGAACATACATTAAATGATTACAATATTAACATGGGATCTAAAATACTGGAGTCACTCGGCTGAAGGCCTGAAAATAGCCAGAGATCTGGTCTGTTAAAGCATGAAAACACAAACATAGAAGAGCTAAGCTATGTTTTGACATGCAAATTGTTCTAAACACTTTCTTCAGCAGAAGGTCTAGTTCAGTCTCCAACAACTGCCTCTTCACCTCCTGAAAGCTGGTGACAAATCTGTTTCAGCAGAGCCAGGTATCTTCCTCTTCACAATTACTTAACAGCAAAGCAGAGGTAGTCCCGTGACATGACTGGTCTGGTCCAAATTCTCTAACACTTCAGATAACCATTGCTCTCAGGAATTAGAAAAATATATGTATAAAACCCCACCCAGATTAAAGGCTCACAGTTTCTACAATGCTCAGTCAGGTTTTCAGCCATTTGTTTCCACCCTCCTGCTTCAAAGAAATACTTCATCCTTTGACACTAAAGGGATCTGCCATCCAGGACTCCTGAAGCTCTCTGGACCACAGACCAGGTCTTGATCCCAAAAGGACTTCCAGAGATGCTTATCTTTAAAGTGAAAAGGAAGTCTCACCATCTTGAGCCAAACTCCTCAAACCAAAATGAAACTCCAGGCCCTTTTGCTCAATTTGGCTCATTACAAAACTCAAGTGGCACTTGAAAATGGACTCCACACCTCTAAGTCACTGAGATGCTTTGCTAAATCACCTTCCTTTGTGCTGCTGGATTCAGGCCCCTTGTTTGCTGTTTGAGGTGCCTGGAGTTAAAATAGATTCCACCCCCCTCCCCCACCCCAAGTATCTCTTCTAATTAAAATAGCTAAAGCATTGTTATTGTAAAGGTAGACTGAATCTTTTTTCATTATAAGAAGTAGTTCAAGTATTTAATAAAAACCCAAAGTATGTATTTACACCATGATCTGGTCAATTGATTTGGGTCAAAAGTCAATAAATACAGAAATCTATCTATTTACTGTTGGAATACAGATGTCTTGAGATCCTGTAAATTACTTATCCTGGAACTAAGATGGGAACATGATGCTGTGACTAACCTGAAGTTTGTCACCTTGATACCCTTCCTTCATCACCTTCTCAGACACTGAAGGGCTAAGAAAGTTCTTGGTTTGTGCTATTTTGACCAACTAGTTCTTCACAACATTAAAACTAAGGAGTCACACAGATTTCTGTGCCACTTTCTCAGTCCAACCAGTGGACTAAAATCCCACCTCAATGAATCTCCCATTTCATACCATTACATTCACTAGCTGTTCTAGCCACAGCTAGTGAGAACATTCAGTTACCTTCCATTTGTCTTTGAAAACAGATTTTCTGATCATCTGAAAACAGATGCAACCACAGTGCCTCCCAGTACATACATAGCAATGGGCAGTCAAAACTCCCACTCCCATGTGTTAAATGCTGTCAGTTATGCAGAAGGCCAGAGACCTTTATATTAACCAATCATCTGGTATTAAAAATCTAGAGAGCAAGGGCTTACAGAACTGTTGAAGTGACATGCTTCAGCTCCATATACTCAACAACTGCAGTCAGAAAGTTTCTTGATCCCTTAGTTTTCCTGTTGTTTCATTTCTTTTGAGTAAAGAAATCAGGTGAATGTCAATCTGGAGCACAAAATATGCAGCACCATGGCCACCACTTAAAAAAAAAACCCACCCAAATTTTGTGACAAAGCCTTTTTCCATGTGTCCATCAAAAATGCATAACCAACCTAAGCATCAGAAATAAAATGCAGGAAAGGAAGTTATGCCTGAAAGCCCTTAAAGCTCTGTAACACTTGATATGTTCAACAGCAACTGAGACATAGTTAGCTTTGTTTTTTGTCAAGGTCCATCGTTAAGAGTGAAGACATGAAAATCCCACTGCAACGCACTCAAACCACAGTATGCACTGTGAGGCATCTGCATGCCATTTCAAACACAAGATTTTAGATAAGCATAGTGTGTTGTAGTAAAATTCAGCAAGCCCTCAGGCTGGTAGACAGAACCACGCTGGTGCAACACACTTACTCACACGAGTAAGGACAGCCTGGATGGTTAAAGGCTGTCCATGCAAGACACCTGATGCTTGCACTAGCAGGCAAGCAAATGTCAGGAGAAACGTCCAAAGCAGTGGTCTGTAGGACCTGCCTTTTCTTCACATCTCCATGCTGGTAGTTCCACAAGGGTTCTAGTTATGTCTGCTTTATTCTCTGTTCCAGTTCGTGCTTGTGTTTGATAAGCCGCTCTATTTCTGTTCCTAGAGTTTGAAGGTTTTCCTTTGAGGAGAAAAACACACAGAAAAACCCCAGGATAGGGCAAGTTATACAGGGAAAAGGAGTCCATCAGCAAAAAGTGCACTAGCAAGTTGAAATTACCATTTATGTCAGCAGGTTGATACTTTCGAGTATCCAGCACAAGAGCAAATGATTAGAGTTGGGAAAAAACAGGGTAATTTCCATAAAGGATGCAAAGCTCTCAGCAAGTCTCCTTTTTTTTCTGTAGTTGCTTATAATCTACAGGCTGTCATGAAAGCAGACTCTTCAAGGGGAATGATAATTACAGCACAAGATCTCCAGCTTCTGCAGCACACTGCAGTCTGGCTAGCAGCCTGTGCAACACTTCTCAGCCTGCCCTCTTTCCCATGCGGCAGCCATGCTGCCCCAATAGCTCAACAGGGCACCCCGCTGCAGGGACAGAGCTCCTGCCCTTGGCTCCACATGACTGAGAAAAGCATGGAGAGAGGCCTTTTCCCACCAAATGCACAGGCAGCCCAGAATTTATTTCAAGAAGCAGCTTATTGGTGCAGCATTCCAAGAGGGTCTTAGAATGGAGGTTTAGCAAGGACCACATTATGTAACAGCAATGTGCTCTTGTGGCCAAGAAGGCCAATGCCATCCTGAGGTGGACTAGAAGGGCTGTGGTTAGTAGGTTGAGAGAGGCTCTTCTGCCCCTCTGTTCTGCCCTGGTAAGGCCATATCTGGAATGCTATGTCCAGTTCTGGGCCCCTCAGTTCTGGAAGGACCTCAGGGAACTGCCTGAAAGAGTCCAGAGCAGAACCACAAAAATGATTAAGGGAGTGGAACATCTTCCTTACGAGGAGAGACTGAGGGAGCTGGGGCTCTTCAGCTTGGAGAAGAGGGGTGACCTCATCAATGTTTAGAAATATGTAAAGGGTGAGTGCCAAGAGGATGGAGTCAGGCTTTTCTCTGTGATGCCCAATGACAAGACAAGGGGCAACAGGTGGGAGCTGAGGCATAGGAAGTTTCATGGAAACATGAGGAAAATTTTTTCCCTGCAATGGTGACAGAGCACTGGAACAGGCTGCCCAGGATTGTGGAGTCTCCCTCTCTGGAGATATTCAAAACCCACCTGGATGCATTCCTGTGTGATCTGGTATAGGTGATCCTGCTCTGGCAGGGGGGGTGGACTAGATCTTTCAAGGTCCCTTCCAACCCCTAATATTTTGTGATTCTGTGATAACTCTTAGACTGACCCAATGCTATTTGTGGCATCAGCTCCCAATGAACAGCCCCCTCCTTCAAGCAGCATGCATCTCTCCAAAGGCAGTAGCCTCAGAACCACAAAGAACACGTGGAAGAACTGGCACAGCTACTCACTTTTAATGTAATGTTTTTCAGTAATGTATCTTCTAACACAGCCTGCAGCTTCCTGTTTATCTCTAAGGAGAGCTCCAAGGTGAGACCGCTGTCTGCGGGATGCGAGGTATACAGAGATGCCATAATCCCACCCCGCCTGCTCAAGTGGACTTTGTTGAAGTCAGAGGCCTCTGATGACAGTGTTCCAGCTTCCTCCCGCAGAATGTAACTCTGGATAATTCTGGGAGGGGGAAAGAATTTTAAAAAATCATCATCATCACAGCATTACAAAGCACTGAAGAGTCAGACACTGAAGGCATTCCAGATTCCTCAGGTAGGAGTGACTTTATTTTCAAGTAGGACTGTACCACTGACAAGGCAGTAGAAATCAGCTCCTGCAATTTCTACTGGGACACTGGAAGTGCTACAGAAGCTACTGAGAGCCACCTACAATGTGCAAGGTTTACATACTCAGAACTATTTAAAGAAAATAACATTGCTACCTGTGATAGGACAAGGATGGAAGCTGCAGCACAGGAGGTTCCACTTCAACACAAGGGGGAACTTCTTTACTGTAAGGGTCACAGAGCACTGGAACAGGCTCCCCAGAGAAGTTGTGGAGTCTCCTCCTCTGGACACTTTCAATGCCTGTGTGGATGCATTCCTCTGTGACCTGAGCTAGACTGTATGGTCCTGCTCTGGCAGGGGGGTTGGACTCGATGATCATTTTGGGTCCCTTCCAACCCCTAACATCCTGGAGCCAAAAAGGTACCTTAAAGATGCCTCTGCTTTTCTTTGCTGAAAGACTCCAGACAGGGAATCTTAACCTTTCTACAGACAAGACAAAAATTACAAAGTCTCTGCTCAAGAATCTTCACAAGCTGTGACTGTGTTCTATGAAATGGTACCAGATGGGCATAAATGTATAGACTCATTAAGCAAGGCCAACACTTAAAAGACAACTGAACTTCCCAAGGAAGATATAGGCCATGATTTCTTCCCTTCCTAACTGAAGCTACAGACATCACCCTGTAAAATGGTATTTCTCTGTAAGTGGAATCTTGTCTCAGACATGAAATGCCAACCACCTTTGGCTGAGGTACATTGTTTGCTTGCTATGCATGCCAGACCACCATCTGGAATTATGCAGATTCTCTTTCCAAAACAAACTCTTACAATTAGCACCCTTTTAAGCACAGGAAAAGAAAGGACTCTTCTGTTAGCCAGTGACAGCAGCCCACCTCAAATCACCACCTGGTGACCATTTTGCTACCAAAAAAAAAAACACTTGTCCCAGGCTGCTCCTCCTGAAAAACTTTAGTAATAAACAGCCTAGCAATGTAACTGCTGGAAAAAAGTAAAGGGGGAAAAAAACAAACCAAAAACCAGCCCAAGACTAATCTTACTTTTGAGATCTGTCACTGCAGTGTTTTTTATGGGTTTAAATTCCTTCATTTAGACAGTTCCTTGTCTTACAGACAATCCAGACTGCTTCTCTAGTGATTCAGTTCAAAACTGAAACACTGTGACCTGAACTTACTTTGTTTTCTTCCTGATTTCCTCCACCAGCTGTTTAATGTGATCCTCCATAAACTCCATCTTTTCGTTTTTTCGAGCATGTGCCTTCTGTAGCCTCAGTATTCTCTCAACCAAGACAGACTTGTCCACCTCTGGGAAGCTATCCACAGCTACTGCAGATCCTGTGTTCTCAGGCGACCGATCCTCGTTGCTGCTGCGCGCATTCAGGGACCCTGCCAATACACCCCGATTGGTAAGAGCTCTTTGCTTTAAGACCAGGTGCAACAGCTCCTCCAGTGCAGTGCATGCATTCATTACACTGCAGGAGCCTGGGAATTCTTCAGCAGAATGGCAGTTTCCCTTATATGTTAGCAGGGGTTTATATGAACAATACTTTTACCATTATAATCACACATGCTGAGACAGCAGTGCAGTCCCCTAGCATGGGTGTAGTTCCTTTAAGCTTAAGTGTGCTTGGTTCAGTGATTCTTACTCCACCTGTTCATTCATCTTCCTTTGTACAAGACTGAGATGATTTTCTACTCACATCTGTTTTGGAGTCCTCTAGAATTATATCATCATGAAAACCCTACAGGTTGACAAAAGCCCAGTGTATCAACACTGCAGCACTAAAAGCTTGGAGATTTGCTATTCTTTCTCTCCTACGAGTATTTATCTCCCTAATGCAGTGACAATACAGGCTAATTTGACATTTAAAACCCAAAGACATGGAGGAAGAAAACAGTTGCTGTTTGCAGTTCTAATGATAACCACTTCTAATTGGATAGTAAGTAATGAATTTTACTCCAACACAGTGATGCTTCTAAACACAGCAATTGATTTATCATTTGCACAGTTGCAACTGTCAATAGTGCAATTAAACAACATTGGAAGCCACTGCTCATTTTTGTTTTGCCTCTGGCAGCACTGAAGAGGGGCATCTATGAATTGGAGTCCTCTGAGCTTCCCCCAAACATAAAAATCAACAAAATAAAAAAGGTAGGCTTTTAAACAGAACCAAAATATATAAGCATTAAAACTTTAATCTTGCAATAAGCATCTAGAACTGCATTCAGCCAAGGGCACTGCAAAGCTTAAAGGCTATTTTGTCAGTTTCAATGGAGGCTGCCCACACACTGCATATGCAGAAGCCACAGAAAGCTCCAGACTCAGGGCAGCACACCACAGCAGCCTCATTGAGCTAGAAGGATTGTTTTGGCAGCTCTGCCATGTGCTGTATTACCTGATGAACTGGAACGGCTCCCCATGCTGCTGACTTCTTTGTCGTAATTACCATTTTCCATCTGATCCAATTTCCGCCGTGCTAAAAGCACAACCAAACGACGGTTACCAACAGCAGAATAAAACCCTCAAAGATCACAGCGTTACAAAACATGCAGAAACTCTTGTCCTCTCTGAACTGCACTATTTTAACATGGCTTGGCAACTGAAAGATAATGGTAGCAACTGAAAAAAAGAACAACCCCAAATAACTCTAAAACCAAACAGCGTCTCCCTTCCTCTCCCAGCTTCCAACTCTGGAGCACCTGGTTGCAAGAGCCACCACGATCCCTACGCTTTGCAGCAGTTGCCAGGTGAAAAAGGTAATGTCAGACATAGGACTGACTGAAAACAGTAAGTCCAATTTTAGACTGGATGTTAGGAAGAAATTCTTCATAGAGAGAGTGATTGCCCATTGGAATGGGCTGCCTGGGGACGTGGTGGAGTCGCCATCATTGGGGGTGTTTAGGAGGAGACTGGATGGGGTGCTTGGTGCCATGGTTTAGTTGATTAGATGGTGTCGGATGATAGGTTGGACTCGATGATCTTGAAGATTTCTTCCAACCTGGTGCATTCTCTTTGGTCTCTTCTCCCAGGCAACCAGCACCAGAACAAGGGGACACAGTCTCAAGCTGCACCAGGGGAGGTTTAGAGTCGAGGTGAGGAGGAAGTTCTTCACTAAGTGAGTCATTCGTCATTGGAATGTGCTGCCCAGGGAGGTGGTTGAGTTACCATCCCTGGAGGCGTTCAAGAGGAGATTGGACGTGGCACTTGGTGCCATGGTCTAGTCATGGGGTCTGTGTTGATAAGTTGGACTCAATGATCCTCGAGGTCCTTTCCAACCTTAGTTATACTGTGATTCTATCCTATTCTAAAATCTGATTTTGCTTTTGATTAGGACTGCTGTACAAGTAATTACTGCCTGACAGAATGGCATCTCAATGGTTCCAGGATCTCAAAACTGTACCACCACTGGGAGATGAGTGCAGTGCTCTTGCCAGGAGCACCACTCATCCAGTAGGGATCAAGAAGGAAAGTGTGCAGCTGTTCATACACATACAGGCAGTCAGGTAACTTGGCCTGCACAATGCCAACAGCACCTCTTCTTTCAAACACACTTCAAACAGGTTTGCTAATATTCAAATCTATTTGCATTCAGAGCATTACTGGGTACCTAATGATTTCTGTTTGTTGACAAACAAAAGTTGGCATTTGTTTTGTCATATCAGTCTTTAAAAAAGGTAAGTGTTCAGGTTAAATACTAAAAAGAACAACTGTCACCAGTAGTTCCTGGTACAGTCAGCAACCAGGAAGAATCTAGCCACATTTGACTATATTCTTGAACAGGCCAGGACACATATCTATACACAGAACAGGACACATATCTACCCACAGTGGCGTTTCAGTAGTCACACATGGTAACAAAGACCATGCTCTTTCACAGTATCACAGTATAACTTAGGTTGGAAGAGACCTTGAGGATCATCGAGTCCAACCTATCAACACAGACCCCATGACTAGACCATGGCACCAAGTGCCACGTCCAATCTCCTCTTGAACGCCTCCAGGGATGGTGACTCAACCACCTCCCTGGGCAACCCGTTCCAATGACAAACGACTCGCTCAGTGAAGAACTTTCTCCTCACCTCGAGTCTAAACCTCCCCTGGTGCAGCTTGAGACTGTGTCCCCTTGTTCTGGTGCTGGTTGCCTGGGAGAAGAGACCAACCTCCTCCCGGCCACAACCACCTTTCAGGTAGTTGTAGAGGGCAATGAGGTCACCCCTGAGCCTCCTCTTCTCCAGACTAAACAATCCCAGCTCCCTCAGCCTCTCCTCATAGGGCTTGTGCTCAAGGCCTCTCCCCAGCCTTGTTGCCCTTCTCTGGACACATTCAAGTGTTTCGATGTCCTTCCTAAACTGAGGGGCCCAGAACTGGACACAGTACTCAAGGTGCAGCCTAACCAAAGCAGAGTCGAGGGGCACAATGACTTCCCTGCTCCTGCTGGCCACACTATTCCTAATGCAGGCCAGTAATTCTTTCCTCTTACATCTTAGCCACTTTCAGATGTTATATTGAAGACTGGAAATTGACACTGAGGCCTGTTTCTTGTAACTGCAGTTGCCACAAGATCTAACTTGCTCACTCACTCTTGCTGTCTATAGGGAGAGTTTGAAGGAGTACACTCCAAGAGCATGCAGACACAGACGGGACCCTAGTCTCAACCAAGCACTGAGGGGGTTTACATATGGGCTGACTCGTTAGATATGAAAATCATTTCAACCTAGCTGCAGTTGTTTCGTGAGATCTTTCAGGTTTGCTGCGTGCTTGCGCTTCTGGGTAGCCAGTTCATCTTTCAGTTCATCCACACAGGTCTTCAGTGCTGATAGCTCCTTCTGCTCTGAAGTTAGCTGAGCCTGTAACGTCTCAACCTCGAGCTTCCGCTCATCTTCTTCCTTCTGTAACTTGATGGCCTGAAAGTATAGTTTGATTTTCAGATGTATACCAAACAAAAAATACCAGGCTAACTGTACTGCATGCTCAACAGCCCTAACTCTGCATTTTTCACCTGAGAATTGTTCACATTTTCCATTTGTTATTTAGGCTAATCTCTGCCACTGCAAATGAAGAAGCAATGCAGTGCAACGCTGCAATAAGACTCCTGAACTACCTCCAAAGCATCTACATGATGCAGTGCAAAGCCATGCAGAGCTGTACCTGCAGTCACGCTACCTTCCATATCACACTGGTATTAAAACCCACATTTATCTTACAGTGCAAACTACATTTATCTCATGGTACAAACAGGACCTAAAGAAACAGTTTATAGTATCAATTTCACAGACAAACTCCAACCTTTTGATTGCTTTAGTGACAGCTGCACAGAGAACAGCTCTGTGCTCCCAAAAGACAAAAAGGCTGGATGTGAGGAAGAAGTTCTTCATAGAAAGAGTGATTGCCCATTGGAATGTGCTGCCCAGGGAGGTGGTGGAGTCACCATCACTGGAGGTGTTTTTAAGAAGAGACTGGATGGGGTGCTTGGTGCCAAGGTTTAGTTGATCAGGTAGTGTTGGATGATAGGTTTGACTCAACGATCTCAAAGGTCTTTTCCAACCTGGTTAATTCTATTCTATTGCAACAGGCTAACAGCCCCTCAAGTCCAGTGCAGTGTGCCTCAGGATTTCTTTCTCTTTAGAAACATGAGGTGTTCCTATGTGCCTGCTATTTACCATATCAAATTGGCAAACCCCAATGGGAAATTGCAGTCGGGTAAGCAAAGACACAAGGTGCAATTTGTGTGCCACATCTTTACTGGTATCAAATATTTCACTAGTGCATTAAAAAACAAGCTGTACATTGTACTCACCAGATCATCTTTAGCCTGTTGAACACATTCCAGCTGATTCTGCAGCTCTCTTTCACTGTAAGAAAGCTTATCCAACTGGCTCTGTAAGGAATTGGTTTCAGACTGAAGCTGTGCATTCTTGCTGGTTAATTTTTCAGTGAATATCAACAGCTCAGATTCTCTTTTCCGACTGCCTTCAATGTCCTTCTGGAGATCAGCAACTAGAGAATTGAAACCATCAACTTCTTCCTTTAAAGCACTGATTTCTTGTTCATCTCTGTCAAAACAAAACAACTGTATATTATCAGGGATAACCTGAGCTTGAAGTTATAAAACCTTACTGAAATAAAAGCTTTCAGGTCAAGAACAAGTAAGGCAGATGAACAATTAATGGCCCTGGGGCTTCTGTTTGTCACTGGATCATTTTAGATGCCAAGGGAGTTTTGCAGATGCTGTTTCCTGGCATGCTGCAGTGCTGAAGTGGCAGATACCTGTATGCCACAAAAGGACATGCAGTCAGTTTCCTCAAGGAAGACAATCTCTCTGTATTCAATTTCATGAGCTTTAGTAAAGTATATCAATGAAACCCTCAGCATCAGATTCTGTAGGTAAGAGGCAGATCTGCAAACCTAACAAAGGTGGTCATTCCATAAGCAGACCTGGGGAAACATTCCAGTTTTGAGCTTCTCCAGAAGAGCAGTATGGTGACTTCTGGAACATGCTTATCCAAGCAGTGCAGCTCCAGTTCCAAGGACCTGTCTTACTCCACTATCTCTCCCTGCAATCCTCTGCAAAACAAGCTCTTGTTTCTACTGAAACATTCCTTTTGATCACTTGCAATCCATTTGAGAATGGTCACACCTTCAGTTATGACCAACAGGCTAGAGAAAGTGACTGAAATCAATTCCAAAATGAAAGAGCTGTTAAACACTGAAAGCATCCTCCTCGTTTGCTGTTGCTGTGTATTATTCCATCACTTCCTCAATCCTAGGCTTTTCTACACCTTTCTAACACTTTACCCTCCAACACTGGCAGAAAACCCCTCAGGTCTTTGTCACAGGGAGTGTGTATATTCAAATTTTGAAATAAAATTCAGTTGCACAAAGAAAAAGCACACATCTCATTTAATTGCCTGTCAGACCATGTAATTACCAGGAGGTACGGTTCACTTCAAGTCAACAGCCCCTTACCAAAGTGCCTCAGGTAGTAGTGAGGCTCAGGCAATCCAAATCATTAATAATTCTGAAAATGAGCAATAGTTGTGCAAAACTAAGTAACTGAATTCTTCTACAACTCCATGATTACAAACTATTTGCTGCCAGCTACCAAAACGTGGAGTTCATGTGGTTAATGACAAGTGGAGTTAGCTAGCATTGCACTGCAAAGGGATAGTATCAAGTGTATTGCACTCTGACTTTGCAGTCTTTTTTAAGCTCATTCCACACACATTGAGCAGCACACAGCATACAGAAAATGCTTCATTCTCTAAACCCTGAGGTTCAGAGGCATATCACAGTATAACTAATGTTGGAAGAGACCTCGAGGGTCATCGAGTCCAACCTATCAACACAGACCTCATGACACAGTATCTAAACCATGGCACCAAGTGCCACGTCCAATCTCCTCTTGAACACCTCCAGGGATGGGGACTCCACCACCTCCCTGGGCAGCACATTCCAATGACGAATGACTCGCTCGGTGAAGAACTTTCTCCTCACCTCGAGTCTAAACCTCCCCTGGTGCAGCTTGAGACTGTGTCCTCTTGTTCTGGTGCTGGTTGCCTGGGAGAAGAGACCAACCCCTTCCTGGCTACAACCACCTTTCAGGTAGTTGTAGAGTGCAATGAGGTCACCCCTGAGCCTCCTCTTCTCCAGGCAAAACAATCCCAGCTCCCTCAGCCTCTTCTCATAGGGCTTGTGCTCAAGGCCTCTCACCAGCCTCGTTGCCCTTCTCTGGACACGTTCAAGTGTTTCGATGTCCTTCTTAAACTGAGGGGTCCAGAACTGGACACAGTACTCAAGGTGTGGCCTAACCAGTGCTGAGTCCAGGGGCACTATGACCTCCCTGCTCCTGCTGGCCACACTATTCCTAATGCAGGCCAGGATGCCATTAGCCTTCTTGGCCACCTGGGCACACTTCTGGCTCATGTTCAGGCAGCTGTCGATCACTACCCCCCGGTCCCTCTCTGTTTGGGAGCTCTCCAGCCACTCTGACCCCAGCCTGTAGCTCTGCATGGGGTTGCCATAGCCAAAGTGCAGCACTCGGCACTTGGACTTGTTAAATGCCATCCCACTGGATTCTGCCCATCTCTCCAGCCAGTTGAGGTCCCTCTGCAGAGGCTTTCTACCCTCTAACTGACCAACATCTGCTCCTAACTTGGTGTCATCTGCAAACTTGCTGATGACTGACTCAACCCCCTCATCCAGATCATCAATGAAGATGTTGAAGAGGATGGGGCCCAGCACTGATCCCTGGGGGACGCCACTGGTGACTGGCTGCCAGCTGGATGTGGCACTGTTCACGACCACTCTCTGGGCCCCGCCCTCCAGCCAGTTCCTAACCCAGCACAGAGTGTTGTGGTCCAAGCCTCGAGCTGACAGCTTAGACAGCAGTTTACTATGGGGGATGGTGTCAAAGGCCTTGCTGAAGTCCAGGTAGACCATATCAACAGGCCTCCCCATGTCCACCAGACGGGTCACCTGATCATAGAAGGAGATGAGCTTGAAGAGGCAGGACCCGGATATAATCAAATTTCCAGTGATAAGTAAGAACTGTGTAAAAACACAGGAGGGCCACATGGGTGGTTTTGCTTGTCTATCTTCATTATGCACCACTATTAGAATCAGTGGACAGAATTTGTATATTCTAGCCCATATATGTACCATAGAGAAAGAAATATGCTAAGAGGCTCCTGAAGTGTCCACGAACCCAACTCTTTGCTGAGATTACTTCCCTCACGTTCTTACATCAGCAAGCTTTTGACACAGCAGAATGAATTTCAGTCCATGAGAAATACAAGTGGCTCCCTACCATGTGAGTACACAATCTGTCAAAACCATACAATTCTTTTTGTGAAATACTTGCATTCAGCCATCACAATTTTGAGGCAATCTGTCTTTCCAGTTCAGTTGCTTTCCCCCAGTCTTTCAATAAACCAAGCACTGGGCAGACACAGCTTCCTACAGAGTGTGCTGGAGAGCAAGCACTTCCCATTTTAATAATTAGAAAAGTTGAATTGGATTTATCAGACTCAATCCTCTCATCTTGTAAGGGGCCATGAAGGCTGTCTCTCTCCAGTACTAGTAATACTGATTTAGATTAGAGAGACACTTAAATTAGGACAGGGGTCAGAGTGGCTGGAGAGCAGCCATGCAGAGAGGGACCTGGGGGCACTGGTTGATAGTAGGCTGAACATGAGCCAGCAGTGTGCCCAGGTGGCCAAGAAGGCAAATGGAATCCTGGCCGGGAGCAGGAACAGTGTGGCCAGCAGGAGCAGGGAGATCATTCTGCCCCTGTACTCAGCACTGGTTAGGCCAAAACTTGAGTACTATGTCCAGTTCTGGGCCACTCAGTTTAAGAAAGATGTTGAGTTGCTGGAAGGTGTCCAGAGAAGGGCAACAAAGCTGGGGAGGGGTTTGGAGCACAGCCCTGTGAGGAGAGGCTGAGGGAGCTGGGGTTGCTTAGCCTGGAGAAAAGGAGGCTCAGGGGAGACCTTATTGCTCTCTACAACTACCTGAAGGGAGATTGTAGCCAGCTGGGGGTTGGTCTCTTCTCCCAGGCAACCACCAACAGAACAAGAGGACACAGTCTCAAGCTGTGACAGGGGAGGTTTAGGCTGGATGTCAGGAAGAAGTTCTTCCCAGAAAGAGAGATTGGCCATTGGAAAGGGCTGCCCAGGGAGGTGGTGGAGTCACCATCACTGGAGGTGTTTAAGAAGAGACTGGATGGGGTGCTTGGTGCCATGGTTTAGTTGATTACATGATGTTGGATGATAGGTTGGACTCGATGATCTCGAAGGTCTTTTCCAACCTGGTTAATTCTATTCTAATTACAATAGATTTTAAAGCCTCAATATTTTCAATAAAGAGAAACTTTCCCCATTCCAGATAATCTTTTAAATCAATCCTCAAAGTGCACAGCTGTACCTCTGATGCTGATCTTGCAGATGATCTACAGTTTTGACTTTGTCCAGCAAATTCTGAATTTCAGTTTTCTGCCTATTAATGATTTCCTTGTACTTGGATAACTCATCTTCTGTCCTTAAACGCTCATCCTCTAGACACTTCACCTGAGTAGACATAACATTAAAAAAAAAAATAGAAAAATATTTATTCCCTTAAGTTTCAGAGTTGAAACATTCTGATCAAATGCCTAGAGCACCTGGGTTATTTTTGGGTGGTTCCAAAGCAACTCAGAACACCATCCCAAGTGTTTCAGATCAAGTACAGTCAGAAAAATTAAGAACTAAAAAAAAAAGAAACCAGAAACAAATAAACAAACAAACACCAACCAAGTAAGAATAATTAACATGCAGTTTGGACAAAACTGATCAGTCTAATGGACCAGGATCCAAAGACATCATCTTTCCCCAGTTACCAAGACAACTCCTTGCTGGAATGGCTTGCCTAGAGAAGCTCTGGATGCCCTCTCCCTAGAGGTGTTCAAGGCCTGGTTGGATGAGGCCTTGAGCAATCTGGTCTAGTGGAAGGAGTCCCTGCTCATAGCAGGCTGGTTGGATCTTGATGATCTTTAAGGTCCCTTCCAACCTAAACCATTCTAATTATTGTATATTTTCTTCCCTTTTTCTAAGGTCCTATTGAGCTCAATCCTGTCTCTGGATAAAGAGACTGTGTGCTAATGAGTAGACTGTTCAGAAGTTACAGTAGAGTAGAGGAGGCCAGAGTAGAGCAGGCTGGAAAAGGCCTTTGAGATCATATTCACCTTGCCAGGTAACTTTACAAAACTACCTTCACAGACAGGAAAAGCCTAAAGGTAGTTTTTATTTTTCAAAGTAACTAAATATAAAAGGTGTTTCCTGAAATGCTCCTCAGAACTCTTCAGTCAAATGAGGTGCACAGTATGAAACAAAACGTTATTTTGCTATGGATCAGTTGATACTCCCTAAGAAAAGCTACCCAGAGACAAGTCACATATGCCTTCCAGTCTTATTCCAACCACTCAAGTTACATACCCCTTCTAGTCTCATTCCAACCAGGCTCTCATTACATTGTTTACTCCAAAAGATGTACAAATACAAGTAACAGACTGCACATAGTCCTGCTCCAAACCCAACACAGTGCCTTTAGCCCCGTGGTAATCCAAGGCAGCACACTTTACCTTTGTTCTCAGTGTCCGAAGCTCATCCATGCCTTCTTTAAAGGTCCTCTTCAAGTCTTCCAGCTCCTTTATTTTCGCATGATGCACCTTTTTGAGGGGTGAGAAGCTCCTTGAGAAATCTAAATGGACAGTGGCATCTCCTGGGATGTCAAAAAAATCTAGGCCAATGCAGGGCCACCACAACAGCTGAGAGGGCATGAGGCAGAAGAGGTACCCTAAAGGTTTGGGTTACTTACTCAAAAAACAAAGCCAAGCCTAAAAGCTTCTTTACTCTCAGAAGAGCTGAGAAAAGCAATGAGCTTACATGCTCTGGTTTTACATGTACACACCTAGGAATAACAGCTCCTGGGGGAAGCTCTAGGCAAACTGACACATGGTTAACTCAAGATGACATATGCACATATGACCTGTGAGCAGATACTGAAAGGAGGTTGTAGCCAGGTGGGGGTTGGTCTCTTCTCCCAGGCAACCAGCACCAGAACAAGAGGATAAAGCCCCAAGCTGCGCCAGGGCAAGTTTAGGCTTGAGGTGAGAAGGAAGTTCTTCACAGAAAGAATAATTGGCTATTGGAATGTGCTGCCCAGGGAGGTGGTGGAGTCACCATCCCTGGAGGTGTTCAAAAAAGGATTGGATGTGGCATTTGAAGCCATGGTTTAGTTGTCATGAGGTTTCAGGTGATAGGTAATAGGTTGGACTTGATGATCTTTGAGGTCCTTTCCAACCTGGTTGATTCTATGATTACAGAATTTAGCTTCTGGCATAGCAAATCTCTACACAGAGAAAAATAGTCTGGCAGAATACTGGCCAGAAAAAGGCCTATTCATCTGAATTTCTGTTCTAAATTACAGTAACATCCAAGTTGATAAATGAAAGAGCAGTTAGCTCATCCTCATTGTATCATACTTTTCCCAGAGTTTTGTTTTTTCAAAGTTCATCTAAGGTCATAGCTAAAAACACTCTTCAAAAAGCAAGGCTGGAGGCAGACACCTGGGTTGCAGGATTAGGCCAAAGAGAAAAATGTTTGGCAAAAACTGTAAGCAGCTTAAAATAAGATTCTCTAAATTAAAAACTTGTGGCATTCTTAACTCCTAAGTTGCCAACTGCGTTGTCTTCACACACCACATACTTACCTCCAGGTGATCAGACTTCTCCTGAATTTGTTTCTCTAGTTCTCCTTTAGTTACTCGGAGTTTTGCATCCAACTCATTTGATTTAATTTCTTCTGACTCCTAAAAAGGATTGAAGAAATGAAGGCAGAGTTTTACATTCCCCTGTCTAGTTTTATAAGCATACAGACTGCTTTTCACATCACTGAGGCTGCTCTATAGGTACTGAAGCATGGAATGATTCCAAACACACCTAGAATGACCCACACACTGCATGAGAATCAAGACAAATATTTTCCCTTTTATTTAACTTTTCAAGTAAAGGAGTCAGGGACTAGCCATCTCAGCTTTGCAGCTTGCACAATTCTTTCCTGGTTGTAGCCAGGGGTGAGTTGGTCTCTTCTCCCAGGCAACCAGCACCAGAACAAGAGGACACAGTCTCAAGCTGCACCAGGGGAGGTTTAGGCTGGATGTTAGGAAGAAGTTCTTCACAGAGTGATTGGCCACTGGAATGGGCTGCCCAGGGAGGTGGTGGAGGCACCATCACTGGAGGTGTTTAGGAAGAGACTGGATGGGGTGCTTGGTGCCATGGTTTAGTTGATTAGATGGTGTTGAGTGATAGGTTGGACTTGATGATCTCAAAGGTCTCTTCCAACCTAGTTCATTCTATTCTGTTCTATTCTACCTTAAGATAAAAGGGAAGGAAAAGAAAAGAAGATGTGGATACGAAATGCTAATTCGATCTCCTGAGAAAATGTGCCTACTTGGTAAGTTTTTATCATTTCTTGACAGTTTTTCCTTATCTGGTCTGCTTCTTCTTTTGCTTCAGTTAGTTTTGTCATTGCATCTTTGAGGCGATCTTTGGTCTCCTGCAGAAACAGCAATAAACCACAGGTTAAATCTATTTAACTTCATCTGGGAAAAGCATTTCTCATGCAAAACTAGAAGTGGGTAAATTCAGATTGGATGCTAGGAAGAAGTTCTTCCCCATGAGGGTGGTGAGACACTGGAACAGGTTGCCCAGGTGGGTGGTAGAAGCCTCATCCCTGGAGGTTTTGAGGGCCAGGCTGGATGTGGCTGTGAGCAACCTGCTGTAGTGTGAGGTGTCCCTGCCCATGGCAGGGGGGTTGGAACTGGATGATCCTTGAGGCCACTTTCAGCCCTGATAATTATAAGATTCTAAAAAAAATGGCCAGCATCACTTTCCCTCTTGCTTCCATTCAGCTATCCTTTTATGCAATTTCATTTGTTCCAACACTGAAAGCACAACAGAAGGATCTCCTGTGCCATGCACGTTTTCAGATGATATGTTATTTAACTCTACCACATAAGAGCTAAACTAAGATGACAGTTAATTCTTTCTAAAAGTTACTTATCAGATTAAACAGAAATCCCCCTATGCAGCCTCCCCTAACATCTTGCCAACATTTTCATTTTAGTATCAGTATCTTTAATGGCACTATCTTGACTTCTGCTGCAGGTGCTCATGAAGAAACACTTTAGAAACAGATTTTTGTATCATATGAGAAGTAAACAATACAGCAGCTACATGCCTCTGACTGTATTTTCATGCCATAGTACCAGTACCAATTCACTAACCTTGTGTGAGTCCATTTCTGTTTTCAACTTGTTCTGAGCCCATTTCACTTTGATAACATGAGAATTGATTTCTTCTTTGAGTTTTTCTATTTCTTTGCTGAGTCGAGTGGCTTCACCGTCCTAAGAAGATTTCACAGACTTTGTATTACCAATCTAAATCACTCAGTGCTTTTACAAGACTCCTGCTCAAATGCAAGGGCTGCCCAGGGAGGTGGTGGAGTTGCCATCCCTGGAGGTGTTCAAGAGGGGATTGGATGTGGCACTTGGTGCCATGGTCTAGTCATGAGGTCTGTGGTGATAGGTTGGACTCGATCTTTGAGATCTCTTCCAACCTTAGTGATACTGTGTGATACTGTGTGCCGCTGTTTGTTTCCCTTAATGTCTGTATTTTGCAAAAGCATGCAGAGATTTGAGCTTTCAATAAGGCTTTAGTCCATAACACAGAGAAAAGAACCCAAACCATTAACTTTCTGATGTGAATAGCAAGGCAAGGCTGCACTACTGTGAGTACACATTAATGTTATATATCTGTGTAAAGGCAAAGCATAGCCTAGGGCTCTGATCTAAAATAATTATCTCCTGGGCAGGCTTGCACAGTCTTCTTTTTCCTGGCAAAAGAATGAGGAAAGAAGTTCAAAGTTATAGGGCCATATATTAGAAGGCCACAGACAGAAGTCATGACACCAGTGGAATGGTATTAGCCATTATACAGGTGTAGACTAGTGTGAGCACCGACGGCAAAATGGGTGCAAGTCAAACCACCAACCTGGGCCAAGAAAGGATGTTCAGAGAAGCACATTGCTAGCATGACCTCTGTATCAGCATCCACAAACCACTGCGTTAACCTAAATTTCCAAACCCTCTTTCTGAAGTCAGAGGCTTATCTTGCCAAAAAAAATTCAAAGCAGCACCATATGAGGGCAGTGTAGTTCTTGTAAGGTTCATGTTAAGTTTTGTTTAGGAAAGCCAAAGTCATGCTCCCACTTCCTGTTCATCTGAGAGAAGGCACTGAGGTGATTTTTTTTGTTGTTGTTGTTTCAGAAGCATAACTTTTAGGACTTTTATTAAGATGTAATTTTTTTTTGATCCTTCAGTGCATAGTACAGTTGCTCAGAAAAGGCCCAAATCAAAGGCCCAAATCTGAACCCTGTTAATTGATTTCTGGATCTTCACACGAAATAGAATCGTCAAAAACACCTGAGGGACATCTCAGGATCTCAGGTAGTGACAGGACTAGGGGGAATGGGATGAAGCTGGAGGTGGGGAGATTCAGGCTGGATGTGAGGAGGAAGTTCTTCATCATGAGAGTGGTGAAGCCCTGGAATGGGTTGTCCAGGGAGGTGGTTGAGGCACCGTCCCTGGAGCTGTTTAAGCCCAGGCTGGATGAGGCTCTGGCCAGCCTGATCTAGTGTGGGGTGTCCCTGCCCATGGCAAGGGGTTGGAACGAGATGATCCTTGTGGTCCCTTCCAACCCTGGCTGATACTATGATACCTATGAAGCACAAAAGACCTGAAAAATTTAAGAGGCTGGCAGAACCTGGTGGGAATGACAAACTCATTTGAACTGGGTCTAAAAACTTCTGTTGCTTTAGCAGCAATTTTACTGGTGCAGAATAAAACAATACAAAGTAAAGACACAGAAAAAACAGGGTGGTGGCGGGGGGAAGACTGCAATTATTTAATGTCATTAGAGCATTTAAAGATAAAATCCAAACAAGCTAGAAATTCCCCCAAATTCCAGGCCTCTGCACCAAGAGGTCTTTACAGGTTTGTTAAAAATACAAACCCAAACAGCAATGTCCCCCACACAAATACTCAAAATATTAAAAGGAACTTCAAAAGGATGACAATGGGAACTCAGTAACTTCTTCCCTTCCCCTTTGGAGTTGGGGTTTTCATAGCTACACAAAACCCAAAGGAAAATAGGTTTCTTTCACCGAGTGCATAAGTGATGAGGTTGTGCAGGTAGTGCCTTTAATCATTAATTCAAGTCATGCAGTGATAGCTGGAGTACCTTAGTTTCATACAGCTGGTGCAATCTTCCTTTTTCCTGAGAAAGTTGTTTGATTTTATTAGCATGCTTCTCTATTTCTTTGTTTGCGTCTCTCACTCTCCTCTCAAGTATCTCCTTCTCCTTTCGGAGGTCAAGGGACTCCTTCTCCCCTCGGACATACTTCATCACCATCGTTTCCTTTTCATGCCGGGCTTCTTCACATTTCTTGTTTGCCTTGAGAAGTAAGACAACAGAATCAATCAATCTTGTGCTTCAGAATTACCTTTAATAGGCCACTCTGAGATACTTTCAGTATTGCAATACAGTAGTGCAAAAAAGTAGAATCATAGAATCAACCAGGTTGGAAAAGACCTTCAGAGATCATTAAGTCCAACCTATTACCTAACACCTCATGACAACTAAACCATGGCACCAAGCTCTTCATCCAATCCATTTTGAACACCTCCAGGGACAGGGACTCTACCGCCTCCCTGGGCAGCACATCCCAATGGCCAATTACTCTGTGAGGAACTTTCTCCTCACCTTGAACCTAAACTTCCTCTGGCACAGCTTGAGACTATGTCCTCTTGTTCTGTCACATGTTGCCTGGGAGAAGAGACCAACCCCCACCTGGCTACAACCTCCTTTCAGGTAGTTGTAGAGAGCAATGAGGTCTCCCCTGAGCCTCCTCTTCTCCAGGCTAAACAACCCCAGCTCCTTCATCCTCTCCTCACAAGGCTTGTGCTCGAGACCTCTCCCCAGCCTCGTTGCCCTTCTCTAGACATGTTCAAGTATCTCAATATCCTTCTTAAACTGAGGAGCTCAGAACTGGACTCAGTATTCAAGATGTGGTCTAACCAGTGCTGAGTACAGGGGCATAATGACCTCCCTGCTCCTGCTGGCCACACTATTTCTGATGCAGGATCCCACTTAAGTACCAGCGTGGTAGTTTTAAGCTCTGCCTAGGAAATTTTCCACAGATTGAGTAGAAAAGTAGTAGAATGTAAATAAATTACCCTTGGATGTAAAGGGGAAAATAATGATATGGTTTAAGTAATCACATTGGTCTTACTACTAACAAAGTTAGTTGTGTAAACTAACTCTTTCTCTTTGGGGTTTCCTTGCTGTAGCTGACCTTGGTTGTGTTTCTTTGTTGTGACTAAGTGCTAATAAGCTACTCTCTGCTTTTTTGCTTTCTCTTTTCCCATGGACAGGGGGAAGGGGAGGGCAGAGGAGGAAGGTCTTGGTAACCCCCCGGTTTCGTCCAGGGGGGGATTCTTGTGTTATTCATAAATTGTAAATATTGTGTGTTTTGTACCTATTCATTGCATTCCATATTTCTAGGTTGCAGTTGTGCTTGTAAATATAGCTTCATTTGCTTTTAACTGAGCTGGTCTGGCAAATTCTGGTTTTGGGGGTGGGGGTGGTGATTTCAACCCCCTACAACTGGAATTATTCAAACTTCTAGCAGCAAAGACGTATCTGAGTGGCTGCTCAGCTAAACATCTCAAATGAATTACCACAGATTAATCATTTTGAATATCAAATGCTTGTTTCAGAAGCTAAGAAGTGCATTTGGTAAGTTTCAGTAACAAAAACAAGTCCTCTGTCTTCCCTCCTCCATGTGCCAACTGTGCAATCATTACTCAGATGCCTTATTTTTTACAGCATCAACAAATTCTTTTGCAAATTAAGTAATAATTAAAAGCAAACAAACAAAACCAAACAAAACACAAGCAACCAAGACAAAAAACCAGACACTGAGCATGAGAATTCATACAACAGAAAATTCTTGGTATAATATGATATCAAGAAGGAAAAGAAAAACCAATCTTCTCAGTAACACACAAGACAAAAATAAAACCTTTGTGCTGGAGTTGAGAAAGATAATCATTTTGTGATAGCCACTGCTAGCTTTTAGCTCCCACTGCTAGCTTTTAGCTCCTTCGGAACCAAGATCAGCTTACATGCAAGCAGAAGAGGTTTCCTTGTGGGCTGAGTTTCATACATTTAAACATAACTCTTCTGAATGTGCCCCAGGCACACTATGGTGTTCACAGCTGGTTAGAAATCCACTGATGCTAGTTAATAAAAAAATAAAGACACAAACAATGCACATAACTGCACACTGGCAGTTCCACTTTTGGAAACTTCTGGCTTACACAGTGATCCAACAGCCCAGGCTACAAGTGGCCTATGAGAACAAAGTTTGTTCCTGAGCTGCTCAGCGCTGCAAGGTTTTCCATTGTTACCTGTTCCATCCGGAAGGCCATCTCTTTGTGCAACTGCTGAATAGCATTTTTGGCTGCTGCATCTTGAGTTAAAAGTTTGTCTTTACTAGCTTTCACTTCTTTATTCAGCTCTTCTATTCTTGCTTCCAGCTAAAAGACAACATCGTGATATCAGTATGGGGAAAGCAAGACTTGGATCATGTGCGGTACAGGCAGGAAGATTTCACACAGAATTAGAGGCTTTAACAGATACTTCCTTCTGTTTTACACTTGTCAAGCTGCAACTATTTGTATCAACATCTAGGCTGTGCATTACAGCTCCAGCATGAAAGGTGACAATTCTCATCTCCACTCAGGCTCAGAATGAACCAAATCAAGTAAAATCACAGAATCAATAAGGTTGGAAAAAACCTCAAAGATCATCAAGTCCAACCTGTCACCACAGACCTCATGACTACTAAACCATGGCTTCAAGTGCCACATCCAGTCCCTTTTTAAACACCTCCAGGGATGGTGACTCCACCACCTCCCTGGGCAGCACATTCCAATGGCCAATTACTCTTTCTGTGGAGAACTTTCTCCTCATCTTGAGCCTAAACTTTCCCTGGCACAGTTTGAGACTGTGTCCTCTACAAAAGGCGTGGTATTTTGCTTCACAAAAATTAGATTGACAGGAAATGCCAAGATGCCAGAGCTAAGGCCACTGAAGTCACTTCACCTTCCACCTTTTTGTTACTATCCCTGTGCCATACCCTGTACCGTGCCAGCAAAGCAGTCTTGCATTCACATTGAACTGGACTGGGAATCCATTCACTGAGAGATAACTCAGCAAATAAAGAGGCACTTAATCATTGTGCTGGCATTTTATCTTATTTTTTAGCAGCCTAGCGAACTAAGTCAGAGACCTGATTCAGCTGAAGATTAATTTACCCATGTTCAAACTGGAACGCTTCCCAGAGCATACTGACTGCACAGCCATGCAAGTCCAGTGCAAGGATCAGCAGCACTGCTGCAAGAGCAAGCAGTGAATAGAACAGAATAGAATAGGTTGGAAGAGACCCTCAAGATCATCGTGTCTAACCTATCATCCATAGGTTGTAATGCTGCCCAGAGGTTGTTCCAATTGTGCCTTGGAGACTGTCCTTTTGTTCCAGGGGAAAGCCAACTCACCATGGCTACTTTAGTTTGGTTTGGTTGGCAGTGTGTGTGTGATGTAAGTAAGTACTGGGTCTCATGGTGAGTACCTTACATTTTTCTACAATTCCAAACTGCTATGTAAGACACAAGAACCACCCCAAAGGCTTCTGGTAGTACACAATGAGTTGACCATGCCCTGTTCATCTTTCCATATGAATCACTGCCCATACAAAAAAAGTTTCACATATGAAAGCATACAGACAGAGTTTGCTTTACAGCTGTGAGTGCACCAGCTAAACATTCATTTGCTTGAAAGCAAGCAGAAAATTCTAATTGGGAAACTGAAACACTAAAACACTCCACAAATGAAAAAAACTCCAGTGTTTCACTGTAATATATCTTAACTCCAGGTGTTATCCAACCATAGGATAGAATAAACCAGGTTGGAAGAGACCTTCGAGATCATCAGGTCCAACCTATCATCCAACACCATCTAATCAACTAAACCATGGCACCAAGCACCCACCCAGTCTCTTCCTAAACACCTCCAGTGATGGTGACTCCACCACCTCCCTGGGCAGCCCATTCCAATGGCCAATCTCTCTTCCTATGGAGAACTTCTTCCTAACATCCAGCCTAAACCTCCCCTGTCACAGCTTGAGACTGTGTCCTCTAAGAGGCTTATACTCCAAGAGGGTAGATTTATATTAGATATGTGGAGGAAATTATGATAAGAGTGGGAAGAAAGAGAAAACTGCCCTGAGAAGCTGTGGGTACCCCATCATTGGACATTTTCAAGTTCAGTTTGTCTTAGACACTGAACAACCTGACCTAGTGTAAGGTGTCCCTGCCAACAGCAGAGGAGTTGAACTTGATCTTTAGAGGTCCCTCCTCACCAGAATCACATTCTGTGACACCAGCATTTTCTGAAATTACTTGCATGTAGTATCACAGATCCTACTTATCTGACCAGAAAACAAACCAAAATCCCTCCCAAATATGCTTTTTTTTGGTCAGAATGGTGTAAAGCAACTGCTGCATGATATAGCTTCATGGAATCATGCAGTGCTATCATGGAAGCACAGACAAGACAGAATGAGTAAAGCTGCTCATACTGATTTATTCAGGCATATGCAATGTCAGTTTGTAGCTTAAAAAAAAGACTTTTCAATTCCACTTTCAATCACATCATGGATTTTCAAAGACTATCAAATTAACCAAAGACAGACTAAGCTTCTACATCGGTGAATACATCCCTCTGGCCCAGCGCACTGATTTGAGAAGCCACTTGGGTGCAAAGCAGAAATTAACAGAGAAACCTGTAAGGTAGCATCACCAGTACTCTGCCAAACATACATAAGTATTTTAAATGCCAATCTCATGCCAGATTGCTAAAATGCAATCTGTAATCAGTTTATAAAGCTGGGCAGCCAACAGTGTGAGCATTAATTCTTTAACAGATGAGAAGTGACATCCGACGTGACACCATTTCTTCCCATGCTACAACCAGTTGATACCAATGCACACTCTGTGTTCCTCTTTGGCCTGTCATAGTTCTAATAATGCTTTTACATGGGAACCAATCATAGCAAAATAATGTGCAAGATCCTAGTTAATATGCTCTGGTTTCCATATATGTTCCACATGTTGGTAACTGTAACTACACCTCCCAACTACTTCTGCAGCACTTAGCTGATAATCACAATGTCAGTTCTCCTTTATGTCTATGTACAGGAAACAGCACATCCTATGAGGATGAAAGATTGCAAGTGTTCCCTAAGAAGGTCTAACAGGCCCTCAACACACACAGCCTCCAGCAGTAAGACAGAACACACAAAACTCACCTACCAGGTCAAGACATGAAAGTGGAATTCTCTTGCCTTGAACAGAGACTTTAAGATACAGAACACTGAAGGGATGTGAATCCTGAACTTCAGTTTATCCAAAGACACTAAACACATTCAGCCACTGAGTATTTACTGGCATGGAAGAGCAGATGTATCCTCTTAAAAAGCTGAGGATAATAGGCACAGGCATTCCTTCCCCCTTTTGCTCTATGCTACTAAGGGTGTCTTGTTGAACAGTGGTAATAGTGGCATCGTGTACAGGCTACGAGGTACTGACCAGCACATTTGTTATCTGTACCTGTTTAATGATGTTGAGATGCTGCTTTTCTGTTTCTGTTCGTTTTTTCAACTCATCTTTTAAGTTATCCTTCTCTGAGCAAATATCCAGGATCAGTTCCTGATGTTTTTTATTTTCTTTAATCAATCTGTCAAAAATAAAAACAAAACAAAACAAAACCCAAACACAATGACATTTAAAACAAGGTACATCAGTAGTGGGGAGATTTCTTTCCTTCTTTGTTTGAGTTTGAAATACATTGGCTTTGCTCTTTTATTTGCAAATTTTGTTGGGTCTTACTGGCAGAAACACTAATGAAACTCACCAAAGCCATGCAAAATCAAAGCAGCATTATGCTGTGCATGTGAAACCTAACTCCAAACCAGCCAGGAGCCATCATCCATGTGAGGAAACTGATTGATTCCAGCACTTTGGGGTTGTTAGGGTCCATGGCAACACCAGACACTTGGTACCTCTATGCAACTACAGCGCTGTAGAATACAGAACTACAACAAAATACAGAACTATAAACGTTAATACTTTTAAAGGTACTTGCAAGACAATCACTTCCAGTCAGATAGCTCCACCAGTCACATGATACAAATACAGTATCTGTGTTTCCAGATACAAGAAGGCCTACAAGAAGGCTGGGGAGGGACTTCTCAGGATATCAGGTAGTGACAGGACTAGGGGGAATGGAAGGAAGCTGAAGGTGGGGAGATTCAGACTGGATGTGAGGAGGAAGTTCTTCACCATGAGAGTGGTGAAGCCCTGGAATGGGTTGTCCAGGGAGGTGGTTGAGGCCCCATCCCTGGAGGTGTTTAAGACCAGGCTGGATGAGGCTCTGGCCAGCCTGATGTAGTGTGGGGTGTCCCTGCCCATGGCAAGGGGGTTGGAACAAGATGATCCTTGTGGTCCCTTCCAACCCTGACTGATTCTATGATATGGATTGCTTGGTAAGAAACAGAACCCTGATTTTTTAAGTACCAAATAGATAACTACAACAGTGTCCATCAGAATACTCTTTACAAAGTTCAATTGTATAGCAATAGGTTTCTTTGCAGCTCAGCTGTTTGAAGCCTGTGCTGAACCTGCCCCGTGGTTGATCTCTTTCTGCATTGCAACAGAAGATAGTTACACATAAAATGCAGAAGTTACATTGACAGAATTGTTGAATAATGTCACAAGCATACTTAAATGTGTGATTTTTAAATGTTTGAAGACAGAGTTAGATGGTGGACATTTTAGACCACTAATTTGTGGGAGTGCTGTGTCCAGCTCTGGGCCCCTCAGTTTAAGAAAGATGTTGAGATGCTCAAACGTTTCCAGAGAAGGGCAACAAAGCTGGGGAGGGGTTTGGAGCACAGCCCTGTGAGGAGAGGCTGAGGGAGCTGGGGTTGCTTAGCCTGGAGAAGAGGAGGCTCAGGGGAGATCTTCTTGCCATCTACAACTACCTGAAGGGAGGTTGTAGCCAGGTAGGGATTGGTCTCTTCTCCCAGGCAACCAGCACCAGAACAAGAGGACACAGTCTCAAGCTGCGTCAGGGGAGGTTTAGGCTGGATGTTAGGAAGAAGTTCTTCACAGGAAGAGTGATTGGCCATTGGAATGGGCTGCCCAGGGAGGTGGTGGAGTCACCATCACTGGAAGTATTTAAGAAGAGATGAGGCACTTAGTGCCATGGTTTAGTAGATGCGATGGTGTTGGGTGATAGGTTGGACTGGATGACCTCAAAGGTCTTTTCCAACCTGGTTAATTCTATATTCTGAGACATGTATTTACCTGAACAAGATATTGAAACATTCCATTAGTGATATTTTCATCTTGGATCCCCTTATATTTTTTTTCCATCTAGAAATCTCTAAAGTACAAAGAATTTAAAACCACCAATGAAAAGACAGCTTAGCACTTCTGCTCTGTTTTCTAATCTATTAATGAACATTCCAGGATTATAAATTAATCTACACAATTACTGCTCATCTTTATCTCTTAGATTTGATCACAGGAGACAACTGGGCTATTTCCAGAGCAATGTTACAAGAGTTCCTGCTGATCATAAACTAAGAGACAAAAAAAATCAACCCAATCCAGAATGTCCTTTGGACCAAACAAATTGTTCCTCAGCAGTTTTACACTCTTGAGGTGAGGCCCCAAGAGTCAAAGGGGTGCAGCTGGGATGGCAGCTGGCAGGAGAAAAAGGAAAAATAGGAGACCAAAGATGTTTATATGGAAACCTTTCTGTGTGTACATAATATAGCATGTATTTATACAAATACTCATCTCTAGGAAAGTAGCCCATGGCTGAAAACAGAGACCTGCCTTGGAGTTTACCATAAATAATAAGTAAGACCCACATAACTTGTTAACTTATGACCTCCTGGAATTACAACCATTTACACACCCACCACTTCAAATTCCCACTCCTCCTCCATAAGTACTGAATACCTAACTGCATTCCCAAGCATTCCTGTCACCAACTGACTGTTCTGTCAGAGGTCAACTAGTGAGGTGCAAGACAATATCTTCCCTACTGGGCATTTCTCCTTTTGTCTGGTTTCCCTCCTTTTGATGTCCTCCCCTCTCACAGTACTGGAGTGCCTTATATGAAGGGGAAAAGGACCTGGGGGTCCTGGTGGATGGAAGGTTGACCATGAGCCAGAAATGTGCTCTTGTGACCAAGAAGGCCAATGCCATTCTGGGGTGTATTAGAAAAGGAGTGGTTAGTAGATTGAGAGAGGTTCTCCTCCTCTACCCTGCCACATCTGGAATAGTGTCCAGTTCCAGGCCCATCAGTTCAAGAAGGACTTCAGGGAATTGCTTGAAAGAGTCCAGTGCAGAGCCACAAAGATGCTGAAGGCAGTGGAACAGCTCTCTTAAGAGGAAAGGCTGAGGGATCTGGTGCTCTTTAGCATGGAGAAGAGGAGACTAAAGGGTGACCTCATTCATGCTTATAAAGTTGATAAGCCCCGCAATTCTTCCTATAAAATGCATTAAGACTGTAGTTTATCTGTGATGACATTTCCAAGCCAAAGAATAGCTCTCAGCTGATTATCAGCTTCACTGGACTATGACAGGAGATTGAATACTATTTGAAAAAGAAACAAACCATTTCCAACTCATAAACAAAAGGCACGCTGCAGGAATTAGTGATTACAAAGATTCATTTATCCAAAGATATCTATCAACTGAATGAATCCTGAGATATTTTTATATCACCACCACTTTCACAGTATTGAAGTCATTCTAAAGAGCAGCAGGCTATTCAAATTCAACTGAACAGTTGGCTATTCAGCTCCTGCCAAATTCCACAAGGATCCCGAGATCTAAGCACGCATTTTCATTTACCACAAGCAAAAAACAATTCCTCAGTGCAAGAGCATCATTTAAAAAGCTCATTAACTGTCCTCAAGACAACTCATGAGAGACTAGTTTTCCCATTCCCAATCGTTGCACACACCTCCAGCTGTGATGAGCACACTCAAATACTCACTTTTTTATGGTTTGCTCCTGCTCCAGATACTTCTCCTGCACGCACTTTTCGAACACGGCCAAGGCGTGCTCGCCCTTCCGCACGCCATTGGGGAACTTTCCTTCCTTTGAAAAATCTGGAGAGAGGAGTTCAGACTCTATTTCCTTTAGCAAATCCTCCTGTGAGGAAGTCTGATGGATTGTGGAAATGAGCTTCTTTGTGCAGTCTGTGTCGTAAGGGCTCTCCGAATAGATTTTGTCGCTGTTTTTTTTCACCAGCTCGGACTCCTCGCTTAGCTCCTCTAATATTTCCCTTAATGACTGCTCTGTCTGATTGGGGTTTGAATCTTGTCTTTGAAGTCCTTCACTAGATAACTGTTCTGGTTTTGTGGAGCTTTCCACCTTTTTCTCTGAGCAGCTATTGGAACAGCAACCATCCTCTCTGCACTGCTGGTCTTCTCTTCCTGCCAGAGCCCCATTGCTGCTTACGTCAACAGCTGTTGGATCCTGGTTAGAGGGCAGCAACCTTGATTCCCTTTCCAGCACACCAACACTATCTCCACTGTAACTGATGTTTGAGCAGTCCTTCATTGCAGATGTTTTATCAGACTTCTCATTATCTAGACACTTGGAAGAGGCATCATCTGACAGACTGACTGGCTCCAGCGTGCTCTGCATGTCTGGTAAATGTCCCTCCATCATTTGCTTCTGAAAACCTGAAAGCAGAATTCACATTACACAAGGTATTATATTCAAAATCAAAATGAAGAGGAATTGAGAGAGGAGAAATCATGGCTACTGGAAAGGAAAACTTAAAAGGCAAAGATATTTAGATACATAGATGTTATGCAGAGTTTGTTGATCTTCCAGGCTTTTACATAAAAGCTCTCCAGTACACATTTTTCTAAAGGAAAGTGAGAAATCAAGGACAGCAAACAAGAAGTGGGGAGCCAGTAAGCGCCAAGACAATAAAGAGAAGTAAGGCTTTTTAGAAGGAATAATTCTATCAATTACATCCATAAAAATTCCAAGCAATCACCTCTGAGAAAACACTTCAGGCATAAAATAATGATAAAAATAATCTACAGCTGGTTTTATTTTCCTATATATGACTCCCAAAACAGGAGTATGTCTTGACTTACTCATTCTTACAACATAGGTTGATGCTCTTCTTATCCAGTCAGGATATTCATAGTATCATAGTATCAGTCAGGGTTGGAAGGGACCACAAGGATCATCTAGTTCCAACCCCCCTGCCATGGGCAGGGACACCCCACACTAGATCAGGCTGGCCAGAGCCTCATCCAGCCTGGGCTTAAACACCTCCAGGGACGGCACCCCAACCACCTCCCTGGACAACCCATTCCAGGGTTTCACCACTCTCATGGTGAAGAACTTCCTCTTCACATCCAGCCTGAATCTCCCCACCTCCAGCTTCATTCCATTCCCCCTAGTCCTATCACTACCTGACATCTTGAGAAGTCCCTCCCCAGCCTTCTTGGAGCCCCCTTCAGATACTGGAAGGCCACAATGAGGTCACTTGGGAGCCTTCTCTTCTGCAGACTGAACAGCCCCAACTCCTTCAGTCTGTCCTCATAGGAGAGGTGCTCCAGCCCTCTGATCATCCTCGTGGCCCTTCTCTGGACACCTTCCAGCACCTCCATATCCCTCTTGTAATAGGGGCTCCAGAACTGGAGGCAGTACTCCAGGTGGGGTCTCACCCGAGCTGAGTAGAGGGGGAGAATCACCTCCCTTGACCTGCTGGCCACACTTCTCCTGATGCAGCCCAGGATCTGATTGGCTTATTCAGCTTCCTTACTGTCATGTCCTCACTCTATACCCATACAGCGAGGTGTCTCTGCACACCAACTTAAAGGCAGGGGCTGGGTGAGGATAGGGGTGAGATTCTCTATTTCCATTGGCTTTGAAGTCAAAATCCCTTGCTGGAAGAGCACAGATGGTCTGCAGCAGATCTGCAGTCTCAAAGAGTAGCTTTCAGAGCAAACATCTGAGGAGCTGAAAGCTATGTAGAAAGCGTTCTGCTAGAAGGGCACCATATTGAGATCCAAATAGCCAGCACACTTTGGGAAGAGGCTGGGTATAATGCTGTATCTTCTTTTTCAGGAATCCCAGATGGTCAGGTGTCTGGAAAGACTGCAGGCATTTTTAGCAAGCACAAGATGCCCTTGTATAACTTCCATTTGATCAAACTCATTAGAATCACAGAATGGTCTGGGTTGGAAGGAACCTCCGAAGATCATCTAGTCATAACTTCCTGGGTGCAACCCTCTCACCCAATACTGGATAAATTAAGGCTATTTTAAAACAATGGAATTGTTTTTTGCTGTTCATAAGTTCAACTTTGTTATTTCAACAATTATCTCAAATGAAGCAATAACCTTGCAACATCAGGCTTGTTTTCATACTTGCTTTCTCATTTGTTTAGGTTTCTCTTTCTTACAGTCACACAGCCCTAGTCATTCAGCTTCAGGCTGTCCTTTGACTCCATCTGAATGAAAACAACCTCCCTGTGCTGCCTGGCTCCACTCCTCCTGAATCCTTCCTTATTAACCAACACTTAGCACTGAGGCACAGTTAAAAAGGAGGGATAGATGAATCTCATTAGGTCTATGACTAATAGCTACCACGATCACCTTTTACTGTTTGGTATAAAAATCAGAATAGAACATAACATGCAGCAGCCTCAGCCCCATTGATTCTATCAGGAAATTCCATCAAATGAAAAAAACCTACCACTAGTATCTAAAACCAACAGCTGGGCTACAACTGCCAAGTAATCAATGAGGAAAAAATAGGGAAAAGTGAGCACAGGGTTGAAAGTATAAAAGAGAATATGCTGCAAGTGGGTAACAGTCACCAACCAAATGATAACTACATTGATTTGATTGCTACAGCCAATAAATCAGCACAAATCAACAGGAACCAGAAAGCAACTGGTGAGGAAAGCTGCAAATGAGGATAGAGACTGTGAATGTGAGAGTTTACAGATGTGAAACTTTTACAAGGGCTCCCCATTTTACAAACAGATTCTTCTGTCTTTAATAAGAGGAGGTTACCCAGGGAGGTGGCACAGTCACCGTCCTTGGAGGGGTTCAGGAAATGTGTGAACATGGAGCTATAAGACCTGGTTTATTGGCCATGGTGGTGCTAGGTGGATGACTGGACTTGATGATCCTAGAGGTCCCCTCCAACCAAAACAATTCTGTGATCCCAATAAGACCTCTGATTTCCCTTTGCTTCGAAAGATTTATGCTTGTCAACAATGGAGCCAACCAGCCCATCCACTTGGTCTGTGCAGCCAAAACAACTGCCCTTTTGGTACCAACCTACTTTTTGGTGGCTTCTGCTAGCAATGAAAGTTCACAGTCTACCTAGTGTTACTCTAAAATAAAGCAACCAAAAGAAAATACCCCCACTGACCTTAATTTGCAAGGGAAAAGAACAAACCTCACTGCAAGGGAAAAGAACAAACCTCACTGCAAGGGAAAAGAACAAACCTCACTGCAAGGGAAAGCATTATTTGACAGTAGCAGAACATACTAGCTTCTTCTTAATTAAAAAGCTGTTTTACAAGCCCAATGTTTTGAGACTGGAGCACTTAGTAGTCAATAACCAGAAGACAATTTGCAAACGATGCTGTTAAGAGGGAAGAAAAATTCACCTTTTAGTATCTGTTCCTTCTTGTCACAGGTATCTTCTAATCCACTCAACTGTAGTAAGAGGCTGTACTAGTACAAAGCTGAGACACTTCTACAGCAGTTACTCTAAGCTCTTCCTGACAATTTCTCTGGACTTATCAGAGGGGGCTTTGCTCATTTAAAAAGTACTTTCTCACGTGTTATAAACCACCACCCCCACCCCCGACCAAAACGTGCGGCTGTCTGATGTATTAACATCTCAAAGCAGCTCATCACTGCCCAGCTGTTGCAGTTCACCACTCCCACAAGAAACGAAGCGGCAAAATTAGATATGTGAACTTTGATGCTGGTTACCACACCTAAAAATCTCTATTTCAGTCACCAAGCTGGATGGTATTTCTCTTTGTATGAAAGCAATAGGTGAAAAATACAGCCCTGATAAGACAGTACATAAAATCATAGAAATGTGAGGGTTGGAAGGGACCTCAAGGATCATCTAGCTCCAATCTCCCTGCCATGGCCAGGGACACCTCACACTAGACCAGGCGCAGAGCCACACCCAGCCTGGCCTTAAAAACCTCCAGGGATGAGGCTTCTGCCACCTCCCTGGGCAACCTGTTTCAGTGTCTGACCACCCTCACCTTGGGAAGGATGCTAAATTTTCATCTCATCTGTGTTACTTCTGTCTGCAAATGACACTGTGAATTGGTATAAGAAAGATTCATTTAGGTGGAAGTAAAAATACAATTGTTTGCATAACAATTGGCTGCAGAGCAATAAAATGCCACCAACTCCATGTCCCTATCTTACACTTAATCGTAAATAAAGCACAGGGTTTGTAACAAACACACAGGCAATTTGAATACTGACTATAAAAATCAGTTAAAGCAGGAAAAATTATCATGATTTAGTGTTCCCTGTAGACTTGCTCCAATTTTCAGCGGTACCAAGAATAGAACTTACCACATTAAGAATGTTGCCAGCCTTTCCAATTCCAATGTGCTGCTCAAAGCTACCTAAATCTGTTCACAACACAAGCAAGTGAGGTGCTGGGGTTATTTTGCCTACTGCCCCTCTGTAGGACTATCTTTTGTATTATAGTGACTAACTTTGAAACAGAAATCATGCTTAATTTGTCATAGGATATAATTTATCTTCCTATCAGAAATATCCAGGCAAACAAATCATTTGGAGCAATGGTCAATTCAAGTTCATCTTGATATAGGTGAAGGGCCTGGAGAATAAATCTTATGAAGAGCAACTGAAGGAGCTGGGGCTGCTTATCATAGAATCAATAAGGCTGGAAGAGACCTCAAAGATCATCAAGTCCAACCTGTCACCACAGACCTCATGACCACTAAAACACGGCACCAAGTGCCACGTCGAATCCCCTCTTGAACTCCTCCAGGGATGGTGACTCCACCACCTCCCTGGGCAGCACATTCCAATGGCTAACAACTCTCTCTCTGTAGAGCTTTCTCCTCACCTCGAGCCTAAACTTCCCCTGACACAGCTTGAGACTGTGTCCTCTTAGTTTGAAAAAAGAGGAGGCTGAGAGGAGACCTCATTGCTCTCTATAACTACCTGAAAGGACGTTGTAGAGACGCTGGTGCTGGTCTCTTCTCACAGGTAATTAGTGATAGAACAAGAGGGAATGGCCTCAAGCTACGACTGGGTAGGCTTAGACTGGACAGTAGGGGGGAAAAAAAAAAATCACAGAAAAAGCAGACAGGCATTGGAATGAGCTGCCCAGGGAGGTGGTTGAGTCACCAGCCCTGGATGTGTTTAAAGGTCATTTGGATGTGGTGCTTGGGAATATGGTTTAGGGATGAACCTTGTAGAGTGGGGTTCTCGGTTGGACTTGGTGATCCTGAGGGTCTTTTCCAACCTGAATGTTTCAAATCTCTCTTGAATACCCAAAGTTTGTTATGCCATCCTCAGGCAAATGAATATAGCAGATACTGCAGTTTTCTGTCTCTGGCCTTGTAATGATACAAAGCAGGAGCCTTTTCTGCAGTAAGCAAAAGGGATTGTGTGAAAGTCACTTAAAATGATCAACACTGCCGGCCTGGCAGTAGATAGCTGAAATGAAACATGCTAATATTTAACTGTTTCACATCAAACATGCAATTACAGCAAGTCCCAGATAACTGGACATGAAATACCTATTTGATAGCAGCTCCATGTCTTTCCAGGTTCCATGTCCATCTTTTATTATCCTACTGATCCTTAAAAATGATCTTCCAAAAATCAGGGAATTATTAAGACCATAGTATCACTCTCACAGAATACTTCAGAAAACAAAATAGGTTAGTGTCTTTTATGATGTCTTCCAGAGGCATTAAAAGCAATCAAAAAAAGGCAAACCTGCAACTGTTTTGCATCTTGTTTATGCATTGGACAAGCAAATTGTGGAAGGTTGGCATACAGCACATGGAATGAAAAGTGCCAGGTGAGCCCTAGCTGACCTCCTTGCACTGTTCTGCCTTAGCAAAAGCACTTGCCCTGCTACTCCTCAGGGTTGATTCCCTGAACAGCATGGCAAGTGTCCTGCCCCTCAGTGCCCCCCAAGTGGTTTTTGTCTTGCTTTCACAGCATATATGCCTCCTCCTGCTTATGCCACTGGAGAATTCAATCACTACCAAATCAACTTAAAACACCCAGGCTAGGAACTTCTCAAATTAGCATTCTGAGATTAGCCCAGCCCAAGCTTGCCTGTCTGCATACCTAGAATAACCAGCCATCTGTGAGGCAGCCACACATCCAGGGTGGCATGTGGAACGCTTTCTGTCCCTGGCTTGTAATTCTTTCCGCTGCTGTGACAAGACTCTGCACTCACACAACTGGTCTGACCAGCTCTCCTCCTCCTCACAATTAATCTGACACTCTAACACACCTCCTGCCCCTATTCTGAAGTTAAGAGGACAGCCATCTGTGTCTCTCCACAATGCAGGAACACAAAGCAAAGCAAGTGGAAATACATCAATGGAAAACCTGGTGATGAAGTAGCAGAGAATGAGGAAACAAACACAACTCAATTGAGCTTCCTTAACAGCAATAATGGCCCACAGGCCCCATCCACACAAGCAAACAAAAACATTTCTCTGCACACATACCTCAGATACAGACAGGTTGTACCATTCAAAAACTGTATTAGCAGACAGTTAAGACCTAACATTTTAGCCTCAAAATTCAAGCCCTTTCTCTCTCCAACTCTTACTTTTTTCCCTTCCTCTATCTGCCTATTACCAACTAAGTGAAAGGAGAGAAAAGGATAAAAAAGGAAAAAAAGAATATCAGTTGTTCACTTCTTCCTTTCCACATATGCCTTAACAGTAAATTCTGACTTCAACACCCATTCACAGAACGTGGAGAAAAGCAGTTTCTCTACCAGTCAATCCTCTCCCTTCCTCTAGTGACAATGACCCTACACACCGACTTCATAAGGGTGCTGTTGACACACTCATCCCTTGTCCATCAGGTTATCCACTCAAGCCACTTCAAAATCTTCCCCCTCCATTCCAGTACTGCTAATGCCCAGCCACTAGAAGGTAATTCATGATGAAAGCAACTCCCTGTGTGCTTCCTGCTGTCTGCACAGATCTAATTAGAACACAGCCTCTCTCAGCTCTAGTCTGCTGGTCTGTTTTCACAGGCATGCACTGAGAGAATGGTACATTTTAATTCAATATTATGCCATTCCAAACTGCCTGTCTTTTCAATCTTCTTATGGAGCACAAACATGATTCTTTTAAATCCCTGACTACAAAGAACTTCCCTAAGCAGATGTACTATTAATGCTAGCATTTAATTACATAAAATACAGAGCCTGATCCATCCCACACTTACACTGTAAACAGTCAAGAAGGAGCAAGCGGCTTTGTTTCAACCAACAAGATGCAAGATGGCATCTAAAGAAGCATATTAAGTGACAATTATAGGAAGATTTTTTTCCTGAGGTGTGGCTTTCTAGAACAATTCATTAACAACATGGGTAAAAAAAAAGAAGTGTGTGCCTTGTCACCTAGTAACTATCACAATGGAGCTCTTTTACAATAAACAGATTAAGGAATGACAGAAGTGTGTGCCCAGGATGGTTCTGTTAAGCAAACAGACTGACAGTCAAGGTCCCAAGAAAGCAAAGTCACTCTTGGAAGAGGAAAAAAAAATACATTTAAGCTGCAAAGCTTACTGTAGAGAAAGAGGGACTAATGATTCATGGGTGCATGTGTACACAAAAGCTTGTTCAAACCAGGGCAGATTTTTGAAAGAAAGCAAAGAGCACTGAGGTAAGTGACTCTGAAGCACAAAGCATTATGGAAGGGGAGTAGTAACAAGAAGTTAATACAGTAAATGCAGTTTATGGGACATCAGACACATTCAGTCACGCATTACATCATACAGTGGTCAGCAGCTTTTGATTATGGCAGTTCCCTTCAACAAAGAAGGATTTTGCATCATCTTTAGGTAGGTAATTTTCACTCAAAGCTCTGCTCCTAGGAGAAACCCTGTAGCAGAGCCACTCATGTAGAGAGAATTATCTGCTCTCCAAACAAGTTAGTGGGCAATCCACAAAATATTGAACACACAGTTCTGACATCAGCTAAGACCATGTATGCTTTTCACCTCTGGATATGTAAATAGCATCCAGTCAGATTTTACAGAATACAAAGCAAACTCATTTTTAAATGGAAGAACCAGGTAAACTTACAAAGCTACCCTCTTCCCTATTCCATATCATATCCATCACAGCAGAGCACTCAAGTTTCCTTTAATGAAGTCTCAAAATGACCCAAAGCTGCAATACAGATATGATGCAATGGAAGAGAGTAGGTGGGGGACACGGAATGGAGTGATGACATGCTCCATGGCTTATGGGCAGATGACCCCAGCAGTCAGCAGTGCCCTAAGTACCATGATCAGGCCAGGCAAGAAGCTAAATGACAGAAAAATCTGCTGACACCAACAAAAGCAGCCCAAGCTCCCAGAAGTCATTAGCACTCTTAGGTGGATGTCACCTCAGCCACTCATACAGTTGCACTGCCACTACAGTCCATGCTATAAACTTGCTAAGGAAACACTGTGAATCTCTAAACAAAGTCCACATCTTTACAGGAAAACACCTATCTGGAAAGCAAGCCCCTTGAATTGCTTCAGAGCAATTCTCCCCACATTCTAATTTGAGATGCTTATTTCCTGGTCCTTTCTCAAACTGCCCTGGATCGATAATTCACCAAATTGCCACTGATACTCTTTATTTTGCTTTTCAAGATAAGCTCCACTGGAAATTCATCATAAAAATCTAAGTAAACACTCTTAAGCAATAGTCTCCTCACATGGCCTGTAATAACCACTAACCTTCCACATTGGTTCTGGGTTTTAAACTCATGGCAAACTAAAGAAAATGAAACAAATTATCTCCCTTGCTATGCAATTCCAGTTTAGCGCACAGCTTGCCTTGTCAGTTCCTGGGAGAAGGGGTAAGGCTTGTCCTTTGGCCACCTTCCTGTGAAGATAGAAGAGGGATTTAATCTTAACATCCTCAGCCTGCCAAGTTAAAGAAAATCACTGCTTTTCCCTAGTACTAGGCTAGAAGATTTGGGCAGAACTACATAACTCAACCAGCTATCTGTCCCAAGTGCTGTGTTGCCCAGGTGGCCAAGAAGGCCAATGGAATCCTGGCCTGGAGCAGGGAGGTCATTCTGCCTCCATACTCAGCACTTGTTAGGCCAAACCTTGAGTACTGTGTCCAGCTCTGGGCCACTCAGTTTAGGAAAGATGTTGAGATGCTGAAAGGTGTCCAGAGAAGGGCAACAAAGCTGGGGAGGGGTTTGGAGCACAAGCCCCATAAGGAGAGGCTGAGGGAGCTGGGGTTGCTTAGCCTGGAGGAGGCTCAGAGGAGACCTTGCTGTCTACAACTACCTGAAGGAAGGTTGTAGCCAGGTGGGGGTTGGTCTCTTCTCCCAAGCAGCCAGCACCAGAACAAGAGGACACAGTCTCAAGCTGTGCCAGGGGAGGTTTAGGCTGGATGTTAGGAAGAAGTTCTTCATAGGGAGAGTGATTGGCCATTGGAATGTGCTGCCCAGGAAGGTGGTGGAGTCACCATCACTGGAGGTGTTTAGGAAGAGACTGGATGGGGTGCTGGGTGCCATGGTTTAGTTGATTAGATAGTATTGGATGATAGGTTGGACTTGATGATCTCAAAGGTCTTTTCCAACCTGGTTAATTCTATTCCACTGTTCTCTGTACCAGATTTCAGCTTACTTTACAAACATCTCTGCTCCTCTGTGTCCTCCTCTCAATTTAACCTAAACTGCACATTTGATCTATGGGTTTACACAGATCTATTACATTTTCACTAGCAGATCCCAATGTTGTGGCAGTGAGCAAGGGAGAAATAGCTTCATTTAGATACTGGAGGTACCAGATGCAGACACTTATGATACAGTTCAATTTTAGCAAAGCTGAATTTAGGAAAGCAGACATACAGCTTACCTACATATTTAGAAAGTTGTGGGTTTTATCTCTGTGTAACAAGTGCTGTATGAAGAGAAAATGTAACCTAATTAAAGCAGTCTGAAACATAAAGGTTTCATAACCGCCCTGTTTGTCCACCTGCAATTCTCTGGGCAGCAAAGCGAGCACCTGAAACTGTAGATGGTCTAAACAGATGTCAGAAAGCATTTCTTCTGTTTTCAGTACTCCAGCTTTCTAAGAGGTCTGTTCATTGATATGCATTATATCTGGAGACTGGAATGTGATCAGCTTAGCTACATGACCTTTCAAAGCTGATCTAGTAATAAAAATCATAATTGAAGAAAGCCAAGACACACAAACAAAACAACAGACACTACATCTAGAATTGTGAGGTCTGGAAGATAGAAGGGTTGCTTTTTTAATGTAAAAGGCATTATCCTCATGGAATTATAGCTGCTGAAGAAGACATTTAATTCACCAATGAGTCAGGAAGAAAATATTCAAATGCAGTCATGTGAATTTCCAGTAGGGAATCACATGTATTTTACAGCCATTCTGAAGATTAACACACTTCAAGTCACATTGTAATACACTTTCTATCACTCCAGCCCTCCAACTACAAACAAAAGCTCTCAGCAACACATCCAGACACACTTACCAACACATACTGCTCTCCTTGACTCAACTACTAATGAAACTTCCATTATATGTCTTTATACTCTTCCATGCCTTGACCTGAAAAGCACTGAACACTAGAAGCTCCCCCATCTTCAGCAAACTCCAGAGCTTAAACTTCAGCTTTTTTTTTTACCAGGGTGGAATCTAACATTTACTTTGTAACTAAGGACTGAATCTTAAGTCAGTAATATTAAGCAATATGTTCCAAAACATGCCATTTTTTCTGACATGATTGTCAAAAATTCATACAAAGGCAGATCAGCAACGACCTAAATCTATCCTGAGATAGCACGTTCATACTCATTCCTTGGCAACTATGATTCAGCAGTAATTGTCACTTTAAAAACAAGTAATAAGTGCAAGTGCATAATCAGTATGGATTCGACCCTTAATACAGCTCTGCCTCCTAGTCACTCATACTAAGCACAGACAATATTAAATTGATTCATGTTTACAAGTGCTTCATAACACTCAAGCAGAACCCAAACTCAGAAGGCCTTCTCTTCATGTAGACAGCTACTAAAGCTCATGAAGAAAATATAAATACACAAGATCATAGAATGCTTTGGGTTGGAAGGGACCTTGAAAGGTCATCTAGTTCAGACCCCCCCTGCAGAAAGCAGCTATGTCTTTTACTAGATCAGGTTGCTCAGGTAACTTCAACAAAACAGTCTCAGGCTGTGCCAAGGGGAGGTTTAGGCTGGATGTTAGGAAGAAGTTCTATACAGAGAGAGTGATTGCCCATTGGAATGGGCTGCCCGGGGAGGTGGTGGAGTCACCATCATTGGAGGTGTTCAGGAGGAGACTTGATGGGGTGCTTGGTGCCATGGTATAGTTGTTTAGGTGGGTTGGATTGGTTGATGGGTTGGACACTATGATCTTGAAGGTCTCTTCCAACCTGGTTTAGTATTATTATTATTAAAACCACATTTATCACTTCAATGCATTGGCTCCTTCCTCAATCACTGCAGTACAGGTAATGGTAAAGACATCTGTAATACTGCTTTGCATTTCAACTCATGCATCTATGAAATGAAGTGACACATAACTGAAGTTTCAACAGTCAAAGGTTTTTCTTGATGCAGCTCAGACATTCATCTGAAGACCTCAACAAAAGCAAAAACTGCACACCAGCACCATCTGAACACTTCAGTTACAGACCCACCTCCCTCTTGCAATTGGACACTCAAGTGTTAAACTGAGATGCAATACAATCCACTGTAACACTGGAGATGGACTTTGTTTCAAAGAGTTAATTAGAATTTATTGGCTGAGGAATACTGAAGAGAATTCTAATGATTGTCAAGAGTTTTCTTGACAAGCTCCACACATGCAAAGCAAGCAGCAACCAAAGCAAGGCTTAAGGAAGTTCAATACAAAAAGGCTTCAGAAATCCAACAGCATTTATTAGAAAGACCATAACTTAGTTGTCTGAACAGTTTGTTCCAAAAAGGCCTGACTAATGTTCTCCTTAAATAACATCCCACAAAAAATTCTCTTGGAAACCTAACCTTAGATGAATTCTAATAGACTAATAAGTACTTTCTACTATCTTTAAAGGCATTATCCCAAGACAGAGACATTAAAGTAACCATTAACAACCACACAACTGTAAAAAAATCACAGGAACTCCACTTTATTTCAATTAAGCTTTCATTTCCAACCTATTATACTCAGGTAAGAGATGAAGCTGTAGGACAGCTTATGTGCAATTGTATATGCAATTAACACTCCAACAAGACTGCTAAAGAAACAATTTGGGGGAGTATCACAACGCTTTTTTCCTTCTCATATTTTTCTTTAGTCTCACAGCAGTGTTAATTGCAAAATCCAAGGTGCATCTCTTTCAGGGCTTTTTCACATCTTTACTACACAAGAATGACTCTTTGAGCAAACTAAAATACTTCTCTCCAAGTCAGTGTCAATCTGTCATTGGACCAGAGCTCTTCCCTAAGAAAAAATATTGATGACAATAAGACTTAAAGAACACAATGAAAGACCAATTCTACAGTTTGTGTTAGCAGTTAGTGTAATCCTAATACTGCTTTCACCTAAACTACTCTGAACAGACCTTTCTAGTTAATTTGTTTGGGTGAGGCTTTTGTTTCTTTTTAATCTAAACCAAAACATCCTCAAGTACTGTCTACTGCTCATCACACTGACTGGCAAAACAAACTTTCATTTCCAGTTAACACCAAACTTATCTGTATTTTACATCTTTCATAAGGATTCCATCACAAATGGCTTTCCCAGACTAAGCATTACATCACTAGATAACACTGCAAAAGAGGGAAACTCAAATCCTAGACAGAATTCTCCTTTCAACTGAGGTTTATAAAGAAATGAGGATTCAGCTAAAGGAGCTCTGCTCTAGATGACAAGATACAGCAGCCAACAAATGATGAAAAGTAGCTCTAATGTGTATCAGCTGTGTAGAGGGACAAATCAAAGGTTTCAACATAATCAAAAGGGACTGGGATAGAAATGTCCACAGAAACAGCTTTTTTACATAATCTACCACAAGGTGTGTAGGCACGAAGCCAGAAGGACTGTCTGACATGCATTTGGTTACGTGTCCACACCTAAAGGTAATCGGAGCAGCAAGCCACCTGATTTTATAAGTGATGAAACACTGTAAAAGGAGATGAAGTGTACTAAAATCATTACAACAACCCTGAAAAAGTCCTTAAGAATTATAGAATCATAGAATCAGTCAGGGTTGGAAGGGACCACAAGGATCATCTAGTTCCAACCCCCCTGCCATGGGCAGGGACACCCCACACTAGATTAGGCTGGCCGGAGACTCATCCAGCCTGGTCTTAAACACCTCCAGGGATGGGGCCTCAACCACCTCCCTGGACAACCCATTCCAGGGCTTCACCACTCTCATGGTTAAGAACCTCTTCCTCCCATGCAGCCTGAATCTCCCCACCTCCAGCTTCGTTCCATTCCAAGAGATTAAGCTGATCACCACTGCTTGTATTCCATACAAATGAGAAAGAGGGTGATGATGATGGCCTCCTGGTATTTACAGATTGCAGATACAGGAAACAAGACACACACACATACACACACCCCGAGTCCCACCTACATTAGCTCTCCAATTATTAACTACACTTTTGCTAAAGACTGAATAGAAGACACTACTCTGATTCAGACAGAAGATTCTCAGGATATCACCTAGGATATCACTGGCAAGAAGGAAAAGGTAACACAACACAGTTCCATCTACACAGAAAAGCTCCAGGACTGGAATACTAAGAGAACAAGCATGGCTCACTGGCACAAGTGGTAAAAGTAGCTGTGTACTGGGACACTGAGTCCTCCAGCCCAGACCTAACTTGACACAGCTCCCTGATTCAGCTCACACAAAGACTTGCTTTGATGCACATGCTTAAAGGGAGGAGACTGGAATAGTGTGTATACACAGTAGGTACTCTCAGGATTTCCCTACTTTTAGCAGCTTAATAATTACCTCAATTATTTTTCCCTTTTTTTTTAATCTTTTCTATAAACACAGATTGCATACAGTGCCAAGGTGCAAAGCTCAGCATTTTATCAATCCTTTTAAGGTGAGTCAAGTGCTTCAGAAAACAAGGTTCATTCAAACTTTATCTTTGCTTTTCTTTGCTTACATCACAAGTGAGGTAGTTGAGTGATACTGTGTGAATTCTTTCAAAGGCAACACCAGGCTTTCATGCAAGTGGTTAATGCTGTGGTAATATTAACTCTACATACAGAGCCAAGTAACAGCAAAACTCCAAAATAGAGTTCATCAGTTAAGGTTTAACAAGTAGGACTGGATTTGTTCCCATTGAAAGTCATGGGGCACACCTTGAGTGCTATTTTTTGTCATATTAGTTCCAAGTTTGAAAGCTCATGTCTCAGGGGAAAACAATAGACTAAGCAACAGTGTCTTTAGTCTGTGAACTTCAAATGAGACTTGGAGCTTAAGGTTTAACACACAAAACACACAGAACTCTTACTGTTCTAAGTAACGAAAATCAGTCTCACCTACACCACTCGGCAGCCAATACAATACCAGCAACAGCACTACTGTAACCTCTCAGGACTTCATCATCACACATTCATCTCTGCTTTTCTCCACTCTTCTGGTACCCATTTGTTTCTGAAGAGATTTTTTTTTTCCCCACCTCCACTCAGTTTGAGGTAGCAGGGTGTTGAATCTGTGACTTGAAGAATTACCTGTTAAAGCTTCCCAATATTGTGTTTGGCAACAGGAGAGTAAGTCCAGAACAAACCTATCCAGAACTAAGTACAGGATATTGCCAACTACTGGTAAGGTTAACCAAAATTGCAGAATATTGATTTAACTTATTTGCCCTGCCTAGAAACACGACTGCATCCAGGAAAGTGCTTGCTTTTTTCCACAGCTCTTCAAAAAGCCAGCTTCAGCAAATTCAGAATTAGTTCTGGGTAGTGAAAGGTAACATCCCTGATCATTAGGGCCAAAGAAACCATTCTCTGTACTTGATTCCTTTTCTCACCATGTTGAAATAGTGACCCTCACAATACTAGCAAGCATCTGTCAATAACCCCAGATTAAATCTTGCAAAACAACAGAAAATACTATTTGAAAGCCAAGGCATGAAAGGATGACCAAAGAATTTCAGAAATGGAAAAGGTCTCAAAGGCAATACAGAACAAGTTTTGTTTGTGGGTTGTTTTTTTCCTCCATAAAATGGGTGATATTTCAAATTGACTGTCTCATGAAAACATCTTCAGACTTTCAGTTTCGCCTCCTTCTAAAGCTTAACCATCTCCTCCTAAAGTCAATAGCAACACAAGCATTCACTGCAGACAATGAATTGGTGATTACATTTCCTTGTCGGTTTTATAATGAAGCTGTGGCTCACGCTGCTTCAACAATTTCCTTATACGACAGAGATACAAAGGGCAGGGATCACAAGCAGCTTTTTTGTGCGCTCTGCTCAGAAGATTTTAACTTCTAGGTAACAGTTTTACAAGATGTAGGAAAACATTAATAAAGGCAAACTACTGTTTTTCTACCCTTACATGCAGATTTCAGTTCTGCAAGAGATCTTCTCCTGGTCTGCACAGTCTCGCTGGAAGTATACACGTACCAGACTCACCTGTGCAGAATATTTTCCGGGACAAGAGCCCAAATCCACAAGCCTACATCATAATCATCTCGCTGAAGTTACAGTAAAGCTTTCTGCTTTCCAGCCTAGAAGGGCAAGCAGCTTTTGTAAATACCATCTGCAAAAGCAAGGGTACGTACTTTTACTGCAACACTGCAGCTGGCTCTAAGAAAAAAAAAACCAATAAATAACCTTCATACTGCTGTAACAGTGTCTGGGGTTTGTTATCTAATTATTTAGCCATACAGTGAAATCAACACGCAACCAGCCAACCAGGGCAACCTAGTTAATTACGTGGGGAAGAAAGCTGTCAAGAAACAAAGAGATTACGGGCCGGCACAGGAGCGAAAGCTACCGGCTCGGGAGGTCCTGACTCAGAAGGCGCTGCTAAGGCAGGACTTCATCCCCCGGGACCTCGCATCACCTCTCCTCCCAGCAGACCTCGAGCCTCACCCACGGACCCGGCGCGACCGCTACCAGCCAAGTGCCCGCACCTGCACACACAGATCCCTTCGCAGCAGCCACCATGGCGTCGGGGCACCCGGCAGATGACTCCGTCCGCCCCCGCGGCCCCTGCGAGCCCGGCGCGACCACATCCCCCCGGGGATTATCGCCAGCTGACTCCGGCACGCCGCGGCAGGCAGCCGAAGCGGCTCACCGGCACCGCCGCCCTCCCCAAGCCCTCCGGAGGGCGCCAAGCCGTCACGTCCCTCCTCACCCCGGCACCCTTGGCCGCGGGTTGCCGTCGCACCGCCCCCTCCGTGAGCCCAGCAGCGCCTACGGAGCTACGTGGCGCTGAGGGGCGCCGGCAACGAGCGCCTGAGCACCCACCCGCCCTCCGGCGCGGCCTCTCACCCGCTCACTACGAAGCTGGCAGAGAAGGCGGCAGCTCCCCCATGGCGGCGGTGTCCCCCGGCTGCCACCGCCGTCCCGGCGAGCTGACACATCAACAAAAATGGCGGCGCGGGCGGCGCTCTGGCACAAGGGCCGGGGGCGGGAAGAGGCGCGGCCAGCCCCCAGTAGGTGGGGCCCGGGAGAGCCCGGCGCGGGTGGTGTCGCCCCGGGTGCGGGGCTGTCCGGGCGGGCTGCTGTCGCCCTAAGAGGGGTGCAGCAGGTTGTAGTTAGAGAAAATTCCCCGACACATTCAAAGTGAGGGAGGCCAGGTGGAGCCAGTGGTGCAGCCGGCGGTGCAGCGAGGCCTGGACATCTCTGTCCCTGGCGGAATCCGTCCCGGAGCCGTCCGGGCCAGCCCGGAGCGCCCGCGGTGGCGTCGTGACCAGTCTGGCCGCTGCCTCCCTCCGGTGCTCCCGCTGCGCTCCCACGGCTGCTGCTTAAAGCACGTTCATGACAGATTGAGAGGAACGAAACGAGACGTGAGTTGAAGGTGCTAACAGCTCCGGGAACTGAAGCTGCGAAATTTCACACCGCAGATAATTTAGAGCATATGTATAAATATTATTTCAACCGAGAGGGCTGTGCGTTTTGTTGGTTTGGGTTTTTTTCCTCTTTATTTAAACATCCAAGCTTTCTAGGCATGGGATCTGATGTCGGGCATGTCGTGGTGTTACCCAAGACCACAGACTTGAGAAGCCATATGGGGGCAGTTCTTCACCCCGAAGGTTTTTACAGATAGTCACAAAAATAGCTCCCCTTTTTGCAAGCCCACTGCACAGGTGACTAACAGTCTCTTCTTCCCCAAGTAAGCAGCATCTCATTTTCCAGGACTGACCCCTTCACACAATGCCAAAAACCTCTGCACCCACATGCTGTGTCAGAGTAAATCCAGCGATGTTAAGACTCCAGCTCCAGAAAATGAAAAATGGGCTGAGCAGCAAAAATCCGGAGTAGGTTTCAGTGCTAGGAGCAGCAACATTGCTGTGGACCACAAAGCTTTTTGGAATCCAGAGCACTACCTGGATGCTATTTAATCAAAGAAAGAAAACAAATACTTTAGCAGAGAAGGTGTTAAGTTAAACCAGTTGCATTTACTACAGCAGATCAGCTAAAGCAACCAGTGGCACCTTTCTTGCAAGAACTTCCTATACATAACAAAATAAAAGCAAGTTAAAATCAGTGAATAATTTGGGTTGGAAGTCACCTACAGAATAGACCTAGCACAATTTCCTTATCACAGCAAGGCTAGCTCTGGTGTTAGATTAGATTGCCCCTTGCTGCCATGGTTTAGTTGATTAGATAGTGTTGGATGATAGGTTAGACTTGATGATCTCAAAGGTCTCTTCCAACCTGGTTAATTCTATTCTATTCTATTCCATTCCATTCCATTCTTATTTTGGCTAATTAATTTTTATACACTTCTACAACCATACACATACCCATATCATTTGCTTCTATAAAGCCCAGCAATGATTCCTTTCATTCATACCTGGGACAATTTTGAAAACAGCATGTGCTGCAGAACTTTACTTGCAAATGTTAACTGGGAGCATTATTTCAGAGCAAGTCATTTTCCTCCTTATTCTTTCCAGGTATTTGGAATTTCAAATGCACATTCAGGGGTCCTAGAAAATGGTCCCTTGAAAAGGTTTTACAGATCCTTAAAGAATCAATCTGCAAATCATTCAGTGCTACCCTAACTATAAACTTTTGCATGTTCTTCACTTTGGGAAATACTCCCTCAGATAATGAAACCATCCCCTCTAAAGATGTGAAGGTATCAGATGAAGGTATATGTCCTTTAAAACACTAGTTGGGTGACAGCATAAATGAGAGTATGTTGTGGTTGAGAACTCGTGGCCTCAGCTGTAACCTCTACATAGTACTTGAAGGCAAAAACCTAGTCCTTGCTTTGCTCTTAACATGCTGTGCATTCCATATTGCTAAAACTACATTAAAACTCAAATGTGGAAGAGAGATGAGCAAAAAAACTGTCCATTTTTCACAAAACAGTGCCATGCAACACTCGCTTGCTAGTTGCCATGCAGCCCTAGTCTAAGCTTTGCTTTCTGAAATGCTGCTTTGCCAATCCTAGTCCTGCAGCAAAGTTCTCCCATTCTTGCTGCTGTGTAACACAGTGCCCAAATAGGTCTTCTTTGGTCTCTTCTAGTTAATTAATGGCAACTGCAGAGACATCACTGTACTCTGGCCCCAGTCCTTCTAAGATTTATGCTTCTAAGATGTAAGCTTTGTCTGCAGTCCCACTGACATTAATTGTGTGTGGCTTAGTGTCACAGCAGGCCAGGCAGAATTTGAGCTGATTTTCACCTTTTATTGTGGACTTTTTTTTTTTCAGCAGCACTGAAATCAGGTTAAGAAATTTGAACTTGGTTAGCAAAGTTCTTCCTTAAAGGCAGGGAAAAAGGATTGTTTAGTACTCAGCTGGACTCCCCACATTTCCAGTCCCAGCACTGATACTCACATAGCTCTGACTCTTATAATACCTCTGCTTAGGCCAAATTTTTATCAAAACAGTATCTTATTCCCTGGAGGCAGCCACAGATACTCAGGGAATGATAATGATAGGACACAGAGAGCACTCCTGCCCCAGACTGTCTGCATTCATATTAAATAAGAATGAATGAATTACTGTAACGTATTTAGCCAGGCACAGCTGTCATTTGGCATGTAAAAATGCTGAGGAAGACAATTCTGAGCACAAGAAGTTATGATCTGAAAGACAGACAATGGTACACAACAGCCTTCCCTTCTGCTGCAGACACAAGCTCTGCATTGCAGAGGCAGAAGCAGAATTTGGCCCAGATTTTCAAATTGTTGTAGTTCCAGCTCTGGGCTCATGCTTTGTTGTCTAAGGGAAAGAAAAGTAAGCATTCATGTAATTGCTCAGTTTCTAGGTGACATTTGTTAATTACATGCAGCAGTTTCATAGCTTTGCCCAGTGAAGAAGCATACAGTCCTATGCATTCTCCTTCAACTAAAAATGTCTTCTCAATTTCACTTTAGGGAGAACAATAAGGTGGCTGAAACAGCAGATGTGCTGACACCCCATACTCCCCTAGGGCCACTGGTGCAGGAGGGCCATTGCTGTGGAGGAGCTGAGAGCAGAGTCCAGGTTGCCTGACTCCCATCCTTTTCATTTTCAGTTTAGGAAGTATGTTGAGTTGCTGGAATGTGTCCAGAGAAGGGCAACAGAGCTGGGGAGGGGTTTGGAGCACAAGCCCTATGAGGAGAGACTGGGGGAGCTGGGGTTGCTTAGGAGGCTTAGAGGAGACCTTATTGCTCTCTACAACTCCCTGAAGGGAGGGCGTAGCCAGGTGGGGGTTGGTCTCTTCTCCCAGGCACCCAGTACCAGAACAAGAGGACACAGTCTCAAGCTGCACCAGTGAAGGTTTAGGCTGGATGTTAGGAAGAAATTCTTCACAGAAAGAGTGACTGGCCATTGATGTGCTGCCCAGGGAGGTGGTGGAGTCACCATCACTGGAGGTGTTTAAGAAGAGACTGGGTGAGGCACTTAGTGCCATGGTTTAGTTGATTAGATGGTGTTGGGTGATAGGTTGGACTCAATGATCTTGGAGGTCTTTTCCAACCTGGTTAATTCTGTATTAATCAGAAGGCTGGTCTCTTATAATATAATTACCATGGGCAGATTTGATTCCTGCATCTTGGAAAGATCACATGAAGAGTTATGATTTTTTTTATTAGGAATAGCTTTCATTCTTTAACTGTCTTAGTATAAGCAAGCACAGTTTGGCAGGGGTCTTCAGGGAGCACCATCCACAAAGCCCCAGAAGTGCTGTCTTCCCTCCCTGTGTCAGGTAGGGACAACATCTCTGCTGAAGCTGCAGTCCCTATACTAAGGCCTTGCCACCACTGTTGTGTCTGACCTGTGCACAGTAAATCCTAAGTACCACTGGGATTATACAAATCCTCTGAGTAAGTTATACCCAGAAAAAACAATTTTCATCATACATTGTTTAGAATGTCTTTAGTTCAACATAGAGCACAGTGGTGTCCCAGCTAGTTCCTAGGCACTTAGATCCTACAAATTAGAGCTAATGACACACTGCTATAGTTATTACAGAGCCAACACATAGGCAAGCCCAAACCTCTTGCTCAAAATTGCTGGCAAGCCACATCAACCTCCTACAGCTCCTATGATGTTGCTCCTGAGCAGCCTCCATGCTAACACCACTCTCCCCAGTTACCTCTGACACTCCTTCACATTCATCTTTTTCTGCTGCAGCCAGACCTGTTTTGTTTTTTTTTTCCTTTTTAGAATTAATTTTACTGCTGTCATTTCCTGCCCTTTCTTCTTGCAGTATCCTGAGGCACAGAAAGTCCCAAATGACTGACATTTAAAAAATCAAAGCCAAGGAAAACATTTGCTCTGGCTCAATCATTCTTAGCAGCTTCTAACTGAAAGAAAACTTTTTGCCAGTTCACATGCTGATAGAGTTCTGTCTCCAGTGGAATACTTGACTTTCCTTCTCATTGCCTCCTGCCCATATGCTTTCAGCACAGTCTACAGTGTTAATTAGTGTCATATCAAAAGACTCTTCAGACTGGCAGCATCGTTTTGTTTCAACAGGCCTTGGGGGCTGTAATGGCACGCCAGTTAAATGTACTAGAAACATGGATAATTTAAGTCATTATGGTAATATAAATTCGTGTTTTTGTGTTTTTTTTTTTTGAGGTTTGAATGTCAGTAAGTGTTTCTTGATGTCTCACAGGTATTACTGCTTCTTAGACACAAGGGTTATTGGGCTAACCTTGGGGACAGAAGAACAAAGTGCAGTGAGATAATGGAGGCTGTGTGATCATAATTGCCCTGTCTCCCTGCGACCTCCTGTGTGCAACTGTGCCTACTCTGATATGAGATGCTGGGCAATTTGGCAGGTGAATGTCTTGAAATCCCACCTAATCCTGCCTAATTTCTCCTCCTGCTTTCAAAGCAGGATACAGTCAGCTTCTAGTCAGACTGTAGCTGAGAGTTGGAGGTTCACTGGGGCCAGGAAGAGTCTTTTTTTCGACTTTGGGAGGTAGTATGTAAGCCAACTAGAAGAAACCTCAGCAAACCTTTGCTGTGTGGTCCCCTTCTGAGAATGCTTTGCAGAGAAAAATAGTTTGGCAGATAGGATCCTAGACTTAAACACTGAGGATTTACAATGAAATACTTTCAGAGTTGGATTCCAAATGACTTTAAAGCCAAACAGTTGTGCTTCAGTTTCTTCTCTGTGAGCAGAGATAATTATTCCCTGCCTCACAGAACTTGTAAGAATAAAATCCATCACTGATTTTATACACTTTAATAAGTACAACAGTGTAGGCACTAGACAAGATTCATTTATTTTTGGTGAAAGTTTAATTGCACAGCACAGGGAACACCTGAGAGCATGTCTGAGTAATAGCATAACTTCAGCAGTGTTGAGGATGAATTATGTTTTCCAATGTAGACAGAGACATGAGCACGGGAAAGAAAAGAAGCAAAGAGGAAAACACTTTGTATAGGAAAGAAAGAGGAGAAAAGATAAATGAGAGAGAATAGGTTCTAAATGGGAGATGAAGACATCTATTTTTGAGGCTACTGGGCAAGATTCAAATCTTTTAAAAATACAAACCCATCAGTTTGTGGTAACAAACGTCATCATTCATTCATCATAAAATTTTGTGGGAAACAAGGTTTTCTAATTAATGCTCAGAGAGATACTTCATTTTATTGGAGAAATTACAGAAAGCAGCTATACTCCTTTCCTACTGCTGAACTATCAACATTTGGCCTGAGGTACAGGTATGCCTGCTGCTGTGGAGCACTGAGAGGCCAAGCCAGGAGAAGTCCAAGGCTGCTCAGACTCAGAGTTATGAGTATAACCTGTAGGTTTTTCTGAAATTAAGAGCTAAGGACAGTGCTGCACATTACTCTCTGTAGCTTGCCTTTGGAAATTCTTTCATCTTTTTGTGGCACCAAGAACAGTACAGCACATGGATTCCCAGGGAATGCATGAGGTTACTAGTGCACTCATGGGTATTTCGCCAAGCCTGACTAAATTCTGCTTTAGAGTCAGAAAAACAGGGGTGGGATTGAGTAATAAAGTCTCTTGCAACAGACTGGGTGGAATACACTTTATGACTAAGATGTTTCTTATCAGGGTTTTGACAACCTTGCCATACTGCAAATGAAAATCACAGACTTAGCCTTCAAGCACAGAATCACAGAACTATAGAATGCTTTGGCTTGGAAAGGACATATAGAGGTCATCTAGTCAAAACCCCTCCATTAAATAGGGAGATCTCTAACTTGATCAAGGCTGCTCAGAGCCCCATCCAATCTGCTCTTGAATGTTTACAGGGATGGGGCATCTACCACCTCTCTTGAGAAACCTGCTCCAGCGTTTCACCACCTTCATTGTATAAAATTTCTTCCTTATATTGATCTAGTCTAAATCTGCCCTCTTTTAATTTAAACTCATTACCCTACAACGGGCCCTGCTAAAGAAGACCAACCCCATCTTTCTTAGAGGCCCTTTTTTAAGTACTGAAAGGCCACAGTAAGGTCAGTTATAGCAAATCAGGGTTGTTCAACCAGTGTGCCAGTACAACACACATACACAGCTGAAATGCTTTATTGCTGCAGAGATGGGTGCTAGGGGTTCATCCACAAGGCTAGCACACCCACACCAACATTTGGTACACTTTACCTTAAGCTGATGGCTTATTTTCTTAGGTTGCTAACTAGTTAGTACCTACAGTATCCCTGAGTTCTGTGAGGATGGGGCTTTTGTTGGCATGGGGCAACAGAACAAGAGGACACAGTCTCAAGCTGTGCCAGGGGAAGTTTAGGCTGGAGGTGAGGAGAAAGTTCTTCACTGAGAGAGTTGTTGGTCATTGGAATGTGCTGCACAGGGAGGTGGTGGAGTCACCATCCCTGAGGGTGTTCAAAAAAGGCTTGGACGTGGCACTTGAAGCCATGGTTTTGTCGTCAGGAGGTGTTAGGCATTAGGTAATAGGTTGGACTTGATGATCTCTGAGGTCTTTTCCAACCTGGTTGATTCTATGATTCGCCTACCCAAGGGTGTTTTGGTTTTTTTTTTTAACCATGTTAATGATATTACAATGCTAGATTCTTAAATCATGTTAAATGTTATTACAATTAACATTTACAGCATTAACAATACTGCAATGGGCTGCTTTGGAGCAAATTCAAGGAGCCAGCAGATGCTTCTCTTATCTAGTTCTTGACATTCTTTAACAATCCTCCTTTGGCCATTCCTAGCAGGTCATCTCAGGGCCTTCTCCAAGCTGAACAACCCCCCTCTCTCAGCTCTTCCTCACAGGAGGGGCACTCCAGCTCTCTGATAGCTTATGTGGCCCTTCCTTAGTGCCATGCAGCATAACCCGAATGGCGCCGATGAGGAGGTGCCAGTCACGCTGCTCACTCACCTGCTGAGAGGGCTTCACCCACCCACAGCTGGTGGTCGCCTCAACCCTTGCCATCCAGTCACAGAGGCTTTGAAGCAGGCGGCACCAAAGGCTGCTCTGCCCGCTCCCTCTCAGGGGAAGGCATTGGGACCGCCCCGGATGGCGCCGGCTCCAACGCGCCGGGCAGCACGTGCCTTTGGCCCGCCCACCAACGGCCCACGGAGCGGGGCTCGGCGCGGCGCAGCGCAGGGCAGGTGCTTTATCTTCAGCTGCTCGCCTCTCGGCTCTCCTGTGAGGTGTTGGGTGCCTTTTTCCCTATGGTGCAGCTGGGGCCGCACAGTTCTGCGCTGAGGGAGGAAAGGGATTTGTGGGGGCAGCGCTGGTCCGGCCGTTCGGCCTACGCCGGCCGAGCCTCGGCTGCAGGTGGTAGGGTCGTTTGTTATTTAAAATAGCCTGTACCCGTACTTAGTTGCGGTTGCAGAAGCTCATTTTTGATTGAGTCGATTGCAATGTCAGTTTAAAGACTGCTCTGCTTTATCTCCAAGTCCATTTTAATTGATTTCCCTCGTGCAGCGCAATGAGGGCGTTTTTGCAGTTAAAATAATGACGTTGCACGTTAGCATTTGGAGGGCAGGTGCTGGGAGCTCGTTTTTGCAGAGCCTGGTGCTGCAGCTTGCCCTCAGGCCTTGGCTTTGCCTGCTCAGAAGCTGGTTGCTGCCCCAGGGCTTTGGGCCTTTGCCTGCGGCTGTGTGCGCAGCCCTGAAAAGCTGATGGGTGCAGTTTATGCCTCTGTAGTGTGTGTGTGTGGAGGACAATTTATCTAGAGGGAGAACGTCTCCAGAGAGGCACAACTAATGAGACCCCGATAAACTTGATGTGTTCGTGGTGACGGCCACTCCGGCTCGTCAGTGCATTCCTCTCGTGTCATTTAAGCTGGAGTGTTGAGATCCTCAGGGCAGGAAATGCTTTGCTTTGTGATTTTAAATGGACAGTAGAGAATCACCCTTTGAAAATGGATGTTTAAATACAGCTTTAGAAATACTTTGTGTGCCTCTGCGAATTGAACTTTGAAGCCGCGCTTTTGTTCTGCGGGCACCTTTTGTCTTACAGCCGCCTTCAGTCGTGCTCCGAGGTGAGCATTTACATAGCGGTGGAGCCACGTCACGGGAAGAACGCGCGATAAAGCTGTAGCTGGAGGTTAAAGCTGCGGAGTCACAGGTGGTGCCAACTTCCTGTTGAAAAGCTTTAAACTTCACAGGTGAGGTTCTGATATCCCTAACAAAAGCTGGTATTTTGTGAACAAGCAACACAGGGTGGTTTTAGGAAGCGTAGAAACAGTATGGAGCGTTTCAACTGCAGTGCAAGTGCAGTAAGGGAGAGACTTTGTCCAAAGCTTGATAAAGGTATCATAACTTTGTCCTTTGGTAATTGGTCATATGCTTGATTATTGATAAACATTATCAGTATGGCTTACAAATACAGTTAATTTCTAATTGTCCAAACTTGTGTGGGCTGGAATGTCTAGGATAATGGATGAAACAGGGTAATTGCAGTACTAAGAACTGGTACAGTGGGAATTGGATTTCCTTTAGCAGCACTTGTTTTTATCAGTGCTTTCTGATATATGTTAACTGTAACTCCAGATGGAGAAATGAGGAAGATTTGATTCTGGCAGATCTGAGAGAGTTTGGTATGTCTTCATAACATCAGCAGCTTTATTTCACGCTAGGTAAGAGTTCTAGGCAGAGTTTCTATGATTAACATGTTTCCAGGTAGGGCAAAAAGGCTATACAAGCTGTATGCTGACTCAGTGGAGAAGCTGGGCTAACAAGCCTGCTGGAGTGGAACAGCTGAAGCTGGAACAATTTTTTTGAGGGTAAATGAGTCACCGACTTCGAAGAACATGGTTCCTAGTATATTGGTGTACAGCATTAGCTGAATGCTTGTCTTGTAAGAGTTGTTTGATAAAGAATAAACTAACTGGAGAGACCACAGGGCTTATAGGACACTCATTAGAAGTAAAAATCTCTTACCTCAGACTCTTTTGGTTTTGGATGTGACAAAGCTAAGCATAAACATAAAGTTAGCATAGGCCACAGCTTCAACAGTGTTGAAAGAAACTTGTACTCTTTCAGCTACTCTGAAGCTTTTTATTCTGAATTTTTGCCATGTGGGTATTGGAAATTACTTTTTTTTTTTCAGTCTTTTGGGTTTTTTGCTGTTCTTCCTGCTGAACAACATTACCTGAAATAAATATATGGGTGGAGGACCTTAAGACTCATGCTGAGTGGTATGCACAGAGCATGAATGTTGCTTCAATTACCACTGGTAGCAGGTTTGAGTAAATATAGCGTTGCATGATAACAAGAAGTTACTTCCAGAGTATGTCCTGGCATCTCCTTTCCTTCAAATGTGCTAGCAGAAGAGTAGGAGTAGATAAGAGCTTTGTGTCTTCCTGCAAATACTTTATAACACAGGCACAGTTTAGCATTGTTAATCCCTTTGTACAATTGCTAAGACCCTCTTTGCAAATACTTCTGCTTCTAGGAAATTCCATGGAACACTTGACTGGTAGGGGGAACTTGGCTGAAACTGTGGCTGGAGCTGAAAAGGGAAGTGCTGTGAGTTACCTCATTTTACAGTTGTTCAAAATAATCTGTTCTGGAGAGCAGAAATGATCACTAGATACTGCTATTTCTCCAACATTGACTTTTGACACTTTGCTCTCCTACTCAGTATATTACAGCATTTGTATCCTAATGGGCAGCTTCTTTCTAGTAAGAATCACTTTAAGCTGTTTCTCCCACAGATGTCCAACTCTGATTTGCATCGTGAGAAGCCAATGAAATTAAAATACTCATCTCAGAATATTTTCTCTATTGGCTATAATAATGATTTCTTCAGTTCATTAAAAGCAGTCCCTCAGATGAAGACTTGCCATCATTGTGGCCTGCCTGGTAGGTGCTTGTTGTCCCATACTCTGTGGTGCATAGTATATCTACCAGCAAAACTGGATCAAGTTTGCTCAGAAATGTCTTGAAATGGTTGTGTAATTTTATCTCTCAGATGCAAGTATAGCAACTATTGAGAATAGAATTTGAGGTATGACACTGTTAAACAGAAGATAACACCTTCATAAAAAATGCCTTGCCTTTTCTTCCTTCTTAAATTTAATAGAAGGAATTTGTGATGTCTGATAGAGTAATGACTGACAGCTGTGTGTGAACACAATTATTTGCTTGTCTCTGCTTAGAACTGTAGTGGGAAAGTCTTGTGTTTATTAAATAATACATGGAGTCTATATCAGCAGTTTTATCTTCTGATAGAGATATTTCTCTGACCTTTTTTTTTTTCCCCCCTTTAGGATCCCGCAGATGTTCACGGTGCAAGCAAATAACCTACTGCTCTTCAGACTGCCAGAGGAAAGATTGGCAGGCACATAGTGTTGTATGTAAAACAATTAAGGACAAGTAAGTTTAATACTTCTGCCAAATAACCTTAGCAGAAGCACGGTATCCCTCCCAATGCAACTTAAATGGCCATGTAAAGACACTATTATAGTAAAAGATGTTGCTTATTCTTAGGCTAGCTAGTACTGCATTATCTCATACTTGTCTAAAAACTCAGCAAGTTGCTTTAGAAGGGCAACTTGCAAGGTCTTCTGTTGTGTGACAGTGCAAAAGCGTTGTTTCTCTTGGGTCAGACCTATGAGCATGCAGTAAGAATAGCAGTTTATCACCTGACTTTGTTATTGCTGCTGTAGGGAAGAGAGGAGAAATGAGACTGCTTTTCAGCAGTGGCATGGTTAATGGATTGCATTTAACAGACTCCTTTTGAACCTGCTTGTAGCTTCAGTGAAGTTCATGGATATTTTATCTTTGAGAATGGTTGCAGTCAGAAGAATTTGTCTCATCTAGGCCATTCTTGCTGCTCATTACTGCTTTTTGTCATGCCAGCTGAGATGCTCAAGAGATCACTTCCTAATCTGTTCCAATTAAAGTAAGCACCAATTAGGTCGTGACATGGGACAAATTGACCGGCTGGCTTTGGAACAGTTTCAGGGAACGATCTGAGCATTTAATCTGACAGGGTCTAGGAAGGAGTAATGATCAGTCTAGTGAATCTGCAGCCAGCTATCCTTAGTGTTCCACTGGCAACCTCGGTCCTCACACCTCTTGTGTTGAAGGGCCACAGATGTTCCATGAAGGGGAACTAATGAATTTGCCCTTCTCCACTTTCTTGAAGGAGGACAAAAACCTGCATACTATAAACACAGCCTTTTTGTTCTGTTTGTGAGTAGGTGTTGTGAATGTTACTTACCTGTCTATTGGTAACATTGGCTTCAACATTAATATCTTGTTCTTTTGATTACAGTTTATGTAATGACAATGGAGGCACTTTACCTGCTGTAACCAAGAAGATAGTTTATTTTAAGGTATAGCATACCATTTTCACTCTTTGAATGGGTCTGCTGTGAGCTAGCTGGAATATGCTTAATTTAACCTGTACAGGAAAAGAACAAGTTCCAAAGATTACAACCTCCTTTTAGAAAGATCAGTGCTTCAAAAAATAATGGGAGAAGCATTCATAGATATGTTGCTTCTTGAGCCCTTAGCAAAACTATCAGATAACTTGAATTTGGTTTGAACAAACATTGTGAAAAAGTTAAAAATCAAGTGTGTGATGTTGCTGGAGAAGTATTTTACAAAAGGAATAGGAGTGGCTTGTCCAGTTCAGCAAAACTCTGGTGGTGGTTTCTGCATAAATCATGAGCTGCTGCTTGGAGCCTTGTAAATTATTGAAGAAATACATGTACTGTAGTATTGTACAGTGACAGATGCAGATAAGCTTTTGTTTCTTTGCCTTAGCAGGAGTTAAACATAATACAGCTCTCTTCTAGTGTTTTAAAGCCTCTCTTGACCTTATTCTCAACCAAACATTTCCTGTAGTCTTCCTGTGAACTCTTCTGCAGGAGATGATTTTTGCTGTCAGTGGTTTCTTTGGGTGATATTTATGAAAGCAAGTAAATGTACTTACCTCCGTCTAGCCCCATGTTTGCACTGTAGAAGAAAACTCTGTGCACTTCTCTGAAGTAGCTCATTAATTTGTTGAACTTCTTGAAGGAATTTAGAATGGAGACTTCATTTTGGGTCATGAGACTTCTGTTAGTTCATTCTGATATGTCTGTGTGTGTTTCCTTGTGTGCTTGAGTAAGTCTTAGGAAATGTTAGTGAGAGATCTTTTTATAAAGTGGATGTACAATATTTGTGGCCAACTTAGTTTGAAGTAACAGAAGGTTTCCTTTTTCCATGGTTCATCTTTGGAAACTCCATTTTAAGTTCTGCAGAGTTTGTTACATATTGAACAATATTTAATGTATTTTGCTATTGTACTATAAGACCTTTTTTTTAATGGAGGCTCTTAGTTGCAAGTAAACAATTAGTTTGGCAGTTGCAACAGTCATCTTGGTCATTGTGCCTTGATTACAGTATCTTGGTCCAAGTGTAAAGGAAGTTTTCCCTAAGGATCTGTATGAGGTTATTTTTCAGGTGTTTGCAGATATCACAAGCAGTCAGAAGAAGGTCACAATAAACATCTAGACTTCTTCTAAAAATGGATGCCAGCAGACTAAGCAGTAGCTATAATCTGCCCTGTCCAGGTGGAATTCAATCCCTCATACTTACGAGAACATTTTAAGGAGGCAATGAGTTGTCCTGTAAGACAGGTGTGAAAGGAAGAGGTGAATGTGTGGTGCTTAAGCACTTATTTGTCATTACCTGTTCAGTATATCTGTAAGTTAACAAAAGCACTTTTTTAACATGTTCCTGAAATGATAAAAAGTTCTTCTTTTTGTTTCTTACTGCAAGAAACTAGAGCTGAACAGCTCTGCTTGAAACATAACTCACAGCTTCTTTAAATAGGGCAATTCAACGGCTGTGGAGTCTCTCAAGACAGAAAAGCACATCGAGAAAGTAATGCTTTCAGATCTCCAGACTTTAGGGATCAAAAAAGCTATGGAAGTACAGGTACTTTTATTTTGGCAGAATCTTAACAATACTTTGTTGGCTTGCATTTGAAGCTTTGTTAAGCGTATAGCTGCCTGTCTCCTCAGCTCTGTCTCACTTTGCAAATTGTGCAAAATTGCTTGGTTTCTAATAAAGATAAGGAAATGCAAGCAGAGCTGTGGGGGAAGTAAGTGAGGAAGATTGTGAAAATCAGTGAAATATCACTGATTTTGTTGCCTGCAGTTAAATTACTGCTAGATTCAAAACAACAGAACAAAACTGGGTATAAGGTGGCGTGCACTTGTCTAAATGAACACTGATCTGAATAGTGCTCTGCAGGTTGTTCTTGCATAGTTACCATCCCTATGGCTTTTTTTTTCTTTAGGGTAAAGTGACAGAGTTTGAGAGTCCAAGTGAATTTTATGTGCAGATGAGTTCTCTGGAAGCTTTAGACCAGCTGACTAAACTTGCTCTGAAACTGCAAGGCTGTTACAGTAACGCAGTTATTCAGGAGCACTATAATGCTGTCAAAGGGGAAGTCTGCGTCGTAAGATGGTCTTTGGATCAGGTAACATCTGATTGTCCGTGAAATAACCATTCTATGTTGGGCTCATGTTTTGCATTATTTGCTATTATGCCTCTACCAGTGAGGGCTGCCTGTTAGAGATTAGTTTGTTATGGTGGAATTGTGGTAGTGGCAAGCCTTATAACATCTGGAATTCAAGGTTATGATTTTCTTTCTTCCCTCTAAAAAGTTTACTTCTGTGTGTTTCTGTACTTGAGCCATGTTTCCCCTACTATGTGAGGCTGTGTGTGTTTTTTAGCAAACTTATTACAAACAGTTCTAAGTACAGTAGTTTATGACTCTGCTTATTTATGGAAGTTATTCTTACTTAATTTCTTAACTGACTTTTAGTTGTGTTTCTATAGGCACATCTAGTTCCTGTTTCCATCCCCACCCCATTCTTCTATTTCTTCTCCTTTTTCTCCTCTGTTGAGAGCAAATGCTTGATTTACTGTATGGTAGCCAATATCCATAGGAGTAGAACTTTATCTTCACAACAGTGATCACTGCTGTGTTTATTTGACTGACTTTGGAGTTGGTCAGTGCCTTTGATAAACAAACCTGGGGAAGTAAAGTGAAATATGTACTGTTGTGACTAAGATTATTGTTTATTCCTACACAGAGCTGGCGTAGAGCACTGGTAAAAGATGTGGATATAGTACAAAAGAAAGCACAAGTATTCTATATAGATTATGGAAATAAAGAAAATATTCCACTCTCCTGGATTAAAGCTCTGTACAAGGACACTGCACTGTTGTTTCCTCCTTGTGTGAGTTCTGTTTCCTTGAATAGCCTCAAAATGAGTGTAACTTGTGTCTTGGTGTAACTGTCCTTATCACATTATGTTGTGTTCAGTGAAAGAGATGCATAAAACCTGCTATACTACACTAAACTTAGCTCCTGAAATGTTTCTTACATATTCAGTAGAAATGATGAAGGCTGTCTGGGGGTTTTCTTTATAGTCTCAGAATTCTGTGGTTCTGAGCTGGTAACAAAATCCTGCAGGACTGGTAGGTCCACATGTCCCTCATATGCTAGAGGACATCAGGGAATACATTCTGCCTGCATATTCTGATCTGGTCTTGTGTAGTAGTGAAAAATCACTTGTGGTGTGGGCAAACTTTTTGTTTGGGGTAAAGACAGCCATTGGTCTGACTTCATTCCCATGCTATTTGAATGTCTTCCGTTACAGAATGGATGATCTAGCTTGAGTGTGCTAAACTAGTATGTTTAATAGAGAAAAAGAGAGAAGCATTCTTTTAACCAGTGACAGCTAGGACTAGCCACTATTGGAATAGTCTTTCATGACTTGTTCACATGACTTTCTGCTGGTTCCATAGGATAGCTTTGAATCTTATAGTCCTCAGTGTCTGCTGTTGAGGAAATGTACTTTACAGTTTAAAGTTAATTTCCTAATTCTTAACTCTCTTGTAAAGAGGTTAATTGAATTGATAGCACTTCAAAAGACATCAGAAGCTTTCACTTTTGTGTGCAAGATGGTATTTCAAAGTATGTGTAGTGACTTTTTTGACAGGGCAGAAAAACTCTCTATTCCCTCTTGTTCTAATTGTAATTCTTTTCAGGTCATTAAGTGTTCCTTTGCCAATTATGATCCAAAAGAAGATAATGAAGCCATCACCAACTTTTCTTCCCATCTCAAGGGAAAGTACTGTTCAGTGACTGTTGTTGACATATTACAGGAGGAAATGATGTTGAGTTTTGCTGTAGATGTTGTTTTCCCAGATCTTGGTAAGTAGTTGGTATTGGGGAAGAGAGGAAACCAAAGTATCTGATGTCTTTCATATTCTCTTTCCCTTTTCCTACTTCTGCCTAATGCCTTTAAGATAGGAGACTTTATTCTTTTCTCTCCTCCATCTTGTCAGTTTCCCTACCTGACCCTGAATTTTCAGTTTTTCACTTCTTATTTTATCTTTCCATGTGGAAATCATTTCAAATCATTGGTACCTGAAATAACTTGTTAAGCCTAATAACTTTAAATGTACAGTAAGGTTACTTTTCTAATAGAATTGTAATAATAAATTCAGTGTTCCCTGTTTATTTTTTTCTGTTCTAATAAATGCATGCAAATTTGGGACCATGTTGTTCCTTTTATTTATTTAAATTCTTTAAGGGTTCCAGTGAGAATTTGAGCAGGTTTTGTTATATTTCTTAGATTCTCACTTAAGAAAGCATCCCAAAGAAAGTGCAACCGTTGGGTATTATTGGATGTTTGTTTTTATACATGGCAAACCTTAGTGGATAAAGACAAGCACAGCACCTGATCTTTGAGGAGCTTGAGTTCAGATTTTTTTGCAGTTGAGCTGGTGGGGTGTGGCTTTGATGGCAGAACCAGATCTGTACAAAGGATGTGCTTGTTGTCATTTTTTGGAGGACTGTTTTATTTGGATGCTCTTTCTGGCTGCATAGCAAGAACAGTATCATGCTGAGAGCATGTTCTTTTCATTAGTATGCAGCCTAAAAAATTTGAAGGAGTTGATGGCTGATCCTTTTAGCTTACTGAAATTCCTCTATCTCGTAATCTCTGCAGTCTATGAAATGGTGGCACACCTTTAGTCCTGTGTAAATCCAACCATTTCAGGATTGTGTTGGGCATATTAGGAGCAGATCTTAGTCAGTTAGAGGGTAGAAAGACTCTGCAGAGGGACCTCGACCGACTGGACAGATGGGCAGAGTCCAATGGGATGGCATTCAACAAGTCCAAGTGCCGAGTGCTGCACTTTGGCTACGGCAATCCCATGCAGAGCTACAGGCTGGGGTTGGAGTGGCTGGAGAGCTCCCAAACAGAGAGAGACCTGGTGGTACTGATCAACAGCTGCCTGAATATGAGCCAGCAGTGTGCCCAGGTGTCCAAGAGGGCCAATGGCATCCTGGCCTGAATTAGGAATAGTGTGGCCAGCAGGAGCAGGGAAGTCATTGTGCCCCTGGACTCTGCTTTGGTTAGGCTGCACCTTGAGTCCTGTGTCCAGTTCTGGGCCCCTCAGTTTAAGAAGGACATCGAAACACTTGAGCGTGTCCAGAGAAGGGCAACAAGGCTGGGGAGAGGCCTTCAGCACAAGCCCTATGAGGAGAGGCTGAGGGAGCTGGGATTGTTTAGCCTGGAGAAGAGGAGGCTCAGGGGTGACCTCATGGCCCTCTACAACTACCTGAAAGGTGGTTGTAGCCAGGAAGGGGTTGGTCTCTTCTCCCAGGCAACCAGCACCAGAACAAGGGGACACAGTCTCAAGCTGCACCAGGGGAGGTTTAGACTCGAGGTGAGGAGGAAGCTCTTCACTGAGTGAGTCATTCGTCATTGGAATGTGCTGCCCAGGGAGGTGGTGGAGTCACCGTCCCTGGAGGTGTTCAAGAGGAGATTGGACGTGGCGCTTGGTGCCATGGTCTAGTCATGGGGTCTGTGTATCAACACAAGGTTGGACTCGATGATCCTTGAGGTCATTTCCAACCTTAGTGATACTGTGATATTCCACATTTGGTTGCAGGACATTAATGGCAAAGCCATCTAACTTAGCAACCTTTTCACAAGAAAAGCACAAAAATCTCACAGTATTCATGAAATGTGGCATGCATCTGTTCCATGACCTTACAAGAAACTTAAATTTAAGATTTCTCTGCAAATCGTAGTAACTCATTGCATATTTAGTCTTGTAGATTGGAGCTAAGTTGTGCATTCTTGCGTTAAAAACTGTAACCAATTTTTCAGCGAGCAGTCTTTGGTTACTGCAAGTAAGTAGTGATTATTCTCACAGGTAATTAGTGATAGAACAAGAGGCAGTGACCTAAAGCAATGACTGGGTGAGTTTAGACAGGACATTAGGAAAATACTTTTCACAGCAAGAGTGGTCAGGCATTGGAATAGGCTGCCCAGGGAGGTGGTTGAGTCACCAACCCTGGATGTGTTTAAATGTCATTTAGATGCGGTGCTTGGGAATATGGTTTAGGGGTGAACCTTGTAGAGCAGGGTTATTGGTTGGGCTTGGTAATCCTGAGGGTTTTTTCCAACCTGAATGTTTCTGTGATTCCTGCTTTGGTCATTTTATTCAGTCAAACAAACACTCCTGGAGATGTGAATGCCTTCAGAAAACTCACGTAGCTGTGTTACTTTGAAACCGCTTTTATTTTACTTTCCAAACATTAAATGCTCAACAAATAAATAGGACATGGTCACCTTGTGATGGGGATATAGGTCAGGCTCAGAAGGTGGCTATGAAATAAAACTAAGTGATGACTGTCTTGTATGGTAAACTACTTTGTTTCTTACATCTGTGTTTTAGGAGATTGCCTAGATGATGTACCCTCAGAAATCAGGCCTGATTTAACTCCAAAAAATAATACTAAAGGAGCAGACTCTCCAAGAAGTAAGCAAGCAAGCAAATCAAACTTCTTAGAAAGAAAAGTGGGGGGGGAGGGGGGGAGAACTTGGGGAATTTTATGTAAAGGTAGTAAACATAATAGCTGTTCACCTCCTACTTAAACACAGTTCATTAGTGACAGTAGCGCTTCTTAGATGATGTGAGCCTTAATTTCATGGACAATACAAAAGGAGCCTTAAAAGGCCAAAAAGTCAGCAAAAAGCATAAACTGCTTCAGCATGCTTTAAATTTTGCAGTTTCAATGTAGCACAGTTTTAAAAAAACCTCTAAATCCTGGCTGGTAGCATTGCACATTTCAGAGTCATCCAGTTTTTGATCAGTAACCTGTTCAGCTTTGTTTCATTGTCTGGTTGTTCTCTTTGTTACTGGTTTTTTCAATGTACAGCATCAGAGAACTGTTCCAAGGGAAGTAAAGAAAAAATACCTGAAGAATGCCTTGACTGCACTAATTCAGATGTAGAGTGCATCTCTATGCGTGTTGGAGATATATTTTCTGGTATGGTTTCCTGCATTCAGAGTCCAGAACACTTCTTCTGTCAGCAGACACAGAATGCCCGTAAGTGATGTGCTGAAAATTGGATATAGGGTACCTACTGTGGCATTTTTTTCCCTCCAATAGGGTGGCTGGAGGGAGATGTTACTGGTCTCGTAGTTTGACTTGAAATCACATTATGTCAGGGGTTGGAAGGGACCCAAAGAGATCATTGAGCCCAACCCCCAGTGATAGTGCCTTGTAGCATTAGGCCATGCTTCGGTCAGTTAAGAGCCATGGTGTTGCAGAGGATGTTTTTTTGGCAGCATTAGCTTTTCATATTGCTTGCTAACCTGTAAGGTGATAATTTGTGGGCAGTCTCAGTAGTGCAAAGTAGAAAGATGGTGTGGCGTGGATTTTAGCAATTTGAAGTCAGTTTGTGTCACAGATGTTTAATGTTCAAGATACTCTCACGTGTTCCAGATGTGTTCATGAGTCTCTATTTAATTTGCTTATTCTTGTGATGCCTTGTTGCTTTACCACTGGAGGGAAGTGTTTCCTTACAAACTGAGTGTGTGGATCAAGCTTCTTTTGTAACATAGTATGGCGAGAGTATCTGAGCATGAGACAGCCAGGTAGTAGTTCCCAAACCCTGCTTTGGTGTCTTCTCATACAGCAAACCTTAAGACCATAACACTATAGTGGACCATAGTGCTAGGCTGCAGGCACTTTGGTGCATCTCCCACAGTGCCCATAAATAGACGTCTGGGGAGAATAAGAGTGGAGTTAAGCTTGTGGAACTTATTCTAGTGCTCTCTGAGCCAGTGGGTTGTTTGTTGGGTTGGGTTTGTGTGTTGTCTTGGTTTTGTGGTTGTTTTGGTTTTGTTTTAGGTTTTTTTGTGTGTGTTTTTGTTGTGGATTGGTTTTGGGGTTTTTAGTTAAAAGGGCTTTTGCAGCTGGGTGTGGTCTGGTGTGTTTCTCTTCTGTGTACTTGTGCAATCTGTGCATTCTAGATAGACTGATAGCATAGTGTGTCCTTTAGCAAGAAGTAACAGTAATCATCTACCTGTTTGAAGAACTGTCTTCCTAGTTTTCTTTCTAGCATGCCTCCACTGCTAGCTTGCTTTCAACTCCTACTGGGTTGAGGTTTCCTTTGTTGAAAAAGAGTGACTGGCTTTCCTTGTCCTTTCTCTTTAACATTGTGATTCTTCAGACTCCCACTAGGGTTATCTTCAGTCTTACTGACTGAAGAGTCCTAGTCTCATCACTGTTTGGGTATTATGTTGAACATGAAGTGAAATCTCCATTGTACTACAAGATAGTGGCCAGCAGGAGCAGGGAGGTCATTCTGCCCCTGTACACTGCACTGGTTAGGCCGCACCTTGAGTCCTGTGTCCAATTCTGGGCCCCTCAGTTTAGGAAGGAGGTTGACTTGCTGGAACGAGTCCAGAGAAGGGCAACAAAGCCCTATGAGGAGAGACTGAGGGAGCTGGGATTGCTTAGCCTGGAGAAGAGGAGACTCAGGGGAGACCTTATTGCTCTCTACAAGTACCTGAAAGGTGGTTGTGGCCAGGAAGGGGTTGGTCTCTTCTCCCAGGCAGCCAGTACCAGAACAAGAGGACACAGTCTCAGGCTGCACCAGGGGAGGTTTAGGCTGGATGTTAGGAGGAAGATCTATACAGAGAGAGTGATTGCCCATTGGAATGGGCTGCCCGGGGAGGTGGTGGAGTCACCATCATTGGAAGTGTTCAGGAGGAGACTTGATGGGGTGCTTGGTGCCATGGGTTAGTTGTTTAGGTGGGTTGGATTGGTTGATGGGTTGGACATGATGATCTCGAAAATTTCTTCCAATCTGGTTTATTATTATTATAGTTTTCTAGACTTTGAACTTTAAGTTTTGTGTGTTTCTCTAACAATGACATGACAACGTATGTTCCAAAAACCTACGTATTTTTAACATCAGGTCAACTTGCTGAGCTTCAGAGATCTCTTAATCAACATTGTGAGAAACTTCCCAGTAGTCCCACCTTCCGTCCTGCTGCTGGCACTGTGTGCTGTGCCCAGTTCACAGGTAAAAATGGAGGGAAAATATGGCACTTAATGCATGTCACTTCATTGCAGGAAATAAACACATCATAGAATTGTATGTTTAGAAATGTTTCATCTAGGGTTTATTTTACTTCTCACCGGTTTTAGCTGTGGATATAGCATGTGGTAGTGATTTTTAGCAAGTTAGATAGCATCACTTACTATCACTATGAAATACTAGGCCACAGAAAAAGACCATTCAATGGTCACTTCCTTGAGCAAACTCTTAACCACTGGGTTCTTTTTATTGTATGAAGGAGACTTTTAAAAGACCATGAAGAAATTTGGTTTGTGGGTTTTTGTGTGTATTGGTGAGCACTTATTTCTTGTGGCTGGAAGTATCTACAGACTGGAAATTTTAGGCTGCAAAAAAGGGACAGAAATAATGTAATGATGTTTCAAAATGCTTAGCCAATATCTGGTAGTCCTGAACTATATGTTCATAACTTAGCCTACACCTGACAGTTACCACTGCTGTAAAGCTTCAACAAGTCTCATGACAAAATGGTGTTTTGTCTTAACATAGTATTCTGCACAAGGCAGTGGTTTGTGAGGGGAAATGCCAAGTCTATACAAGAGAAATACCATTTATTTAGTAGAACCTGAAGTTCTGTTTGCCTGACTCCAGTAGGATAACAATAAATCTCATTTCCTCACAGATCATTCTCCTTTTCATCCAGCTTTAAGTAAGGAAATACTCTCTATTCATTGTTTTCTTTTATGCCTATTTTTGTTCTGGTTAGAAATGTTGCTGCTGTAACTTAACCATTCCTGGTCACTTACTGCTTTCCATTTCCAACGGGTTTGCTGTTCTCAATAAATGAGCTGTGGGACAGAACAGAGAAGCTGAAATAGATTTTTTTTTTTTGCACATTCAGGAAAAGCTGGAACTGCCCAGGAGCTGTCCTGGCATTTAAATGAGCACTGATTTCAGGTGCCTAGGTAGGGAAAGCTATCGGTTCAGTACTTCATGTCTTGATAAACTTGAGTAAGCTTGTATTTCTAGTTCTTAAATATTTGAATTGAATTAAAATACTTAAATTATTAGATCTGTTGGGTAGCCTTTGAATTGCCTTTGTTGTGGTCAGCTGGGATACTGTTTGCCACTTGTTCAAATGGATCAAGGTTAAGCACTGCCTCCGCATAAGGTGGTCAGTTCTTTGTTGCAATAGGTATTTGTCAGGACAGGAGTAGAAAAGCATGACTTTGCAACACTCAGCTGATAGGAGGGTGGTGGTGGTGGTGGTAGATTTTGTGCCCATAAGGGGTTTGTGAAGGTTTGTGTGAACTGGAATGCTGCTGCTTGATGTTGTGTTTTTGTATTGGCTTGCCCCTAAAAATCACTCTCTTCTCAGAAGTTGAAGGCAAGTACAATGAACATGTGTTATCTTCCTTTCTAGTGGACAACGTTTGGTATCGTGCTGCTGTTGCAGCCTATGTTTCTGAAGACACTGTTACAGCACTTTACATAGATTATGGTAATTCTGAAGTCCTTCCACTGACCAGACTTCGTCCTATGATTCCAAGTTTAATGGCCTTGCCAGCTCAAGCCATATCATGTACCTTGGCAGGTATGGAATAAGCAATAAGCTGTTGTAAACTGGATAGAGGTTAAAATAACTGGACTTAGATAACAATCACACCTGTGATGTACTGTACTGAAATACAGGGGAGGATAGAGATGACAGCAGGTGTCATTGCCAGAATTCTTAATTGCTGTGGCACACCTGCAGAACATGACAGATCTTCCCTGGATGCACCTGGTGCATGCAGTTGTGTGTTTGGGAAACTTTCATGTTAAAATGCCTGTTAGAACAAAGGCATATAGAGAACCTAAGTAAAATTCAGTCACCTGCTGGATTTATGGGTGCTCTGAAATCCGTTGTGGTTCTAGCACTGCAGGGGAAAGACAAATTTCCTTTTGTATCTTGAAATTCAGAAGTGTATCCACCCCCTTCCCCTGGGGCAAATGGAAGGAAACCATTAGAATGGTTTGGTTTGGTTCTGTCTGTTCTTACGCTCCTCTCTGCAGGGTTGTGGAATCTGTTACAGAGTTTTAAAGGGCAGTGACACTTTCTAGTTCATCCTTCTGTCTCAAAGCAGGATCATAATCTGGGTGGGGGTTTTTTGACATACTTGTTTGACTTTCTGTTGGAAGTTGTTTATTTTCTCTGTTCCTGTCACTATGCAAGATAGTCCATTCCTTTACTTTGGTACCTATCCTTTAAAATACTTGCTGTCTATCTTTCCTTCACAATGCTTGATATTTAACCTGATTTTTCAACTTGGTGGTGAAGTTCAGAGCAGCATTCTAGCCTCTTACTTCAGAGGAAAACACGAAGCAATGCTTCCCGATGTAGAGATGGAGCCAAGGCATGTGGAATGTCAGCTAAAGAAATAATTTTTCTGGGAGCAAATCATAATGCCTAGAGCTGATAATAAGTGTTATAAGGCCAAGAGAGGTCCTAAAACACAACACAGTGATGAGACAAGATGTTTCCAGATTAAAATCAAGAAATGGTGATGCATGAAATAGATATTTATGGAAGGCTACTTCTATCATAGTATCATTCAGGGTTGGAAGGGACCACAAGGATCATCTAGTTCCAACCCCCCTGCCATGGGCAGGGACACCCCACACTAGATCAGGCTGGCCAGAGCCTCATCCAGCCTGGTCTTGAACACCTCCAGGGACGGGGCCTCGACCACCTCCCTGGACAACACATTCCAGGGTTTCACCACTCTCATGGTGAAGAACCTCCTCCTCACATCCAGAACCTCCTCCTCACATCACTTCTGTTGTTGTAAAGTTCTGGTTTTAACTTGTGTTTCATAAATGAGTTTAGTAGCATAAAGAGTAAATGCTTAAGGAGGAAGAAGCTCCTAATAGCAGATACATTGACTTGAGAGCTGGTTCATGTTCAGAATTCTGGGTTGTATTCATGAGACCCAAAGCCTCACACTTACAGACATTCACACCAAGGAAATCTGACTTTACAACTGTACATGAGTTTTGCCTGATTTTTAAGTCCAAGTACTACTAATGTTCAAACTGAATAATTGGGAATCTTGTTACAAGTGCAAGGAGTGGGGGTGAGTTACTTTAGTATCTCTGCTGCTTATTCTACTGTATTAAACAGCAAGGTTGTACTTTTCCCTGTGTTGTTGCTGTGTGGTTATTTTTTAGGTATAAAGCCACCATCACAAGGCTGGCCCACAAACACTGTTTCTTTGATGAACCAACTGGTGACAAACAAAGTGCTTGCAATAAAAGTAGTGGGTAAAGATGATTCTAGATCTGTTGTGGAGCTTATAGATGCATCAGCTATCTCAGCAATAGATGTATCAAGCTATCTCTCAGAGGAAGGCTGTGCAGCTGAGAAATCGAGGATGCCTGTGCCAGCAATTGGAATGGCTGATCTTAAGCCAGCAAATGGTGAGTACAAGCATGTCCTGCTGAGCTGGCATTATTTAACCTCCTACTAGAGTGGATACAAAGAATGCAGGTTCTCAGCTGGTAAAAACTTTACAGTCTGACTCATGAAGTCTAGCGTTAACAGCTCTGAAGTTTAAGCGTGGCAGCTTTGCCATGGAGAAATGGTGTGTTTGCTTGTATGACTTGATGTGCATGTATATGTGTGTGCATACAGAGCAAAGTTGGAAATGCTTGCCTTTTGGAAGGCTGTACTAGTATTTCACTTATTCTGGTTAGAATTCTTACAATTCCCATTTGGAGTAGGGTATGAGTAGTTAGTACCTGCTTGTTCTTAGGCCCTTGTCCTTCAGCTCTAATAATATTTCATCTTCACAGTTCTGTATTTTACACATTATTTCATCCTTGAAAATTCATTTGACTGCAGTAGCCTATACAGCTTCAAGGCCATGCCTATACTGGGATTTTTGCTTTCAGTGACCAAAGTTGCAATTGGAGAGATTTGCACATTTTGTATCAGGTTTCTCTGTGTTGTAGGAAGACTCCTGTCTTCACAGAATCATTCAGGTTGGAAAAGACCCTTGGAATCATCAAGTCCAACCATTAACTCTGCTTTACAAAGTTCACCCCTAAATCATATCCCCAGGCATCACATCTAAATGAGCTTTAAACACAGCCAGGGTTGGTGACTTTATCAGTTTCATTGTCCTCCTCTGCACTTGCTCCAACTCTTGTGTTGAGGTGCCAAAACCAGACGCAGTATTCAAGGTGTGGCCTCACCAGTGTGAGTACAAGGGGACAATTGCCTCCCTGCTCCTTCTGGACACAGTATTGCTAATACCAGCCAGGATGCCATTAGCTTTCTTGGCCACCTGGGCGCACTACTTGCTCATATTCAGTTGTTTGTCAATTAGAACTCCCAGGTCCCTTTCTGCTAGACAGCTTTCCAGCCATACTGCCCCAAGCCTGTAGTGTTGCATGGGGTTGTTGTGACCCAGGTGGCACTTGAGTTTGTTGAAGCTCATCCTGTTAACATTGGCCCATGAATCCAATCTATCCAAGTCTCCCTGTAGAGCCTTCCTACCTTTGTGCAGATCAACACTCCACTTAGCTTGGTGTTGTCTGTGGATTTACTGGGGAGAGATTCTATATCCTTCTCAAGATCATCAATAAAGATCTTAAACAGAAGTGGTCCCAACACTGAGCCCTCAGGGGCACCACTTGTGACCGGCTGCCAGCTGGATTTAACTCTGCTGAGCACTGCTCTTTGGGCCCTTTCACCCAGCCAGTGCTTTATCCAGCAGTGCCTGTGCTCATCCAAGCCATGAGCAGCCAGCTTGTCCACCAGAATTCTGTGGGAAACGGTGTCAAAGGCTTTTCAAAAGTCCAGGTGAACAGTATGCAAGAGTCAGATCATCTTGTCACAGAAGATCACTGGTTAATCAGGCAAGACCTGCCCTTCATAAACCCATGCTGGCTGGGCCTGGTGCTCTGGTTGTCCTCTGTATGGTGTGTAGTGGCACTTAAGATGATCTGTTTCATGACCTTCTCTGGTACTGAGGTCACTGCCAGCCACCACCACAAGCTGTAATAAACATAACAGCTAAGAAAAATACAGGAAGATTTAACTGTATGCTAATGAAGAAAATGATGGCTTCTCCAGTGTTCCATAATTCTAGTGTTCATGTGATCTACTCTACAAATTCTGTTAAATTATAAGCTTTCAGTACAAATTTCTGCAAGCAGTCTCTCAGTTACTTCTTGTTCTTTTACCTTCTTAGACTAGTTCCAGTACTCCTTCGTGACAGCTATTTCCCTCTTCTATGCCCTTACCCCTGTTTCCTAGGAACCAAGGTTCCCCAGAGTCCCCCTTGCTCACATGATTGCCTCCTGGTCTGTACCTCCTTGTGTGACTACTTTTCCCTCTTCATCAGTGGCTTTTGCCCTTCTCAGTAGTGATGAAATACATTAAGCTTCTGGCACATTCTCTTACTTGTTTTTATTCTGCAAAGAGGTTCCCACTGGTAATTAGCCTGGTTTATAACAGAAATTATAGCCTGGAGAAGAGAAGTCTCAGGGAGACCTTTTTGCTGTCTACAACTACCTGAAGGGAGATTGTAGCCAGGTGGGGGTTGGTCTCTTCTCCTAGGCAACCAGCACCAGAACAAGAGGACACAGTCTCAAGCTGTGCCAGGGGAGGTTTAGGCTGGATGCTAGGAAGAAGTTCTTCTCAGAAAGAGAGATTGGCCATTGGAATGTGCTGCCCAGGGAGGTGGTGGAGTCACCATCCCTGGAAGTGTTTAGGAAGAGACTTGATGGGGTGTTTGGTGCCATGATTTAGTTGATTAGGTAGTGTTGGATGATAGGTTGGATTCGATCTCAAAGGTCTCTTCCAGCCTGGTTAGTTCTATTCTATTCTAAATTCAAAGACATGAATGAGCATTCAGGATGTATAATTGTTTATTCCCCCCCTTCTTTCCTCTACTTGTCTCTTCTTTGTCCTCTCTAGAAGACAAAAAGAACAAAAGAATGTATGAATGGATTAAACTAAATCTTAAACAAACAGTAGATGTCATAGTGTGTACAGTGTACAATCCTGGAGAATTCTACTGTCAGATTTCCAATAATGATGGTAAGTCCTTTTAGTTTGCTTTTTCTTTCTGCTAGTTTTTGTTTGCTTAATTTATTCAGAATCACTTGTCATTTATTTTAGTCCTAATGAATTACTGTTTCAAGTGATCTTCTAGCACCAAGGCTCCCCTCATGTTTTTGTACCCAGGAGTACAAGTGATGAAGAAATTTGGTCATGGTGTGTTGTGACTCTGAGACTTGAAATCTGTAAATGTTGAAGTGAAGCAACTGAATAAAATGGAATGAATGTAGAGAAAAGTGGAAAGAGCTGCCATAACCTAGGCAAAGAATATCTTAAACAAAAGACAGTAAATAAGAGACATGTGCCATATGCTTGTGCAGTGTTTAGAGAGCTATCCTCTAGTATGCTGTTGTGTTACAAAATATAGAAACTTAGAGATTCAAAGTAGAGAAAATAACATGAAAGTGAGAAAATACAGATTTGGGCACTTCCTTCTAGATAAGCCAAAAAAACTTTCATTCATTCTGCTATTTGTATGCATAAAGACTTCTGATAGCCACTGGCCTTTCAACTTGCTAGAAAATGTGTGATGGAATTCAGTGGCTGGAAGTGCATTCAGGCACAGAATATAAGGTAGATCATAAAAAGTGAGGGAAACATTTCTCAACTTACCTGTCCATACCTTGCATTACTTGTTCTGCATTATCGCCTTTAAAACATGACTAATTCTTCTCTAAAAGTGATCTTATAGAGCAGGCTAAAGGACTTGATAGAAAAAACTCGCGTAAGTAGGGTGAGATTCCATAACCTGTCATTTGCATTGGCTGAAGTAGATAATTCCCATGGTGGTATCTGGCTGTAAAACCTCCTTCAGATTCTGTAGGGAAGGGTGCTTGTGGGATGAGCAGGAAGAATTACTGCTAATTTTTCTATCATGCTGAACTGCTGTCAGTAAATATCAGCTCTTTCACCTCTTCCTGCTATCCAGTAAATTAAGTTAACTTGGTGTCCTCAGCTTGTGTCTTATTTTTGCCTTTATTTTAATGAAATGGTAAAATTCACAGGTCTCCCATCAAATCTTGCCTAAGTAAGCCATACAACAAATGGTCCTGAAGTTCAGATAACCTTATTTTATTGATCTCTTTGCTTTTGTCTTTCTGGTTGTGTTTTTCTTTCTAATGTTTTTTTAGAGTTACTTGCTCTAAATTCACTTAACAAATCACTGTCTGAATACTGCCAGAAAACTCCACCAAATGTTTTTAAGCCTGAGAATGGAGAACCTTGCTGTGCTGTTTACTCTGGTAAGTAACAGACTGCAGTATTTTGTTTTGACAGGGTAAATATAAAGGGAAAAAAATTACATAGCTGGTATGTTTGCATTGGTAGAGGATAGCAAAGAATTGGATTTATTTACTAAAAATAAGTGCTGCTAAACTTGTGGTCAATGGCATCCTGGCCTGCTTCAGGAATAGTGTGGCCAGCAGGAGCAGGGAAGTCATTCTGCCCCTGTACTCAGCACTGGTTAGGCTACACCTTGAGTCCTGTGTCCAGTTCTGGGCCCCTCAGTTTAAGAAGGACATTGAGACACTTGAATATATCCAGAGAAGGGCAACAAGGCTGGAGAGGGTCTGGAGCACAGCCCTATGAGGTGAGGCTGAGGGAGCTGGGGTTGTTTTGCCTGGAGGAGAGGAGGCTCAGGGGAGACCTTACTGCTCTCTACAATTTCCTGAAAGGAGGTTGTAAACAGATGAGGGTTGGTCTCTTCTCCCAGGTACCCAGCAACAGAACAAGAGGACACAGTCTCAAGCTGCACCAGGGAAAGTTTAGGCCTGAGGTGAAGAGAAAGTTCTTCAGAGAGTAATTTGCCGTTGGAATGTGCTGCCCAGGGAGGTGGTGGAGTCACCATGCCTGGAGGTGTTCAAAAAAGGATTGGACGTGGCACTTGGAGCCATGGTTTAGTTGTCATGAGGTGTTAGGTATTAGGTAATAGGTTGGACTTGATGATCTCTGAGGTCTTTGCCAACTTTGTTGATTCTGTGAATCCATGAAGTAATCTGAATTATTTTGTATTTATTTTCAACTCCAGCTGATGGTAACTGGTACCGTGCTCTGGTGCAGAACACTGCTTCACAGGGGAATATTGAAGTGCAGTTTGTGGACTATGGAAATAGTGAGCAAGTACCACTGGATAAAATACGTCAGATCTCACCCTCGTTCCTCACACTCCCATTTCAAGGAATTAAATGCTGGCTCTCAGGTGGATCTTCTTATGAATGCTTTCTCTTAAAAGAAATACTGCATTTGGAGACTTGCTGCTTTGGGGGAGGAGCTGATGATGGGAATTACAACATGGTCTGGGTTGGAAGGGCCCTCCAAAGGTCATCTAGTCAAGCTGCACCAGGGTTAGGTGACCTCTAAAGGTCATCTAGTCAAGCTGCACCAGGGCAAGTTTAGGCTTGAGGTGAGGAAAAAGTTCTTCACTGAGAGAATTGTCCACCATTGGAATGGGCTGCCCAGGGAGGTGGTGGAATCACCATCCCTGGAGGTGTTCAAGAGGTGATTGGACGTGGCACTTGGTGCCATGGTCTAGTCATGAGGTCTGTGGTGACAGGTTGGACTTGATCTTTGAGGTCTCTTCCAACCTAGGTGATATTGTGATACTGTGTGATAGTCCAACCCCCTCTGCAGCAAGCAGGGGTGTCCTCAAGTAGATCAGGCTGCCCTGACTTCACAGAACTCTGCTTTTTGGGCTTTTTTTCTGTGGTTTGGTATTTTTTGTTTGCTTTTTAATAATAAATGTCTATACAGTTTCTAGCTCCATATAGACAATTGTGGAAATTGTGAAAGCTGTTGTTTTAGCCTTGCTACAAAGCATATTGGCATTTAACAGAAAAATTGGCTCCAGTCTTATTGATTCTATGGTTCTCTTCCCTGAGCTGCATGGAGGTGACTTAGTGGTAGTCATTGGAGGTTACTTACTGGGAAGTCATTGGGCCCCTGGACTCTGCATTGGTTAGGCTGCACCTTGAGTCCTGTGTCCAGTTCTGGGCCCCTCAGTTTAGGAAGGACATCGAAACACTTGAACATGTCCAGAGAAGGGCAGCAAGGCTGGGGAGAGGCCTTGAGCACAAGCCCTATGAGGAGAGGCTGAGGGAGCTGGGATTGTTTAGCCTGGAGAAGAGGAGGCTCAGGGGTGACCTCATTGCCCTCTACAACTACCTGAAAGGTGGTTGTAGTCAGGAAGGGGTTGGTCTCTTCTCCCAGGCACCCAGCACCAGAACAAGAGGACAGAGTCTCAAGCTGCACCAGGGGAAGTTTAGGCTTGAGGTGAGGAGAAAGTTCTTCACTGAGAGAGTTGTCCACCATTGGAATGTGCTGCCCAGGGAGGTGGTGGAATCACCATCCCTGGAGGTGTTCAAGAGGGGATTGGACGTGGCATTTGGTGCCATGGTCTAGTCATGGGTCTGTGGTGCCAGGTTGGACTTGATGATCTTTGAGGTCTCTTCCAAGCTTTGTGATACTGTGCTACCAGTCCCAGGGAAATTGTCATTTACTTCTGCTTCATCTGTAGTGTTTACTAGCTTTTGGTTGCTGCCTTGCTGGGATTAAATGTGCTTGTGTCCACTTAATCATTTCTCAAAGTTTTGCAGGCAAAGGAGCTCTTCTGGTTTTTATGAAGCAAGTTGGCCTTGGAAGTTCTCTGTAGGGATGCTTCATTTGATTCACAGAGCGTTCGGCATCATATTGCTATTTGTCTCCTACCAGTTCTCTGCTTCTTGCTTTTCTACACCAAGCCACAATTCTGCAGAATTATTGTCTCTTTCTAATGTAGTGTACTTGGCTCAATCAATACATAAAAAAAACAACCAAAACTTAATCTTGATCTAGTTGATAGCCCTGCTTACCTCAGAGGGGGTTGGACTAGATGACCTTTGGAGTCACTTCCAACCCAGACCATTCTATGGAAACAGGAAAAAGCTCAAACCCAAGATCTACTCTACTGGGATTTTTTTTTCCCTTTTGGTCTCTTAAAAGGCTTTTTCTGCTCCTTTGAAAAGCCTGGGGTTTACTTGTTAGAATATCATAAAATGTGGAAAACAAAATTTGGGAGTGCTGAGGAAACGTGTTATTTTTAGAACAACAGAGGAAGAGGGAGGCCAGTGAACAGGATGAAGTACAATGCATGTCCCTAAGGCAGTAAAGTAACCTCAGTATTCTGTGTGGTGCTTTAAAATGGACAAAAACATTTTAAAAAGAGAAATAGAATGTGTAAGAAAACAATTGAATGCAGGCATCTTGAACAGTTCTCCTGCTTCCCAGGTATAAAGCCTAGTAATGGCAAATGGATTCCAGAAGCTACAGCAAGATTTTGTACATGCACTTCAGGGATAAAGCTTCAAGCCACAGTAAATTCCTTTTCCAGTCATGGGGCAGGTGTGGAGCTTATTGACAATTCCACAGGCCATCCAAAAGTGATTAATGAGATACTAACTTCTGAAAAACTGGCTGTGAAGGAAAATCTAAAAGGTAAAAATAAACTTCCAAGCAAGTCTTTTGACCAAAAAGGTAATTCAATGAATGTTGCTCTTCAGTTTGAACATGAATTTTCAGTATTTCAGCCTTCAACTTTGATGTTGCACTCTAATCATGGTTAATAATAATGGGTTTGATGTCAGTTTTTACAGCTCGACAGAAAGTGCCCTGCAGATGGCAGTGCAGACAGAGACATAACAGTCACCGGGTTTGTCTTAAATGATGGGCTGCTTTGGTGTTTGATAGGTGTGGAGTTACAAGTGTTGAGGCTGAGGGGAGACCTTACTGCCTCTCTACAACTACCTGAAGGGAAGTTGGAGTGAGAAAGGGGCCAGCTTCTTATTTCTGATAAGCATAGTACTAGAGGAGATGGTTACAAGCTGGTTCAGGCTGAATACCAGGAAATGTTTCTTCACTGAAAGGATTCTCAAATGCTGGAATGGCCTGCCCAGGGCAGTGGTGGAGTCACCATCCCTGAAGGAGTTCAAGCAGCATGTGGATCTGTGTCCAGTTCTGGGCCCCTCAGTTTAAGAAGGACATCGAGACACCTGAATGTGTCCAGAGAAGGGCAGCAAGGCTGGGGAGAGGCCTTGAGCACAACCCTATGAGGAGAGGCTGAGGGAGCTGGGGTTGTTTAGCCTGGAGAAGAGGAGGCTCAGGGGAGACCTCATTGCTGTCTACAACTACCTGAAGGGTGGTTGTAGCCAGGAGGGGTTGGTCTCTTCTCTCAAGCAACCAGCACCAGAACAAGGGGACACAGTCTCAAGCTGCACCAGGGGAAGTTTAGGCTTGAGGTGAGGAGAAAGTTCTTCACTGAGAGGGTCATTTGCCATTGGAATGTGCTGCCCAGGGAGGTGGTGGAGTCACCATCCCTGGAGGTGTTCAGGAGGAGTTTGGATGTGGCACTTGGTGCCATGGTCTAGTCATGAGGTCTGTGGTGACAGGTTGGACTTGATGATCTTTGAGGTTGCTTCCAACCTTGGTGATGCTGTGGTGCTTAGGGAGGTGGTTTAGTACTGACCCTTCAGTACTGGGTTGGAGGTTGGACTGGATGATCCTGGAGGTCTCCTCCAACCAGATACATTCTGTGACTGAACTTTGCAATGTTTACTTTCCAATCTTTCATTTTCCTGGGGTGTTTTTTCCTTTAGCTACTTGCATATGCTAATAGTTTATGAACAACACATTAAGCAAGGAGACTTGCAGTTGTCTATAAAATTCAAAGAGATATTTTGTAGCAGTTGCCTCTAACATGTATGTGCATGGAGGAAAGTGTTACACTGCCTTTTATGTTTTCTGCTAGAAACCTCACTTGGGCACTGGAAGTTGATTGAATTGGTGGTAGATGAAACTCTGTCTGTCCGTGTAACAGAAGTTGTAGGCCCAGACTTGTTCTATGCTGTACCAGTTCAAAGTAAAGGTAAGGAAAAGTGTTCACTGTTCTAAATATTACCGAGAAGTCACTATTGCAGGAAGAAAGTGTATAGTGAACTGAACCCTGTGGAAATGTAACCTGGACAGTACCAGAAAAAATAAATGCCAAAGGTGAGAGCAGGGGAGCATGGAAGTGAAGTATGCTCTTCACTGTGCCCAAATACGGTTAGTTATCAACTGCTCTTTTTCTGTAGTTGAAGAGGAACTGCATCAGCTGTTGACTCAACTAGAAGACTATTGTAAATCCTGTAGGAACCAGTCCTTCAGACCAAAGCTGGGGGAAGCCTGTTGTGCCAAGTTTTCAGGTAAGGTAGTAGTTTATTCTTAATTTCTTTGACCAGTGTGAGACACTTGAACGTGTCCAGAGAAGGGCAGTGAGGCTGGGGGGAGGTCTCGAGCACAGCCCTGTGAGGACAGGCTGAGGGAGTTGTGGATGTTTAGCCTGGAGAAGAGGAGGCTCAGGGGAGACCTTATTGCTCTCTACAGCCACCTGAAAGGAGGCTGTAGACAGGTGGGGGTTGGTCTCTTCTCCCAGGGAATCAGCACCAGAACAAGAAGACACAGCCTCAAGCTGTGCCAGGGGAGGTTTAGGCTCGAGGTGAGGAGAAAGTTCTCTACAGAAAGAGTTGTTTGCCTTTGGGATGTGCTGCCCAGGGTGGTGGTGGAGTCACTGTCCCTGGAGGTGTTCAAAAAAGGATTGGATGTGGCACTTGAAGCCATGGTTTAGTTAGTCATGAGGTGTTAGGTAATAGGTTGGACTTTATGATCTCTGAGGTCTTTTCCAACCTGATTCTATGAACACAGCTGCTTCCATTTTTGCTTTAGAAGAAGGATACCCACCATCTTTTAAACTGTTTATGGATCTTGTAATTCTGTCACAAAGGATAACCTGGCTGTATCTTCAGGGCAAAGAAACAGTCTGACAGCCCAGGAGAGAAAATAAGGAATGGGGTGTACCCTGCAAAATGCATGGAGCTTTAAGAAGAAAGGAAGGTAGTTACTGTTTAAACTGAAACTTGAGGCATGAAATTCATGGCAGAGCAATAGTGTGCTTTTGCATCTATACAGACCAACTTCTGTTTTGTGGTTACATGGGTGTCTCTTCTATTGTTCTTTGTGCAAGCTCAGGATGGTGGCACTGGCTGGGCCAACTGATCAGTCAACTTCGTTAGCCTAGCATGCTGTCCAGGCTTAGCAAATTGCTAGTTCAAGTCAGAAGTACTCTTAACATTAAGGAAAGTTTAATTTATTGTTTTAGTCCTTCAAAAGTGGAGATAATCTGCTGATACATTAGCTCCAGGTTTGTTTTAAACAAAACCAGTGTGGATTCAAATACTAAATGTTGAGTTGATGTGAATTGTTACAGGAGGACTGGCTAAGTGCCAAAAATGGAGCTGGGTTCTAGATCAGGTAACAGCTCATGGAAGACAGAATAGGTAAATTAAAACAAACCAAAAAGCCCCAACACCAAACAAAACCCCAAGTAACAACAAAGGGCAAAAAACCCAAAGAAACCAACCCCACAATAACCTCAAAAACCAAGGCAGACTACAGGAGTATGCTTGGGTGAATAGAGCAATCACACTATTCCCTGTAGGCTTGCTTCTTATCATGTGGTCTTTAGAATATACCAAGGTATATAAAGATTCCTGGAAAACTACACAGATTCTTCTTGTTGGGATAAGCTGTGTTTATAAGATGGCACTTCACATGTGGCTCTTCTTGTTCCAATCTTTTCAGGCACTGGCCGTTGGTACAGAGCTCTTGTTCTGAATGTCTCTCAGTCTTCAGTCAAAGTACTATATGTAGACCATGGGAGCACAGCAACTTTACCATTTTCAAAGGTCCTGCCAATCACTGATTCCTACTTAAAGCTGCCTTTTCAGACAATTACTTGTTCACTTGCAGGTAAAAAAAAGCCCAGACTCCTTTCCTTGCACAGTCTGTACAGATTCTGATTGTAGTATTCATTCTTCAGTGGTGTTAAATAACATGATGATCTGCTGATCATCAACAACATGATGGGCCTGGAGCACATGACCTACAAAGAGTCTGAGGGAGCTGGGATTGTTTAGCCTGGAGAAGAGGGGGCTGAGGGGATACCTTATTTATCTCTACAACTACCCAAAGGGAGGGTGGAGAGAGGACGACGCCAGCCTCTTCTCCTTGATGGCAAGTGACAGGAGTAGAGGAAATGGTTACAAGCTGCACCAGGGGAGGTTTAGGCTGGATGCTATGAGGTATCTTTCCACTGTAAGGGTTCTCAAACATTGGAATGGTCTGCCCAGGGAAGTGGTGGAGTCACTGTCCCTGGGGGTGTTCAGGTGGCGTGTGGGCCTGGTGCTTGGGGACATGGTTTAGTGTTGACCTTTAGTACTGGGTTGAAGGTTGGACTGGCTGATCTTTGAGTTCTCTTCCAACCAGATACAGTCTGTGAAATACTATACTGATTACTACTGTGAAAGCTTTTCCAGAAAGGGAAGGGGTTTAGTTGGGTTTAGTAAGGTAGCTTACATTCTACAGATAACTTTGTTAGGAAGATTTAGTAGCATATTTTCAACAGCAGTGATGGCATTATGTGTAGGATTCAAGTCACACCACAAAGGAATCCTTTCCAGAGCAAACTTGATTGCACCATTTTGCTGTTTGCAGGTATAGAGAAAGCTGATTGGTCTCCATCATTACTTGACAAGTTGAAAGAAATGTTACTGAATAAATGTGTCAAAATTACAATGAAAGGGACTAATGGAAATGCTAACTTAGTAACAGTGGAGAAACACTGTGAAAATGGTATCCTGGATGTAGCTGACAGACTGGTAATGGAAGGTTTGGTCAAGACCTGCAGTGCTGAAAACTCACCTGCTAAATGTCACAGTACGTACTTCTACTTAATTACTTTAAATAGGCAATTGAAAGTTTAAACTGGGGGCATGTGGGGTGCCCAAGTGACTTTTCCTTTGAAAAGCCATAGAGGATTCCACACCCCAGGTCTGAAATTCAGGAAGCAGTGTCTCTCTGTAATTTGCTCATTCACTTGCTCTGTGTTTTGTAGGCAGTGGAGGTGAGACCGAGTGCTGCTGCGCGGAGTTGAAAGTGGAAGTAAGATTCAGTTCCTGCACTTCTTGCTTTATTTTTCTTATGTTTCCAGAATTTAAAAGAAACCCTGTGTGGAAAGCAAATGGCACTAAGGGAGGTCATGGCTCTGAAACAGTGAGGAGAGGCAAAGTCAGTATCGTGATGCCTTTTCTCCGTTTTGAATGTGGTAATATTTAGAGCACCCTGAAACTGGGGGAGAGTTGTGTATAGATCACACAGACTTCTTTAGTCTGTGTTTTGCCACAAAGAATCACAGAATGGTAGGAGATCATCTCATCCAACCCCCCTGCTGAAACAGATTTACCTAGATCAGGCTGCACAGGAACATGTCCAGGGAGGTTTTGAAAGTCCTCAGAGAGAGACTCAACCTCTCTGGGCAGCCTGTTCCAGTGCTCCATCACCCACAAAGTAAGTAAAACTTTACTCTATGTGGAACTTTCTGTGTCCTAGTTTGTGCCTTTTGCCTCTTGTCCTGTGGTTGGGTACCACTGAAAAGTATCTTGCCCAATCCTCTTGATTCCCACCCTTTAGATAGTGATAAGATTCCCTCTTGGTCTTCTCATCTCCAGGCTAAATAGCCCCAGCTCTCTCAATCTCTCCTTGTAAGAGATGCTCCAGTCCCCTAATGATCTTTGTAGTTCCCCATTGGACTCTCTTCAGTAGTTTCCTGTCTCTTGAACTAGGAAGCCCAGAACTGGACCCAGTACTGCAGATGTGGCCTCACAAGGGCAGAGCAGAGTGGGAGGAGAACCTCCCTTGACCTCCTGGTCGCACTGTTCTTAATGCACTCTAGGCACTGCAGTCAGTAAAGCTATGCTGCTCCTGAATGTGGCCCATTTCTCTGTCCCACTGCAGGCTGTTGATTGTCCTTCTCCCTTCCCTCTCTGCTTCTAGATCAATTTGATCTTTTAGTTTGATTTCTCTAATGTCCTTTCTGAAGTCGGTTCACATCCTGTTTCCTGCCATCATTTCTTGGGTAAGTTTGGCTCAGTCTTCTGACATCCACGGAGAAGAGAGAAGATTCCATTGTAACAAAAAACATAGGAAATAGTCAGGTGTGAATGACCAAATGTAAGATCTTTATCTCAGTCCTCATTTGAGTATTTTATCAGTTTGGTTCAAGGAAGTTTCTTTTCCTGGAAAAAATAAAAGCGGGGAGAGGGGACATGGGGAAGACAGCCACAGTTCTGCTGTCTTTCTCCCTCCAGAATATTTTTACAGCAGAAAAGACTTAATTTGTGGTTTTAGGATCTACCCAAGTCTGAAATCAGTAATTTTAAAAAATAGAATTCATAGAATTGTCAGGGTTGGAAGGGACCTCGAGGATCATCTAGTTCCAGCACCCCTTGCCATGGGCAGGGACACCTCACACTAGATCAACTTGCTTAGGGCCACATCCAACCTGGCCTTAACCTCCAGGGATGAGGTGTCCACCACCTCCTTGGGCAGCCTGTTCCACTGTCTCACTGCCCTCATGGGGAAGAACTTCTCCCTAACATCCAACCTAAATCTACCCATTTCTAGTTTTGTTCCATTCCCCCCAGTCCTATCACTCCCTGACATCCTAAAAAGTCCCTCCCCACCTTTCTTGTAGCCCCCTTTGATATTGGAAGGCCACAATTAGGTCACCTCGGAGCCTTCTCTTCTCCAGACTGAACAGCCCCAACTCTCTCGGTCTGTCCTCATAGGAGAGGAGCTCCAGCCCTCTGATCATCCTTGTGGCCTTTTTCTGGACACATTCCAGCACCTCCAGATCTTTCCACTTCTGCAGCCCCTATTACAGGACACAGTACTCCAGGTGGAGTCTCACCAGAGCAGAGTAGAGGGGGAGAATCACCTCCTTTGACCTGCTGGCTATGCTTCTCTTGATGCAGCCCAGAATGTGATTGGCTTTCTGGGCTGCAAGTGCACACTGGTGGCACTTTTTATTTTTATTCTTTATTTCTAATTCTTTTTGCCTATTCCACAGCTTGAAAAGTATAAGAAGGTCCTACTCTTCATTTTGAACAAATACTGGAATCCAGATGGATTCATTGAAATGAAGAAACTGTTGGAAAACTAAGCCTGTGGCACGTGCACATACTCCAGGTTGCTGCCATTCCATTTGTGGAAGGACCACGTGTATTCATCAGCTTAATGAGTCACTTTGTAGTAGTTCTGCTGTTTGCATACCTGTGTTTGTATGCTTGCTTTGCTACTGTGGAATAAGTATGTAGCTTGAAGGATTTCAAAGCTGCAAGCTAGATTTACTGTTCTGGTTTTGTTTTATACCCCAGAGTGCTGCTAAGGCTTTTTGCTTTTTATTTTGCTGTTGAATGCACAGAACTTTATGGAAAGGCCATGGCAGTGTGAGTTGACTCTGCAGACTTGCATTTGAAATTACTGTGGTTGTAAAGCTTGCTTCAACTTCAGAACCATTAATTTTACTTGGGGGAAAACTGTTATCTTACCTTGTTTAGTCTTCTCTTGGCTTCATTTCCAATGTGAATTTCGACCGAAAGTTGTTCTTCATAAACTTGGTTTCAGCATCATTAAAGACTGAATCTTGTCTTGGTCTGCATGTAATTCATTCACTCTAAAATCAGTGAACACTTAAATGCTCACAGTTCTTTATTTACACTTACACTATGCTGAAGTTAATTACTTCAACTTGTGTTGAAGTAAATTCTGTTGGAGATATTTTGTCTCTAGCTAGGCTGTCAGGATTTCTACCCCATCAAATTTTTTTCACATGCTAAGTGAAAAGTCCTGTTCTGAGGTATGACAAAAATACCATACCAGCTTATTAACAGATTTTTCACTATTTCTGTAAAGTGTAGTTGGTACCTAACTGTCATTTCTGACTCATCCAGGGGCAGTGTCACTAAGGAATGCTGAATTACTGTTCAGACAGCACAGCAGACATTTGGTAATTGAAATCTCAGCTTTTCTGCTCACTTGGATGAGGATATATTTTTACTGCAGGCTTTGGGCAAATTAGAAGGGTCTTGGGATTAAACTTGTTGTGAAAGTGAAATATTTTTGTTTGACTTAATGTTTTATTACAGTTAAATGGCTTGAATTAGTTGATAATTAACCTCTTGGATTTGGGTCTCTGAAGTTGTTTTTTTGTGCTGTAATGGCTATCACAAGCATTTGCCTGCATGCAAAGCTTTAATCCTCCTGTGGCTTTTCCATGTACCACCCCTCCTACCAGTCTTTTCCCAGTCAACCACCAACAGAGCAACAACAGAACAAGAGGACACAGTCTCAAGATGCACCAGGGGAGGTTTAGGCTGGATGTTAGGAAGAAGTTCTTCACAGAGTGATTTGTCATTGGAATGTGCTGCCCAGGGAGGTCATGGAGTCACCATCACTAGAAGTATTTAAAATGAGACTGGATGAGGCACTTGGTGCCATGGCTTAATTGATTAGATGGTGTTGGATGATAGGTTGGATGATGATCTCGAAGGTCTTTTCCAACCTGGTTTATTCTATTCTATTAGTCATTTGCATTTCAGAAGAGGACTTTGCAGCAATCAAAAGCAGTCACTTTGTTTATGCTTTATAAGCAGAAGAAAAGGTGAACCTTTGGTTGTTCTACTAAGGCAAATCCGTGATTTCTGGTGTTTCGCTTGAAGATATATGTATGGTGCAGCTGAGTTGTCTGACTAATACTAGACAGCAGAAGGAAAGGAGAAGTAAGAGATACCATACAGCTGAGAGACTTAATTCACTCCCTTAATTCCAGATTAAATCTTTTGGAGCACTGATGTAGGGACAAAACAACTGAGGAAGGTGGAAACATCATGGACCTGTTTTTAAGGCCAGGCTGGATGTGGCTCTGGGCAATGTGATTTAGTGAAGGGTGTCCCTGCCTATGGCAGGGGAGTTGGAACTAGATGATCTTTGGGGTCACTTTCAACCCTGACAGTTCTGTTATTTTGTGACTTAATAGAATAAACCAGGTTGGAAGAGACCTTTGAGATCATAGTCCAACCTATCATCCAGCTTCATCTAATCAACTAAACCATGGCACCAAGCACCCTATCCAGTCTCTTCCTGAACACCTTCAGTGATGGTGACTCCACCACCTCCCTGAGCAGCCCATGCCAATGGGCAATCACTCTCTCTCACTCTCTCTATGAGGAACTTCCTAACATCCAGTCTAAATCTCTCCTGGCACAGCTTGAGACTGTGTCCTCTTGTTCTGGTGCTGGTTGCCTGGGAGAAGAGACCAACCCTCACCTGCCTACAGCCTCCCTTCAGGTAGTTGTAGACAGCAGTAAGGTCACCCCTGAGCCTCCTCTTCTCCAGGCTAAGCAACCTCAGCTCCCTCAGCCTCTCCTCATAGGGCTGTGCTCCAAACCCCTCCCCAGCTTTGTTGCCTTCTCTGGACATGTTCCAGCAAGTCAACATCCTTCCTAAACTGAGGGGCCCAGAACTGGACACAGGACTCACAGTGCACCCTAACCAGTGATGTAGCCTTGAGTTCCTCTGGCTTTACTTTTCTCTGCTCCTTTTAATCTGTAATTGAAATCTATTCCTGAAGTGATAAGCATAATTAATAGCTGATAAGTTTCTCTGAAGGCCAGCATAGAATCTAATTTTGAAGTATATTTCTGTGTCTGAACAAAAGATACATGAAGCACTGTAAACTGTAACATCCATGCTCTTGGTAAATAAAAATACTCCTCTAGCGGAAAAACAAACAACTGAACTGAAACTCCAGAAGAGCAGAGAGGGGAACAGTGACAATGAAGCCTGCTGATTTTCAGAAATCCATGTCCTTCAAAAGAACATATTTTCATTTACAACTCACTGTTGGAAGAACTAAAGTGTCCTTGTGATGATTGGTTTTGACTGAAATGTTTAGATGTGTTATTTAGCACTTGGTGTTGCTTTCCCTTCTTTACATACCCTTGAGCAGGGGCAAGGGAGTGTCTTGTCTGTACACCTTATGAAATAGTTGATGTGTTTAGTTCTGTGTGTGAAGAGATATGTGCAAGATACTCTTCAACTAGCAGTGCTCAGTCTTGTGCAGTTAGCAGTGATTGCACATGTTAGATGCTGGTTAAACCTGCCAGGGCAAGGTGGTACAGCACTTTTGGAAGTTGGTGCTGTCTTAAGGCTTGAACTTGTGAGGTCTTGCTCTGCTTTCAAACTCTATGGGTGAATCTGACCCCTCCTCCCCTTCTAAGTATCTCTTCACGTTTTCTGAAGGTGCTGTTATTTGTAAGAGTGCTGTTTCGTTGCTGTGCTCCACAGTATGCAGCTCTGCCTCCTGCCTGCAGTCCAGCTGACCCTGGGGATGGGGCAGGGAGAACACCCAATTGGGATTCAGCACTTTACCCTTACTGTGGAGTTCTTGCACTGCTCGGCTTTCAAGGGCAAGGACTGTTTCCAGAATGAGCCTCGATGGTAGGCACTGTGTCCTACGGAGAAAAGGAGTGGCAGGCAGAATAAGGAATGCTGATCACCTCGTAAGGGAATCTGCTACTCTAGTGTACCTTCTGTTAGTGAAATTATCCTACTGCCCCCTGAAATTCCAGTTTGTTTTTAGGAAATGTAGCAATTCATACAGCTACCACTTTTCAAAGAATAGGAACTCGTGTAGTTATTTTCTCCTCCTACACTTGCACCCCTGTTTTTCAACTGCACTCCCAACAGCTTCAACCAAGCAAAACCTGTGGAACAAAATCAAAACACACAACCCACCATGAAACAAACCCCTAGAATTTTCAAAATGAGCCCACTTAAATAATTTTTCCAAGTGCTGCAGCTGTGAATATGGTGAAGAATAGTTTTCTGTGGAAAATCAAGCATTAAAGAGCCTCAAAAGATGGGTTTTCTTATGGGTGTTGATGGCCCCAGTCTGGTTTTACTTCCTGGTGGTGCCTCCAGGCCCATTAAGCTGTGTGCCAGGTAGAGGGGTTGGTATGTTCAGCTGTCCCCTGTTTATGTTACGTGACTCTTAAACGTAAGCTAGTGAGTACAGCTGTTCCTGGGTTGGGGGTTTTCCCCTCCCCATCCTCGTGCCACGATGTGGTGCAGGTGAGGGAAAGAGGCTGTCACAGCTGGAGCCAATATAAATCCGAATGTAAAGGAGGCTGCTTGCAAACCCCTTGGGTGTACACGGACTACGCACTACAGAGTCTTGCAGAGAAAAGGTAAAACGCAATTCAACTTTTTTTAGCTGGTACTATCTAAGACCTGTGCCTTGGAGTTTAGGGACCATTGGGGCAAGCGGAGTGGCTAACGGGGCGCTCGTTGGCTGGCGACGGGGGGCTGCGGAACCCTCTCGGTCCCGCGGCAAAGCGGTAAGGGGCCGAGCGCGTCGGAGGCAGCCCCCGCCCGGCTCCTCCTCCGGCTCTGCGGGGGCCGCTGCCTCCTCCCAGCCCGGCCGGGAGCGCGGATCCCGGGCAGAGCGCGGGGGCTGGCGGGCCGGTGGCTGCTGAGCGGGGCAAGGAGGTGACCGCGGCAGGGTGAGTCTCCGGGTGGCGGGGCAGGTCCCCAGCGGCCGGACCTCGGGGCAGCGGCGAAGCCTCTCCCGGCCCCTGCGCGGGGTGCGGGGAGAAAGCGGAGGGGCGGCGGGACACCGCTTCTGCGGCAGGCGGGGCAAAGCCCCTGTGCTGGTCAGGAGCAAGGGAGGTGATGGTTGAAGCCACGCAAAAGTTCTGTTGCTCGACCGAGTTTCAGTCCTGTCTCAAGAGAAGACCTGGCACCCGGGGCAGGGAGAACCTCAGCCCCCGTTTGTTCTTCTGTCCAGTTGCACGGTGTCTCTGAGAGTGTGAGCTTTGCTCCTGGGCTCGGCAAAGTGGATTTGGTAATTAAAGTAACAAAATATGACACAAAATCTACCCCTCCAGCCCTAACCCATGCCGCAATGCTTTCAATGGCCCATGTCTAGCAGCTTCGGGGTGCGGCCGGGCTGAATTTACCAGGGCAGGCGTTCCCACCGCTTGTGTCTCATGTACGTAGTAAAAACCCTTCTACAGGAGACATAAAGATACTTGATCAAGTCCTGACAAAGTGAAAACTGAAGGGCCTGGGATAATACCTGTAATATGCTCAAACATTTCATTAAAGACGTTAGAGTAGCTCCTTCTCTTTTCCGGATGTAGTGGCTAGAGGAAGACTCTTAGTCTGGCTCCCAGTTGTGCCACAAATTGAAGCACCTGTGAGCAATACCTCTATATCTTGGTTTCCATGTATGTTAGAAGCAGGAAGATGCCTTCCCCAGTAGCTTGGAGCAGAAAGGAAACAGGACAGGACCCTACTTCCAAGTTACCTAAGAAAATGTGAACACACATTAAAATGTCACCTGGAAATGGTAAAAGCTATTTCATGGGGGCTTCTGCTAAGTTGCCTTCCATTTGGTTTGTTTACTTTGCATAGTGAAGATGAGGCATCAACCGGAGAGCAAGTCCCATATACATTTTCCCACTTCAGAGAGGCTATGTGTCTGCTGACCCACTCCTCATGTAGTGTGCTAGGCTGGTTAACTACATCATCTTCAGTGGATAGTCAATCCAGGCAGATTCAAAGAGCATAGTCAGTCCAGGATAGTCAGGCTTCCAGGAAGACTCTAAGAGCAATAAGTAAACTTAAAAAAATCTCTTTTGATTCTACCCCAATTCTGGAAAAAACCCCAAACCCCCCCAAAAAACCCGACCAAAACCCCCGAAGCAAACCCACAGAAGAATCTCACTTCCTAAAGCTCCTTTAGGAAGGGCCCACAGACTGCTGTCCTGAAAGTACATGCAGGTAACAGCTTGTTTGTGTTTGCTGGAGTGATGCCATTCCCAGGCTGTGGCTTGCCCTCGGGGCTCACAGAGATGCAGCAGGAGAAGAATAGGAATTTGGGTTAGCTTTGTAAAAGGGGCTAGGTGTGAGATGATCAGGAACATCTTGGCATCATGCATGTCTTGCATTCTGAGAGCTAAATTGAATACCTGAGATGTCAAAAGGGGATTTCTTCTCTCTCCAGCCTCTGCTGTAGGTAATCCCTGTGACTTGGAAAGGTAGAGTTTCTCTTGTGCAATACTGGGAGTTTGGGGAAGGACAGACCAGAATTTTCTTTCCTCAAGAGGGAAGATTGTGACAGCAATCTTGTGGTGCTGTGAGGCTTGTCCTTCTAAGCCAACCAGCCAGCAAATGCCTGTGCTTTGAGGCCTGGCTTTGTTAGCAGCCAGCCTAACACTCCTTGAGCAGTGGCCTGCTGCAGTGGCAAGCATGCCTTCTGGCACTGCTGGGGAGGCCTGCAGGGGGAACCCCATGATGATACTAACAACTGAAATAACAGGGTCTGTTTTTATCTTGTAAGATGAAATGACAGACCTGGAGTCTTCCTGACCCTTTGGGAAGTTCCTGGACAAAGGTGTCCCTGGGGCGTGGTGGTGTATCCAAGGAGTAAAGCAGTGAGATGCAGTCTTGCTGATAACACACAAGAAAGCTGCCTGCTTCGAGGGTGCAGGCTGTGGACACTTTCCCACCTCATTGTCTGGGAACCATTCACACCTGCTGTTGCAGGTGACAGTTGATCCATCTCAGGTGTGGATGTTTCTGGCTGGTGCAAGGCAATGCCAGTGAGGCTCCCAGCCAGGCACCCAGCTGTAGCTTTCTCAAATTTGCACAGCTCAGGGCAGCAACAAGAGACAATTGCAGTAACTGCCCTGGAACCCATAGCCTTGAATTAGTGGTTCTCAGCAGAGTATGTGACCAAGTTGTCTGCATTCCTTCATAACCTCCATACAATTACCTGTTTGCATATTTATTTGTTTGTGCTGCCATTGTGGAGCACAGCCCTGTGAGGAGAGGCTGAGGGAGCTGGGGTTGCTTAGCCTGGAGAAGAGGAGGCTCAGGGGAGACCTCATTGCTCTCTACAGCTACCTGAAGGGAGGTTGTAGACAGGTGGGGGTTGGTCTCTTCTCCCAGGCAGCCAGCACCAGAACAAGAGGACACAGTCTCAAGTTGCACCAGGGGAGTTTTAGGCTGGATGTTAGGAAGAAGTTCTTCCCAGAAAGAGTTTTTAGACTGAAATTTCTGGTGGTTTGGTTTTTAGGGTTGGTTTTTTTTTTTTTTTCTGCTTGCCTTCAATTTTTGCTTGATGGGCAGAGAAGAACCCTGGAGTTCCCATAAGAGGTGGCCTACTGCCTCCAAACATGGGCAGGAAGAAAAAAGTAAAGTTTGCTTATGGAGGGAGGGAGGGAGGGAGGGAGAGAGGCTGAGGGAGACTGAAAGAGGGAGCAGCACAACTGGCCTCGTCTCTTGCCACCTAACAGCCCTAGCAGTGGGCTCCCTTCAAGGAGGCAGTGCCACATCCTCCATAGCAGACAGAGCAGTGCTGAAGGAGAGTTACAGCTGCAGTCTCAGTTTGTGAAGAACATGTTTTAATGAATATGCAGCATGGCTCCAAGTGCCACACCTAGTCCTTTTTTGAACACCTGCAGGGACGGTGACTCCACCACCTCCCTGGGCAGCACATTCCAATGGCCAACCACTCTTTCTGTGAAGAACTTTCTCCTCACCTCCAGCCTAAACATCCCCTGGCACAGCTTGAGACTGTGTCCTCTTGTTCTAGTGCTGGGTGCCTGGGAGAAGAGACCAACCCCCACTTGGCTACAACCTCCTTTCAGGTAGTTGTAGACAGCAGTGAGGTCTTCCCTGAGCCTCCTCTTCTCCAGGCTAAACCACCCCAGCTCCCTCAGCCTCTCCTCACAGGGCTGTGCTCCAAACCCCTCCCCAGCCTCATTGCCCTTCTCTGGACACATTCAAGTGTCTCAATGTTCTTCTTAAATTGAGGAGCCCTTAGAGCTGGTTATCAAGAAAATCAGTTACTGGCCTTCAACTATATGAAGATGTGCTTTTGCAGTCAGAGAGACAGAGACTCTATGTCAATCTGGTCAAATTTGCTCAAGTGAGGGCACCCAGAGCTTTTGATCCAGATTAAAAAAGAATGAATATCCATGTTTTAAATAGAAAAGCAAAGCCTCTGCCAGACATGCTCAGGCTAAATCTGGACATTCTTGAAAGTGTCACTGAAGTCCAGCTACTATGTGTTGGCAGCCTTGCTGATTTCAAAGGAAAAAATGAGCAGAAAAATTGACTTTGCTGGACACATACATTAAAATAACTCCCCAGAAAGCCAGTCTGTGAAAAATGAAAGAGCTTGTGCCTGAGTGTTCTTGAAGCTCTGTGATGAGGATGGGTATCAGCACTGGCCAAGGCAGGCGCCGGGGGACAGGTTCCCCCTTTGTGCTCCTCAGCAGGGATGTCTCAGCCAGAGCCCCAAGTGATGGTGGGGTTGGGGGAATGTAGCTCTGCCCTGTACTTGATGAACCCTAAAAGGAGTTGTGTTGGGCTCTACCTGCTCCCCAAAGGTAGTGGGGGACTCTAGTGAGATTCCTCTTTGAAAGGGAGATGCAGTGGAGAGGGAGGAGGTGGAGAGAGGAAAGGAGGGAGAAGAGTAGGGGTTCAGGCGGCAATGGGAGGAAGGAAAGGAGGGGGGCTGGGCAGTCTCTCCCTCCCCTGTGAAGCCTGCTTCCTCCAGTTTGCTAAGACAGGAGATGAGCACACAGGGAGAGCTTTACTACCATGCCCTCATTTTCATTTTATTTTTTTTTTCATTCTGTCTGCCTTCTCCCCAGGGAAGGAATTGCTTTTGTCCCTCAGACCAAATGTTTCTGAACTCATCACAAGAGACAACCAGGAAAGAGATGATCAGCTGTAATTAAAGAAGTTGGCTTCAGAACTGGATTAATAGTCCCCTTTCATTTTTATTTCTTACCCCCCCCCCCATCTTTCAGTTTTGTCACCATGAGCCTCGTGTCCTTTGAGTCTCTCTGCACATTGCTGCTTTCCCAAGGTAGGTTTCAAGTTGTCATTTTGCACCAGTGGTGTCTGTGCAGTGATGCTTTTCCATCTCCAGCTAGAGTCCTTTGTTCCCAGGAATAGCAACTGAACTGGGGGCTCTGAAATATATTTTCATGGAGAAGGGGAGAAAATAATGCCTGGAGACACACCTTCTTAAGAATCCCAACACATGTGGCTGATTTGTATGTGAAATGTCTGACTGGTCCTGGAAAACTGATATTGTTATGATACTAAAACTCCCTAAGTCTGTCCAGTGCAACTAGTTGATATCTCCAGTGCTTATGACTGTAAATTTTGGAGCTGGAGCCTGGCCTAGCTCTTGTTCTTGCACTGCATCCCAGCATATGGTGAGCACAGGGAATGTCCTGTGCACTGGAGTCAGGTCCTTTGCATTTTTCATGGTCTCTGTGTCCCTGTTAGAAGGAATTTCCTCCCATAGATACACCTCTGTGTTCTGTCACCAAATGATTTCGTACAAGTGTGAAATCTACCCAACAAAAGAGCATTTTTGCTACTATACATGAAAGCCTGCATGCATTTATATATATATATGTGTATTTACTGTGTCCAGTTCTGGGCCCCTCAGTTTAGGAAGGATGTTGACTTGCTGGAGCATGTCCAGAGAAGGGCAAGGAAGTTGGTGAGGGGCTTGGAACACAAGCCCTATGAGGAGAGGCTGAGGGAGCTGGGGTTGCTTAGCCTGGAGAGGAGGAGACTCAGGGGTGACCTTATTGCTGTCTACAACTACCTTAAGGGAGGTTGTAGACAGGTGGATGTTGGTCTCTTCCCCCAGGCAGCCAGCACCAGAGCAAGAGGACACAGTCTCGGGCTGCGCCAGGGGAGGTTTAGGCTGGATGTTAGGAAGAAGTTCTACACAGAGGGGGTGATTGCCCATTGGAATGTGCTGCCTGAGGAGGTGGTGGAGTCACCATCATTGGAGGTGTTCAGGAGGAGACTTGATGGGGTGCTTGGTGCCATGGTTTAGTTGTTTAGTTGGGTTGGATTAGTTGATGGGTTGGACACAATGATCTTGAAGGTCTCTTCCAACCTGGTCTGGTCTATTCTATTCTATATATATGTATATAAATATAAATATGTATGTAAATATATAAAATATATATATGTGTGTGTATATATGTATTTAAAAGCAGTTTCTGGTGTTGATGGGATTATCTGTTTGACCCCACAGTTTTGCTGGTGTTGGGTATGCAAGCAATTCATGCTGACCAGGAGATGATTGACAAGATCTCAGCTGCTGGCCAGTGTAAGTTTGGTTTTTAAACCAAGACATCTACTTTCTGAATGCCTTCCCTCTGTTTAGTTTGGCTTGAGTTTTTGTGGGGGTTTGTTGGTCAGAATGAGAGGACACAGTCTCGAGATGTGCCAGGGGAGGTTTGGGCTGGATGGTAGGAAGAAATGCTTCCTAGAAAAACAGATTGGCTATTGGAATGTGCTGCCCAGGGAGGTGGTGGGGTCACCATTACTGGAGGTGTTTAGGAAGAGCCTGGATAAGGCACTTGGTGCCATGGTTTAGTTCATTAGATGGTGTTGGGTGATAGGTTGGACTTGATGATCTCAAAGGTCTTTTCCAACCTGTGTAACTCTGTTCTGTTCTATACTATTCTGTACTGTTTGGTATTTTATTTGGTTGGTTTTGTTTGTTTGTTTTGTTGTTGTTATTTTTTTCCTACCCACTTTTGTTTATTATTTTTGTCTATTGTCCTCAATTCAATCCATAAAGTCCCCAGGAATGTTCTGGCAAGCACAGGCTTGTGGCTGCTTCTACCCTAGCCCAGCTTTTCCCTCATTGGCGTTAGCTCTTCAGAGACCTACTCCTTCTTTCCCAAATTGACTCTTTGCCAACCACTTGAGTGTTTCTGTCAGCTCCTTCAGAGCCTGTTTCAAGCAATCCTGATTTAAGGAGCCACATTTAATTACAGACTTGATTTGTGATCAGCCCTCTGATGTGGCTGATGTGTTCAGGCTGTAAAGCTGCCATGCAGTCAATAGGGACAGCTGGGCGCTGGCTGGCTGGCAGACCACATTCCCCTACAGCTCCTTTGGTGTATCACAGTATCACCAAGGTTGGAAGAGACCTCAAAGATCATCAAGTCCAACCTGTCACCACAGACCTCATGACTAGACCATGGCACCAAGTGCCACGTCCAATCCCCTCTTGAACACCTCCAGGGATGGGGACTCGTTACAGACTGTATCACAGGATCAACCAGGTTGGAAGGGACCTCCAAGATCCTGTGTTCTCCTGCTAGCCATCCTTTTAATTTATCTGATAAATTATTGTTTTTCCTGTGCCAGGCATGCTCTCTGGCCCCATCTCATTTCACTATGTGTTCAGCTCAGACTTTCCCTCCTGATGTTCTGTATTTGGACGTTTCTCACCAAGAGCCCTTTGGTGGGCTGCAGACATCCTGCTTACCAGTCTGCTTCAGAGAGCTGTGTTGCTGCTCCCCAGTCCTCACACTGCTCATCTTTAGAGCAACCTGAAGATTGTTTCTGCTTGCTGAGCCCACAGTGGGATTGGGAACAGAGCAGTTTCCTCTGTGCACACTTAGGCAGATAGCCATGGTCAGTGGCTGTGGGCAAGCACCCAGACTATTGCATCTCCACATTCAGATCAGCTGTGAGGGCTGGGCTGACAAACTGGGATGGCGCTGGCAGAGAGGCTGAGCTCCAGCTTGTCCCCAGCACAGTGCTCCAGGGGCAAGGCTGGTTGCCCTATTAGAAAACCCAGTGACCTAGAAGGGAATGTTTTACAACCTTCCATCCCTCATAATGTGATATCAAAAAACCCTAATTATAAGTACAGGTTTTTGCTAGCAGGACTGATCTGGGGGAAAAAAAAATGTAGTGATAATAAAAATGGTGATAATGGGGACAGAGAAAAGGCACAGCTCAAAAGGGCTCTTGAAAGGTTGGTGTTCTTGCTGCCCATATTGAGCTTCTGGACTCAGTTTGGTTCTGGTAAATGCTGTAGAGGTGATTTCTTTCATTTGTGGGTTTGGGGTTTTGTTGTTACTAGTGAAATTATGGGTTTCCACTGCAGTGTAAGCACCTCAGCAGCTTGTATGTGGGAGTGGTCATATTCACAGGATCACAGGGGTGATACAAGGACACATCTCTGAAGATGGGATAAGAGGCGGAGTTTGTGTGCGTGTGTTAAAAGTGTTTTGTGTCAGCGCCTCAGAGCTGTGCAGAGAGCTTGTCTTTAGAGAAATAAGAGTGTGTTCTGAAAAACATGCCACAGGAGAAGCACATCTGGCTCCATGAGACTCTGTACACTTTGCAAACACCTTCTGGATATCATGTGCATGCCTTGGGCTGGGAGAGGCTGCAGGACCCACCAGACTCGCCCACCTCTCCCCACTGCTCACCCCTCTGTCCTCACCCTGAGAGCAGCTCTCCCTAACATCAATGACATTGCTGCATTGACTCATTGGATTTGCTGTTCCACTGCCTTCACTGAGCTGCTGAAGCCAGGCTGGGGACCTGAAACCTAAGGTGAAAGTCTTGCAGAGTGTGAGGGCTGAACTGGCCCTGCTTTAGGCTAGCCCAGGGATGCATGGGGGCTTTGGGTTGTGAGCACCAGGCTGTCCCAATCTGTCCATGCTAAGCCCATTTGTCTGGGCTGGTTGCTTCCAGGGAGTGAGGCTTTATCAGTAGTTTCACATTGTGTATCTTTGTCTCCCAGTGATGCAGTGCTCTGCTTCCTTAGATGTCCTTTTCCTCTTGGATGGCTCCTACAGCATTGGCAAAGGAAGCTTTGAAAGGTCTAAGCACTTTGCAGGCAAGCTCTGTGATGCCTTCGACATCCATCCAGACAGGGTGAGTGTGAGGAATGTCTCATTTTAGTTTCAAGCAGCTTGGCAGTGTGTGGAAATGCAGTGATAACATGCTGAGTGAAACTGCAAAATCCAACCTAGCAGCTGCCATGGGGTCAGATTATTTCAGAAAGATGCAGCAGAGGTTTGTGAAGCAGTAGGGTTGGAGGACACTTCTTCTGTCTTTACAGATTTTAAGCAGTTGCATTTTTGTCCTGAGAACAGACAATAAACTTTCAGGTTAAAGATTATGAGTTGGGATTATGTTTTTTTAACTGATCTTTATTTTGGTGTAGATGTTCACAGGTTAAAATAGCTGTATCTTTTTATCCTTTTTCCCTGGAATGTTGTGGAGTTAGTCTCTGGGAAGTTAATCACCTTTCTGTACAGAGGTAAATGACACAGTCCACTTGTTCTGCTCTTCTAGAAAGGCTCTGTGCCAAAGTAAGCCAAAAGAGCAGAAGGGAAAGAGTTAATTGCAAGGCACCAGATGTACACTGAGGTGTCTGGGGACCTGTGTATGGCTGTAGGTCTCTGAGATGTCACCAGAATCCCCAGGTGCTAGTGATGAATTGTGCTTAATGCTGGTGCTCTCCAGAGAGAAGAATATAGGACAGGCCAGCTGGGACAAGCAGCTGGTCTTTACAGATACCTGGTATAAAGCACACCAAGATCAGTGGGCAGGTGTGGCTGTGTGTCCTGGTTTGAGTGTTCACTGCTGACTCTCACTGGGACACTATGCCAAGTTCTTTCCACTCCTGTTCATCTACTGTTCTAGACCTGGGCTCAAATCAACAACCCACCAAATCTGCAAAGATTAGATGCTCAGATTCCACTGCCTCGGTCTACATGGAAGGTGGCTCCTAGATGCAAGTCTTTACTTCAGGCAATTTACTATGTGCCATAAAAAGGGAATGTCTGTTTAACCTGAGCCACCTAGCATCCATCCAAGCCTCACACATGGGTGGTGACTCCTCAGCATTGCCAGGCTGTGGAAAGCTTCCTGTGCTGTCTGGCTGTAAGCTGAGATCTGAAAGGTGAAAGGTGTCCTAGATGAGAAAATGTTGGAGGGAAGTGGTGATTTCAACTTCCAAAGGGCCCTGCAACATTTAGTATTTGCAGATTTGGTGGGTTGGTACTTTTAGATCGCATCCTTCCTCTAGTCCTTCTGTTAGTCCTCACACAGACTGGACTGAAAATCAGTAACTTGTTCACCCTCAAAGCTGTCACATTCCATAAAACCTCTTGTAAGGCTTCAGTGAAATATTCTGGATGTATTGCCCTGTACAGACAATTTAGTATATTTGTATTTGCAGGCATTTTCAACCACAGAAGGGAAGTTGAGAGAAAGTAGTGGAAAAATAATTGCTTTGTGCTGCCTACTGTGCTCAGTGCTAGAAGGGGCTGCTTTTGGAATGTGCTGCCCAGGGAGGTGGTGGAGTCACCATCCCTGGAGGTGTTCAAGAGGGGATTGGATGTGGCATTTGGTGCCATGGTTTAGTAGTCATGAGGTCTTGGGTGACAGGTTGGACTTGATGATCTTTGAGGTCTCCTCCAACCTTATTGATTCTATGATTCTGTGAAAGGTTGCCTGCAGAGTGTATAACTGGCTTGGTACAAAAGGTGTTAGTTATAAATTTACTGTCCTTGAAGCTACTAGCTGCTCTGAATGGATAAATATAGATCTTGAGCTGCTTGTAACTGCAGCAGAGGCTCCCATTGTTTGCAGATGAACTGTTATGCCTTGTTTGTAGCCTGGATGGATTTGTAGTCTGGTTTGTAGCTGGTGTTGACGTTCTTCTCTGAAGTTCATTTAGAGTGCCAGTGGCTCAGGGTTGAAAACACAAGTTTGTCTTGATACAGTTTAGTCTTCCCAAATATGTGAGCTGCTCAAAAGAGTAAAAACTCTCACAGACACCTTTCATACATAATCTTTAACCTTTTCTTTTAGGTCCGTGTGGGAATGATACAGTTTAGCTCAACTCCCCACCTTGAATTCCCCCTGGATTCTTATCTGACCAAACAAGATCTGAAAGAGAGAATCAAGAGGGTGGTGTTCAGGTCAGTTTGTTTTACAGCTCTTCTCTTTCTGGGCTTTGAATGGTCCCTGAGAGTTTTTTGAGGCCCAGACATCTCCACCTCTGCTATGCACAGACCAACTTGATGCCTCTATGGAGGAATGCTGTGTTGCATAATCCACAGTCTGTTAGAACCATGCAGCCTGGTCTGTCTTCATCAGTGAAACTTCACAGGGAAGAAAGTTTGTGGTGTCTCACTATAATCTGGTAAACAGCAAAGAGTTTTCCATGACCCTCCCAGCAGGCTTTTCTGTCTGTTTGTGCCAGGTGGTGGGTTCCATGTTTCTAGGGAAGAGTGAGTGTGGCGTTCCCACGTGGCTGAGCAAGGGCAGGACAGTGTGCATCTTCTTTTGTTTGTCCTACAAGGTGATGATCAATTGCTGGTCCCTAGTAATGTCTGCATGTGTGCCTGCTGAATTCAAGAGGATCAGATTTTCAGCTGAAAACCTTTTTTTTTGTTCCTGAATGTTAAGACTTGGATGCTTTCCCATGACCTCAGGAAGTGGAGCCAGAAGCCCAAAGAAGCCCTGTCCTTAGAGCTGCTTAAAGTCCAAGGTTTTAATCTTTGAGAAACACATTTGAATCTACAAAGCATCTGACAGCCACCTCAAAATAACACTCATTTTGATGATAGATTAGGTACTGCTATGGCCTGTGGGTATCTGCTCTCTCTTTAGCTGATCTGCATTAGGGCTAAAGGGTAGCTCAATGCTTCTCATGGATGTCTGCTGCCCTCAGCATGATGTGCATACTGCAAGCAAATGTGATCTGATCACTTCTGACTTCTTCAAGCAAGGTCAGTTGGCTGGATTGTGTTGTACTGATTTTGGGTAAGTTTATCAAATCAAGAAAACCTCTTGTGTAGTGTTACAGGAGGAACTTGCCCGAATACAAGACACACTCCTCCTCTCTGGCTGTTGCTTGTAAGTCTGAGAGCAGAGAAAGTGAAGCAGTTTGATGTCTGGCACTGAAATTCCTTGATGACAGCATATGGATGCTGACAGATCAAACAGAAATAATAACATTGTGCTTGGCCATTTCATCTAGTTCAAATGAAAAGCTGACATTTCAAAGTAGATAAAATAGGGATGGATTCCAGTTGGCTTCCAAAAAAAAAAAAACCAAAAAAGGGTATTTGATGTCTTGGTTGAGAGGTTTCTTGATGTGCTTCTGGTGAACCTTTGGCCAGCAAGGCATTTCCTGACTTCAGCCCTGTGCTCCAAGCACGGAACTGGGAATACTTGACAGGAGGCAGCACCAGACCAAAGTGAAGCTTTTGTGATTTACTGGGAGACTGCTGGTCTCTGTGAATGCTGTCTAAATAGCTTTTCAATTCATTAGCCAATTGCAGCCAAGTTCAGTGCTGATCTCAGAAGCTAAATTTCTTACCACTTTCTTCCCTAGAAGTCCATGGCTGGTTAGAGGAGGGACTCTTTCTTAGTGCTGTTCCTGAGGAAGGGCAGCAGGTGAGGTCCAAATCTCCTTCAGCTTCAGAAAATCCTTATTGGAGTGCTTCCTTAAACACACTTCTGCTGCATCAAAACCATCTCCAAATGGAAATTGATAAGAGGCTGAATTTAATGAGCTTTGGTGCAGAGGCTCTTCATTAAGTTTTTCTAATCCTCAGGGCTCACATGGAAGCAGCTTAGTGAGTTCATCAAGATCTAGTCATCAAACTGACTAGGCACAATATATTTTCCCTCATGCACAGCACTTTTCACTGAAGCATGTGACAGCTACTGACATCTGGTCAGGAAACAGCAGTTTTGGACATGCTAGGAACATGCAGTCCTTGAGTATGCTTTGAAATAATGGAGTGCAAACGAGGAAGTACCTGAAGAAAGAAGTTCAGAGCAAAAGGGTTTGACAGGTACTGAATTAAAAGGGGTTTGGTGAAAACAGAAGGCAGACAGAAAAGAATGAAGCTGGGCACGATGAAATGCTTTTCTGGATTAAGCAATTCAGGTGTGTTGTTCAGAAAGCAAATGGGATGTCTTTGTGTCAACACAGCTGGAGGAGAACGTGATGCCCCCTTGCTTGCTCTGGAGGGAAGTAAAAGCAGGACTAAAAGGCATTCATAGGAAGTGATTTATAGCACAGCTTGGACAGAATGTGAAGACTGGTCTAAATGTCTCTTCTGACCTAGTGGCTTAATTACCAACAGCTCTGGAGCATGTTCCCAGGGAGGTGGGCTCTCTCCAGTATCAAGTGTCCAGTTGGGCATGGTATATTACAGACATTTCATAGAGTCATAGAATCAATAAGGTTGGAAAAGACCTCAGAGATCATCAAGTCCAACCTGTCACCCAACACCTCCTGACAGCTAAACCATGGCACCAAGCAGCCCATTCAGTCTCTTCCTACACACCTCCAGGGATGGGGACTCCACCACCTCCCCGGGCAACACATTCCAATGGCCAAAATCTCTTGTTGGGAAGAACTTTCTCCTCACCTCCAGCCCAAACATCCCCTGGCACAGCCTGAGACTGTGTCCTCTTGTTCTGGTGCCTGGGAGAAGAGACCAACCCCCACCTGGCCACAACCTCCCCTCAGGGAGCCGCAGAGAGCCAGAAGGTCTCCCCTGAGCCTCCTCCTCTCCAGGCCAAGCAACCCCAGCTCACTCAGCCTCCCCTCACATGGCTGTGCTCAAGGACTCTCCCCAGCCCTGTTGCCCTTCTCTGGACATGTTCAAGAGTCTCAGTATCCTTCTTAAATTGAGAGGATGGTGGTGAGGGTTTCCTTCTGATGAGGTGGAGAGGAAGCAGCAGGAATCATGGACACCCTCTACTGTCTTTTGACCTTGGAAACCCAACTTGCCCTTACAGAGTCAGGCATCACTTTTCCAGTTATGTTTTGTTCTGTCACTTGGGGAAAGATAAGCTGCAAAGCAAGAGACAGGAACCAGGGGAATGATGTGTGTCATGGAGAACTACCAAGAGAGGAAGAGGGAGATTCATGTTTGTGCAGGATTTACCTCTTTGAGATAACCAAATATTTAGCTCTCCAATATGTTCCCAGATGGAGAACTACCAAGAAAGGATAGAGGGAGACTCATGTTTATGTAGGATTTACCTCTTTGAGATAAGCAAGTGTTTTAACTTTCCACAACCAAAAGAGATAATGTATTGTAGGCAGAGATCAAAGTGCAGGCTGTTCTCAGTCTTTATGGGAGGCAAAAGGCTTTTGCTTATTGTGTTGTGTTGCAGCAGGACCTTAGCCTGGTGATGACCGAGCGGGGAATGCAGGAGGCTGACATGAAGCTTTAGTTGGCTGCATCATGTATCTTGTAGCAGGGGCTGGTGTGCCTGGGTAGCCTAATTCCCTCAGTGTGGGAGGCAGGTGAGGGGTTGGGGCAGCCAGGGCTGATTTCACCCAGCCACCTGGGGTTCCAGCTGCACAAGCCACCAACCTGCAAGGCAGAGGTCAGACCATCTTCTGTCTCTTCTCCAAGCTCTCTGTTAGGTTACCTGTGCCCTCAAGTTTTCGGTTTACTGTAATCATGCCTACCTCAGCCTGACAAAGAGAATAATTTTATATGTAACTGTGATGGTATTTCATGATAAATAGAATATGGAGCCCAGTTCTGGGTCGCCATCTCTAGTAGTCATTTAAAGGTAACTCCAGAGAGCAGAGGAGGAGAGTCCCTGCCCCACAGAGCTTACTAGCAAGAAGTAACAGCTGGAGTACATGTGCAGCCCGTAAAAACAACCACATCTTGTCCTGCCCCTCCTAGACCTCTGTGCATGTTTAGCACTCCTCTTTCCATCCCCTTCTGCTTCATTTCCAGCACCCTCTGCACTGAGAGGCTCCTTCCCAGTTCTCATCCAGTGTGCCATTACCAAAAGCGACCCTAGCTCTGTGCAGACACTGGTCATACCCTTGCCTGCCTGCAGTTAGCGTCTCTCCCCTTGGGTGCACTCTGCTGCCAGAGGGACTTCTTTTTTGCCCTCCCTGGGGCTCTGTGCTGATGTGCAGCATGGCTTTTGAACAGATAGCTCCAGTGTCTACAGGCTCAGCAGGGCAATCAGGCTTGTGGGTTGAGGAGGCTGCCAATGGTCAGCAAATCTTACTCTTTAATCATCTCACAAGAAATGAGTCTCAGGATGCCTACAGCATCTTTCACTAAAGCTGTTCTTGGGCAAGCTGTAGCTTTATTTTCCTATTAATATTGCATTCAAGGTTGCTTTTCCTTGGGAGTTACTGCACAGCTGCAAGGCTTGATGTCTGCTATTCCCTAATGCTTGGCAGCAGCTCATTTTATCTGCTGATTTTTGTCCCCTTTGGCATGTGTCACTGCTGGAATGTGCCCCCTTTGGCACCTGAGTACTGGGGTGGATTTAGTACTTTGCTACTGAGAAGATTGCTGAATATTGAACTAATTGATTTCTACCTCATGAACATTAGCTTCACCAGGGTAGAATTTATGGGCTTGCACCACCAGAAACTGCTTTTGTGTGGCCAGGCAAGAGGCAGTAGATGGTTTTGTGGGGAAATCCCCCGGACAAGCGGTTAAATCTGCCTCTGTCATCTTTGGTCCAAGATGACACTTAGTTTTCATTCCTTCAGAGGTCAGTTTATGCACCCCTCCATCCTGCTCCCCACTTCTGTTCAGGACCATCCCATCAGCTCTTCAGAGCAGCTGGATATGTGCAGGTTTTCAGATAGGAACATCTGATGCTTTACAGATCTGCCCTTCATCTCTTGGTATCTCATTCCTCTGTAAGCAAAGGCTGGCAGGGCTGTCTTGATCCCACTCTTTGAGTTGCATATGTTGGAACACATTTTTCACAGGAGAGAACCCCTGGCAAGATCTGATAGCCCAGCCCACAAGGCTCCCTGCCAGGACTTGAGGACACTACTGCGGTGCAGGCAGCATGAGGAGTAAGACAGCTTTGGTATTTAAAGAACAAATTATGCAGAATGATACAGAGTCAGCCAGGTTGGAAGAGGCCTCCAAGATCACCAAGTCCAACTGATCACCCAACCCTAACTACTCAACTAGACTATGGCATTAAATGCCTCATCCAGGCTTTTCTTAAACACCTCCATGCTGATGCCACCACCTCCCTGGGCAGCCCATTCCAATGGGCAATCTCTCTTTCTGGGAAGAACTTCTTTCTAAGATCAAACCTAAACTTCCCCTGGCACAGTTTGAGACTGTGTCCTCTTGTTCTGGTGCTGGTTGCCTGGGAGAAGAGACCAGCCCCCACCTGGCTACAACCTCCCTTCAGGTAGTTGTAGAGAGCAAGAAGGTCTCCCCTGAGCCTCCTCTTCTCCAGGCTAAGCAACCCCAGCTCCCTTAGCCTCTCCTCACAGGGCTGTGCTCCAAACCCCTCCCCAGCTTTGTTGCCCTTCGCTGGGCACCTTCCAGCAACTCAACATCTTTCGTAAACTGAGTGGCCCAGAACTGGACACAGGACTCAAGGTGTGGCCTAACCATGAGCCGAAGTGAACAACTTGTGCCACACTTTAAATGGCTTTGTGCTTCTTCCAGCTCCAAAATGAGAAGTGAGAGGTACAGCTTTTGTGATCAACAGTGGCTGGTGCACCTTGCCTATCATAGCAGTAATGCTGGCAAGCAATGTGGCAGATGAGAATACTGCTTTTAACTGAGTTTAGCATAAGACAGCTGGAGCACTGGGTGGGTTTTCTTAACATTTACTTTGTAAGAGGTGCTGGTGAAGCCCTGAAGATAGCATGCTTTTTGTTCAGTCCTTCTGAATTTCCAGAGATACACTTAAGAAACCTTCAACAGTTCAGGACCTTTGCTACAGGATGGACAGATGAATGTTTGTATAAATCAAACCAACCTGCAGATCAACCAGAGAGGAGAAATCAAGGACTGTGCACACTGGTGGACTGCAGACTCTTGGTTACAAGCTGGGATGCATAGCTCCCTGTCAAGGAGAACACAAGGACTGTGCACACTGGTGGACTGCAGACTCTTGGTTACAAGCTGGGATGCATAGCTCTCTGTCAAGGAGAACACAAGGACTGTGCACTTTGGTGGACTGCAGACTCTTGGTTACAAGCTGGGATGCATAGCTCCCTGTCAAGGAGAACACAAGGACTGTGCACACTGGTGGACTGCAGACTCTTGGTTACAAGCTGGGATGCATAGCTCTCTGTCAAGGAGAACACAAGGACTGTGCACACTGGTGGACTGCAGACTCTTGGTTACAAGCTGGGATGCATAGCTCCCTGTCAAGGAGAACACAAGGACTGTGCGCACTGGTGGACTGCAGACTCTTGGTTAGAAGTTGAGATGCATAGCTCCTTGTCTGAGCTCGTGGTCTAAGAACAGCAGAAGGTCCCATGGAGGGAGGAGGATGATACATGATAAGAACTTACAGCACATTTAGGCATCATGAGAAAGGAAACTGTTTTGCTCGCTTGTACTGTATTTCTGTCTGGAATACAAAAGGTTGTTGTGCAGCAGCTTTTCCAGTCTTAAAGAAGTGGCTGCAATTTTCACATGGAAAACCAAAAACCGATCCAGACATTTGTTAGAATAGAACAGAATAGAATAAACAAGGTTGGAAAAGACCTTTGAGGTCATCAAGTCCAACCTATCACCCAACACCACCTAATCAACTAAACCATGGCACCAAGTGCCCCATCAAGTCTCCTTCTAAACATCTCCAGTGATGATGACTCCACCACCTCCCTGGGCAGCACATTCCAATGGCCAGTCTCTCTTTCTGGGAAGAGTTTCTTCCTAACATCCAGCCTAAACCTCCCCTGGTGCAGCTTGTTGAAACTGGAAAAAGAAATGCTCAAATTTCTGAGAGTTTTAATTCCTGCTCCAATTGCAGAAGTGCTCTGCTGTGTGTTAGAAGCCTTCTGGTGACCACTCTGGGATGGAGAAGAGGCAGGTAAGGATGAGTAGGTCAGACCTATGGATAAGAAGATGACAAGAATGACAGGATTAGATGTCTCTGTGGAGGTGTGTGTGGCAGCAGGCAGAAACAGGCTGAGTTCCTCATTACCAAATGATAGACATTTAAAAATCAAATGCTAAATTCAGTAGCAGAAAAGCTTTGAGTTTTGCTCTCCTGATTTTACATCTTTATCTTTCTAGAGGTGGGAGCACAGAGACAGGTCGGGCTCTGAAGTATATTCTCCACAAGGGATTCCCTGGTGGCCGAAACTCAAGTGTCCCCCAGGTCCTGATCATCATTTCTGATGGGAAGTCCCAGGACAGTACAGCAATGCCTGCAATGCAAGTGAAGGAGAGACACATCGTGGTTTTTGCAGTGGGAATTAAGTTTCCAAGGTAGGAAACTTTCCACAGAGTGTGAAATGGAGACCCAGCTACCCCACATGGCAAGTTCTAGTGAGGGAGAGATGGTCTTGTGCTAATTAAGAATTTTGGAAAGAGAGAATAGGATAGGATAGGATAGACCAGACCAGACCAGGTTGAAGGAGACCTTCAAGATCATCACATCCAACCTGTTATCCAACACCACCCAATCAACTAAACCATGGCACCAAGCACCCTATCAAGTCTCCTCCTGAACACCTCCAATGATGGTGACTCCACCACCTCCCTGGGCAGCACATTCCAATGGCCAATCTCTCTTTCTGGGAAGACCTTCATCCTAACCTCCAGCCTAAACCTCCCCTGGTGCAGCTTGAGACTGTGTCCTCTTGTTCTTGTGCTGGTTGCCTGGGAGAAGAGACTAACCCCCACCTGTCTACAACCTCCCTTCAGGTAGTTGTAGACAGCAATAAGGTCTCCCCTGAGTCTCTTCCTCTCCAGGCTAAGCAACCCCAGCTCCCTCAGCCTCTCCTCACAGGGCTTGTGCTCCAAACCCCTCACCAACTTTGTTGCCCTTCTCTGGAGACACAGGATTTGTTTTGATACTGGATTCTTTGGAGATGACTAAGTGGTTGAAGCCTCTTCTTGCTTGGCAGGTGGGAGGAGCTCTATGTGTTGGCTAGCGAGCCCACTGAGCAGCACGTCCTCTTTGCTGGAGATGCCGACGATGCTGCCAATGGCCTGTACAGCACCCTTACTGGTTCTGTCTGCAGCACCACTGCTCCAGGTAACCACTGTCTCCTGTCTCTACCTTCATGCCCATGCTTTGAGCTTAGACCCTGTCACTGGGTGAGAAAAATGAGGCAGCATCAGGAAGTGCACAGGGGAATTAGCAGGTGTTGCACTTAAAAATGAACTACTTGTGTTGCCCAAACTGCGTGGCATGCTTGCCAGCTACCTCTCCAGATACCTGCGAGCTGCAGGATCCTAGATCTTTCTGGGTCTCAGTTCACCTCTGAGAATAGTCCTTCCTTATGTAATGGGGGATAAAGAGACAGAAAATATAGAACTAGAGTGGTCTAGAGGTGTAAGGATCACAGGATGTTAGGGATTGGAAGGGACCTCAGGAGATCGTTGAGTCCAAGCCCCCTGCCAGAGCAGGACCATAGAATCTAGCACAGGTCACACAGGAACACATCCAGATGGGTCTTGAAAGTCTCCAGAGAAGGAGACTCCACAACCTCTCTGGGGAGCCTGTTCCAGTGCTCTGTGACCCTCACAGTGAAGAAGTTCCTCCTCGTGTTGAGGTGGAATCTCCTATGATGTAGTTTCTATCCATTGCCCCTTGTCCTATCAGAGGGTGCAACTGAGCAGAGCCTGTCCCCTGCCTCTTGACCCCCAGCCCTCAGCTATTTATAAACGTTGATTAAATCCCCTCTGAGTCTTCTCTTCTCCAGACTGAACAGCCCCAGGGCTCTCAACCTCTCCTCACAGGGCAGTGCTCCAGTCCCTCAGTCATCCTGGTAGCTCTCCATTGGACTCTCTCCAGCAGATCCCTGTCCCTCTTGAGCTGGGGAGCCCAAAACTGGATGCAATATTCCAGGTGAGGTTTCCCCATGGCAGAGCAGAGTGGGGAAAAGAAAGAAAATCAAAATACATGAGTGGTGGAGTCAGGAGAAGGGTTGAATAGTTGCCATTGAAACCTGAACTCAGCAATGCAAGTTTTATAGCCAAGCAAAGGAGGCTGAAGGGTGAACCCCCCAGAATGTGGGGTAGTTTGGTGAGCTAGCCAACAGAAAATTTCATTTCTGCTATGTCATGGAGGCTTTTTGAAGCACTGCCTGCTCTGCTGCTGGCAGGAAAACTAACCCATTTGAGAGTGTAGCTCCACTCCCACACAAACTTCATATTTTCAGGCAATTGATCTCTGTTTGCCTTTGTTGTCTGCCACAGGCTGCAAAGTTGAATCCCACCCCTGTGAACGCAGGACCCTGGAGATGGTAAAAGAGCTGGCTGGAAACTATGTGTGTTGGAAAGGCTCAAAGCAGCCAAATGCAGTGCAGGCTTCACTCTGCCCTTTCTACAGGTAAGTCAGGCACCTGCATCTCTAAAAGTGAGTGGGGCTGGGAGTAGGTGAGGGTTGTGCCCTGAGTTGAATCTGCTGCTGGTATTCAATACCATGCTGCTGTCACGCCAGCTTCAAAATGAAAGTGCTGGCTGGAACAAAGTATTATGGGGCTTGAAGTTTGGATTGCAATGTGAGAGGCTTCCTGTTCTGGTTGCAGGTTTTGGTTTGGAGCATTGCTGCTTTCCCCTGGGCAGGCTGCAGGTCAGGGGGTGTGAGGATTACTGGCTTCTGGGTTCTTTTTGCTGCGCTTTCCTGCAAATAAACTAAGTTAATTGTGCACTTCATCATCTCATTCAACTCTTTATCTCAACCCAAAGGTTTTTTGGTGTTATTTCCCCTCCCATCTGTGTTGGGGGAGAGGGCTTTTTGAGGGTGGACTGTGTTACCCTAAGACAGTGAGAGATGCAGCACTAAGGCTTTTATCTGACCATGGCTTTTGCTGAGCTGAAGATCCCTCATAAGACTGCTGCAAACGTGATCTCTATCTAGGCACAGACAGAGGCACTCCCTGCTCTCACCTTTGGCTGATCTGAGAAGCAGAGGACCAGAGGAGGAACAGAAACAAAGAAGAAGAATCTGATTAGCTCAAGAGTGCCACAAATATTGCAAATGAAATTAGGATTCATTTCCTACCTGCTGCACTGAGATGCTTTGAAGTTTATATCTCTGTGCCAGCTCTGCTGAAGAGAAAGCTCTGAGGTGACCTAATTGTGGCCTTCCAGTATCTGAAGGGGGCCTACAGGAGGGTTGGGGAGGGATTTCTCATGATCTCAGGTAGTGATAGGACTAGGGAGAATGGAATGAAGCTGGAGGTGGGGAGATTCAGGCTGGATGTGAGGAGGAAGTTCTTCACCATGAGAGTGCTGAAGCACTGGAATGGGTTTTCCAGGGAGGTGGTTGAGGCCCCGTCCCTGGAGGTGTTTAAGCCCAGGCTGGATGAGGCTCTGGCCAGCCTGATCTAGTGTGAGGTGTCCCTGCCCATGGCAGGGGGGTTGGAACTAGATGATCCTTGTGGTCCCTTCCAACCCTGACTGATACTATGATACTATTGTTTCCTGTGTTGGTGATAATTCTGGTTTTGTCTGCACAGGGTTTTGTTTCATTCAGAGAAGTCCCTTTGCTTTTGCTTGGTTGCCCTGGGGGGCTTGGAAAGTATTGCCCTGAGGGGAGGCTCCAGTCACTGTTGGACAATCCACCCCGGTCACAGCACAGCAGCACCAAACCCAGGATGCACAGAAAGAGATGCATGAGGGAAATACCTTCTTGCTTGGTGAGAGGAGACTGGAACTGAAAACCCATAAAGCATGTCAGGTCCTTCAAAATAATTTTGTCACTGCAGGAGAAATGCTTTAAAAATGAGCTGTGAAGGGAAAGGCAGCTTCATGCTCTCTTTGCTGATAAGAAGAGCTGAGTAGGAATAGGAATAGGATTTACCAGGTTGGAAAAGACCTTTGAGATCATCAAGTCCAACCCAACACCATCTAATCAACTAAACCATGGCACTAAATGCCTCATCCAGTCTCTTCTTAAACACCTCCAGTGATGGTAACTCCACCACCTCCCTGGGCAGCACATTCCAATGGCCCATCTCCCTTTCTGGGAATAATGTCTTCCTAACATCCAGCCTAAGCCTCCCCTGGTACAGCTTGAGACTGTGTCCTCTTGTTCTGGTGCTGGTTGCCTGGGAGAAGAGACCAACCCCCAAGCAAGAAGGTCTCCCCTGAGCCTTCTCTTCTCCAGGCTAAACAACCCCAGCTCCCTCAGCCTCTCCTCATAAGGGCTGTTTCAAAGGGAAAATTGTTGTTTCAAAGGGAAAATTGTTTCACTGAAAGCACAGCAAGGGCCAACCTTAAAGATACCTATCCAATGTTTAAATCCATGAGAGGTTTTGTTCTTCCTCTTTCAGGTGGAAGAAAGTCTTGATAAAGCACTCATCGAGATGCTTCCGGACTGTGTGTCCAGGTAGGACTTAGCCTTTTTTAAACATCTATTTGCAAAGCAGGAAAGGTAGTGACTTTTTCCCCAATTGAGGGATTGTGACTGCTAGAAAGAAGTTGATAATGCAATCCAGGTTGTTTTTGTTATGTGGCTGTTTATGACCAGAGATCTTTTGGATTGAAATATCTCCTCCTCATTTGAGGAGTCAGTTTATTGTCACCTGCTCTTCTTCCTGAGGCAGAGGCTTACACAGCTTCCTAGTACCTGCCAGCAGCCACTGCTCTCCAGTTGGAGAGCATGCAGTGAGATGCCTTCACTCATTCACTTGGTACCATGAACATCAGCAGCAGAGAACCTTGCTGATTAGCAACATATTTTTGCAGCTGTGGAAACATCTATGGTCCTTTATTTATGCCCTTAGCCCCACGATTTTGCTGGTTCAGATGAGAGTGGCTTTATTTTCTTGGTCAGTACAGCATTGTGCAGAGGGGAGGCCAGACTCTGAATCCAAGCACAATACACAATTAACCAGGTTGGAAAAGACCTTTGAGATCATCAAGTCCAACTTATCACCCAACACCATCTAATCAACTAAATCACCAAGTGCCTCATCCAGCCTCTTTTTAAACACCTCCAGGGATGGGGATTCCACCACCTCCCTGAACAGCCCATTCTAATGGCTAATCACTCTTTCTGGGAAGAATATCTTCCTAACATCCAGCCTAAACCTCCCCTGGTGCAGCTTGAGATCCCTTCATTGCTCTGATCCCTTCATTGCTGGTGTAAACCTGGCAGAGCTGCTTCACATTAAGAGAGGCAAGATGTAGTCTCTTACAGCAGCCTTTAGCAAATCTGTATTTTCATGAATGTAACTTCACTGAAGAAATTATCTGAAGCCACAGTCTGGTTTGCTCTCTTCACTGCTGCCTGTTGGAGAGCCATCCCAAAATGACACTGCCCTGGAGGTGAGGATGCATGTGGCCTTGCAGCAAGAGGAGCAGAGGTGTGACCTTTTTCCACCAGCAGCAATGCTCACATTGGTACAGAATGTGAAGGGGCAGGCATCCTGCTGATTCCCTGTCTTTCCTTTCCCTTCTCCCATTTAGACCCTTGTGATTCCCAGCCTTGTCAGAATGGAGGCACGTGTGTCCCACAGGGACTGGACAAATACCACTGCCTCTGCCCGGTGGGGTATGGAGGAGATGTCCACTGTGGTAGGTGTGAGCCTGCACTCTTCCTCCTTCTTTGTTGGCCTTGTCCGGCCTGTGCAGGGCCTGTTGCATGGCCAGAGGGACAACTGGGCTTGGGCTGCAGCCTTTGGGTTTTCTCTGGGGGACAGGCTGAGTTTTTTTCTCATGCTGGCTGTGATTGTGTCAGGCTCAGTGGCTCGGTCTTGCTGCTCAGAAAGTTTGTGGATGCAGAGGGCACCAATACCGACAGTCTCACCCTGGTGTGCCTGTCTTTAGTTGTGAGTGCAGGTGCCCTGTGAGCAGGAGAACAGATAAACTGGGAGAGATGTAGGTATGCCTGTTGGTCCCCTCTGCACACATAGAATCATAGAACTGTTAGGGTTGGAAGGGACTTCACACTGGATCAGGTTGCACATGGCCCCAGGAGGGTCTCATGATCTTGGGGGTTCAATGTAAGACACCAAGGAAGGTCCTGATCTTCAAAAAAGGCTTTGCACTTCCTTCCCCCAGAGTGAAGACTTCCACTTGGAAGTGTCTCAGGATGTTAGAGATGATGGTCTGGTGCTTGGACTTTCTCCAAGATACAATGTACTGAAACTCAAAGTCTTTTCCCCAGAGTACTAAGAGCGTGGAGGTCTCATTTGTAATTTGAAGTTTGCCAACCAGAAGTCCAGGCACCCCCCCAGATTCCCACAGATATTTCTTGTTTCTAAAGGCTTATATGGCATCCAACCAAAATCAAAGTGCACTTCTGCTAGCTCATGGCATATAGAATCATTAGGGTTGGAAAAGATTCTTAAGATCATTGAGTCCCACCATAACCCAGCTACCATGACTACTGAATTATATCCTGAAGCACCCTATCTACGTGCTTCTCAAACACCTTCAGGGAGATGGTGACTCTACCACCTCCCTGGGCAGCTTGTTCCAATGCCTTGCCACTCCTTCAGTAGGGAATTTTTCCCTTGTATCCAATCTAAACCTCCCCAGCACAACTTAAGCACATTTTTTCTCATCCTATCACTAGCTACTTGGGAGAAGAGACCAATGCCAGCCTCACTCCAACTTCCTTTCAGGTAGTTGTAGAGACCAATAAGATCCTCCCCTCAGCCACCTTCTCTCCAGACTAAACAACCCCAGTTCCCTTACCTGCTCCTTGTACAACATGCCCTCTAAACCCCTCACCAGCCTTGTTTCTCTTCTCTACACACACTGCAGGACCTCAATGTCTTTCCTGTACTGTGGTGCCCAGAACTGAACACAGTACTCAAGCTGTGGCCTCACCAGGGCAGAGTCCAGGGGCATGATTGCTTCCCTACTCCTGCTGGACACACTGTTCTTGGTACAGGCTAGGATGCCATTGGCCTTCTTGGCCAGCTGGGCACACCCAGATATTTTTCTACCAGGCTGCTTTCTAGCTACTCTTCTCCAAGCCTGTAGCATTGCTTTGGGTTGTTGTGACCAAAGTGCAGGACCTGGCACTTGGTCTTGGTAAACCACATCCCATTGGCCTCAGCCCATCAATTTAACCTGTCCAGATCTCTCTGCAGAGCCTTCTTACTCTTGAGCAGATCAAAAGTCCTGCTCAATTTAGTGTTGTCTGCTAACTTGCTGATGGTGCCCTCTATCCCCTCAATCCAAATCATTAATAAAGATATTAACCAGACCTGGCCCCAGTGCCAAGCCCTGGGGCACACTGCTTGTGACTGGCCACCACCTGGATTTAGTTCTGTTTGTCACAATGCTTTGGGCCTGGCCTTCCAGCCATGTTCTGACCTAGAGTCTACCTGACTATCCTGTGGGACAGTGTGTCAAAGGCTTTACTAAAATCTAGGTAGACAACACAGCCTTTCCTTCCTCCACTAGGCAGGTCCCTTGGTCACAGATGAGGATCAGGCAAACCATTGAGGTTGCTGGACACAATGTTCCTCCACACAACAAGGTTTCCAGAAAGCCCTAGCTGAGGTGCTCTGCCTATGACAAATTGCTGTCTTCCTTTTCAGCACCAAAGCTGAGCCTTGGGTGCAGCGTGGATCTCCTTTTCCTGATGGACAGCTCAGCAGGGGTCATGCTGGAAGGATTCCTGCGCTACAAAGCATTCCTCAAGAGGTTCCTGCCAGCGGTGATGGGCCAGGACTCGACAACAAATGTGGGGGTGGCCCAGTACAGTAATGATGTCAGGATACCCATCCAAGTGGGCCAACACAAGGATGCATTCAGCCTCATGAAGAGCATTGATGGTTTGAATTTCAGTGGAGGAGGAACCCTGACAGGCAGAGCCCTGCAGTACATCGCAGAGCATGGGTTTAGGAGCAGTCCAGTCTTTGCAGACAAGCAGGATAACCTCCCACGTGTCGTTGTCTTGCTCACCGACTCCAAGTCCCAGGATTCAGTGGCAGAAGTTGCTAAGAACATGAAGGACCAAGATCTCTTCCTGATTGGTGTAGGCAGCAGCTTCATGAGAGCAGAGCTGACCAAGGTGACTGGCAATCCAAAGCAGACCATTGTCTACTCAGACCCCCAGGACTTGTTCAACAGGATCCCACAGCTGCAGAGAAGAATATGCAGTGTGGGCAGTCCTGAAGGTAAGACTGTGTTGTGGGCATTGTGGAAGAAGTTTCTCAATCCACTAGGAGGTCTCCTGAACTCCACTGGGGAGGAGGGAAGGACAGAAGGATCAGTGCCCTTGCTTGTGTTTTTGCTGGGCTTTTTTGTCATCAGGAAGGAGTACACCTGTGTGATTAGAGGGCTGGAACACCTCTCTATGAGAACTGACTGAGGGAGTTGGGGCTATTCAGTCTGGAGAAGAGAAGGCTCTGAGGAGATCTTATTGTGACCTTCCAGTATCTTAAGGGGACCTACAAGAAAGCTGGGGAGAGACTTTTTAGGGTATCAGGTAATGATAGGACTAGGGGGAACTGATAAAAAACTAGAAGTGGGTAGGTTCAGATTGGATGTTAGGAAGAAGTTCTTCCCCATGAGGGTGGTGAGATACTGGAACAGGTTGCCCAGGGAAGTGGTCAAAGCCTCATCTCTGGAGGTTTTAAGGCCAGGCTGGATGTGGCTGTGAGCAACCTGATGTAGTATGAGGTGTCCCTGGCCATGGCAAAGGGGTTGGAACTTGAAGGTCTCTTCCAACATGGTCTGGTCTATTTCTTATTCTATTTCTATTTCTTATTCTATTTCTATTTCTTATTCTATTTCTAATTCTATTTCTTATTCTTATTCCATTCCATTCCATTCTATTCCATTCTTCTAACTAGGTGATCCTTGAGGTCCCTTCCAACCCTGACAATTCTGTGATTCTGAACAAAGCTGTTTGCACTTTTTTAACCAGGCTGCCAGGCACAGTCTCTGGATTTGGTGTTTGCAGTGGATGCCTCGGCTGGAGTTGGCCTGGAGAATTTTCTGCGGCTGAGAGGCTTTGCCAGGAGCAGCTCTCTGCACTTCAGTGTCAATCGGGACGTCACCCAGCTTGCCCTGGTGGTGTATGGCAGCAGAGCTCACACTGTGTTTGCTTTGGACACCCACACAAGCGGGGCAGCTGTCCTCCAAGCCATCAGCCAGGGGCCTTTCCTCGGGGGCTCGGCCTCTGCTGGCAGCGCCTTGCTGCACATCTTTGGTGACGTGATGACCGTGCGGAAAGGAGCGAGGCCTGGTGTCAGCAAGGTCGTGGTGGTGCTCACTAATGGAGGGGGCATGGAGGATGCAGCTGCCCCAGCTCAGCAGCTCAGGCACAACGGCATCCTGGTGTTTGTGGTTGCCATTGGGGATGCGCCGAGGGACACGCTGCTGAGGGTTGCTGGGTCTCCCGACTACCTGGTCCACATCTCCTCCTATGAAGACCTGCAGCATTACCAAGACCTCATCATCGAAAGAATCTGTGAAGGTGAGAGAATGTCCCAGCCTTGGTCTTTATGCTGGTGCCCCCAGCTCTCATTATCATAGGTTTTCTGATGGTTTGCAGAGTGAGCTCAATGCTACCTCGATATTACAGGTGGGAAAACAATGACATAGAGAGACCTGGAAATTGACCAAAGCAACCTTAGAGGAATAAGAACCAACTTTCCAATTGAGTGGGTGAGATTTGGCTTAGTGTGAATGGTTCTTTCCAGCCCTGCCAGGTCTGGGATCTACCCTCCATGAAAAAAAATAAGAAAAGTTTGCCTTTTTTTCTGATACTGCTTTAAACCTGCAGAATTTGCTGTTTGTTACTGTACCCCCTGCAGTGCTGCTGGGGGGTGCTTAATGGGACACGTTACAGAATCAACCAGGTTGGAAAAGACCTCAGAGATCGTCAAGTCCAACCTACTACCTAATACCTAACACCTCATGACAACTAAAACATGGCTTCAAGTGCCACATCCATTGTAGAGCCTCCCTACCCTCATGAAGATCAACACTCACACCTAACTTGGTGTCATCTGCAAACTTACAAAGCACTTTGGGATGTGGTTGAATGGATGTGGTAGTATTAAGTCAGTGGTTGGACTTGATGATCTTAGAGGTCTCTTCCAACCAAAACAAGTCTATGATTCTGTGACTCCTGTCCATCCTTACTGTCCTGCCACTGAAGTCCTCATGTGGGCTGTCAAGATTTTGTGTGTAGCACAGGATTTAATATCAGAATTTGTGCATTTTGAAGCCTTCATACTGTTAAACTGAGGCCTTCAGGCAACTTGTGGTTAATTTTGTTTGCAGGACCATAATCCTCATCTCTAAAATGGGAGGGAAGAGGTTTCAAATATTTGTGTCACAGCCCATGTTTGTGCAAAGAAATGTGCACTTTCTTCAAAGCTTTGAGTCCTGAGGGCCAGTGCCCAGCTGGGAGAAAGCTGAGTCTGCTACCAAGTTTGAAACACTCATGTGCTGAGTGTGAGTGCCCATGTTTGATAGAAACCAGCTTTACAGAAAAGGTAGCAGCCCTGGCTTACAGAAAGCCATGGGGAAAGTGCTTCTGGTTGAAATGCTGTGCCTTGATTCTTACTCAAATAGTCCCAAGTTTAGCATTTAGCCCTTTGCTTTTGCTATGTTTTAACCCATTTGTAAGAACAAATCATAGAATTGTTAGGGTTGGAAGGGATCTCAAGGATCATCTAGTTCCAAACCCCTGCCATGGCCGGGGACACCACACACTAGAGCAGGCTGCTCACAGCCACATACAGCCTGGCCTTAAATACCTCCAGGGATGAGGCTCCTACCACCTCCCTGGGCACCCTGTTCCAGTGTCTCACCACCCTCATGGGGAAGAACTTCTTCCTAACATCCAATCTGGATCTACCCATTTCTATTTTTGTTCCATCCCCCCTTGTCCTGTCTCTACCTGACACCCTAAATGTCCCTCCCCAGTATGAAGAAGTATGTTGAGCTTCAGCACAGTCAAAGATCCTCTTCACCTCTGGGCATGCTCACAGCTCTTTCAGGGTTAGAAAGCACTACAGCACAGCCCCTTTGGGGTGAGGAGCTGATCCTCTGGCAGACCCTGCAGAGGGTTTCTACCTGGAGCCGTTCAGTGTGCTCCTACTGCAGTGTTACTTTCAGCTGTGTTATTCTGGAAACAATCTGCTGCACCATGAAATTAACACCAAGGATGAAGGGGAAGAGATGGCAAGGTTCAATGAGTCAGGGTAGTGACACATTGTTTCCTGAGACTGAATTGCAGCTTTCATTTCATGTGCAGGTAATCCCTGTTTGTACTAGACAGGGCTAAGGGACCAAGGGCGATGGAAAGATAAGGCCTTCATTCAGTCTTTCCCTCCCTAGTCCAAGACTCAATAACAGAATCATTGTCTGTGAGAGGACTTGGAGAAAAAAAAATTATGAATCATGAGAAAAGTATTTGAGAAACAGGCCCTGCCTTTGGACACCTGGAATGTTGTGTTGATCCTGAGGCTCAGCTGGAAAGGGAAAAGGAGGGGAAAAAAGAAGAAAAAGAAGAGTTGAAAAAAAGGGGGGGGGAAGGAAAAAAAGGGATCCAGGGTTTAGGAGAAAGAATCTCCAAGCATTATGTGTGTGTGTGGATGTTGACTTGCTGGAACGAGTCCAGAGAAGGGCAACAAAGTTGGTGAGGGGTTTGGAACACAAGCCCTATGAGGAAAGACTGAGGGAGCTGGGGTTGCTTAGCCTGGAGAAGAGGAGACTCAGGGGTGACCTTATTGCTCTCTACAACTACCTGAAGGGAGGTTGTAGACAGGTGGATGTTGGTCTCTTCTCCCAGGCAGCCAGTACCAGAACAAGAGGACACAGTCTCAGGCTGCGCCAGGGGAGGTTCAGGTTGGATGTTAGGAAGAAGTTCTATACAGAGAGAGTGATTGCCCATTGGAATGTGCTGCCCAGGCAGGTGGTGGAGTCACCATCACTGGAGGTGTTCAGGAGGAGACTTGATGGGGTGCTTGGTGCCATGGGTTAGTTGTTTAGGTGGGTTGGATTGGTTGATGGGTTGGACACAATGATCTTGAAGGTCTCTTCCAACCTGGTTTATTCTGTGTATATATGAACCTGATTAATGGAAATACAAGTTCTTGGGATCATCAAAGGATAGAATCCCTGAGGTATGAGAGGTGGTAGAAGATTCATCCCTGGAGCTTTTTAAGGCCAGGCTGGATGTGGCTCTGGCCAGCCTGATGTAGTGTGAGGTGTCCCTGCCCATGGCGGGGGGGTTGGAACTAGATGATCCCTGAGGACCCTTCCGACCCTAATGATTCTATGATTTAAGCTGATATTGTGCTAACATTAGTCTTGAGCTGAGACAAATGGGGTCTGGGTAAAACAGCATGTTTACTCCAAACAGGGACCACCAAGTTATGCTGGAGAGCAGCTGTCATGGATATGGAGGTGCTTATGTGTTCAGTGCACAGCTCTGAAGAAGCTTCATTTTGCTTTGCAGCCTGATGTGTTGTTTTAAGGATTTATTAGTAACATTATCCTCTGAACTGGAACATCTAGCAAAGCCCTTCCTCTTCTCTAGGTTAAGCACAGAGGAGTTTGTCAGCTGTGTCAAGACAGGGTTGTGAGCTTGTACTCTGCCATGCTAATGTGGATTTCCAATCCCGTTAGCTTCAGATGACTTTTCCTGATGTTTGGAACATAGAATCATAGAATTGATAGGGTTGGAAGGGACCTCAGGGATCATCCAGTTCCAACCCCCCTGCCATGGGCTGCTATTTTTGCAGCTATTAATACTCTGTAGATGTACCTGAACCTGCTGTTCTGCTTGTGTCTTGTTGTGTTTATTTTTGCAGAAGCAAAAAGCCCTGTGAACCTGTGCAAACCCAACCCCTGCATGAACCAGGGTGTATGCATCCTTGGGCCTGGGAGCTACCACTGCCAATGCCACGGCTGGGAAGGACCCCACTGCGAGAGCAGTAAGAGTCAGCAGCTGGCAGCCATGGCAGATGGCAGCCATGCTGCTCAGCCCCTTTGAAAGGATCCCACACCTCTACCTCTTCCTCTTGGGCAGCTGGCCAGGTCTTGGTGCTGATGTGGCCTCTGTCACAGGGAGAGAGGAGAGGTTTGGTCTGCTGAAGGGAGCAAAGGCTTCTCAAGAAGCTGTGCCCTAGATTATACATTCACTGAGTTGGCTGTGAGGGCACCCCAAGAAGGTCTAACAATTTTGGTAATCATCTTCCACTCTGTTCTGTTCCTCTTTGCCCTGCTAGAAGAAACAAACTTTCCTTGACTCCTGGGGTGGAAAGCTCTGGTTCCCTTTTAATGAGAGGAAGCTGTCTTTGTTGGAGTGTGACACTGTTGCTTTCAGTGCTTTCCATGGTGTAAAAGCCTTCCCATTGCCCTCTTCCTCTTCATCAGAAGAGCAATGGCCAGGAGGAGATGAGCCTCTGGCTCCTTAGGGGTGGTCCAGTGCCCATAGTGAGAAGTTCTCAGTTAAGTGCTTTTCCCCACCTAGTATTGTGCTCTTCACCTCAGCATAGGAGTTCTGACTTCAATTCCATGGCCTCTAAGATTTGTCAGCTAAAGCCAAGTGGGTGCTTGTTGGGTTGTAATGGACTGAGTGTGGCTTTATCCCTTGGTTGCAGCACTGCAGGATGTCAGGGGTTGGAAGGGACCTCAAGAGATCATTGAGTCCAACCCCCCTGCCAGAGCAGGACCATAGAATCTAGCACAGGCCACACAGGAATGCATCCAGATGGGTCTTGAAAGTCTCCAAAGAAGGAGACTTCACAACCTCTCTGGGGAGCCTGTTCCAGTGCTCTGTGAAGCTCCTTAACAGTAAAGAAGTTCCTCCTCATGTACAGGTGGAACCTCCTGTGCTGTAATTTATATCCATTACCCCTTGTCCTATCACAGGGTGCCACTGAGCAGAGCCTGTCCCCTGCCTCTTGATCCCCAGCCCTCAGATGTTTATAAACATTGATTAAATCCCCTCTGAGTCTTCTCTTCTCCAGACTGAACAGCTCCAGGGCTCTCAGCCTCTCCTCACAGGGCAGTGCTCCAGTCCCTTAGTCATCCTGGTAGCTCTCCATTGGACTCCCTCCAGCAGATCCCTGTCCCTCTTGAACTGGGGAGCCCAAAACTGGATGCAATATTCCAGGTGAGGTTTCCCCATGGCAGAGTAGAGGGGGAGGAGAACCTCCCTGGATCTGCTGGACACACTCCTCTTTAATGCACCCCAGGATCCCATTGGCCTCCTTGGCTGCAAGGGCACATTGCTGTCCCATGGAGAACTTGTTGTCCACCAGGACTCCCAGGTCCTTCTCCAGCAGATCACCTCCTAACCTGTACTGGTGCAGTTTATTATTCCTTCCCAGGTGCAGCACTCTGCACTTATGCTCATTGAACCTCCTTAGGTTCCTCTTTGCCCAGCTTTCAGTCTGTCCCTGTCTTGCTGAAAAGGTCCCTGAAGGTCTTACCCCATCTGTGTGTTTCTGTTCCACAACAGGAGTTCTGCGAGGTGATTCTCCGAGGTCCCTGCTCCCTCCTTCACGCTCCCAGGCGCAGTGGCGTTCGGGTGGCTTGCGGCATTTCCCCAGAGCCTCATGGCACACCAAAAGGCACAGGGGCCACAGGCACTGACACAGATGCACTGAGTGCTCCAGTCCTCTGCCTCTGCTCACAGCCATGACCCGTACTTGGCAGTGATTTGGTTGCTCCAGCACAGGGGCTGTGCTGAGGCTGTTACAGTGGTGTGATGGTGTCATCCACCCGCACCAACAAACCCTTGGCTGGGCACAGTTGGAGAAGCGAATGAAGCTGTGTTTCACGAGCAATAATGAAATGCAATCAATATATACAAACTGTACAGTATTTGCAATATTATACAAGGATTTACAGGAAAGAACACAACACAGAAACCCACCTGAGGAGGATTTCACCTCGAGTTCCTCCCAGCCTCTCTCCCCTTTCCCTTTTTCCCTCTAGCTAATTAGAAAGAGAAAAAAAGAAGAGGAAGAAAATTGTTAAGGGAATTTTTCAGTTAGGCTCAAAAGCTTTGTTAGAGGAAAAACTAGTATGATTATCTCAAAGTTTGCAGATAAGAGAGTCATGGAACCAATAAGGTTGGAAAAGACCTCAAAGATCATCAAGTCCAACCCGTTACCCAACACCTCATGACTACCTAAACCATGGCTCCAAGTGCCACATTCAATCCCTTTTTGAACACCTCCAGGGATGGGGACTCCACCACCTCCCTGGGCAGCACATTCCAATGGCCAATCTCTCTTTCTGGGATGAACTTTCTCCTCACCTCCAGCCTAAACTTCCCCTGGCACAGCTTGAGACTGTGTCTTCTTGTTCTGGTGCTGGTTACCTGGGTAAAAAGAAGAGTGTGGCTAGCAGGTTGAGGAAGGCTCTCCTCCTCCTCCCCCTTGGTGAGACATCAGGAGTGTCAGGGCCAGTTCTGGGCTCTGTGTTTCAAGGAGAGGAAACTGCTAGAATGGAGTAGAATAGGAATGGAATGGAGTAGAATAGGAATGGAATAGAATAGGAGGTCTCCCTCTCTGTCCAGAACAGCGCCATGCAAGCAGCAAGAGACAGAGTGCCGGAGTGAGAGAAAAAGAATGTGAGAGATATTTGCTGTGGTACATCTCAGATCTGACCAATGAAATTCATTTAGAATTAACCTTTGTTTTCCTTTTTTACACCCAGACATTCAGCTAGAGAATTTTGCAGCTATCCTTTCTTACAGACACAACCTAAACTGTCACAGCCATTCACAGTTTCTGCCTCGCTCGAAGTGGACTTCCTGGTGCTCCCTTTCTTGGTTTTTTTTTGAGTTGAAGTAAATGTTTAAGTATTTATTGTTGTTGGCATTTCCTCATCCAGGTGTGAGTGCTCTGTGGTTACTCTCATTATTGTTTTTATAAAATTGTTTAAATTGTAACAGGCTTCTTGAGAGATCTTTGAGGTAGTCTGAAAAAAATCTGTGTCAGCCTGAGCAATCTCGGGGCTCCTGCTGAAGGTGGATAACACAGTGTGTTCGGGTTGTGCACTGGCAGCCAGCTGCTGGGGTGATTGGCTTGGAACAGTAAGACAAATTAAGAGGAAGAGGAGGCAGAACTCATGATCACAGGATGTTAGGGGTTGGAAGGGACCTCAGGAGAGCATCAAGTTCAACCCCTCTGCCAGAGCAGGACCGTAGAATCTAACACAGGTTGCACAGGAATGCATCCAGATGGGTCTTGAAAGTCTCCAGAGAAGGAGACACCACAACCTCTCTGGGGAGCCTGTTCCAGTGCTCTGTGACCCTCACAGTGAAGTGAAGAAGTTCCTCTTCATGCTGAGGTGGAGCGTCCTGTGCTGTGGTTTGTATCTGTTATGAGCCTCATTCTGGTTTGTATGTTGCCCATGCCGTGTTCTCCTCTGAATTTATGTGGAGTTTAGCTTTGTGGGCACTTTGTAACTGTGTATTTGCAGTAAGGAGGGGTTTGAAAAGGTTTGGGTTTTTTTGCAAGAGCTTCTAATGGTTTCTGCAACTCTGAGGGAGAGCTGTGTCTCACTACTAGGTGTGTTGGCTGTTTTCCTCCTGCTACAAACACACCAGATAAGGACAATCCCCCAGCCATTTACAGGTAAGTGTCTGGGCTCTTGTAGGCTCTGAATGGAGCCACGCTTTGTACCACCCTGCTGGTCCTTGGACTATCTGCTTTCAGGCTTAACTTCATTTCTCCTCTTCCAGCCTCACTCTTACCTGCCAGCCATGGTCTGATGAGGGGACAGGACCAAGACAACCACTTGAGCAGCTTGCATGGGTGCTGGGACCAGAGCATAGCAGGCAATTGCAGGTCAGAGAAGGAAGATACCTGAGCCTGTCCTCCCAGATACCATCCAGCCTTTCCTTTCTTCTCCTTCTGGACACCTCTTTGCTCTCTCCTTTGCCAGTACATGTTTTTCTCTTATTCTTTTCTTGCCTGTTCTTTGTCAAGTCTCACCTCTTCATTTTGGTGCTATTACCATGGCTCTAAGTTTTGCCACATCTCTTGGCACTGCTTTTGGAGCTGGCTGGGGAGAACACTGTGCTTGTCCTGCCCTGAACCCACATGGATGAGCTGAATGGTATTTCTGCCTCCTCTCATTGCTTAAAGCTGATCTTGTTCTCAGTGCAACCGTCTCTGCAGCTCAAGCTGGGCCTCTGGTGGGGCTGTGATGGCTTACATGTCTTCAAAGACACTTTGGCCACATGCCTGCATCCTTCAGAGCATCAGCCTCACTGCATCACAAGATCAAATTGCCCCTAAAGCTGTAAAATTTACCTAACTGTTCCCCCAGGGCCCATGGTTCACACTGTTGAGTTGTTCTCTGCTGCCTTTCCCAGGGTGTCCATCACCTTGGGAGAGAAGGAGCAGCTCTGCTCAGGGCCAAGGCAGAGACATTAACTGTGACTGCCAGGGCTGATGACAATAATGTCTATTGTTCCCAGAAGAGGAAAAAATCCTCTTGCCCAGATGTCCTGGCTCCATGTTTGAATAGTAACATTAGATGTACAAAGAGAGACACAAATTACTCTGCAGGTTTATTGTCAAAAGAATTGTCTGAAAGCACTCTTGGGGATGAAAGCTGGCACTGAGACAAGAGCGGCACTGTCAATGTATCTGGTGGGAGAAACTAGGCAAGGAAAAAGGAGAATTTCCTCTCTCTATTCACTGTCACTTTGGTAGATTGTCTGTGTCCCAAGGCACAGAGAAATAGAGGCTTTGCTGAAGGGTTGACATTTGGGCTAGAAAGGGAAACTCATTTGTGAGTGTTACTTACTTAGGCATGGCTGTAGCTGACCATTGCTGTAAGCCTGTCAGACATCTCTTGTTATGGAGAGAAAGGGCTAGATCAGACTCACAGCTGACACCAAAGATGTGATTTCTCTTTTGTGGTGCAGAAGTGCCCATGGAGGAAGCAGGATTGCACTCAGGCTCCTCTGAAAACCCTCCCCAGCCTCCATGCACAACTTCTGTTGTGCATAGGGTCAGAGACCACAACTTCTCACCCTTGCTGCCCTGTTAGATTTGTAGCTTCCTGGTGAGTTCTCTGCTCCAATTTGTCCAATAGCATCATCAGGACTGGTCTTCCCTCTCAAAGGGAAGTGTATTTGCCTTGCTGGCACTCAACTCTGGAGCAGGGATGTGCATTCTGAGCCTCACACAGGTGCCTGAAGCCTTTTCTGATGTCTGCAGAACAGTTTGGACAGTGCTGCTGAATGCTTTGCCTGGTGGCAAATATCACTTGGTGTCATCTTTGTAAGTTCTCTCTGTTTTAATACCTGTCTAGCAAGTCCATTTTTAGAGTGCATGAGCTTTACTGGGACAAAGGATGCTTGCCTAGGTCCTGAGCTGGGGCAATCCCTGTGTTTGTATCATCTTGCTGGTTTTAAGCACAGATAGACAAACTGCTTATGTGATTCTGGAGTCACAGACTATGAAATCTCATGCTAGAGACAACATTTTAATGCTGGGTGGGATACATCCAACCCTGAGCATCAGTTTCTCGAGTAGAGATGGTATGAAAGATTGGAAACTCTTGGAGGAGTTTCATGAAAGCTGGTTCCTAAACCCAGCCCTTAGTCTCTGAGTGCATCTGGCTTGAGGTCTCAGTTCCCAAAATGCCCCAGGGATCCCTCTGTGTGTGGAGCCACGTGTGCTGCCGCTGCGACCTTCCTCCTAAATGCAGCTAGCTGATTGCTGAAGCCTTGGGCGGTTGCTCAGATGTGCTCTGGCAGTGCCAGCTCCCACCAGCTCTCGTTTTGTACAGGACAAAGCACTTTGCAAGGTAAGAAAGCAGCAGGGCCCTGGGGGGGATGGGAGAAGCCAAGCTGATGACAAAGACCAAGGTCTATGGGATGGAGTTGCTGCTGGTCCCACAAGCAAGCAGGACACTGCAGTTGTTGGAGCTGCTTTCTTTTTACCAATCAGAACTGAAGAGCCTGGCTAATTCCTAGGCCTTTCCTCCTGCACATTTTAATTAAAAAGAGGAAGTAAGTAAGTAGCTTGCACCTCTGACATGCTCCCTTGTTAAATTCACTCTCACAGACGTGCTTTGGTTCAGTCACAAACACTTAATGAGGACTTAGCTCATGGCAGCTCCTTCCCTTAAGGCTGGGTCAATGCTTGGGGCTGGCACAGGCACCAAGGAGGTGGGTTCCCTGCAAAGGCAGTGCTAATCCTGTCTGGCATCAGGGGAGCACAGAGGATGTTGTCTGTGCCAGGTTGCCATTAGATGTCTGGACTGTTGCTACAAATGGAGCTGTGAGTTACTCTTGCTCTGTAGGATTGCTGGATGAGCCTCGCTTGATCCTGGGCAAGGTGCTGACTTCAGAGGAAAGCCTTTAGGAAACTGGGATTTAAGGAAGTGCTGTGGATTCCACACCCTTTAGTCTTACCTTCCCTCAGCAAGCAAAATCATGCCAGTTTGTAATGAGTAAATGTGTTTGGTGTCTGTGCTGTAAAGGCTGGAGCAGGTCAGCTGGGCTTCTGACCTTGCTGTGGCAGAGGCACTTGAAGCCATGGTTTAGTAGTCATGAGATCTTGGGTAACAGGTTGGACTTGATGATCTCTGGGGTCTTTTCCAACCTTATTGATTGTGTGATTCTATACCTGAGTGCTGGCACTAGCTCTGCTGATGTTCCCCTTAATGCTTCTTCAGCCTGCAGAATCTTACTCTCCTAAGTGAAAGTTAGTTTGAGTCATTCTGGAGACGAACTTACATTACTATTTAGTCCAACTTCTCCACCAATAAGAGGAAGATTGACAAAAAATTCTTCCTTTGAATTCTGGCATTCTACTTCTGCCTTAGGAAAATCAAAGTGCCTGCTAGCTCTCTTCATGTTCTACTGACTCCCCAGTATCTGTTACAGAGTTGCTCCAAGTGTCCAAAGCAAGAACTGAAGGTACAGGGCTGAGAAACTGGCTAAAAAAATTTAATACTTGGCTTGTAGCAGCAAATTTCCTTCCAGAATAGAATAGAATAGAATAGAATAGAATAGACCAGGTTGGAAGAGACCCACCTAAACAACTAAACCATGGCACCAAGCACCCCATCAAGTCTCCTCCTGAACACCTCCAATGATGGTGACTCCACCACCTCCCCGGGCAGCCCATTCCAATGGGCAGTCACTCTCTCTGTATAGAACTTCTTCCTAACATCCAACCTAAACCTCCCCTGGCACAGCCTGAGACTGTGTCCTCTTGTTCTGGTACTGGCTGCGTGGGAGAAGAGACCAACATCTGCCTGGGCTTCTGCTTATGGTACCCTGCAAGCCCCTTAGAGGCCTGGCTGCCTTGTGCACAGGTGAGAATTATGCTGAGAATAAGTAACAAAGCAGTAACCATAACCATTAAATTATGTTTTAAACCTTCAGTAGCAGCAGAAGCTCTGCCTCCCTACACAGCTGTGTTGTTGGGCCCAATTGGATGTTAGGAACAAGTCCTTTTCTACATGAGGGTAGTGGAGCACTGGAACAGATTGCCCAGGGAGGTGGCTGGGGCCCCATCCCTGGAGATATTCAAGGTGAGGCTCAACAGGGCTCTGGGCAACCTGATCTAGTTGAGGATGCCCCTGAGGACTGCAGAGGGGTTGGACTAGATGACCTTTGGAGGTCCCTTCCAACCCAGACCATTCTATGATTCTAATACTTCCATGTGGTATTCTGTAGGATTGGACTGCTCTGGGTCAGGCATGAGGGGTTTGTGGTGCTCAAGGGAGCAGGCCCTTCAGACTGCATGCAGCCATGACCCTTGGCAGCTGTGTTTGCTAGCAGGATGCTCCACTGGGTTTGTCTCCCAAGTAACAAGTGACAAGACAAGATGAAATGGCCTTAGGTTGCTCCAGGGCATATTAGGAAAAAAAATTCTTCACCTCAATGGTTGTTAAGCATTAGAACAAGCTGCCCAGGGAAGCAGTTGAGTCATTGCCCCTGGAGATACTTAAAAGACCTGTAGCCATGGTGCTCAGTGATGTGGTTTGGTGGTGGACTGGACTGTGCTGGGTTAACAGTTGGACTCCATGATGTTAAAGATCTTTTGCAAGGTAAAACATTCCATGATTTAATGACAGGCAAAGGTGTGCTGGGCACAGCTGGAGCTGAAGGGGTCAGTCTCTTCTCCCAGGCAACCAGCACCAGAACAAGAGGACACAGTCTCAAGCTGCACTGGGGGAAGTTTAGGCTTGAGGTGAGGAGAAAGTTCTTCACCGAGCGAGTCATTCATCACTGGAATGTGCTGCCCAGGGAGGTGATGGAGTCACTGTCCCTGGAGGTGTTCAAGAGGAGCTTGGATGTGGCACTTGGTGCCATGGTCTAGTCATGAGGTCTGTGGTAACAGGTTGGACTTGATGATCTTTGAGGTCTCTTCCAACCTTAGTGATACTGTGATACCAAGGTTTTCAGAGACAGCTGTAGGTGATGTGCAGCACTGCTGGGGAAGGACAAAAAGCAAGCAGTTGCCGCTGCCCATTCCACTCACAACATCAGCAATCCCAAATCCAGCTATTTTGGGGAAATGCCTGGACACTAAGAGGCTAGTTGGCAGGCTTGTGTCATTGGGTGGGCTAGGAAGTGCAGGGGAGTGGGCCCTTCACTGAGCCTTTGTGCTGTAGCTCTCTCTAGGAGTGGAGCCAGCAGTGGTACAGCCACCCAAACATATACAGAATTAACCAGGTTGGAAAGGACCTTTGAGGTCATCAATTCCAACCTATCAGCCAACACCATCTAATCAACTAAACCATGGCACCAAGCACCCCATCCAGTCTCTTCCTAAACACCTCCAGTGATGGTGACTCCACCACCTCCCTGGGCAGCACATTCCAATGGCCAATCTCTCTTTCTGGGAAGAACTTCTCCCTACCATCCAGCCTAAACCTCCCCTGGCACAGCTTGAGACTGTGTTCTCTTGTTCTGGTGCTGGTTGCCTGGGAGAAGAGACCAACCCCCACCTGGCTACAACCTCCCTTCAGGTAGCTGTAGAGAACAGTAAGGTCTCCCCTGAGCCTCCTCTTCTCCAGGCTAAGCAACCCCAGCTCCCTCAGCCTCTCCTCACAGGGCTGTGCTCTAAACCCCTCCCCAGCTTTGTTGCCCTTCTCTGGACACCTTCCAGCAACTCAACATCTTTCCTAAACTGAGGGGCCCGGAACTGGACACAGTGCTCACGGTGTGGCCTAACCAGTGCTGAGTGCAGGGGCATGTCTCACTTGGTGTCTGCCCTGTAAAGACTGGCCTCGATCAAGTTCTTTACTCTTTTCCTTCCTTTCCAGCTGAAGCCCATCCTGGTTTTCCCTCCAGCGGCTGCAGCAGGGGCTAAGCGTTGCGCACAGTTGCCATCTAGTGGCCAGAGGCAGGTAGTGGCTGCTGCCGGCTCTTTGGCAAGAGGCTTGTGCTACGGAGGCAGAGGTAGGACTCTCTTATCTGCACTCATGCAAACTGTCAGCGTTATTGCTGGCTTTCAGTGGGTGAGCTGTCCAAACATTTTTTTGTTGTTGTTGAGGCTAAATTATTTAACATAATAGTCCACTGCAGTTCCAGGCTGCATAGCTAAGGAATCACAGAATTGTCAGGGTTGGAAGGGACCTCAAGGATCATCTACTTCCAACCCCCCTGCTGTGGCCGGGGACACCTCACACTACAGCAGGTTGCTCACAGCCACCTCCAGCCTGGCCTTAGAAACCTCCCAGGATGAGGCTTCTACCATCTCCCTGGGCAACCTGTGCCAGTCTCTCACCACCCTCATGGGGAAGAACTTCTTCCTAACATCCAATCTGAATCTACCCATTTCTAGGTTTTTTTTTTTCCATTCCCCCTAGCCTTTCACTGTCTGACACCCTAAAAAGTCCCTCCCCAGCTTTCTTGTAGGCCTCCTTGAGATACTGGAAGGCCACAATAAGGTCTCCTTGGAGCCTTCTCTTCTCCAAACTGAACAGCCCCAACTCCCTCAGTCTGTCCTCATAGCAGAGGAGCTCTAGCCCTCTGACCATACTCCTGGACACCTTCCAGCACCTCCAGATCCCTCCTGTACTAGGGGCTCCAGAACTGGACGCAGTACTCCAGGTGGGGTCTCACCAGAGTGGAGTAGAGGGGGAGAATCACCTCCCTTGACCTGCTGGCTATGCTTCTCTTGCTGCAGCCCAGGATGTGACTGGCTTTCTGGGCTGCAAGTGCTCACTGCTGGCTCATGTTGAGCTTCTCATCCACCAGTGCCCCCCAGGTCCTTTTCTTCAGGACTGCAGTGTTGGGGTATAGCTGTACTTGAAATTGGAGGGGAAGTGGGAGGAGAAGCCACATTACAAAGCAGCAGCACTGGTAACACAATATACTCAACATTTTATTATAAAACACTCTAAAGCGCCACTTTATAGGTCACAGTTACAACAAAGGAAATGCCTGGAGCTGGGGAAACAATGGGGACACAGAGACATTGTTTAACATTTCTTGTCTGGGGACTTGCGTGTGTTTAGCATCCCCTGAGGGAGATGATTTCCCAGCAGGACCACTGAAGGCTGTTGGGCTGTGGTGAGGAAAACAGAGCTGCTCTCATCCATTGCTGTCTCAGTACCACTGTGAAATGTCTGGACAACTTCTGGAGGACAACAGCAAGGTGTAGGGTAAGGGCATGGTAATATTTAGGGGGTAGAGAGGGGCTGCTGCCAGCTCAGGATGGGTCAAACCCAAAGATTCATGGTGTCCATGGCCTCCCTGTGCTGTGGGGAGAAAGCCTGGGCTCCTGAGCCAGAAGTTTCAGTGGTTTATTTGCATGAGGTTTTCCCCTGTGCAAAACTTTGCACAGGAACAGGCCAAACAGCTGGGGCTGTTGTACTCATCCTGAGGCCTGAGTTTAGCAATTCCTCTACCTGCACTGCTGCAGAGAATTTCAAAGTAAAAACAAAACCAAAGGGAGTGCTTGCAGGAGCCCCTGACCAAGAGCTTTGTTGTATTTCAGCTCTGTGGTGGTGGCAGGCAAGCATGGAGCTCCTCATGCACATCCTTACTCACTCCAGTGCCACCATCAGCTCTGCAAACCCCTGTCCTGGGGTTGTTGGGTCTTTGTGCAGAGAAGGTGTTCTCAGGCCTGTAAAAGGTTTTCAGGGGTTGGGAAGGTACATTTTGCTTGTCTGCCTTTATCCTGGCTCTGGCTGCTGCTCTGCGTGTAGCCACAGGACCTAAGGAACAACCCAGCCAAGATGCCAATGCTGCTTTAGCTTTGTAGGGTTGGAAAAGAGCCTGGCACAGGCAACCCCCAGGTACTGAGCCTGGGCACCAGTGATGAAAGGACCATCAGAGAAAGGCAGCAGAGGTGTCTCCAGGCCATCAGATGTGACATCAGAGGAGCATGTGCCTGGATTTCTGACACCCTCATCCCCCTTCAAATTTCAAATGTCTCTAAGGTTAGCAGTTCCAAATGTCTTAACATCTTTCATTAGAAAGCTTGGCTAGGGCAGAGAGGGGTGGGCTATGGAGGCCACACTGCCAGGGCCCATAGGCTATGCTAAGTTCAACAATTTGGAAATAAGGGTGACAGCACCAAGACAGGCAGCAGCCATCGAGGAGGGGAGCAAGTCAGGCTGCTCAGCCCTGCCCACATAGAAGGAGCCCTTTTGCATGGGAATGTCTTCAGCAGATTGTACAGCTGCAGCTCTGTGAGGACCAGAGAGCATCAGCAAAGTGGTGCTCACAGCTGGGGCAGAAGCACAGCAACAGCTGTACCTCTGCTACCCTGAAGGAAACATTGGGATCCAGCTTCCCCATCCAACAGCTGAGCAGGCCTGAGCTTTTGGTAAATAATTACTAATGAACCTGCAAATATGAAGGAGTGATCTCCACCTCCACCCCCCTCACCCCCCTCTCTTTTCCACAGACCACTATCTTCGAGAAAATTAACTGAATCTGCTTGGCAGATCTTCTTTGCCCAGAGCTCCTGGTGCCTCCAGTCTCTAACTCAGCTTAAAGCACAAGGTGAGCAGGGATCTTCCTTGATAGTCTGGCAGGTCTCCAGCAGACTGGTAGAGCGAGCCCAGGCTGGGATGTATCAGGACAGCCATTAAGTATCCCCTGGCCAGGCTGCTGTGTGCTTCTTGTTCATGTCTCAAGTCCAGCATCGCTCAGGCATAGGTAGTGGGTGAAATGCAGCTGAGTGATGACTGACAGCAAGACAGATGAGAGACTTTAGTTGACTGCAATTTGCCATGACAGCTTGAAAAACCACCAGGATCCAAAGAATAGCAGAGGCCCCTTTCTGAACCCACTACTGTCACTAATACAGAAACCTTAATAATCCATTGATAAACCTTCAAGGTAGAAATACACAGAACACCCCTATGTACAGCAACATTCTTGTTTACATCAACTGGGTTAGGAATTTGATGCAAGGATTGCCACTGGTTGTTATTGGTTTAGCTACATGATTGGGACTTGTCTGGAAAGAGCAAGATCGTTTGGGTAACTCAGGTTGGCAGCTCTTGACTCTGTTGCTGTGTCTGAGCTATTGGCTTGATGTGGAGGAGGCACTTGGTGCGTGGTTGTGTTCCACACCCAACCTCCACCTACAGATGATTAAATCCCCTTGGGCCATGCATGGCTAGTTCCAGTCTTTAGTCCATCTGTGAAAAGCGTGGTTCTAACTGGCTCCCTTCTTCTCCCATTCCTGCCAAGGGAAGAAAGAGGCAAATTGGTCAAAAAAGGCAAATCTGGTAAGCCACAGTAGCCATAATGTGTGCAGGATCAACCTGATCATCTGGACTGGCTTTTTGCCACAGGGTGGCTGAGGGCTGTCTCTCCCTTAAAAGCACCACATATGTATTCATTTCACTCACTGAAATGAACACTGGAACAGGTTGCCCAGGGAGGTGGTGGAAGCCCCATCCCTGGAGGTTTTCAAGACCAAGCTGGACAGGGGTCTGAGTAATCTGATCTAGTGTGAGGTGTCCCTGACAGGGGTCTGAGTAATCTGATCTAGTGTGAGGTGTCCCTGCCCATGGCAGGGGGGTTGGAACTAGTTGATCCTTGAGGACCCTTCCAGCCCTAACAATTCTATGATTCCATGAATCACAGCCAGGCAAACCCAGGTGAAAAGCTGAAGCAAACCAGGCTGGTCGTCTCCAAGTGGTGCTCTTGGTCAGGGATGCTCTTCAGACACAAGACCCTCCCACAACCCCACTGCATCGCAGCTATTCTGCTCCAGACTGTCTCAGAGGGGTTTTCATCCTGTTCCCTTGGTGTGGTTACCTTGGCTTTCTGTAGGACTGTTCCCTTCCCTGTCACCATGACGGACAAAGGACGATTTTTTAAAGCCGTAGCTGAATTGACAGGAGAGTTCTCTGTGCTGTTGGCTGGACTGGCACTTTTGGACTGGATCTACAATAAAATAATAGACATGTGATGACTTGACTCCCAGGAGAGGCCTTGCCCCACCAGCTCCTAGTCACAGTCCCATCCTGTTTGCACTGAGGCATATTTTTTTCACTGAGGTGACAGAGGATGTGCCTGGTGTGTTTAGGTGTTGAGGACGCAAGCAGAGGGGTTCAGAGCAGGGATCAGGTGGTGGCCATCACTGTTTCGTGGCAGCAGAGTTCCTACAAAGGAACTTAGATGCCTGAAACTCCAAAGTAAACACCTCTTGGCTTGGCTGAGCACAAAAGGATGGGGGTCCAGGCCTGTATGGCCCCTAGAGAGTGTTGCTCAAGGTCCCACAGGGAAATACACACACTGAGCTCCACCAGCCCCCTTTCACCTCCCCATCACTGCTGTTACCTCATTATATTCTTATCTATATTATATAAAACAATTAGCATAATATCAGATAAGATATAATAGATACCATTTATAAGATTACATATAGTATCATATTGTTGCTAATTATTGTAGTATTAAGCAGGCTGAGACAATGTGACTGCCCAGCTGCTGGAAAGCCACTGTGAATTCCAAGGGCGCCCCTCCCATACCCGAGGGGCTGCATTCTCCAGGTGTGTGGTGTCCACTGCAGTGCCCAGTGTCACAGGGCCAGACTCTGCCTTCTTCAGGTTTTCTTTCACCTCCACCAGGCTGAGCTCCAGGTCCACCCTCCTGCTCTCCTTCCTTTTGCATTCTTCTTCTATCTCCTTCAGCCTCTGCTCCAGGTTCTTGTCTGTAAAGAGAAGGGTAACTTGGTAACTTTGGGGGGCATGTGGAGGAGAGCAGGGACCAGGGCTTATCCTGTGTATGTTCATAGAGTCATAGAATGGTCTGGGTTGGAAGGGACCTCCAAGGGTCATCTAGTCCAACCCCCTCTGCAGTCAGCAGGGGCATCCTCAACTAGATCAGGTTGCCCAGAGCCCTGCTGAGCCTCACCTTGAATATCTCCAGGGATGGGGCCTCAGCCACCGCCCTGGGCAACCTCTTCCAGTGTTCCACCACCCTCATGGTAAAGAACTTGTTCCTATCATCCAATCTACATCTCCTCTTCTCTAGTTTGAAGCCATTGCCCCTCATCCTGTCACTGCAGGCCTTTGTAAACAGTCTCTTTCCATCCTTCCTATAGGCCTCCTTCAGGTACTGGAAGGTTGCTATTAGGTCTCTCCAGAGCCTCCTCTTCTCCAGGCTGAACAACCCCAGCTCCCTCAGCCTGTCCTCATAGCAGAGGTGCCCCAACCCCCTGATCATTTTTGTGGCCCTCCTCTGGACCTGCTCCATCAGGTCCATGTCCTTCCTATATTTGCCTCAAGAGGGACTGTAGCAGAGCAACCTCTTGCTCTAGTGCAGTCTGGGCTACATCGTTCAGCACAAATCACCCAGTCTCCCCTGCTTGCCCCTTCTGGTCCCAGGCAGGCCAGGCTCATAGCCCAACTGCTTCCCCAATGGCCCACCTTGACTCATTTCCACACACCACCCCTTGCCCTGGCCTACCTGTGCTGCCCCCGAGCATTTCCTTCAGCTCCCGCCTCTCCTTGCGCAGCTGGGTGAGCTGAGCCCGGATCTCATCCTTCTCCTTCTCCAGCCGCTCCTTCTCCTCCGTAAACCGCTTCACCTCTGCCTCTGTCCTGTTCTTGCCAAGCTTGATTTCCACTGCTGCTGCTGGAAGCAACCCACCAAAACCAGTTCAGCCAGGGGAAAATGCAGGAGGGGAAGGCTTTTCAGGTGCTTGGGATCAAAACAAATGAAGCTCTGGAGAGTCACCAGCTTGGATACTCCTCAGCTGCTTGGGCACTGTAAAGCTATTGTTATAGCAGAGGCAAGGTGAACCACAGGACAAACCTCACACCTAGAGCACCACCACCTCCCTCTGAGCCCCAGTGGCACAGTAACACAGTATATTAAGAGGTTGGAAGGGACCTCAAGAGGTCCTGCAGGATCACTTAGGGTAGTCCACACAGGAATGCATCCAGGTGAGTTTTGAAAGTCTCCAGAGAAGGAGACTCCACAACCTCTCTGGGCAGCCTGCTCCAGTATTCCATAACCCTCACTATAAAGAAGTTTCTCCTCACGTTGAGGTGAAATCTTCTAAGTTCAAGCTTGTACCTGTTGCTTCTTGTCTTATTAATGTGCACCACCAAAAAGAGATTGGTCCCCTCCACTTGACACCCACCCCTCAGATGTTTATACACATTGATGAAATCCCCTTCTCAAGAGTAAACAGCCCCAGGGCTCTCAGTCTCTCTTCATTGGGGAGATGCTCAAATCCCCTAATCATCCTCCTGGCTCTCCATTGGATTCTCTCCAGCAGTTCTCTGTCTCTCTTGAACTGGGTAGCCCAGAACTGGATACAGTATTCCAGGTGTGGTCTCACCAGGGCAGAGTAGAGGGGCAGTAGTGTCAGCATGGGCCCACTAGCTATCTGTCTGCACAGCCCACTCACCTGGCAGTGGCATCTTGGGCCGGTGTGCAGGCACCAGCTGGGGACTGCCTGCTGTGACTTTGCCTGCTGGCGGCTCGGGGGCTGGCTGGGGGAAGGCAATGTTCTGCTGCTGTGTCTGGATTTTGACCATGGGCATCCGTGGCACCACCTCCTCGGGCTCTGGCTTCTCTGGGTGTTTCTGGGGAGGGAAATGAAGTGGGCCGTTGTGGTGTAGGGAACTGGCTCACTGATTCAGCCCAGCCCTACGCCACAGTAGGAGACAGTACCTGCTCGGAGGTCTCCATCGCCTTAGTGCAGGGCTCGGCTTCCTTAGGCACGAGGACTGTCTCGGCTGTGCTCTCGGCTGGAGCCTTGTTGGCAGCCCTTTCCAGGGATGGTGAGCTGAGGGGTGAAGGCTGGCACGACTTCTTGCTAGCACAGTGGAGGAAGGACTTCACTGGGGTCAGATCCAGGTACACTCTATCTTGGTCACCTTCAGATTTGTTCTCGCTCTTGGGTACTTCTTCCTGCCAAAGGAGAATGTTCTCCTGCAAAGGGACTGCCTGATGCAGCTACAGGTACAGGAAAAATCTCACTGCAGAGCAGCAGCATCTCAGGCAATCCAGAGTACTTTCCACAAACCTTAGAGGACCACAAATCCCATTCTCTAATTCATCCCTCACAGGGCTTTTAGGTGTGCTGAAGGAAAGGCCCCTTCTGCTCTCCTTCAATAGGTCTTTCCAGTGATAGCAGCAGCACCAGGCAAGGGTCAAACCCTCTTGTACATCTAGTAACCCCTGCCAGATTTCTTTGCCTCTCCCAGGGTAACAATCTCTCACCCCCAGCACAGCCTATCTTTCTTGTCATTATACACAGGGCTTGCTCTCACAGGCATCAACATGATTTTTGATAGACAGGGTTCCAAACAACACACTATCTATCACCAAATAATCCATGCTGTTTGCTGATGGAAACAGTAGTAGTTTATTCCAGCTGCCTGAGGATGCCTACAACAATCAGAGAATCACCTGGGTTGGAAGGGACCTCTAAAGCTCGTCTAATCCAGCCCCCTGCAGTGAGCAGGGACATCCTCAACCAGATCAGGTTGCCCTGAGCTCCGTCAAGCCTCACCTTGAATATCTCTAGGGGTAGGACCTCAACCACCTCTCTGGGTGACCTGTTCCAGTGCTCAGCCACTCTCACTGTAAAGAACTTTTTCCTAATGTCAACTCTAAGTCTGCTCTTTGATTTCAAACCATTACCCCTTGTCCTATCACTGCAGGCATCTCTCACTTCTCTCCAGTACTCACTTCTGCTCTCTTGCCAAAGCCTGGATTTCCCCACGGGCTGGAAATCCCCTTCTCTGCTCTTGGAAAAACCTCCCCCTGGCCAGATGTTTGCCCACAGTCTCCACAGAGCTGGCTGCAGCAGGGCAGCTCCCTGCAGCAGAGGGCATCTTACCGCAGGCAGGTCTGGCAGATCCACATCATCGTACAGCTCCTCCTGCTGCATCTTGCCTTTGGGCAGGTTGTCGATGTAGGCGTTGGGCTCAGAGTACTTCCTCTGCATGAGGCTGTGGAGAGGCAGGAGATAGCCCATCAGCAGGGAGCAGTCTCACTGCAGGCTGTGCTGTGTTTTGGCCATCTGAGCACAGCAGTCCTGGGGGCTGGGCAAGGCCAGATGCAGAAGATGAGGAGGTAGAGCAGCTCCCATTGCCTGTTAAGCAGCACTCACCAGGGCGGGGCTGAGCATCTCCTCTGCTCTTTCCTATTTTGCCCAGAGCTTTGGAGACAGCATTGCAGCAGCACAACCACCCTGCCCCAGTGAGCCACACTGCTGGGTGCCCACTGCCCTGCACCTCCCAGCCAAGCCCACCACCCTGCCCGTGCAAAAGCCACCTGTGCACTGCCCCTAGCACCACGGTAAGCTGCAGCTCAGGTCAGCTGCATCACGGTGGGACAACGACAAGCGCTCTCCTGTCCTGCACTGCACGGTCAGGGAGAGTGACTGAGCTGCAGGTGTGAATGTACCACCTGTTCCCACGGCAGCCAGCCTCCTGCAAGCAGAAGAGCTCTCTCTGCAGCTTGCTTCCCCTCCAGCAGCCCTGCACCCCCTCACCCGTTCCTGCCGACATACAAGAAGGAGTTCTTTGCAGCGCTCACAATGCAGGAGACCCTGTCGGCATCCACGTAGTCGTAGGTGAACTCCTCCGGGTCTGTCTTCGAACCCGACTCTGACAAGAGGAGACCCAGCCAGTGGCCCATCTCCTCTGAGGACTTAGCCTACAAGGTGATCAGACAGAAAGTGCAGGTTGCCACAGCAGCTCCTCTTGTGTGGGGAACCATGCTGGTAGCCCTCTGGCCTTGCAAGGGGAGAGATGAACTGTTGGGTGCTTAGATTAAGCCTGAGGCTCCATTAAAAGGAATTGGGGTTTTTAGCCTGGAGAAGAGGAGGCTCAGGGGAGACCTTCTTGCTCTCTACAACTACCTGAAAGGAGGTTGTAGCCAGATGTGGGTTGGTCTCTTCTCCCAGGCAACCAGCACCAGAACAAGAGGACACAGTCTCAAGCTGTGCCGGGGGAAGTTGAGGCTCCAGGTGAGGAGAAAGTTCTTCCCAGCAAGAGTAATTTGCCATTGGAGTGTGCTGCCCAGGGAGGTGGTGGAGTCACCATCCCTGCAGGTGTTCAATAAAGGACTGGGTGTGGCACTTGGAGCCATGGTTTAGTTGTCATGAGGTGTTAGGTATTAGGTAATAGGTTGGACTTGATCTCTGAGGTCTTTTGCCAACCTGGTTGATTCTATGATTCTATGAAAGAAGTACAGCTCTGTGTATGGACTGATTCACAAATTCGAAGAGAGATGAATGCAGCTCTTCAATGAACTCTTTCCTGGCATTTCTAGCAGGTCTGCATTTTCCTTTTAGTGGTGAACAACTCATCTGCCTATGAAAGTCCAGGAAGCCTCTGGAGCTGGAGGTGCTGGTGGGCAGGCAGCTTTAGTGAGGGAAGAGTGTGGGGTTTATTTTGCACCAGCAGAGTGCAGCAATGAGATTGGCAAACACACATGCAAGGAGACCCAAGCATCCCAGGATATTTATGTCAGTGCCCAAACCCCTTCCAGGACTGCCTGCACAAGGAAAAGGAAAAGTTCTGAGCCCCTCAATTTAAGAAGGACATTGAGACTCTTGGATGCGTCCAGAGAAGGGCAACGAGGCTGGGGAGAGGCCTTGAGCACAAAGCCCTACAAGGAGAGGCTGAGGGAGCTGGGTTTGTTTAGCCTGGAGAAGAGGAGGCTCAGGGGAGACCTTATTGCTCTCTACAACTACCTGAAGGGAGGTTGTAGACAGGAGGGGGTTGGTCTCTTTTCCCAGGCAACAGGCACCAGAACAAGAGGACACAGTCTTAAGCTGTGTCAGGGGAAGTTGCTCAAGATGAGGAGAAAGTTCTTCACAGAGAGAGTTCTTGGCCATTGGAATGTGCTGCCCAGGGAGGTGGTGGAGTCACCATCCCTGGAGGTGTTCAAGAGGAGATTGGACATGGCACTTGGTGCCATGGTTTAGTTAGTCATGAGGTGTTGGGTGCCAGGTTGGACTTGAAGATCTCTGAGGTCTTTTCAAACCTTATTGATTCTACAATTCTATGGAAGGGAAGAGTCTGAAGTGGGAGCAGAGAGCATCAAAGAGAGCCCCTTGCTTTACCACAGTCAGTATCAAAGTCCCAGCTGCAGTGAGCAGCCTGACATTGTGCAAAATGAAGAGTGAAATGTCATGCCTTGAAGTCAGCTCTAGCAAATAGCCACATGCACTTCCCAGTAGTAGGGAATGGAGGTTCCACCTGAAGCAAGAGGTGGGTGGATGCAGCCATCTTTTGCTTTGATTTGAAGAGTTAAAGCAGTAAGCACAAAGCAAAATTCAGGGCAAGCAAATCCCAAACTGGAAAGTATATTTTAAGCTTCCAGTCTGTTTTATTTAGCAGAGATTTCAGTCCCTGGGAAGCCTGCCAGCCAGTCTGTACATTCAGTCTGACATCCCAACAAAACACAGATTCTTCCATTCACAAAAAGTCCATTTTCCCAGCACCTCTTCTTCACAGCTGTAATTAGGCAAAATTCATAGACACAGGCATGCCCTGAATCAGAAGCTAAACAAAAACACCTTCAAGCTTCATGGCAGGCCCTTGAAGTCAGTTGTTCAGCTATAAATATTCCACCCACTGGAAAAATACAGGAAATTGCTCACATTGTCCACCTCCTACTGTAATCACGCTGTCGTCAGAGAGAACTAAGATTAGAGATAAACAGCCCTGGATGCAGGCAAAGGAAAGTGGCAGATGGAGATGAATTCACTTGCACTTTCCAGGGGCAGATCTGTGAGTGGTTTACTTGGGATGCATGACCTGTGGCACTCTGTTTTCAGAAGATGTTTCCTGTGCCTCCTAACCACAGATTTAAATCCTTAAAGCACCATTCCTCCCATCTCTACAGTGCACCCCATATGACTTAATCATCCAAGGTTATCTTACAGCCAGGGGAGAGAGATGGGCACCTCCAGAGAACTCTTCATCCCATCCTAAGATGAGTGCCTGAGATGAAAGCTGAAATGTCCTCTGGAGGCACCAGCATCAGACACAGCCTGGATTACCAGCTAGGTGGGAAAACTCTAGGTGACCACAGGCAGATGAAAGGCCCAGACTTCAGGTTCTCTTTAGCTGGACTGGAGAACCTCCCTGCATTGAGGCCTATTTAGACTCCCAAGATGAGAACTTGAATCATAGAATCATAGAATTGTTAGGCTTGGAAAGGACCTTGAGGATCATCCAGTTCCAACCCCCCTGCCACGGGCAGGGACACCTCACACTACAGCAGGTTGCTCACAGCCACATCCAGCCTGGCTGCAAAAACCTTCAGGGATGAGGCTTCCACCACCTCCCTGGGCAACCTGTGCCAGTGTCTCACCACCCTCATGGGGAAGAACTTCTTCCTGACATCCAATCTGAATCTACCCATTTCTAGTTATGTTCCCCCTAGTCCTGTCACTACCTGACACCCTAAAAAGTCCCTCCCCAGCTTTCTTCTAGGCCTCTTTACGGTACTGGAAGGCAACAATTAGATCTCCTTGGAGCCTTCTCTTCTCTAGGCTGAACAGTCCAAACTCCCTCAGTCTGTCCTCACAGGAGAGGAGCTCCCGCCTGCTAACCATCCTTGTGGCCCTTCCAGCACGTCCAGATCCTTCCTTTTAATAGGGGCTGTGGAACTGGACACAGTAGTGGACAAAGCAGAGGTTTGTTGGAGGTGCAGCCCTTACCTCCAGAAGGACTCTTTCTTCACCGTTGTGCAGGATGCGGAAGGAATAGAGATGATCAGGGCTGGGCTCTGGGACAACCTCACAGCCTGCCAAACTCAGGGGCTGCTGAGCCAGCTTGCTCCGGTTCTTATCCTGGTAGAAGTGGAGGTGACCATCTTTGATCTGGCACCAACGAGACCGCCACTGGCTGTTCACTAGCACATTCAGGTAGCCTGCAAGCAAACACAAGGTCTCAGGCACGCATTTCCACCGTGTGAGGAAGGGGGATCCAAACCCAATGTGAGTTCTGAGATCACCACACAACACAAAGACACAGATAAGGGCAAAGAGGAAAAGCACAAACTGTCCTACCCATAACAAAAAGGGTGAAAAAGGTAGGAATCTGTTCAAAACAAGACCCTTGAAATTCAGGTTAGGTTTGGAACAGCAAGTTGGCTGCAGATGGTTGGATAAAACTGGTCCCAGATGGTGAATACCAGTGACCCACACAACTCTCTCCCTGCTGATTCCAGCAGCCTGGGCTGATGCCCAAGAGTAGCAGCACAGAGGCCCTCTATGTGCATGTCTAGTATCACCTGCACTTCCTCTTGGGCTACCTTGCAAGCTATTGCCCACCCTTGTGAGCTTAATGTGTAAGAGACACCACAATCCACATGGATTTACTGGCACAGACTGAGCAACCTCCCTAGGAAGGACAGCCTGGCACACACACATCTGAGGAGGATGATGTCTGGTGCTCATCCTACCTTGCACACCAAGACCCAGCCCTGAGACCAAGTCCCTGCAGAGGGGCTCACGCTGCCACTTACTTGAAGTCTCCAGAGATCTCTCTGGGCTATCCAAGGAGCTGGATTTTTTCCTCCCAAGGTTCATCAGGTTGCTCAGTTTCAGGCCAGTTGTGCATTTCTTCTTAACTGTGAGAAAAGAAAAATGCATGACTTTCCCAACTCACAGCCATACACACAGCCTGCTGTCCCAGCTGGGTGTCCTGCCCCAAAGCTGCCTGCACTGCTGCCCTGCACCCAACAGCAGCACACACATCCTTGGCAGACAGCAAAGCTGCAGCTCAGGGACAGGGTGTGACTCTCCAAAGCCCAGGGAGATGACGAGCAAGATGCCACCAGCAATCCTACTTAAGTGATTTGCCAGACTATCTATATTGCTTTAACCTTGGGCTAGCTCTGACCAAACACCAGCTGCTGCAGGAGCTGTGGGAAGTTTGTTTGCACAGATCTTGTTGTGCAGGTGCCAACCTCCCTTCACTTTGTTACTCTACAAAGAACTGCATTAAAAAAACTCCAAAACATTACCATGAATATTTACTGTATCAAAACCTTTGTCCTTCCTAAAAGAAGGACTTCAGGTGGGGAGGGGGAAAGCTTATGCCTGAAGAGCCTCTTCAGCATTTTCCTACTGAGCACATCAGTCAGTGTGAACATGGCTGTGTAATCATCACATAATCCTGGTGAGAAACCAAGTTGGATGTCTTTAGTTCAGATTTTCCTTCACACTCTAAGCACAAAATCATAGTATCATAGTATCATTCAGGGTTGGAAGGGACCACAAGGATCATCTCATTCCAACCCCCCTGCCATGGGCAGGGACACCACACACTACATCAGGCTGGCCAGAGCCTCAGCCAGCCTGGTCTTAAACACCCCCAGGGACGGGGCCTCAACCACCTCCCTGGACAACCCATTCCAGGGCTTCACCACTCTCATGGGGAAGAACTTCCTCCTCACATCCAGCCTGAATCTCCCCACCTCCAGCTTCATTCCATTCCCCCTAGTCCTATCACTACCTGAGATCCTGAGAAGTCCCTCCCCAGCCTTCCTGTAGGCCCCCTTTCAGATACTGGAAGGCCACAATGAGGTCACCTCAGAGCCTTCTCCTCTGCAGACTGAACAACCCCAACTCCTTCAGTCTGTCCTCATAGGAGAGGTGCTCCAGCCCTCTGATCATCCTTGTGGCCCTTCTCTGGGCCACAAGGATGATGAAGTCCTGGCCTAAAGGGACTCAGCAGCCCACTCCAGTGAGTCCCCAGCATGGAGTTCTTTTTTTTACCTCTCCAATGGGTGCCACTATCCTTCTAACAGAGCATCTCCTCTTTTAATGTCCTTACTTGCCCCAAGTTATAGCTGAGGAATGCAGCTTACAGCTCAGAGTGTGATGCCCTAGTGTGAAGGTGTAACTGTCCCCCTGGAGACAGCTCAGCATTTCACACAGGTATTCCAAGTTCCTCTGCAGAAATCTGAGGAAAGTCACTTAGGTTGCATTTAAGCCATCTCAAACTGTCCCTAAGTGGCTTGCCCAGAGTTGTGCAGAATCTTTGTGGTAGGGCAGGTATCACACCCAGGTTTCTCAAGCCCTATCCCAACTCTGTAACTAAGCAATCCTAACACCCACCTGTCAATTATGGGGGGAAAAGCACTGAAATAAAATTCACAGGCAGGGAATCCACCTGCAGCTTTCACCTTGCAGCAGGGCAGTGTGAGGTGGCAGTGGCAGGAGAAGCTTACAGCAACAACCCTTGCCACATACAGGCTCAATGTCCTGGTTTCCCCATGATCCCCAGGGTGAGGGTTTACCATCTTTTGTCTCAGCTGTCTCTGGGTGGCCATCTGTGCTGCTCCCACTCTCGGAGGCTGCAGAGTACCTCTCAGATACATCCACCTGTCAACAAGCACCAGACAGAAGCTCCACAGATGCACATGAGCCATTCTTCCAGCTAGCACCTGCCCTAAGTGTCTTTTTCCCCCCACCCAAATTATGAGGTCCCACCCTCTCTGTAGCAGATTCTTTCACACAGACATCCCCTGCCCACCCACTCAGACTGTGTTCTTCCCATTGTTTCTGAGCTCAGCATGGGCAGATCCAGCACATGAGCCACCCCAGCTGGGCTCACCTAAAAGGAGAAGCTGTGACACTATTGGTGCCACCCTGTGGTGCTGCAGCCTGGCTGGTGGTGGCATTTGCCAGTCCCTGTAGGAGGGTGTGGGCAGAGGAACCACCTAGGTGCCCAAACAGGTCCAGTTTGGGTGTCCATCAGAGGCTTATGAAGATTTATTTCTCCTACTACTGTTCTGGAAAAGGCTGCCCTCAGGGGAGTGCCACTGAAACCTGAACTAGAAACTTGTCCAAGTCCTGGCATCCAATGTTCTGTATCCCTTCCAAAGTTCTCAGTGAGCACAACTGTCCCACTGGATGAGATAATAGCTGCTGCCCTGTATGGATGGGAGCCCAATGCTGAGTCAGTCTTGGGGGGGAGATATGGCAACAAAATTAAGACTGCAAAGGAAAATGAAGGTTGTCCCAGTCACACTCCCGTCCAGCTGCTTACGCTCACAATGGTCTCTGCTCAGATAAAATGACTACATCTACCACTGTTGTTTAAGAAAGGAACAGAGTGGAGAAGCCCAAGTGCTCATTCTCTCTGTAGTCAGGGTGTACCTTTGGGTAACTGAGCCGCTGTGAATCTGGGATGTACTGGTTGCCTTCGCTGCCTCCTTCACACAGCAGCCCGCTGGTCTCCTGGATTACCTGAGCAGAAGGGAAGCCATAGCCTGTGAGACAGCTGCAGTAACAGGATCAATATTTATTCCTGACCCAGGACAGGCAGAACCACAGCAGACTGGGTTTACACAACAGACCCACAGTTTACACTCTCTCTGACCCCAGGGACTTCCTTGGTGCGGCAGCAGGCAGCCAGCAGAAATTGATGGGCCTCAGTGAGCCTGGGAGAAGCTACCAGCAAGGGCAGCCCTGGCACCTCACAGCTCTGCTGCTGCCCCAGGCTCCATGAAGGCTCCTTCTTCTGCTGTCATCTCAGCAGAAGGGCCACATCTCCCCCTGTCCTCAGCCAATTCACACTGGGCACCCAGCCCAGATATCCCTCCTGCTGCAGCAGCTGGGCTGGGAGATCTTTACGCAACCACCCATGGACAGAAGGTGGCAGGGAGCTGCAAGGAACTGTAGGGAGAGGCTATCCCAGGACATGAAAATGAAGTGGTGTATTTGTATATGGGCTCGTGGTGAGGAAAGGAGCCAGAGCACAGGACTGAGATAAGATACCATCTCTCAACAAAGCCAGGGAGAAGCATAGGAGCACCACTAGGGCACGCCCTGAAGGCACCACTGACCCTGAGCCACTGCTCTGCCTGGTCTTTACTCTGCAGCCCCAGCACGATGACATCAGCGTTCATGGGGATGATTTTCAGCTTGTGCTCCTTCTTCTTCACTTGCTTTTCCTTGTGAATGACAGTGCAGCCCAGCAAATTCACATCAAGCTGAGGGCTGTGGTCTTTGGAGCTCTTGTAGCACTGGGAAAGGAAAGGTGAGGGCAGGTAAGAGGTTGAGAAGCTTTCTCTTTCACACACCAGCATGACCTCAACCCTAGAAGTGGTTCAGTGCAACAACATGTATTAAGTGCACTGAACACAGGAAGGTCCCATAGGTCCTACAAGGCTTCAGTGTCTACACAGACTATGCACAGGACATCTGCAGGTGTAGAGATACACCTGTATATAGTCTGAAATACTTCTCACAGGTACCACTAGAGGGTCAAGTATGTGGCTAGCCAGTGGGACAAGCACCCTTCCTGCTTAACCACCTCAAAAAGTTTTCCCCCAAAACATCCCTAGGCATTTTGGGAGTTTGAGACTTTGGCCCTTGTGCCCCCTTGAGCAGCCCCATGCCCTTTTCCCTGCTGAAAATGGTATGAGATGCCCAGTTCTGCTGTACATGGTTTCTGGAGCACTGCTAGTAGCACTTTGGTCTCTGCCAGCTAATTAATGTGGTCTGAGGCGCCACTTCCCTTCCCCGTTCACCAAAACAGGTTGTTTCATGCAGAGAGTGGAGGATCTACCCACCAGCAACCTGGTGTCCTTGATAACACACAGCTGTTTTGCCCACTGTCCCAGCCACTTCTTTCTCCACAGGAAGGCACAGATTCGGGCATCCTTCATCAGCTCGATGGTGGCTTCCGTGGATGGCCACTGATGAGTTGCTGATTTGCCTTTGTTGCTTTCTTCCTCGTCGTAAGACTCATAGGAGCTACTAACAGCTTCACCATCTTCTATAACAAAAGCAAAGCTCCATCATTAAATACACTTTTAAAGACAACTGCGAGCCTGTTGCTTGCCTCAGCCATGCTCACACATGCAAAAGCTTCCAGCGCAGGGATATGTCTTTTGAGGCTCTCCTACAGGAGGATAATCAATAGAAAAACAACTCAACGACCCTCCTTTCTAGCCCACTATTAACCTCATTGCAATGCTTTGTGCCTAGCAGTCTCAGTTAGCAAACACTCAAAAGACACTTCTCAGTTGACTACAAATTTGAGAGCATTCCCTCAGACGTTTTCTGATGGTTGCTGCATTTTTTTCTTTCCCCCCTTCGAAGATGCTTTTTCTACTTTCCACTTCCAGCCAAACATTCACAGTTTTTAAGGCAACAGCAAGACACAGTCAGCCCTTGGCCTCTGAATGTCAAAAGTAAAGATGGTATTTGTGAGGCCATGCAGCAAGCCATCACCTATTGCATTCGAGGTGCCACTCCACTTCTCCTCTCTGGGTCCCTCTTTCTACTCAGCACCTGAGGGCCAGCACAGGGCTTTCAGGTAATGACACTGTTGCAGCAGCTAGGAAGTGGCAGCTGTAAATAGCAGTAACCACGTTTTTCATGCTCATTCTTAAGCAGATTGCTACACGTTTAGGGTGAGTTGGGATTTGCAACACTCAGCTCCAATCATTGTAGGTTATTGGGGATTTCAGCTGATAGGAGCAGCTGGTGATGGGCACCAGACTTGTCAGAAGCAATTAATGTGTTCCTACTGACTACAGGAGAGTCTGCAAGGCTCTGCTGGTGTTTATAGTACAGCTCAGGTAAGCTCACATAGCAAGATGGCAAGATTTGGGCAGCAGCTGTGCAGGGTTCTGCTTCCTTGTCCTACCCAACAGCACAGAGGAAATATCGTTCAGTACCTTTCACCAGAATTCAATCTCATTTTGATTCTCATCAAATGTTAATAGCCACATGAAAGCAGTATCAGATTGGTAGGGAAAAAAAGAAGAAAAGCAGCTAGAAAAGAGGAAAAAAAGGCATTAGGAGCTTCACTGAAGCACATTTCTTAAATCTGGTTTATTTGTTCTTAGAATAAAGGGAACTGAGATGCAGCAACAAAGCTACAGCCTTACCCCCAGTGAAATCTCCCTCTCTAACATCCCTCAAGTGATCAAAGCTGCACTAATTACATAAACTTAGTAAAAAGGCAAACACTCCCCTTCAAAGCCTCTGAATGGTGCTGACACCACATTACTGGCTCACCATCTCCATACCCTCAATGCATCCTTTCGGGGAAAAGTCTTTCTCCCCAGTGCATTATCACTATGCAGACCTTGGCCACAGGCAGCCTGGGTGGAAATTCTGATGGAGTTAAAAATGTGTTGGTTTCTCATCCCCACAAACACCAAGAAGCTGAACCTGTGCACTGATGTGGACCCTTCCTTATGCAGCAGCAGCTAGGATGACTAAGGGAACCTTATCCTCTAAATCTCACCCTTGTCAATGTGGGGCTTATCACCAGCTGCCCCTCTGGCCCCTTTTGGGTGCCTGCTGCCCCTCACCTAGACTTTAAGGTGTCAGTCTGCTACCTTTCTCCTAAGGGAATAACACTTTTCTTCCCTCCTCTCAGGGGAAGCCCTAGCTGCTCTTTTGTGCATCACCCACAACCACAAGTACCTCATGAGATGTACCCTCCTCTACTTGAAAGAGCTGCTGTTGCTGCTCTCCTAGTGACACTGCTATGGCTCCAGGAAGGGTGCTTGCCAGCCTGTGTAGTTGGCAGACTGGGAGCAAACCTTGCTTGGGTGACTTGAGGAAAGTTTAGGCTCGAGGTGAGGAGAAAGTTCTTCACTGAAAGAGTAATTGGCCATTGGAATGTGCTGCCCAGGGAAGTGGTGGAGTCACCATGCCTGGAGGTGTTCAAGAGGGGATTGGACGTAGCACTTGAAGCCATGGTTTAGTTATGAGGTGTTAGGTAATAGGTTGGACTTGATGATCTTTGAGGTCTTTTCCAGCCTGGTTGATTCTGTGATTCTGTGAACACTGTCATGACTACAAAAGCTTCTTTAGTCCAAAATCATACAGCTGCTCTCCATTCCCACCTTCTGGCAGGCTCAACTAAGAGCACAGTTTTATCCTCTCACTGAAGCAACACCAGTGGCAGCCATGTCCTTGGATGCCTTCATCTAATCCACTTCTGCTTTCCTGTTTGTCCTCCCACAACCTCCCAGGCAGCTAAATCAATACCATGATGCAGCAAGCTCCAGCCAGAGTTGCACCTGCCCAAATAGAGCACCTTGAATGTGCACTGAACAGGTACTTATCAATACAGCCAGCATTGCCACACATCAGCTCCACATCAGTGGCCAGACCCAGGAGAATAAAGGGTAGGAAAGTTCTCTTCATAATCATCTTGAGCACGGGAAAAGACACAAAAACCATCAACATGGGCAGAGAGAGAGGGGAGAGGTGGTTATCCTCCATGCATGTAATGGGCAGTGAGAGGGGGAGGCACCTAATCATCTCTGCTAAACTCGAGTTGTTGGAGTTTGGTTTCTTTTACTTGAACAAAGAAGGCACTTCAGGTTTGGAAAGCATGCCATACCCATCGTTATCGTGGCATAAATAACACCCTCAGTAACCTGTAACCCTGGCCTGGGTCCAGCCGCAGCAAGCCTACCAAAAAGACCTGCACAATCAAAAGGAAAAGAGAAAAGAAGACAAAGAAAGAAAGCCACAGATAAGCAAATGAGGAGAACAAAAGTGCCAGTCCATCTCAGCTCCACATTCCCCCCTCCACCACAGGTGAGGCTGTCCCAGCCCTGCTGCCCAGCCAAACTTGAAATAGGGGCAACCTTTTCCCAACCCATCCTCTCAAACAAGGCAATGCCCTTGAAAACAGAATCATTGTAATTACAATCAGCCAGGGCTGATGAGCTGTTCCAGTTAGAATGATTGCTCCAGTTGGCAGTCCCTCGGTTTCACTCAGTTTCTTATCACACCCTTCAGTTATGCAAACGCAGAGGAGGACCAGGATGATAAGGGTTTAACACATTTAGGCCCAGGAGGAAAGGGAAGCCGCAGCATTTGCTGGAGCTGTGAAATGAAAGGCAGAGGCATCCCCAGCAGAGGGGTAGGAGGGAATCCTGCTGGTGGAAGTGGGACCCCAAGACCCAGCGGTCTCACCTGCCCACTTCATTTGAATTAACTCACCCATGGCCTCTCACAGTGCCTCCAAGTCCTACCTGAATCCTCTGCTTCCTCAGCCCATCTGGAGGCTGGCCTTTCTTGGCAGGGCACCCACTGATTTTAGTGTGTTCCTATTTTTGGTTGATTTCACTCCCCTCACTTGTTTGGAGATGCATGGGTGTCTTCCAAAGCTGGTGCTGTAAATGCTGTCACAAACACCACCAGCAGCTCCCTGGACCTTCCCTACCCAGCTTGTGGAAGACAGCAGTGAGCATAGAGGGTTTGAAGAGATTACTGGGGTCAGACTTTAGCATCTTTGGCCAGGGCAAACCCATGCATGTCTAGACTGCCCTTTGGCAACAGCAGTCACACCAAGGTCTCAAGGCAATGAGCATCGCTCCACATAGGACAGGTGTAGGTACTATTGCCATCTGATAAGGTGAAGGTAGAGAAAGGGATGTGGAGCCCCCTTTTGTACTCATGGAGGCAATGGACAGGACTGAGACCTGCAGGTTTGTCCACGTGCCATGGGATTTGGAGTCTGATCTCTTGAGGCAAACCAGAGCAGCAATAGCTTCCTAGCATTGCTACCCAACCACGGCACAGCATGCCATGCTTCATCCTTTTCCAAGCCCCTGCAGCCACCTCCTGCCACATCCCTACTGTCCCACATCTTCCACTGATCCTTTTTCTCTCTCACCCCAGGGCACCACCTCAAACGTGAGGCTGCCAAAAAGCACAGAGATTCTGGTGGACATGCTGCTGCCTCCCTTCTCACTCAAACCACCTGAAAAGCCATTTGCACTGTAGCACACCAGGCAGCTTGTGGAGGAGAAGGGACCTGCTGGGGCCTGCAAAGGGGACTGGTGGTTGAGCAGTCATGGGAGACAAAGGCACCACACACCTCAGCTGAATGAGACTGCCTGGGCTTGCATGCCCCATCGCTGCTCACTTCACAGGCTCCTGTCTTCACTTCTGGCTGTGATACTGCCTGGTAAGCCATCAAGCTCACTTGTCAAACAGCCAGAGGCTGCCCATCAGCACCTCAGCTACCTCATTTCGACTTCTCCCATCACAAGGGTTTCTTCTCTCTTTATGCTGGGCTCTGATCTTGTTCCCTTAGGCATCTGACTGGCCTGGATTTCAGTGTTTGGTGGCTGTGTCTGCACCTCTGAGCAGCAGGCTACCAAGGTAAAGCAAAGTTTTAAGCTGGGTGTGTACTTACTGCTTCTGCCAGCCAAGGCTCTGAATGCAACAAGAGTTGATGGAGTTGCCTGGATAACACAACCTGGATTTCCCAGCACACAGACCTGTGGCCACACTCCAGCTAATCCAGGCTGTCTTTACATTCCATGGCTCTTAGCATGTTATTTGCTTTCCCAGTGTTGGCAGGGGGGGGGGAATAAATCCTCTATCTTACAGTGTAAGCAACTGGAACCTCCTCATAAGGATGAGGCTGCAGTGACCTATGCTGCCATCATGCCCTTGAGCTCCAGACATCACAGCTCTGACCTCAGCCAAGCAAAACAGAGCTGGAACCACACTACACATGGCAGAACTGGGGGGAGCTCTCCACCATGCCAACTGACATGTTTCACCCTGGCTGTGATGAGTTTGCACCTTCTCCCACCTGAGCTGGGCAAGATCTTCCTGTTCACTGCTGCAGTGCAGTTGAAAGGGGATGGTTCAGAGGCATGAAGATCTTTGTACAAGTCCATTTTTGGTGTAGCCTAGGCCCTCATGAGGACACTGACCCTCACCGAGCTATGAGCTGTCTAGAAGCACAAAGTGCAGTGAGAGCTGCTGGGACACATTGAACCTTGGCCACTTCAGAGGCACTAGTTGGTCCTTCCCTGGCAGGGAGCTTCAAAGCCCAGTGGCTGAGAGGACTCAGCTTCTCTCATAGGCAGCTCAGATTCCACAGCCAGGGGTCAAAGTCCAAATCTTAACTCTCAGCTATTTGCTTGCCTTGACTCTCCTCGCTCAGCTCTGCCCCATGCCACAAATGACACTGCACCCCCCTCTGCTGCAGTTGAGGCTGATGAGGAGAGATCTGGCTCTGCAGCAGAGCAATGTCATCTGCTTCATTTGGGCTCAAATGGATTACAAAGTGATGACAAGATCAGCTCTGCTGTCAGATCAGAGGAAGGAGATTTCTCATGATGGCTGTTCATGCAGGATGATCTTGAAAAGCAAGAATCTGGGAGCTCAGCCTTTGTGCAGCAACATCCTTCTGAAGGGGCAGGGAGCTCACAGGTGCCAGGTACAGTGGCAGAGCTGAGGACATGGCTGTGAGCTGCCAGCTCAGGCAGCAAGCGTGTGCAGAGACAGCACACACGTTGTCCCCTCAACAGTAAACATGGAATCAGAGCTACAGATGGTTAAAGTGCCACAAAACACAGAGCTAAATAAACAGCCAATTATAAAAGCTGTTATCATGTCTAACAGCCCAACAGAGACATGGATTTTGAGCCCCAAAGGGACGATTAGAGCATGAGGACATGGACGCAAGCCATCAGTGTCACCACTCACTCTGGAGCAGAAAGCTCTATTTGCCCAGGGGACACGAGGATGATCAGAGGGCTGGAGCTCCTCTCTATGAGGACAGACTGAGGGAGTAGGGGCTACTCAGTCTGGAGAAGAGAAGGCTCCAAGGAGACCTTATTGTGGCTTTCCAGTATCTTAAGAAGGCCTAGAAGAAAGCTGGGGAGGGACTTTTTATGGTGTCAGGTAGGGATAGGACTTGGGGGGAAAGGAGCAAAACTAGAAGTGGGTAGATTCAGATTAATGTTAGGAAGAAGTTCTTCCCCATGAGGGTGGTGAGACACTGGCACAGGTTGCCCAGGGAGGTGGTGGAAGCCTCACCCCTGGAGGATTTAAGGCCAGGCTGGATGTGGCTCTGAGCATCCTGATGTAGTGTGAGGTGTCCCTGCCCATGGCAGGGCGGTTGGAACTGGATGATCCTCAAGGTCTCTTCCACGCCTAACAATTCTATGATTCAAGTTCTCATCTTGGGAGTCTAAATAGGCCTAAATGCCAAGGAGCTTCTCCAGTCCAGCAAAAGAGAACCTGAAGTCTGGGCCTTTCATCTGCCTGTGGTCACCTAGAGTTTTCCCACCTAGCTGGTAATCCAGGCTGTGTCTGATGCTGGCGCCTCCAGAAGACAATTCAGCCTTCATCTCAGGCAGCCTAGCTGCCAGAAAACCATACAGAAAGAGAGAACCCACAATGGTTTATACCATTTCAGAGTGACATTATATTAACTCTGGTGTACTACTTATTTCTCTAGGCAAGTGAAAACCTTGAGAGACTCAGTAGTCTGTTCTTTGCAGCTGGCATTAGGGCAGTAATACCAAGGGTGGCCAGCATCAGAAAAGCTGTAAGAAATAGCTTGTGCTTTTGTTTACTCATTCTTCTATACTGAAAGTCCTCCATCTCCCACAGGAAAATCCCCTTCCCCCCCTCCAAGAGTTAGCTGTGATGTACCATTTACAGAGACATCATAGGGCTCAGCCTCTTCGTAATATCCCTCCGGGGATTCGATCTTGGGGACCGGAGGTTGCTTTGTCTCAGGAACCTGCAGAACAAATAAAGGAGTAAAAGGAGCAGGGTTTAAGGTCAAAGCAGATCCTGGAAAACAATGGGGCACCTAAACTTGCTGAGATGACAGGGAAGAAAGAGGCTGCTGAGGACTTCCAGGGCACAGCTGGCTCAGATATAAAGGAGTTGTTTGAGTCTCTTGTATAATCGCTTCATAAATGTTATTTTCTTTAATATTGCTGAAAGCCTTGGGAAGATCAACTCACACATTTCCTCAAAAGCAGTAACTGCCACCCACTGGCCTTGCTGTGAACTGGGACTTCTGCCTACTGCACTGACCCCCCCTGAGCTGCTCATCATAACTGGGTACGATCCTCTGTGCTATTGATTACCTTCACAGGGAGCCAGAAGGGCAGACCTTTGGTGCAGTCCTGGCTTTACACTGAAAGACAAGGCCTGAGTGGTCACTGCTCATGTCTCCAAGTCTCTGACTGAGAGCAAACCAGCAGCTTAAAAACCTCTGCTTTAGGAGCTATATCAAGAAGCTTTAATTGTGCTCTGAGCATAAAATGAAGGAAACAACATTGATGGAAAATAAGTCTTTGAAAAGAGTCCAAGTGCTGGAAAATCCCTGTGGTGCTTGCCAAACCCCTCCCTAAACACAAGCAAGGGCTGGCAGGAAGAGCAGTGCCTTGATCCTTTAGAAACACCAACACAGGAGGGGAAGAAGGAAAAAAAGACAAAAAAAAAAGAAGAAAAGGGAAGTTAAGAAACACAGTTTTTACTTTTCAATAATCTACATTGCTGTGGAATGTGAGGCAGCAGAGCTGAAGGCCACAGTAGGATGAGTGCACAGCTTATACTCTTCCCCCAAATATGTGGCATCCATCTCCCACCATGACCTGGCAGCAGCATCCCTGTGTTGCCCCAGAGCAGTGTCCCCTCTCCTCACCCAGGTCAAACCACCCCCAGTCATCTGACAATGGTATGCTCTGGCTCACAACACTGAGCTGGCTTCTGACCCAGACCTGGGCAAGGCCTGCAGAGGATGTTCAGTGCATGAAGGGCTAAAGCCCTACTCCTCCCAGGAGGACAGGCAGAGGAGCATGCTTCTCTCTACAGAGATAGCAATGTTAGAGGTCATGGATCACACATGTTCCTTCATGCCAGCCCACAGGATTGCTCCTGGTGGTCTAGAGGGGCCAGCTGGACACCAGCATTGCAGGGCAGTCCAAGACCAAACCAGTCCCTGTGCATGTTTAAAGCTGCCCTGGATAGTTCCATTAACAGGTAGTGCTGCCCACTAGAAAGGCAGCTTTGAAAGAACAGAATTTCTGGCCAGCAGCTGCCCACAAAGGGTCCCCCTGCTGCTGAGGCTATGGGAGCTGGCTACCCTGAGTGCACTGGCCCAAATCACGTCTCTGGTCCCACGTGGGCGAGCTGCCTGTGCCTCTGCCAGCCTTGCAGACTTCTCAGCTGTCTTGGGTGAGGACTCCTACTTTCATGGGTGTGCTGGATTCTACTCTGCTCTGGTGAGACCCCACCTGGAGTACTGTGTCTAGTTCTGGAACCCCTATTACAGGAAGGATCTGGAGGTGATGGAGCATGTCCAGAGAAGGTCCACGAGGATGATCAGAGGGCTGGAGCACCTCTGCTATGAGGACAGACTGAAGGAGTTGGGGCTGTTCAGTCTGCAGAAGAGAAGGCTCCGAGGTGACCTAATTGTGGCCTTCCAGTATCTGAAGGGGGCCTACAAGAAAGCTGGGAAGGGACTTTTTAGGGTGTCAGGGAGTGATAGGACTGGGGGGAATGGAACAAAACTAGAAATGGATAGATTCAGATTGGATGTTAGGAAGAAGTTCTTCCCCATGAGGGTGGTGAGACACTGGAACAGGTTGCCCAGGGAGGTGGTGGAAGCCTCATCCCTGGAGATTTTTGCAGCCAGGCTGGATGTGGCTCTGAGCAACCTGATCTAGTGTGAGGTGTCCCTGCCCATGGCAGGGAGGTTAGAACTAGATGATCCTTGAAGTCCCTTCCAACCCTAACAAATCTATGATTCTGAGCTTGGTATTCAGAGACACATCATAGTATCATAGTATCAGCCAGGGTTGGAAGGGACCACAAGGATCATCTAGTTGCAACCCCCCTGCCATGGGCAGGGACACCTCACACTAGATCAGGCTGGTCAGAGCCTCAGCCAGCCTGGGCTTAAACACCTCCAGGGACGGGGCCTCAACCACCTCCCTGGACAACCCATTCCAGGGCTTCACCACACTCATGGGGAAGAACTTCCTCCTCACATCCAGCCTGAATCTCCCCACCTCCAGCTTCATTCCATTCCCCCTAGTCCTATCACTACCTGAGATCCTGAGAAGTCCCTCCCCAGCCTTCCTGTAGGCCCCCTTCAGATACTGGAAGGCCATAATTAGGTCACCTGGGAGCCTTCTCTTCTGCAGACTGAACAGCCCCAACTCCTTCAGTCTGTCCTCATAAGAGAGGTGCTCCAGCCCTCTGATCATCCTTGTGGCCCTTCTCTGGACACCTTCCAGCACCTCCACATCCCTCTTGTAATAGGGGATCCAGAACTGGACACAGTACTCCAGGTGGGGTCTCACCAGGGCTGAGTAGAGGGGGAGAATCACCTCCCTTGCCCTGATGGCCACACTTCTCCTGATACAGCCCAGGATCTGATTGGCTTTGTGGGCTGCAAGTGCACTTCCCTCCAAAAATCTTACAGGTTTAGGAGCTTGTCCTGAGGCACTAAAGAAGCAAAACCAAACCCAGCCACTCCAGATCTTTACTTTATGCATTCCTCAGCCAGGGAATGTGTCTGCAATTGCCACCTGTGCAGCCAGCTCATATTGTACTATGACCACAAACAAATTGCCTACAGAAAAGAAACACTGTGGATTTATGTGACAGCATCCCACAAGTGTCAGGGAAGGGGCTGCTCTGGTTTGTTTCCTACAGACAATGGAAGCCAACAGGGACTAGGTGGGACTGCACCTCAGCTGCCTCAGAGCTATTTTTTCCTCTTTTCTTTCCCTAAAGCCATGGAGCTGCTTTGTTTCTAAGTCAAAGAGTATATAGTGTGTTATCTAAGCTGGGCTGGCCCTTGCAGAACATTTGCCTGTCCTGTTACAGCACAATGGGGCATGCAAATAAAAGCATCTTGGGCCTCTGCATCCGCATCATGGGACTGTCCCTGTGGATGGCTGTGGAAAGCAGCAGAGCTGCCAGGGCTGCCACAGAGGAAAGGTCACTGACGTCCAAGCACAGCCTACAGGGCTCATTGTTTAAAGGTTGCTTTGGGACAAATCCAAGGGCATTAGTGCAATCCAGCTGGGCCACCCTTGTTGGGTTGCCCACTGACCACTGGTATCAGTGAACTTTATCATCAAATTTGTCCTGTGCCACAAAAGGCAACAGCAGAGGAGCATCAGAGTACCTCAGCATCACCAAACCACAGAAAACCCACAGAGCTAGGATAGATATACTCTGATGTCCTCTCCCAGTCTTCCTAACCTCCTGTGTAAGGAGTTGTGCACCCTCCTGCACTGCCCAGGTGGCTCCTGCCTGCTCCAGGAACAGCAGACAGACAGAGGAGATTTACTTCCCCACAGCAGCGATTGCCACACACAAACTGGGACCATATTAAAGCCCTCCACAGCTCCACTCCTTGAAGGAAGCTCAGATATCTTTGCTGCTGACAGCTCACTGATGCTCAGATGCTCACAGCAAGGAGGTACTTGACTGTTTTGTCTGAAAGTTAGTTCCAGTGTTAAGCAGGTGGAAGAAGCCAGCTCCCAGAACAGGCCTGGGAGAAGACAGATGTTTTAGGTATCATTCTCAGCTAAATCCAGGAGTGCTGTTCCTAGTTCCTTCCTGACAACCCTATCAGAAAGCTGAGCTGCACCAAGCACAACCAGAGATGCCTCAGGGACAGCTGGCTGCTGCTTCACTGCACTTCACTGAGCTCCTCCTGCCCACCTCCCTGCCACAGCCACCCCCTTTGAGAGCTTTGAGAGCCCCAAAGCCAAACAGCAGTTCCTGCTCTGGTCAATGCTCCCAGGTGACTCCAGCTCCAGCACTGTATCCCCAGCTGGTTGTGAGGGGAAAGCCTCTCTGGGACTAGAGCAGTTCCCAACTGCCAACCACACTGTGCTCAAGAGTGTGTCATCTGCATCCCATCTGATCTTGTTTCCCCAGCTCTTCCAGCTAACTCCAGCAGCTGAGCCACACAGTCCCCTGGGCAGAAGTCCTAGGGCCTCACCCCATGTCCTCCTTCCTGGAAAAGAAGCAGATCCTCCTCTATGGTTGACAGATGCACCACTCTGTACTCCTCCATGCCTCCCCCTCCTCCTGATCCTCCTTTCCTTTCATATCCTGAAATCACTACAGTGACTTTCCCACACTGGCTCAGCCACTGAACAGCAACATTGGAGCTCTCAAGGACCAGTCTCCCTCTCTAGGACAGCCACTCTGGCTTGCTTACACAAAATCTCACTGAAAGCTGACAGTGTTGAACTGGACCTTGGCTCAGTTGGTAGCTTCCCTATGGAAAAAATCTACAGTGCCAGTGATTCCTCCTCACAGACCTGGGGGCTGTGCAACCAGTGTGAGGCTCTGCCAGGGAGGGAGGTCCCAAAAGTAAAATCCATACATACCTTTGGAGGGGGGAGCTCTGGCAGGCTCTTCTGAGGAGGGGACAAATGCAGTCCTGAGTCTCCATTGGTCAAGGAGTTTTTCCTATCCAGTGCTGCAAGGCATAAACACAATGATATTGGTGACATGTGGCATTTCCCAGCACAGCAGTTGCTTCCCAGAGCTGTGCAGGAACAGAGAGGTGCTATTCCACTAGGAGGTAGAGTGACAGTTACAGGCGGTGCTGCAGGGCAACCATGTCATTGCAGGTCATACTCAGGAATGTGGCACTAGGAGCCCCAGCAGAAGAGCTGGCCTCTGGTTTTAGGGCATGGCCTCTGGTTTTAGGAGGCTCAGGGGAGACCTTATTGCTGTCTACAACTACCTGAAGGGAGGCTGTAGCCAGGAGGGGGTTGGTCTCTTCTCCCAGGCAACCAGCACCAGAACAGGAGGACACAGTCTCAAGCTGCACCAGGGAGAGTGCTTGCCCATTGGAATGTGCTGCCTGGGGAGGTGGTGGAGTCACCATCATTGGAGGTGTTTAGGAGGAGAATTGATAGGGTGCTTGGTTGCATGGTTTAGTTGATTAGGTGGGTTGGGTAATAGGTTGGACGTGATGATCTTGAAGGTCTCTTCCAACCTGGTCTGGTCTGGTCTGGTCTGGTCTGGTCTGGTCTATGCTATGCTATGCTATGCTATGCTATGCTATGCTATGCTATGCTATGCTATGCTATGCTATGCTATGCTATGCTATTCTATTCTATTCTAGGGAAGTTTAGGCTGGAGGTGAGGAGAAAGTTCTTCACAGAGAGAGCTGTTAGTCATTGGAATGTGCTGCGCAGGGAGGTGGTGGAGTCACCATCCCTGGAGGTGTTCAAGAGGGGATTGGATGTGGCACTTGGTGCCATGGTTTAGTAGTCATGAGGTGTTGGGTGACAGGTTGGACTTGATGATCCTTGAGGTCTTTTCCAACCTTATTGATTCTATGATTCTATGTTGTTCCTTCTAGAGGGATGTGGTGGGTTGAAAATCTCCCCCCTACATGAAATTTGCCAGACCAGCTCAGTTGGAAGCCGATGAAGGCTGTATTTACAAGCAAAACTACAATCTACAATGGAATGCACTGAAATGCAATGAATATGTACAAAATATACAGGACTTGCAATATTTACAGGCATTTACAATTGATAACCAGAACAAGAAACCCCCTGGTCAAAGACCAGGAGAGCTGCATAGCTTCTCCCCACCCTGCTCCTCTCCCCTGTACACAAAAGGGACAAGAGACAAAGCAGAGAAGTTGTTGTTAATACCAATCACAGCAAAAGCAATGTAGTCAAGGTCAATAAAGCCAGGAGAAGCATCAGCCAGAGCCAAAAAGGCAAAAAAAAAGAGAGAAAGATTGTTTTGCAAAGTAAATCTCATGGTAGATACCTCTCCAAAGGGATTGTTTAGAACTGTTATTGTTTTCCTTTGTACCCCCGAAGTGATTTATTTACATTCTACCACTTTCTGTTCAGGATCTGTGAACAATTTTAAAGGCATGGCCTAAAACTACCACAAGGGGAAATTGTGAGGCCCAGACCCACTGCTGAAACTTTAAGGGGTGCTGAGAAGCAGCATGGGCAGACAGTACACAGCACCTGGAAATCCACAGCACTTTAGTCCTTGCTAGCTCTGAGCCCTGCTGCTCCTGCTGCAAGCGGGCAGAGCAGTGGCTGTCCCTCAGCTTTCCTGCCTTCCCACAAAAAAAGGGAGATAATACCACCCTGCTCCCAGAGAGAGCTGCAAAGGTCACTGCCTAGCTGGGCTGCAGGACAGTTTGTCAAAGCCAGCCAGAAATTTAATTGCTGTTGAAGGCAGAGCTGCTCTTGAAGCAGCCCAGGCCGAACATGTGAAAGGGCATATGGCAGCAGATCTGCTCCAGGCCATCTGCACTTGCCTCTGGAAAGTCAGATTTTCCAAGCAGCTGAATGCAGAGTGATTCAGTGGCTGAAGGGCACTTGGAAGGCTCAGAAGGCTTGTCTTCAGTCCCTCTTCCCCCACCACAGAACTCCTGGGTGGCCTCAAATGAGTGCCCAAGTCCCACGACCTCCAAGATGTGTTGAAACCAGAAAAAGAGAGAACACAGGAATGCTCAGCAGCAAGTGGGAGCAAGGCACAAACAAGGGAGAAACAAAGGCCTGTGAAGGCATTACCCTGTGCAGAGGGGAAGTCCCCTGGTACAGAGTGTCTCCTGCCAGATACTTTGGGAGAAACAGGGCTAAGGTACCCAGATGTTGCAAGACCAGTGAATTCAGTGAGGGAATTAGCTCCAAGATCTGCAGTGAGCTGATGATGCTCCAGCTCCTTCAGCCACCTGCTGGTGCTCCAGCCACATCCCTTGGGCACACACAGAAACCACCAAGGCATTGCACAGTGCACAGCAGCAGTTAGCACAGTGCCTGCCTCCAAGATTTGGGCAGGAACTTTGCTGCATGTTTCTGGGCTTCAAAAATAGAAGCTGGAAACCACATCGCTTTGGTCACGTCTGGGGCTTGGAAGCAATGATGACAGCTCTGCCCTGCCAGGCTGCAGCCAGCCTCTGGCCCTGATGATACAAGAGCCCAAAATGCATCTCTTGTGACAAATTGCTCCCCCACGATGCAGATCTCCTGGTCATCAGCACTGGCTAATTTCAGTAAGTCAGGAGGGACACATGGATCATAGGATCACAGGATGTTAGGGGTTGGAAGAGACCTCAGGAGATCATTGAGTCCAACCCTCCTGCCAGAGTAGGACCACAGAAACTAGCACAGGCCACACAGGAATGCATCCAGATGGGTCTTGAAAGTCTCCAGAGAAGGAGACTCCACAACCTCTCTGGGGAGCCTGTTCCAGTGCTCTGTGACCCTCACAGTGAAGAAGTTCCTCCTCATGTTGAGGGGGAACCTCCAGTGCTGTAATCTAGATCCATTACCCCTAGTCCTGTCACAGGGTGCCACTGAGCAGAGCCTGTCCCCTGCCTCTTGACCCCCAGCCCTCAGCTATTTATAAACATTGATTAAATCCCCTCTCAGTCTTCTCCTCTCCATACTGAACAGCCCCAGGGCTCTCAGCCTCTCCTCATAGGGCAGTGCTCCAGTCCCTCAGTCATCCTGGTAGCTCTCTGTTGGACTCTCTCCAGCAGATCCCTGTCCCTCTTGAACTGGGGAGCCCAAAACTGGATGCAATATTCCAGGTGAGGTCTCCCCAGGGCAGAGTAGAGGAGGAGAAGAACCTCCCTGGATCTCTGGGACGCATTCCTAATGCACCCCAGGAGCCCATTGGCCTTCTTGGCCACGAGGGCACATTGCTGTCCCAACAGATACCATCTCCAAGCAGCTTTTGTTTGCACCCCATGAGCAGGACTGCTGGGTATCTTGTAAGGTCCAGAGTAAAGCAGGTAAGCCTATGTCACAGACTGATCATAGGGAGATCCACCTGATTACATTGCCTATGCCATATCTAGAGGCTTCTGGTGAAGGTTGGCCTTTTCTGTAAAGGACCAAGTAGATGTCACTCTCAGGGTGAACACTTTCCATCAAGAGTAGCTGCTGAGGCTATTGCTACTTTTGGAATGACCAGAAACAGGGCTGAGGTTTCCTAAAGCCCCAGAGTGGGGCAGCACAAACCATTGCCAGACCCTTCAGAAGTGGTGGCCATCTGTTCTTGACTCTCCAGCAAACCTAGCAATCATCCTGCTCAACTTCACCATGCCAGGAAAATAATGTTTGATTTCTCTACCAGCAGCTCCTCCTCCTCCCACCAACTTTGGAGGACAGGATGGAGACCACAGATGGAGACCACAGCTTCTGTCCTCACCCTGCTGGAAACCTGCCCACCTCCACGTACTCCAGCAGAGAAGAGCGGGATGAGATGCAGCTGTGATTTTCAGGCTCTGTGCAGGAAGAACCATCCCTTTAACCTTCATCCTGATAAAATCCCTGGGAGATGATGAGGGGACAAGCACCTGATGCATGCTTTCTGTAGGGAGGGTCCACAGAGCATGTGTGGACCTGCTGCTACACTCATCAGCACCACAGCTCACAATCTGTTTCTTTATTGGACAGGGAGGGAAGGAGTACTTTTTCCTACACAAGCTTTAACAGTTTGCAGGTGTCCTCTGATCAACATGTCTCTGCAAAACCTGGCATTTGAAGGCAATTTAGAAGAGGGAAGGAAGAAGAAAAGCCACCCAAGGTCCTGCTAAATTTCTTACCTGCACTAATTGTTGCTTATCTGTGGCCTCTATTCTTTGTGAAAGTGAAAGTCTCCTGGTATTTGGGGCAAGAGGACCACAGTGTGCACCATCAGGAGCCCTACACTGCACATCCCAAACTTCTGTACCTTCATCCCTCCTCCCAAAGCAGATGGCATTTGGCTCACATGAACTTGCAGGGTACAGACTTGCTGTGTTTCTCAAGCAAATACTTGAACATGTCCAGAGAAGGGCAGTGAGGCTGGGGAGAGGTCTGGAGCACAGCCCTGTGAGGAAAGGCTGAGGGAGCTGGGGTTGCTTAGCCTGGAGAAGAGGAGGCTCAGGGGAGACCTTGTTGCTCTCTACAGCTACCTGAAGGAGGTTGTAGCCAGCTGGGGGTTGGTCTCTTCTCCCAGGCAACCAGCACCAGAACAAGAGGACACAGTCTCAAGCTGTGCCAGGGGAAGTTTAGGCTCATGGTGAGGAGAAAGTTCTTCACAGAGAGAGATTGGCCATTGGAATGTGCTGCCCAGGGAGCTGGTGGAGTCACCATCCCTGGAGGTGTTCAAAAAAGGATTGGATGTGGCACTTGAAGCCATGGTTTAGTTGTCATGAGGTGTTGGGTGATAGTTTGGACTTGATGATCTCTGAGGTCTTTTTCAACCTGGTTGATTCTATGAGATGAGATCAAGCAAACAATGGTGCCTTCCTCACTCACTGCAGTCAGTTTAATTACTGTGCCACATAAAGTTCAGCTTAAATACTTACTGATGAAACTGGAAGTAGATATGCAGTGAAATATGGCTTTTGCAGAACTAGCATATTTTAAGGCTTAGAGGGGAGGGCTTTTGGAGCTGATACATTAATACTTTGGAAACTATTTCACCCTGTGCTGCTAGAGCAGGCTTGAGCACAGCCACAGTGGTGAAGAAATCTTGCAGGTCATGAGAGGCCCTGCGAGCCTCAGCCACAAAGTTGTGGTCACCACATCCCATCAAAAGCTTCTGGTGAAATGAAGTAGATAAAAGGGTTAAAAGGAGCTGATTAGTCACTGGGAGATCCATATCACAGCCCCTGGCACCAGCAGATACTAAGATCTCCTTTATCTGCCAAACCTGAACGGGCAAGTCCCACCACTGACCAGGCAGAGACCCCTCCATCCAGTTACAGAGGTGGGAGCAGGGCTGTACACCCAGCTGCAGCTATGGCTAAGATCCCATACATGTGTCTCACTGACTTCAGCCTTTCCAAATAACTCAGAAGTTTTACTTGGAATAGGGAAGTTGTTGAAAACAGAAAAAGAGAGAAGTGCCAGGTCCCACAGGGAGCAACTGAGTGGGTAGGCTCATGGCCTTGATTGGGAAAAGCCTGAGGTGAAAGAACCAACTCTAAAAATAAATGGTCTGAAATTTGCCCCCCAGTGTGTTTTAAGCACACTGGATCAGAGCAAGTTCTGGTTTATACTCCCCCAAACAAGGGCTTAAACAAAGAGATACTTCTCTTGCTGCTCACCTGCTGGGAGGTATCACTCTGTTACAGAGCATTACAGCATCACTCAGGGATCACATTAGGGCTGCACAGGGAATCTGGGAGGACATGCTGTTTGCAGGGGTATCTGAAGTTAACCTAAAGTCAGCTGTAGGGAGCTTAAAAAAGCAAACCAACCAACCAAAAGTCCCAACCACAAAACAATGAAACCAGAGCCAACAGCTGTGCAAGTGAAGCTATCCCAACTACTGCAGGACCAGCATGTCAAGAGCAGGCTGCCCCGAGGGTATCCTTTTGCCTCAGAAACTTTGGGGCAGGGTCAGCTCCTGAGTAGGAGTGCATTAATGAGATATGTGTCACTGACAATCTCACTCCACACAGTTATCAGAAACAGCTTTTGTGGCAAACACTGGAACAGGTTGCCCAGGGAGGTGGTTGAGGCCCCATCCCTGGAGATATTCCAAGTGGAGCTTGACAGGGCTCTGGGTAGCCTGTCTACAGTTGAGGATGCCCCTGCTGACTGCAAAGGGGGTTGGACTTCCAAGCCAGACCATTCTATGATTCCATGAACTTCAAAGATCAAGGACATTTTTAGACAATTACATTCTTTGCCATGTTACAAATTCAAAACCTGGGAAATCTAAATTGGAAATGAGTATTTTTATCTTGGTTTAATTTCTTGGCTTATACACCACAGAACTCTGGCAGCCCCTGAGAGATGAAAGTGCTCCACCCACACAGATGGCCAGGGTGCACGCTGTGCCCTGGATGAGGCACTTAGTGCCATGGTTTAGTTGATGAGATGGTGTTGGGTGATAGGTTGGACTTGATGATCTCAAAGGTCTTTTCCAACCTGGTTAATTCTGTATTCTGGACTCACCTTGCAGAGCTGAGATGGCACAGACCCCCTGGACTAAAGCAGAGTCATGAAGACACATGCTTTCAAGGTCTCAGAGAGGTGAAGTGACTTGTTTTGTGGCCAAATGAAACATGAAGGCTTCCTTAAATACTTCAGGCACTGGAGCTTTAGGCCTTAGAAGGCAACGTTTTTATCCCAAAATACCGTCCTCCAAAGTGCTACTTCCAGGAATAACCTCACAGTGTTGGCTTGGACCACTGCCTCTAAGGGAATGTTATGAAAACAGTAGTCCTTCCACACCATCAGCTGCCTCAGCCCTCAGAGCTTCCAGAGGGGCCTCCACCGCTAAAGCAAGGCTCTAAGGTATGTGCCTTCATCGCCCCATTAGACATCATGCAACCACTGGAGGTGCAACCACAGGAGAAGAGGAGGCTCAGGGGAGATCTTATTGCTCTCTACAGCTACCTGAAGGGAGGTTGTAGCCAGCTGGGGGTTGGTCTCTTCTCCCAGGCAACCAGCACCAGAACAAGAGGACACAGTCTCAAGCTGCACCAGGGGAGGTTTAGGCTGGATGTTAGGAAGAAATTCTTCACAGAAAGAGAGATTGGCCATTGGGATGTGCTGCCCAGGGAGGTGGTGGAGTCACCATCACTGGAGGTGTTTAAAAAAGGATTGGACATAGCACTTGGTGCCATGGTTTAGTTAGTCATGAGGTGTTGGGTGACAGGTTGGACTTGATGATCTCTCAGGTCTTTTCCAGCCTTATTGATTCTATGATTAACCTTCAGCTCCTTACCTTTGTCTTGCTTCTCCTGGTCCCCCTGCTGTTTATGGATGGTCACTTTGTTCATATAAATATATTCCTCATCTCCACCTGCAAGCAAAGGGAAAAGTGAACTCTTGACCCACACCACACTGCTTTCACCTTGCAGTTTCCCCACAAAGGCAGATGTAAAGGCTCTGCCTCTGCTGGGGAGAACATGTTGGTTCAGGCAATGCACATTAAAAAAACAACCCCACAACAAAACAATAATAAAAAGCAGAGAAAACTAAATGTTTTCTAGGCAGGAAATTCCATAAGCTACAATTTCTACTTAAACATTAACTTGGCCAAAGAGTACATCCTGTGTATCTTATAAAGTGGATTAAATAAACTTAAGGTTTAATAAGGAAAACAGAAAGGAGCAGGAATCTTGGGAATCCTTTGCTTGCAAAGTTGGACACACAACTCCAGCAATTTTACATAAACAAGCAGAGGTCACTGCAAAAATAATCTCCATTTCATATTCTCCTTCTAATTTTCATGTCTCCACTTCCCACCAATCTCCATGGAAAAGTTGCTTCAACATCTTTGTGGGTGCCCTGGACAGTGGCATTGAGTGCACCCTCAGCAAGTTTGCTGATGACACCAAGCTGTGTGGTGCAGCAGACACGCTGGAGGGAAGGGAGGCCATCCAGAGGGACCTTGACAGGCTGGAGAGGTGGGCACAAGCCAACCTCATGAGGTTCAACAAGACCAAGTGCAGGGTCCTGCATCTGGGTCGAGGCAACCCCAGGCACAAATACAGGCTGGGCAGTGACTGGCTGGAAACCAGCCCTGAGGAGAGAGACTTTGGGGTGCTGGTGGACAAGAAGCTCAACAGGAGCTCTCAATGTGCACTTGCAGCCCAGAAAGCCAATCAGATCCTGGGCTGCATCAGGAGAAGTGTGGCCAGCAGGTCAAGGGAGGTGATCCTCCCCCTCTACTCAGCTCTGGTCAGACCCCACCTGGAGTACTGTGTCCAGTTCTGGAGCCCCTATTACAAGAGGGATGTGGAGGTGCTGGAACGTGTCCAGAGAAGGGCCACGAGGATGATCAGAAGGCTGGAGCACCTCTCCTGTGAGGACAGACTGAAGGAGTTGGGGCTGTTCAGTCTGCAGAAGAGAAGGCTCCGAGGTGACCTCATTGTGGCCTTCCAGTATCTGAAGGGGGCCTACAGGAAGGCTGGGGAGGGACTGCTCAGGATATCAGGTAGTGATAGGAGTAGGGGGAATGGAATGAAGCTGGAGGTGGGGAGATTCAGGCTGGATGTGAGGAGGAGGTTCTTCCCCATGAGAGTGGTGAAGCCCTGGAATGGGTTGTCCAGGGAGGTGGTTGAGACTCCATCCCTAGAGGTGTTTAAGCCCAGGCTGGATGAGGCTCTGGCCAGGCTGATCTAGTGTGGGGTGTCCCTGCCCATGGCAGGAGGGTTGGAACTAGATGATCCTTGTGGTCCCTTCCAACCCTGACTGATACTGTGATACTATGATACTATGACCCCACAGCAATTCCCAGGAGACTCCACCACCCCACCCTGGGTTTTCCTCGCCCCTACCGCTGGGCTTGGTGTAGACTCTCAGGAGATCGGAGAGGAAGCTCTTCTTCACGATGGCAGTGCTGCTCAAGTTCTCCTTGTCCAGGATCCTCAGAAAATCTTCAAGTTCTGTAAGCAGCTGCTCGAGAGCTACAACAGCAACAGAGACAACTGTTGGCAAAGCAGTTGGGTGATGTGCCAGAAGAGGACATAGATTAATCCTCTGCCCAGGAACAATTCAGATTGCATTCTCCAGCTGGAAATGTCTCTCCAGTCTTGAAAAAAACCCCCACAAAATAGTGAGTTCCAAAACCAAGAAGTCTTTGATTTCCCTGAACATGTTCATACATCAGTAAAATCATAAGTAAATACCTATTGTTCCCATAGGACTTTTTATTCAAGGGAGGAAAACCTTGAGGCGTTTTGAGCATTAGGGCTGAGATTACACAAAAGCAGCATCTGGAGTCCTTGAGGCAAACACTGTACAAACCACATTTGGACTGGGATCTACCAGAGACCTTGCCTTTTGCTTTGTCTTTCCATACCTTCTCCTGGAGGTGTTCAAGAGGGGACTGAACGTGATACTTAGTGCTATGGTTTAGTAGTCATGAGGTCTTGGGTGACAGGTTGGACTGGATGATCCTTGAGGTCTTTTGCAACCTTGTTGATTCTAGGATTCTATTCTATGATTTTTTTCCCTCTGTCTGAAATGATTTGAAAATGCCTCTGTGTTTCTTAAAAAAAACATACAGACAGCCCACTCCAAACCCCCCCCATACATGAATTCAGCAACTTCCTCAGGCTGGATGTGAGGACGAAGTTCTTCACCATGAGAGTGGTGAAGCCCTGGAATGGGTTGTCCAGGGAGGTGGTTGGAGCGCCGTCCCTGGAAGTGTTTAAGACCAGGCTGGACGAGGCTCTGGCCAGCCTGATCTAGTGTGGGGTGTCCCTGCCCATGGCAGGGGAGTTGGAACTAGATGATCCTGGAACTAGATGACCGACTGGACAGATGGGCAGAGTCCAATGGGATGGCATTCAACAAGTCCAAGTGCCGAGTGCTGCACTTTGGCCACGGCAACCCCATGCAGAGCTACAGGCTGGGGTCGGAGTGGCTGGAGAGCTCCCAAACAGAGAGGGACCTGGGGGTGCTCATTGACAGCCACCTGAATATGAGCCAGCAATGTGCCCAGGTGGCCAGGAAAGCCAATGGCATCCTGGCCTGCATTAGGAATAGTGTGGCCAGCAGGAGCAGGGAAGTCATTGTGCCCCTGGACTCTGCTTTGGTTAGGCTGCACCTTGAGTCCTGTGTCCAGTTCTGGGCCCCTCAGTTTAAGAAGGACATTGAAACACTTGAACATGTCCAGAGAAGGGCAACAAGGCTGGGGAGAGGCTTTGAACACAAGCCCTATGAGGACAGGCTGAGGGAGCTGGGATTGTTTAGCCTGGAGAAGAGGAGGCTCAGGGGTGACCTCATTGCCCTCTACAACTACCTGAAAGGTGGTTGTAGCCAGGAAGGGGTTGGCCTCTTCTCCCACGTAACCAGCACCAGAACAAGGGGACACAGTCTCAAGCTGCGCCAGGGGAGGTTTAGACTCAAGGTGAGGAGAAAGTTCTTCACCGAGTGAGTCATTTGGCATTGGAATGTGCTGCCCAGGGAGGTGGTGGAGTCACCATCCCTGGAGGCGTTCAAGAGGGGATTGGACGTGGCACTTGGTGCCATGGTCTAGTCATGGGGTCTGTGTTGATAGGTTGGACTCAATGATCCTCGAGGTCCTTTCCAACCTAAGTGATACTGTGATCCTTGTGGTCTCTTCCAACCCTGACTATGATACTATGGTGATCAGAGAGATCACTATACCACATGGAACTGAAGACCCCAGACTAAGCAGCATCTCAGCCAGCCTCAGGAAAACCTGCTGCACCACAGACATCCTGGCATACCTGCAGCAAGTGACTCAGGCACACCACTCCCTAGCACCAGCAGCTGAACCAGGCCATTAGGTTTGTTTTGCTCCTAAGGAGGTGCTGCTCAGCTTTGCCACCGACAAATCACTTCCCTGACAGGGCTCATGCTGAAGCAATTAATTGCTTGCTTTTGTTCACACTGAAGTTTATCATGGGCTAATTAGCAGCAGTGGCAGGAGCCTGTTCCAGGCAGGAAATAACAGAGTATTATGTGGAGAGAGGAAGTGCAATGCAAGAACGATGGCGTGAGGGAGAAGTGTGTTAAACTCAGCCCAGGCTGTTCCTCCTTTGGAGGCTCCTCCATCACTTCCTGACCCTAAGGAGCTGCAGGGCTGACGGGCAGCAAAGCTTGGGTTTGCCCCTGCCAGGCTGTAAAGTAGGCTACCAAGAGAAGCATAGCCTGCAGGTCGAGGGAGGTGATTCTCCCCCTCTGCTCCACTCTGGTGAGACTCCATCTGGAGTACTGCATCCAGTTCTGGAGCCCCTATTACAGGAAGGGTCTGGAGGTGCTGGAAGGTGTCCAGAGAAGGGCCACGAGGATGATCAGAGGGCTGGAGCACCTCTCCTATGAGGACAGACTGAGGGAGCTGGGGCTGTTCAGTATGGAGAAGGCTCCAAGGTGACCTTATTGTGGCCTTCCAGTATCTGAAAGGGGCTACAAGAAAGCTGGGGAGGGACTTTTTAGGGTGTCAGGGAGTGATAGGACTGGGGGGAATGGAACAAAACTAGAAATGGGTAGATTCAAATTGGATGTTAGGAAGAAGTTCTTCCCCATGAGGGTGGTGAGACACTAGCACAGGTTGCCCAGGGAGGTGGTGGGAGCCTCATCTCTGGAGGGTTTTAAGGCCAGGCTGGATGTGGCTCTGGGCAACCTGCTGTAGTGTGAGGTGTCCCTGGCCATAGCAGGGGGGTTGGAACTGGATGATCCTTGGGGACCCTTCCAACCCTAACAATTCTAGGATTCTGTGACTCCTCAGCACACAACCAAGACATGTGGTGTACAGATAATTAACTGGGGCAATGCTCTATGCCTTTTGCTTACAGTGCTTCCATGCTGTGTGTTCCCACAGTACCCCTGTGAGTCCCAGTTCACCCCAATGAACTAGAAAAGTTTTAATATCTTGGTTTCACAGTGCAAAATACCTGAAGCCTATCTAGTTTAAGTGCTACTACCTCCAAGGTCATATCTGTGTAAGAGCAGGAGAGAGCCATCCCTTTCTTACTTCCCCACCTCTAGCCACCAGGTGACCCTTCCTTGGGTAAGAAGACTGAGAAATGAAGCATGAACTGCACTGTGAAGTTTATGTTATCAGCCATTAATTGCAAAACATGCTGCTGCTCTCAAACTGTACCAATCTCCAGTGGCTGGACTGTAAAATAGGCTAATGACCCCAGATCAATCAATCAATCAATCAATCAATCAATCAATAATGGCTCCTGAGGAGTCCTACCAACTGGAAGTGCTCCACACTTTGCTCTGTAACCTCTGCTTTCAATTAATTCTCTTCTGGTCTGATTTAGGACCAGCAGGGAATGGACCATGGCTGTATCATACAGTGTTGACTTCAGTGTTTTTGCCAGCTGCTGTTTTGCCCAGCTATGACCCACCACAACCCAGAGAAAGCAAGAATCACTGCAAGAAACAACAGCTGTCTTCAGACACTGTAAGGAAGCTGGTAGTATTTGTTGACAGTATTACACACCACTGATGTCATTAAACAATCAGCTGCATGCTTTTGGTGTCGAACACACTCATCACTAACTTCTCTCAAGCTGCAGGGACCCTGCTTCCTCCAAGTTTGATGCTCACTGAGGTAAATCACAGCCTTTCTACACTCATTCATCTACTTCAGTGACCCGCTTCAGAAAGTTTGAGTCAGTTCCTGCCAGTCAGGCCAGGTGTACAGAACATTTGTGTGTCAGGAACAGCCTCAGAAGAAAGAACAGAGAAGATACCTAACCTTAATTTGAAGCTTCAGATGCAAGTCAGGTCCCAGCAGCTACTCACATGGGTGTCATGATAGCAGGTTTGCAGGGATGGGGATATAATTCCCATTCCCTCCTCCACCCCCACAACTGCAGAAAATGACTTTATTCTTCTCCCAGCCTTTCACAGCTAGCACACACACAAGGCCAAGTGCTTATGAATAGCACACCCCTTACAGTAGGTTACATTTTCCAGCCCACCAAAGCTCAATTCAGGCTTCTAGTGACTCAAAGCAATTCATTTAGGACAAGATCCTGGGGCAACAGAGGTCAGTGGAAAGACTCTGTCAGACTACAATGGATTCAGGCTTTAGGAACTCAAGATAGATTAATTTTGCTCTTCTTGAGTGAGAAGAAGCATCTAAACCATCTGCTTCTATGCAAGGACCACTTTGATCTCAGCTGGACACCCCCAGTCCAAACCTGATACCTGCAAAAACAAACTGCTACTGCAATGAATGTGACCATTCATACTCTCACATCAAAAGGAGAATAAGCTAATACTTATCAGAGTGATGAATGTGAGAAGTAAGAAGAATTAATGTGATGAGGGTCTGCAAGATCCTCTGTGCAACAAGGATCCCAGCAGGTCCCAGCAGGTCAATAGGACTACCAACAGCTGAGAGCCCAGTATGGCAAACCATCTCAGGATTTCAAATGCTGGCAACCACTGCTTGATCTCAGCTGAAGACCTCTCATGCTGTGGTGATGATGTATTGAACATGCTCCTGGCAAAACCAGGTTGGGGGTTATCCAAAGCAGCCTGAGACAAATGGCTCTCCCTCCAAGCTGTGTTGCTTTGCTCTCCTGTCTTAACTGTTTAGAAATCAGAGCACACAGAGATGATTCCAGCATCGAGGCTTGCTCTGCAGGGCAGTAGCTGCAGATGCAAGGAAAGTGCCTGCAAACCCCAATGGCTGTGAGCAGCACAGTAAGAGATCATAAGCAGGCAGAAGACCAAGTCACAAGGTAGTATGCATTTGAGAAACCTTCTTCCACAGCTGCATTGTTCTCCTCAGCTCTCACAGCACATCTTTGTAAACCCCCAGGTGACTTGAGTAATCTTTCTGTCACCATCTCAAATAAATACTTCCAAAGCACTTGCAAACATTCAACCTCTTCCATGGAAAACTTCATGAGGATTACCTCTAAGGTTAAGATTGTCCCTGAAGAATTAAGGGACTTGGCCAAGGTCACTGAATACCACTAGTGAACACTCTCCTCTCGAGACCCAGAGTATAACTACTCCATCTCCTCACAAAGCATGGCCACAGACACAGGGCACCATTAGATACCACAGCACAGCTCGGTTCATGGTCTTTTCCTCCATGACCACAGGCATCAGTCACTGGATAAAACCTGCAAGGATTCTTCCATGTGTGATGGAGAGAGGTCCAGGGCCATCACAGCCAACAGAAAACTTGACTGCTTTGCAGCTGCAGAGGGCTGATTATCATGACTGAACAAACTGAACTGCACAGAAAGATGATGTTTTGACTGAGGTAAGAAGGACTTCAAGAGTGGGAGTTGCAGCCAGAGCTACCAGCTTGTCTTGTATGCACTCAACTGGATGGTGAGAGATGCTCTCCCTTGGTTTACTCCCAGACAAGGTAACCATTTTAAAGGAGCTCCTGGGCAGCCCTCTGACCACAGCAGACTCTCTATGTTTATTTTATTGCATGTTTTTAAGGTTGGAAGGGACCTCAGGGATCACCTAGTTCTGACCCCCCTGCCATGGGCAGGGACACCTCACACTAGATCAGGTTGCTCACAGCCACATCCAGCCTGGCTGCAAAAACCTCCAGGGATGAGGCTTCCACCACCTCCCTGGGCAACCTGTGCCAGTGTCTCACCACCCTCATGGGGAAGAACTTCTTCCTAACATCCAATCTGAATCTACCCATTTCTAGGGTTTTTTTCATTCCTCCTAGCCTTTCACTGTCTGACACCCTAAAAAGTCCCTCCCCACCTTTCTTGTAGGCCTTCTTAGGATACTGGAAGGCCACAATAAGGTCTCCTTGGAGCCGCCTTCTTCTCCAGACTGAACAGCCCCAACTCTCTCAGTCTGCCTCCATAGGAGAGGAGCTCCAGCCCCCTGTGTTCAAAGGCTGCAACTTTGGCCACAGCAATGTGCAAAGAATTGCTCGAAACGCAACGGATCTGTTTCAATGGCAGTTCAGGGGCAGTAGGACAGCACTGAAAAGGGCTTCTTTTGGCAGGAGCCTGTGGCCTTTCATTGCAGACAGAAAGTCTCCTGCATTGCAGCAATGTCTATCCCAGTTCATATGCAGCTAGAGCCAAAAATGCAGCAGCTTGCAAAGCCCCCATTGAAGAAACGCATTCCTTGTGAAAGAGCTGCCAATTTTGTCTAACACCAAGGTCACTGAAAGGTAAATGACCATTAAACTAGATTATGAAAGCCATTCTTACCAATAATCACTGATCTTTGTCATTGTGTTACAATAACAAGCTATGTCTACATCTAATTACTTCACGTCTTGGCCTCACCAGGAAATGGAAAGAGAGGCTCAGAATGAACTTTCATTGAAGTGTTTTAGTAACCACCGGACAGGATTACTTTAGGCCATTTAATCTCAATTCAATTATTTTTTTATCAAGGTAGAGGGGCCCCAGCCACTGGACAAGGAACTGTAATAAGATACATGCCAGGACAAACTCTTTCCTCTGCTGAGATGAGAGGTGAGAGATATGGAGTATCATTTGCTGACAGGAAACAAAGGCACTGAGAGATGAAGACATTTGTCCAAGGATACGGGCATATTCTCCAGCACATCAGGAACACAACTTAGCTTTCCTGTGTCCCAGCCTGCAGACCTCACTCCCCAGTTATCATAGTATCATAGTATCAGTCAGGGTTGGAAGGGCCCACAAGGATCATCCAGTACCAACCCCCCTGCCATGGGCAGGGACAACTGCCCTTCCTTGGATCCCAAAGCATTGGCAGGTTTGCCACCCTCCTGCCAAAAGCAGGATCTGGGTTTGGCACTTTTGTCTTCATCCTTTCTAGAAGGGCCTGGGTTAAGCTGCTGGCACACAGCACAGATCCAAGCACCTGGTAAATACCAGCAGCCTGTGGCATGCCAAGCTTCAGAGACCTTGGCAAGTCCAGAGTAAGTAAAACTGATTAGACCTTCATGATTCATGCAAGTGTCAGGCATCAGAGCAGAGGGGCTCCTGAGGAGCACCTCAGTGTATTTGTGCACCCCCACCTTTCCTAGATTGCTTCCTCCATGCATCACATCCCACAGCAGCCTTTCAGCCCCCATTTCCCACTGACCAGCCCCAGCTGGCAGCACTGGGGTTCCCCAGGGGCTGCTTTGGCAGAAAGCAGTTCCTTTCTTGCCTGGGTTTCTTTTTTCCCTTCACTGCATAAAATCAATAGGGCAGCTGAGGAGCAGGCAGAGAGGACAGGCGGGCACAGAGGCAGCATTCAGGCCACTGAATAGTGAGTGCTGTCAGAAGATCAGGAGCACCCATCCCTGGCCTCCTTGGCTAATCTGGAGTCTTACAGTAACAGTCAGCCTTTGCAAGAGGGAAAAGTCACCCATGATGACAGCTAGAGAAGGCCATTCTCCCCAGCTGTGAGGAAAGGCAGATGTGTGGATGGTGACAGCTGTAACAGCTGGATGACCCCTTCACAGGGCCACCTTCCAAAACAGCAAAGTAGATCCTTCCTCAGGCAAACTCACCCTCCTCATCCTGCTGGCTTCAGGCTCTTGCAGAGGAGTAGTGAAGGAAAGGGTACAGCAGTTCTTTGGCCCTTCTGCAGCAGTTACAGCTCTGGATGCTGCCAGCTTTAGGCACACGTGGGCAGCATAATGCAGGGAAGGGCATGTGGCAAAGGGCTCACCCTAACACAGCACCAGGAAGAAGTAACGTCTCTGTGCAGCCCCAGAAGGCTGCTCCTCTGAAAAGCATCCCTGTCAGACTGAAACCCCACCAGCATTCACCAAGGCTGATCAGCAGAAAAAGCAAACAAGTGCGGACTGAAGTTGACCATCTTTGATTACCAGAACCCAGGCTCTGCTTCCCACAGGTACACCTGCACTGGCTGCCCAGCCCTGCTCCTCTCAGCTTTTCATGGGAAGAGAATAAAAAGTCCAGCCCATTGCTGCCCTGTTGAAACTTCCTTCATTTTTTTCCCACAGTAAAAATACTTATAGATACTTATTATTTATTATTATTTATAGGGGGAAAAGCAAGAAAGAAAAATAAAAGCAATCTCCTCACACACAGCAAATTGAGAAGTGCCAATAGTTACCTACTGAAAGAACCAAAACCACCCCAAAACAAACCATACAAACACACACAAAATTAAGAAATATAACTATGATAATAAGAATAGAACAGAATAAACCAGGTTGGAAGAGACCTTCAAGATCATCGATCATCCAACACCACCTAATCAACTAAACCATGGCACCAAGCACCCCATCCAGTCTCCTCCTAAACACCTCCAGTGATGGCAACTCCACCACCTCCCTGGGCAGCACATTCCAATGGGCAATCTCTCTCTCTGTGTAGAATTTCTTCCTAACATCCAGTCTAAACCTCCCCTGGCGCAGCTTGAGGCTGTGTCCTCTTGTTCTGGTGCTGGTTGCCTGGGAGAAGAGACCAACCCCCACCTGGCTACAACCCCCCTTCAGGTAGTTGTAGACAGCAAGAAGGTCTCCCCTGAGCCTCCTCTTCTCCAGGCTAAGCAACCCCATCTCCCTCAGCCTCTCCTCATAGAGCTTGTGTTAAAGACCCCTCCCCAGCTTTGTTGCCCTTCTCTGGACATGTTGCAGCAACTCAACATCTTTCCTAAACTGAGTGGCCCAGAACTGGACACAGGACTCGAGGTGTGGCCTAACCAGTGCAGTGTACAGGGGAAGAATGACTTCCCTGCTCCTGCTGGCCACACTGGTGCCTGCTCCAGGCCAGGATGCCATTGGCCTTCTTGGCCACCTGGGCACACAGAATGGAATGGAATGGAATGGAATGGAATGGAATGGAATGGAATGGAATGGAATGGAATGGAATGGAATGGAATGGAATGGAATGGAATGGAATAGACCAGACCAGACCAGACCAGACCAGGTTGGAAAAGGCCTTTGAGATCATTGAATCCAACCTACCACCCAACACCACCTAATCAACTAAACCATGGCACCAAAATAACAATAATAGTAGTAAGAGTAACAACAGTAATAATAATAGTTAACAATAATAGTCACAGTAGTAATATTAATAATAGTAATAAGAATAAGAAATAATTAATAATCCTCCTCATCATCAACCCACAAAACCCTCAGCAAGCTTCTGGTAAACCATGAACTTTCTCATCAGGGCATCACCTCCTAGATGAAATAAAACAGAAGGTAAAACTCACAAACCCTAGACAAGTTTAAATCCCTGAAAACAAGGAAACTGTAAAACTGGAGAACTCCTTCCACAGTTTCCCCATGAAACCAGACACGGGTCAGACAGTTATGACCACTCTCACAAAGGTGTCTGATTTTTCAGGCATGATGAGTGCTCACAAGGAAGAAAGACACACACACACAAAAAAACCCAAACCCAAACAGCCAGCCTGCTCCTATTGATGCACCTAAAATGCAGTACTGCCTGGCTTCACACTCACGTCAGGGGCATTAGGCTTGTCTTTGTTGTGAAGTATGAATCATGGAAGGAGAGAGGCAAACAATGTCTCTCCTCGGCTGTGGGCTGTGAACTGTGCTGATGAACCCAGGCAGCTCTGCGTGGGCTGCTCTGGAAGTTTGAACAAGACTGGTATTGAGAAGCAGCAGCTCCAGCCCAGCAACTCTGAACTTTAACCAAACGGCAGCAGAAAACACACACAAAGCTTTGCCTTTTTTTTTCCTTCCACTGAGCTGAGCAAACAACAGACTTCTCTTCCCTCCGCTGGAAGGTGGGAAACAGCATCCAAGAAAAATTGAGAAAGGAAAAGGAGGAGGAAAGAAGAGAGGCAAAACATGAAAACTACTCTTTTGTAAGGAGTTTTCACTGAGCAGCCTTGTGTTTGAGTGCCATGGTGCTCGGCTAGATGCAATAGAGGGTGTGCACATGAAACTCTGGGGGTGATACAGTGACCTCTGTCTCTGCAAAGGGTCTCACCCTTCCCATGATGGAGCACTGGAGGCCTCACAATGCCAAATTTATTGGCTGTCATCTAAGAGATGCCAGCACCTCTCCCCTTTGTAGCATGCTGTATAGGCAGACTGTCCATCAAGCTCAGAGGATCCCTACAGTGATGGAACACAGGATGTTAGGAGTCAGAAGGGACCTCTGGAGATCTTTGAGTTCAACTCCCCTGACAAAGCAGGACCATAGAATCTAGCACAGGCCACACAGGAATGCATCCAGATGGGTCTTGAAAGTCTCCAGAGAAGGAGACTCCACAACCTCTCTGGGCAGCCTGTTCCAGTGCTCTGTGACCCTTCACAGTGAAGAAATTCCTCCTCAAGCTGAGGTGGAACCTACTGTGCTGTAGTTTATATCCATCACCCCTTGTTCTATCACAGGTGCAATAGAGAAGAGCCTGTCCCCTGCCTCTTGACACCCAGCCCTCACCTATTTATAAACATTTATTAAATCCCCTCTCAGTCTTCTCTTCTCCAGACTAACCAGCCCCAGGGCTCTCAGCCTCTCCTCATAAGGCAGTGCTCCAGTCCCTCAATCATCCTGGACTGCAGGTCTGTGCTCAGGTGCACAGTGATGCATCAGCAAACTGGGACATATCACGAAGCACCACGGAAAATTGCTGGGGCCTGGGGTTAATTGGACCCTCACCCTGAGAAGTGCTTCATCCTCAGCATGTGGGGATCAGGTCACCTAACCCTTGTGTAACACAGTAACTCCTGCTGGGGCAGAACCCAGCCAGGAAAACATCAGGGAAGCCACTGAAGAAACATCAGTGCAGTAGTCAAAAGGGTAAGGAGCAAACCAGATCGAGATAACTGTCAGGTAGAAGTGGATGAAGACAGACAGAGCAGAATGGTAAGCAAAACACTCTTTTAAAGGCAAATATCCCCCAAAACAGGGCCTAGTGGGCTCTCTTCCCAGTGGGGAAGAAAACAATCCCAACAGCTTGTGTGAAGCTGAAACAGTGTTTGCTGCCAAGCTGAATCCTACAGAGGCATGACAAAGACACAACTTCCTCTAAAGCTGCTACCATTCATTCCCTTCTCTCCCCACAGCCCTTTCTGATGTTTGGTTTCTTTTTTTCCCCTCTTACTCCTTCAGTTTTCAGCTATGATTGGTGGGGTGGTTTAGTTTTTCTTCTGTCCTATTTTGCTACCTTCTTCATCACTATGTGGTTGACTTTACCCGGAAGGGCTGATGACCACCTGACCTGCAAAGGACATCTGTTGTTTGCTGTCTGCTGCAATGCATAGCTCTGTCCAGGAAGGGGCTACTAGGAGGTGTCTGATCAAATACAATGGCTGTATTCAAGAAAAAGAAACATGCAATAAATAACTAAATAAATCAACTACAAGACAAGCATGTGGTGCTCTACAGCTTGAACTCAGCACAAGGAGGCATCCTGCAGCCACCTGCTCAGCCCAACCCTGTTCTCCCTTACCTTACTGCAGTCTCCTGACTAGTAGCAGCAATAGTGTGGCCAGCAGGAGCAGGGAAGTCATTCTGCCCCTGTACTCAGCACTGGTTAGGCCACACCTTGAGTCCTGTGTCCAGTTCTGGGCCCCTCAGTTTAGGAAAGATGTTGAGATGCTGGAATGTGTCCAGAAAAAAGCAACAAAGTTGGTGAGGGGTCTGGAACACAGCCCTGTGAGGAGGGGATGGGGGAGCCTGGAGAAGAGGAGGCTCAGGGGAGACCTTACTGTTGTCTACAACTACCTGAAGGGAGGTTGTAGCCAGGTGGAGGTTGGTCTCTTCTCCCAGGCAACCAGCACCAGAACAAGAGGACACAGTCTCAAGCTGTGCCAGGGGAGGTTTAGGCTGGATGTTAGGAAGAAATTCTTCCCAGAAAGAGAGATTGGCCACTGGAATGTGCTGCCCAGGGAGGTGGTGGAGTCACTGTCCCTGGAGGGGTTCAAGAGAGGACTGGACGTGGCACTTGGTGCCATGGTCTAGTCATGAGGTCTGTGGTGACAGGTTGGACTTGATGATCTTCAAGGTCTCTTCCAACCTTGGTGATACTGTAATATTAGATGGTGTTGGATAATAAGTTGGACTCAAGGATCTCAGAGGTCTTTCCCACCTGGTTAATTCTGTATTCTTTGCCTCACAAAGGTGACAACACATGCTTCTGGGCTCAGGTCTTTGCCATGGCTCCTGGAGCCAAGTCTCCTTGGTTAGGGACCATGACTGTAGCACAAGTGCTGTGGCAGATTTCTCCTCATCCTCGTTCATTACTCTGTGTGGCTATGTTTAGAGGCAAGCATTGCACTCTATCAGCAGAACAGGGGGCACACAGCTGTCCTAATGCTTGCCAAAGCCCACAGCCATGAGCCCCCCCCTCTTTCCCATGGAAAAAAGGAAGTCTGGGATACCACATTCCCAACAGAGCGACTGGGAAAATGCAAAGTCTAGTGAGAGTAACTATGGCAGTGGTGGTGAACAACGCCCCACAGTTTGCAGCACTGCAGGACAAATAGAGAATATGAACTGCAAAAACTATTTGGAGATGAATTTCTGTCTTGCAAGCAAGACATGAATTAAAGGAAGCTGCCAGATACACAGAGTTATGTTGTTTCTAATAAGAGAGGACATGGACACACACACACAAACACATGCCCACACCCTCTGAAGGCCTCACATCAAAGCCCTTTCCCACCATTCTCTGTTGATTTAATGGCATCACTTCTCCAACAAACAATAGAGACATAACAGAAAGGGAAAGCAATTATGTTTGAGAAAGCAAAAGCAAGAGCTCAGGGGTCAGAGAGAAAGACAGACATACAGCCCTGGAGAGCCTGGGCTTTTCCTTTTCACTTCCTCTGCAGCAAGGACTCTTCAAGTCACGTTGAGGCCAGGGCTGGGCCTCCGTTCCTACAGCTGAAAAGCAGAATGACTACCCAAGGCCATTGCAAGAGTGCAGGGGGAAAAACAGGTTTTAAAAGTGTCTTGAAGTATATCAGAGTAGGCTGGTGGAGGCCATGGCAATGTTGTTATTGATTGCTGGATTTCTTTCTCAATAATCTTGCTCAACCCCTTGTACAAACATTGCACACAGTCCTTATCCAGCCTCTTCAGGGTAGCCTGGGAGCCTAAATGCAAGGAGAGAGCATCATGTGGCTGAGGTACTGAGCAGTGCTGGTACAGTAATGTGCAACCAGAGATTTTTCTATGCAATCTCAGTGTATGAGCAGCAACAGACAAATTCCCCCCCCCCAAAAAAAAAAAGAAGGATAAAAATTTCCCAGAGTCACAAAAACACTCAGGTTGGAAAAGACCCTCAGGATCACCAGGTCCAAGCCAGAACCCTTTCAGGGAAGAAGTTTCTTCCAATATCCAACTCAAACCTCCCCTGGGGCAACCTGAGGCCATTCCTCTCATTGGAATTAACCAGGTTGGAAAAGATCTTCAAGATCATCAAGTCCAACCTATCACCCAAGACCATCTAATCAGCTAAACCATGGCACCAAGTGCCTCATCCAGGCTCTTCTTAAACATCTCCAGTGATGGTGACTCTATCACCTCCCTGGGCAGCACATTCCAATGGCCAATCTCTCTTTCTGGGAAGAACTTCTTCCTAACATCCAGCCTAAACCTACCCTGGCGCAGCTTGAGACTGTGTCCTCTTCTTCTGGTGCTGGTTGCCTGGGAGAAGAGACCAAGCCCCACCTGGCTACAAGCCCCCTTCAGGTAGCTGTAGACAGCAATAAGGTCCCAACAAACCACCACAGGAAAATGAAAACAAATCACCCTCTAATCTACAGACATCACCAAGGACCAAAGCTCACAGCTCACTCCACTTCTTAACAAGATTCAAAGCAAACCAGCATGTACTAAACTTCTAGTTGAGGGTTAAGAGGTGTGGAATGGGAAGGCTTAGGAAATGACTGCAAAGTACCTCAGAGGTCAAAATACAAACCCTCTCCTGCCATGAGTCATCTGTGCTCAGTGAGAATCTCCCAGCAGGGCTCCAACATCTGACACCACTGGAGGCCACAGCTCCCACCCTCCCTCCCACATGCGTGGGGAAGGCACAGATGCCAGAGGGTGACCTGAGAACAGGGCTGGATGTCCTCACTCTTACATTCAAGAGATGCCACCTTTATTCCCCTCCCATACCTCCAACATGACATTTCCCTGAAGCCAGAGTGGAAGAGCAGCCTCCCAGGAGCAGCTCCCCTCTTCACTCTGGATTACCAAAGCAGCTGGGCACCATGTGAGGCATTTCAAGACACATGCTCTGTGGGGAAACACCAATGTTGGCCAAACATTGCATCCATGCTCCAGAGAAACAAAGGCTCTGCCCTCCTTCACACCCCAAACATCACTTCCATTACTCAGGTTATCACATGCTGTTCAACTTTTTCAGTACCACTTGGTATCTCTGTTATTATTCCATGTTGCCTGTGGAACTTCCAAATGCTCACAAAAAAACAAGGAGCAGCTGCCTTGGGGAAAACAAGCATCACTCACGTGGAAAAGTCTCAGCAGAGAGCCTCTCCCATGCCACCCAATTTATGCAGTGGCTGCATCCACTTCACTCTTGCTACATGTCCCATTCAGCACATAAAAGAAACATGTCCTGATAAAGCACAAGTGACAATACTTGGGAGGAAAAATGGGGACACAATACTGGTCATAAGCCAGGAGTGAACTTTGATAACCACAGGATCACACAATGCTAGGGGTTGGAAGAGACCTCTGGAGATCTCTGAGTCCAAAGCCCCTGCCAGAGAACCATAGAATTGTAAGGGTTTGTAGGGGCCTCTGGAGATCACCCAGACCAACCCCCCTGCTACTGCAGGTATGCCTAGATCAGGTTGCACAGGAAAGTGGCCAGGTGGGGGAAAAGTGACAGTACAGAATTAACCAGGTTGGAAAAGACCTACAAGATCATCACCCAACACCATCTAATCAAATAGTATCATAGTATCATTCAGGGTTGGAAGGGACCACAAGAATCATCTAGTTCCAACCCCCCTGCCATGGGCAGGGACACCCCAATAGACCATGGCACTGAGTGCCTCATCCAGTCTCATTTTAAATACTTCCAGTGATGGTGACTCCACCACCTCCCTGGGCAGCACATTCCAATGGCCAATCTCTCTTGCCGGGAAGAATTTCTTCCTCACTTCCAGCCTAAACCTCCTCTGGAGCAGCTTGAGACTGTGTCCTCTTGTTCAGGTGCTGGTTGCCTGGGAGAAGAGACCAAAACCTACCTGTTACAGCCACCCTTCAGGTCTCCTCTGAGCCTCTTCTCCAGGCTAAGCAACCCCAGCTCCCTCAGCCTCTCCTTACAGGGCTGTGCTCCAGACCCCTCCCCAACTTTGTTGCCCTTCTCTAGACATGTTGCAGCAACTCAACATCCTTTCTCAACTGAGAGGCCCAGAACTGGAAATAGGACTCAAGGTGTGGCCTAACCAGTACAGGGGCAGAATGACCTCCCTGCTCCTGCTGGCCACACTATTCCTGAGGCAGGCCAGGATGCCATTGGCCTTCTTGGCCACGTGGGGAAAGGATGCCAGCATGCTGGATCGGCACACCACCGTATGAGGAGATACAATGTGAGCTCCTATTTGTCTCCCTACAGATTCAGGCCCCATGCAGTGTGATGGTCAGACTTGTGGAGCAGGGACTGGAGAAGCACGCATGGACTTTTACCTACTGAGATAAGCAACTTCTGCAGTGACCAGGTTCTTGGTTTGATTCATGGTGATGGATCTGTCCCACTGTCCACAGCTGCTTTGCTGCCTGAGGGAATTTCTTACAAGCAGAGAAAGAGCTATCAAGGCTAAGAAATAACCCTTTTTTTTTTTACCACCTTTAGGGTCCCAGAAGCAGTCATCACTACCCTGGGCAGTCCCAGAAGCAGTCATCACTACCCTGGGCAGTCCCAGAAGCAGTCATCACTACCCTGGGCAGTCCCAGAAGCAGTCATCACTACCCTGGGCAGTCCCAGAGGCAGTCATCACTACCCTGGGCTGGAATCTCATCACCAAACAGCACCACATCAAACTCATGGCGGTGCACAGGTTGCAAAGAGGAGGCTCAGGGTGAAACAACCGTATTGCAGCTCTGCCTTCCTCTCCAGCAGGGCCCTGCAGGAGCCCAGAGTGGGTGAGGCAGGAGAGAACCAGAACAAATAATGGCATTTATTTTTTTCCCATGTGAATTGGAAAACTTCTCCCTCTCTATCCTGACTGTGAGGCATGGGAAAATGAAAGCAAGCTCTCAAGCCAGCAAAACAACCATTTACTGGATAAAAAGGATTTTCTTACTTTGTCTGTCTTGCACTTTGTTTACATGAATGAGAGCCAGATATCCAGAGCAGGAACAATACTCTAAATTAAATCAGATCTCTGAAACCTATTACATAAATATGCCAAAGGTATCAGTAATCCTACCACAGATTTGAGAGTTGGATCATGATTTTCATTTACCATTTCAGCAGAAAATCTGTGACAAGAAACTGCTGATGAGCATTGTAACCCTTCCAGCAAATTCAGCTTCCTTGGAGCTTTTCTAAACTCGAGTTCTGAGTCTTTCATCTCCCTCTTAACAGACTTTGGAGGCATCCTTGTAGCTTGGCTATAATTTACCCAGCCCAGCATTTCTCTTTTCTCAGCACTACATGCCAATGATTACTTATGTCATCCTCATTAGCTGAGGATCCCTTCCTGCTCAGGTTATTTGGAGAGCTCTCTCATGCCCAAGGGAGCAGCACTGGCAGGCAGCAGTGGTTTGGGGTCGGCAGCTCATTGGCATTGGCAGGCCACGCTGCCCTTGCTCAAATCCATGCTGCCATGTCTTCCATCCAAAAGAAGTGAAGATAACATAGTCAAGTTTTGGTACTAATAAATTAATAGATTTTAATGAAAGTAATGACCTGAAGGAACTCTCTTTCCTTACTGCTGAGTGCAGCCTGGTAGTCCACAGCTCTGCCTCCTGTGCTGGAAGCAATTCAGTTAGGGACATGATTAGCATCTCGCAAGCAGGAACTGCCCTTGAGGGAGTTTTCAGTCCTCACAGGCATGAAGAGAGGCACATCCTCACAGCTGCTGCCTAGCTGGTAAGGAGCAGCCAGCCACAGCCAACCCAGAAGCCTTCCAGTTTAGCAGAAAAGGTACCAAATCCCACTGGCTGTTCAACTTGCCAACAGCCCAGAGGAAAACAGGAGGCAGGGCTGTTGCTTTGCCTCCTTGTCTAAGGAAGCAGTACATCTTGGATATTGCTTAGGGGGGGATCACAGACTGCCACTGCAAACACCTACTCAACCTTTTCATTTTCTTTTCACAACTTCTGCACTTAAGCTCAGGTCCCAAAGGAGAAGTTGAGGCAGCCAGGGAGCACAAAGCCACAAAGCTTTTCAATATCCTTGGTTACAAAAAAACCAACACAGAGAAGGTTTCTGTTGTAGTTTGCTGCAGTTGCATTTATTTTTTGTTATCTGCTTGCCCAGGCTTTCTAAGAAGCAGTGAGACAAAGGAATGAAATTGCCTGGAAAACCCTTCCCCTAGGTGTATTTTGTTGCAGAATTCACTGCAAACAGTTACAAATGTGATCTTTCTGAGATAAAGTGAAGGCAATTTTGTTGTACTCATCTGTTTCAGGGGAAAACCAGCACCAGAACGAGAGGACACAGTCTCAAACTGCACCAGAGGAGAAAGTTCTTCACAGGGAGAGTTGTTAGCTATTGGAATGTGCTGCCCAGGGAGGTGGTGGAGTCACCATCCCTGGAGGTGTTCAAGAGGGGATTGGATGTGGCACTTGGTGCCATGGTCTAGTAGTCATGAGGTCTTGGGTGACAGGTTGGACTTGATGATCTTTGAGGTCTTTTCCAACCTTATTGATTCTATGAGTCTATGAATAAATAAAAAAAGCTTAAGGAAAGCCAAAACCAGCAGGTGAGAGGAGGCTGAGCCCTCAAAGACCAGGCAGTTGCCCTCTGGCCCTTACCAGTGAGGTGGGCAGGTGGATTAAAATCTCCACCCTAACTGAAGGGATTTGAATTCATCTTCTCTGGATACTGCTCCACTCTCTTGTGTTATTACAGTAGGGAAGGAGGACCTGAAGTCCTATCTCAAGCAGCAACTGGGAGGTAACCACCACCCATCCTTCTGCTCCATTATGGAAAAGCTTCTAGTTGTCATCGTTCCTAGTCTTTCATCACTAAGATTTTGGTTAAAAAGAAATCCAAATACAACCTTTTGTTTGCTCCCAAAACAAGATTTTTGTCCAGCAGTCGTCCTAGGACAGTCATTTCTCTCACACTGGCACTGAGGGGAGCCTGCTGCCTGCTCACAATCACTGCCTCATGACACTTACCTACCTGAAAAACTACCCAGGGGGGAATCTTTGGCCTGGTATTGAGAGGGAAAGGGCAGGGAGTAATGATTAGCTCCACCTCAGCCTTCAGCAGGAACATCTGTTAGAGCTTCCTGGGTGAGCTGCTGAACAGGTCACACACTGCACAACATGCAGACCAAAAACCACAGGGGCAAGAGCTGCTAAGCCCTTGAGGGCTGCTCAAGCCTTCAAACTCCTCAGCTCCACCATGACATTCAAGAGATGCACAATCTCCATTTCCTCCTCAGTCTGAAGAACAACATTTCCAAGTGGGCTGTGCTAACCCATGCTTCCACAAATTCCCCTCTCCTGGTGGGGGAAAGAAAAGTGGAGCAAGGAAAATTAGAACTAGGAACCTCTCACAACTTTCCCTATCCATGGATATCCATGCTCATCCAGAGTGCTTCAGAGGCAACCCTCCAGCATGTTTTACCCACATCCTCTGTACACCTGTCTCAGGGTGCCATCTCAAAAGGGCATTTGAGGGTGAGTGTTCCATGCTGGTATAAAGTAGCAGAAGTCAAGTGAAACTCCTGATGCAGGCCAGGACACCTCAGTGAGTACCAGCATGTCCACACTGAGGTAGGTGCAGGCAGACACAGTAGGGGATAAAGGAGGGAGTGGGAGCAAGGTCAGTGAAGAAAAATCCATGTGACAACCTATATCCCTGACTGCTGCAGCGTCTCCACCTCACCCTGAGCAGGCCAGCATGCTCACACAAAGCAGTACCACACAGAGACCACACTCAGAGCCTGGAAACAGCATCTTGGGACAGCATGGTGCTCACAAGACTTCTGCCTTGATAGGTCCTTCAGACCTGGGAAAGGCTAATGTGGAGTTCAACACTTCAGGGATTTAGAAGTGCATTTTCTTCAACATTCACCCTTCAGAGGCAGCCTTTTAAGTCAAAGCACAGAGTTTCAGTGATGGGGGTTGATCCCCTAAGCTTTGGCACAGGTGTGTACCCAGCACTGACTGCTGTTCAAACTATGGCTTCACCAAGACAGGTGTTTTTCTCTTAACACACCTCTTTGCATTTAGACATCTCCTTCCTGCCTCAGCCAGCTTGCTTTTCCATTTTTCTGCCCTGTTTTGGGTGGCTGCAGGAATTTGCCCTCCCAGCTGGCACAAAGGCACGCTACCCTTCTCACATGAGTCAGCAGCCTGCACCAGGGGAGCTGTTCTTGGTAATTGAAAAGGAGTTAAGTGATTTTTGAAGCAGGAGAGTGTTTTGGACTAGTTAGCTGACTGACAGCAGGAGTGCTTCAGAAAAACTGCCTTATGGGAAGCAAACTTCAAAAGGAGAAGTGACAAGGCCAGAGTGTTTGTAGTGCCTGAGGAAGTCATTAGAATTTAAAAGGGATGCAGATTGGGCAAGTACACCAGGCTAAGAAAGATGAACTGCTGCCAAAAAAAGTTTCTTTAGCTTTCCAGTGCTCCCCAGCCCGTATTAGAGCTACAGTTTCATGAATACCTCTGCCTCAGAACAATTTGACAGACTGCTGAAAACATGAGAAAGGTGCCACCTTCAAATACTAGGTGCCTCCTGCCTCCATTTGTCTTTTCAGCTTATTAAATAGCTGTCTTGCTTTCATCATTCCCAAAGAGGAGAGGGTTTCTGCAAACCCCTCAGAGATAAGACATTTCTTAGAGGGCTTGTTTTGTGCATGGCACAAATTTATCTTCCTTCATCACAGGTTTGTTTTGGTTAGTCTTCTTTGGTTTTGAGGCAAAGCTTCAAAGGCTTCTAGGGTCCATGAGCACTGATGTTTGTGACTGACCTGCCAGGTGCTCCAGCTGAAGAGGTGTGATGTTAGTTTACAGAATCTACAGAATTAACCAGGTTGGAAAACACAGAATACAGAATTAAGCAGAGTGGAAAAGACCTTTGAGATCACTGAGTCCAACCTATCACCCAACACCATCTAATCAACTAAACCATGGCACCAAGAGTGCCATCCAGTCTCTTCCTAAACACTTCCAGTGATGGTGACTCCACCACCTCCCTGGGCAGCCCATTCCAAGGGCCAATCACTCTTTCTGAAAAGAAATTCTTCCTCACTTCCAGCCTAAACCTCCTCTGGTGCAGCTTGAGACTGTGTCCTCTTGTTCTGTCACAGGTTGCCTGGGAGAAGAGACCAAGGTCCACCTGGCTAGTCAGAGTGCAGCACTGTATGGTTTCTAGTCACCAACAACTACTACTAAACTTCTGCTGCTTTGACATCTCTGCTATGCCTCAGGAGGCTTTGTTTGACTCAACTGTTCAAACGTGAAGCTGCAAGAGCAAAACTGCAGCTGACGGCAGCAGAAAGGTTTGTTCTCCTCAGCAAGATGAAGCAGCTCACGACAAGCTCAACTTTTAGCCCCTTCCACCAAGAGGGCTCAAAACTTCAGGGAAAGCAAAAGCCAAAGCTAGAGGTCTGCAATAAAAGTCCAGGATTTGCAGCTCTGGAGTGAAGTCAAAGCTGGTGTTTCACCAGGGCCATTTCTTCCCATCGTCTGTTTGCTACCTGAAGGCATTAATGCTCATCATTTTCTTGACCCTTTCCTTCTACAGCAGAGGCTCTTTCACTCAGTGCTTCCTATCCAGGGAGAGAGACAGCTAAAATGAGTGAACAGCCCTGTGAAGGCAAACAGGGTTCCTGTTGTCTGAACAGGGTGCAGGTGGGAGATGGTGAGTCAGGCTTGAGGAATGAGCTTGAGCACCAGCCCCTGGCACAGCCAGTCCCTCCAGTCTGCCCCACTCCCATCTCTGTGGGTAGCTGCAGTTAAGGAGCTCAAGTTCCTTATCTGTCAAGTGTGCAAGAAAAGAAAAAATTGCTGGAAGTTTGGCAAGCTTAGACAAGCTTCCAGTAACACTCTGAGGAAGCCCACAGGATGTCATAACATGAAGTATTTACTGAAAACTGTCTCAGCATTCAAATGCTTCTTGTGTATGTAGCTTGAGCTATGTTGGATCCCATCTGCTTTGGGCTGGTGGATCCAACCATGCTCTCTAAGGAACAGATCTTTTCACCCTATGTCACTTATCCCCACAGGTCTTGCAGGGCCTTTCTTTCACAGGCTCCTGACACAGCTTTGAGGGAAACAGACCAATCCTTGTACAAATGCAGCTACTTCTGAATGAGGAATTACCACAAGAGGGGACTAAAGGTGCCACGTTTCAGGACACAGCAGCAGACTGGCAAAGGCATCTTGCCATGGAAGCCAAGAGGCCACTTCAATGTTTGCTCCAGGGGGTATCAGCAGTACCAACAGCCTGACTCACATGCAAGCAGCCACCTGGGTATTTGGGCTGTGAATCAAAGGCCCACTGCTCAACCTCTGTAGTCACTGGCTAGAAATGGATGTGCCTCAGCTATGCCAGCTCAATGAGCTGAAAAGATCTACCTTGACCTTTGGACTTGCACTGGAAGCTGGAGGGTTTGGTTTAGAACAAACTGGGTTACATATAAGGAACATTCTTATGAGAGCACAGAAATGCTCCGAGTATACACAAAGATCACATCATTGCTGTGCAGTCCCCACAGGTATCTTCTATGATCTTAGAATCATAGAATCATCTTGATTAGAAAAGACCTTCAACATCATTGAATCCAAATGTCAACCCAACACCACCATGGCACTGAAGAGCTAAACAGACCCACTGATGCCTACTAAAAAGGTTTAAATTAAAACACAAAAGGAGGAGGGTGTCCTCTTGTCAGGAAACTCCCAATTTCATGTGAGCACAAACAGATGGTGCAGGTATTTCCCAATCCCCATCAGATCCAGATCTCAGCTCTGGGGAATCCCAAAACAGAGGAAAACTAAGATGAGAGTGAAACAAATGTTAAGATGTACTTAATGAAATGGGAAACCACAAATCACTCCATGGTCAATGGGAAGACCAAACTTTGAAACGTTCTGGGATTTTGGGGGTTTTAAGAAAAGACAGACAACATCCACCACCCTCCAACAGCACCAGAACAGGAGGACACGGTCTCAAGCTGTGCCAGGAGAGGTTTAGGCTACATGTTAGGAAGAAGTTCTTCCCAGAAAGAGAGATTGGCCATGGGAATGTGCTGCCCAGGGAGGTGGTGGAGTCACCATCACTGGAAGTGTTTAGGAAGAGACTGGATGGGGTGCTTGGTGCCATGGTTTAGTTGATTAGATGGTGTTGGGTGACAGGTTGGACTCAGTGATCTCAAAGGTCTCTTCCAAACTGGTTAATTCTATTCTATTCTCTTCTAACAGCAAATAATCCCACTGGGCTACTGGGGCACTCTTTTAGATTGGCAGGGACTCAGAACCAAACTGAGCTCAGATTGTGCAGCACCACAGGCAACTCTCTGGGGCTGCTCTCTCACATTTTAGTCATTCCCTTACACACGTATGTATACATGCTACTATTGCTCCTCAGGCAGTGATCCCTGAGGCTCAGGTCTGGAGACTTGGGTTTCCTGAGCAGCACCATCACACACAGGCTGTTTATAATCAGAAATACCAGTCAGAACCTGGGAAACTTTCATGAAAAAGCACTTTAGTGAGGCTCCACTGACTAAAGCAGCAAGCTCTTGATGGGCCACGATTTTCTGCAAACAAAAAACCAAAAGCCTTCTGATTGCCTTCTTGCTGTAAGTGCAAGAGGATGCCAGGATCAGACTTATTTGTGCCAGCAGAGTTCCCCCAGGCCAGATCCATCAGGGCAGCTCTGACAACTTCATCCCAGAGTGGTGCTAGAAAGCCCTTACAGCTCCTGGTTAACTGCACTAGCAGACTAGGTTTATGGCCCTTTTGCATTAGCCCAAAAGCCCAAAGCAGCTGGGGATTACCAATAAATTTGAACTCCAGCTGCATCACCAGTAATCTCTTACTCTCCTAGTGACAGGAGAAGCTTGGGTATTCTTGAAGTTCATCTCCCATAGGGGCAGTGCTCTGCTCTGGTAAAGAGGTCAGTGCTGGCCAAGCCAGCCTCTATCCCGGTTCAGCATCCTGCCAGGAAACCTGCTTTGGTGCGTGGAAAAGGCCCCCATCTGGAGCTGCAGCCTGGAGCCCCCAGATCAGCCTCTTCCTGAACAACACAGCCTGTTTCAGAAATTACAGACTGCTGTAAAGAAGTGTTGCCATGGTCTCCTTTTTCTTACTACAGAAGGAAAAATCCCACTAATGTCCTAACGTGCCTGCTGTCCTTCCCTCTCCCACTGCCAACTGCACTTCCAGCAAGCACACCCTACTGGGGTGAGACCCAGCAGCTTCTGCCAGGGGCTTGTCCTGTGCTGACATTTGGGTTAGGAAACAGCCACTGTGTTCTCATTCACCTTTCAGAGGACCCTGTGGACATGGGGTCTGCTCCAATCTCCCTTTCATGCTATCCACCTCAGTTCAAGATGCTCCCAGTCCAACTGGTAAAAGATCAGGATTTGACCTCGCTGCAGAGGGGCAGCCACAAGACTGCAAACCTAACACTGAAAAACAAACATCTCCCAAACCAAGAGTCACAAGGCAACCCTAAACTTGTATTTGAAAATATTTAGGCAGGATGTCTTGCTGAGCTGAGACATCTGGACTTCAGATGGGAGCTGTGCTGAACAAGAACTTTTCAGGATGCTCATGAAGAGGGAAATGAGGAGCCCAGGACACACTGATACAGTCAGGCAAAGGGATGACTTGGAGTTGGAGCTGAAGAGCCTGGAGGAAGACATCCTGTCCAGCACATCTGTTAGACTTAACCTGAAGTGTGCCTCTAGCCCCTGCATGTACCAAGTACAGTAGAGGCAGGTGATCCGAAGGCTGAGTTAAAACCAGGCATGTCTCTTAAGCCACAACTAATAAGCCCACTTTCAGCAGCTCAGAGGAGCAGGCATTTACAAAATGCTGTACTGTTGCAACTGGCCTGTTTATGGCCCTGGTTCAACTAAAGAAGTCAAGCATATGGTTAACTCCATTCCTTGATGGCATAGCCATGCACATACAACTCACTTTTAAGCAGGTTTGTGATGGCCCTTTACTCTGCCCTAGTGAGGCCTCACCTTAGCCTAGAGAAGAGGAGGTTCAGGGGAGACCTTATTGCTCTCTACAACTACCTGAAGGGAGGCTGTAGCCAGGTGGAGGTTGGTCTCTTCTCCCAGGCAACCAGCACCAGAACAAGAGGACACAGTCTCCAGCTGTGCCAGGGGAGGTTTAGGCTCAAGGTGAGGAGAAAGTTCTTCACTGAGAGAGTTGTTGGCCATTGGAATGTGCTGCTCAGGGAGGTGGTGGAGTCACCATCCCTGGAGGTGTTCAAGAGGGGATTGGACATGGCACTCAAAGCCATGGTTTAGTTAGTCATGAGGTGTTGGGTGACAGGTTGGACTTGATGATCTCTGAGGTCTTTTCCAACCTTGTTGATTCTATGGTTCTATGTCTCTTGCTTACCTAATGTAAAAATAGATCATAGTTGTGGCTGGTTTCCAGGCCTTCTTTATTGTCCAAGTAGCATTAACAAAGGCAAGAAGGCCAATGCAGCACATACCCAGGGGACCTGGAAACACCCAGCTGGTCCCAAAATAGGAGCAGCTTGGCAAGTCGCAGCTGGAGCAGGGCCGGGAGCCCCCTCGCCAGCGCTCTGCTCTCCCAGGCAGCCCTGCAAGCAGCAGGTCAGGAGGTGCATTCCTCTGACAAAAATACTATGAGAAAAAATGAGTGAGCAGCAGCCCCAGAGCAGCCCCCTGCAGAAGCCACTGGAGCTGCACTGGCCCCATCCACCTCTGTGATGGTATTGGGACTGACAGACCCCTGGGAAAAGGACTGCTTCTCACGACAGCCCTGCGGAGTGCCTGGCACTGCCCAGGGCTCTTCGGGGATGCTGTGCTGCTGAGAAATTGTGCTAAGATCCTGGCTGCATCAGGAAAGAGAGAGATACATAGCAGCACTCATCAGAAAAAAAACAAATTAAAACCACTCTCCCCACTAAAGTCCCCCAAAGTCAGCATAAAACCAACAGCAATCAGCTCACTGCCACAGGAACAGGCTTAGTGTTATGGCAGCCAGACAAGTGGGTTCTAAAGGGCCATGTCCTATCCCCCCCAAAGTCAGCATAAACCCAACAGTAATCAGCTCACTGCCACAGGAACAGGCTTAGTGTTATGGCAGCCAGACAAGTGGGTTCTAAAGGGCCATGTCCTATCCCCCCCAAAGCCAGCATAAACCCAACAGTAATCAGCTCACTGCCATAGGAACAGGCTTAGTGTTATGGCAGCCAGACAAGTGGGTTCTAAAGGGTCATGTCCTTCTGGTAACCTTGGGAAAATCATGGGCTCTCAGTTACAAATCTGGGGGAAGATCAGAGATTAGTGTTTGCACTGCCACGTTACATCTTGGCTGTGGCTTCCCTTGGCTCCCAAGGTGCTGGAAGACAAACATGCATTTTCTTTTCATTTCAAGACAGCTGAAAGCCACAGCCTGAGCAGTGAGGAGGACTGCATGTGATTAGGAATAAATTAATAAAACATTCTTAAACAAACTATCAGAAATCCCCCATCCTCAAATCCCAGGACTCTGGGGAGCCAGAGGGATGTAGTACTGGTGAAAAACACTGGGCCAAGAAACCTAAACTGACGCTGGCACTCCACAGCAGAGCGGATCCACTGCAGCCCGCCTGCAAAACAGCCAGCAGGGCTCAGGGCATGGATTTGTGTTTCGGCATCTCATCCCAGGAAGTTTTGAGTCTCAGCAAGGCACACAACTCCAACCAGGAAGGACAGTGAGTCTTTAGTGAAATACTGCCAGTGCACCTTGGAGAGAGTTGTCTTCCACTCTGGGTTGCACTGTTTCTCTGAGGGATAGGTGTAGGCTTTCCATGTGTTGCCTTCAAGACCTGTCCCCCATCAGCTGCTGTACAATTGCCCCAAGCCCTTGGCCCTTACTTGCTTTGCATTTCTTGCAAGTGTGCAGACTGATTGATTTTTTTCTAGCCACAAGGCACGATGCAGATTGTACTGGCAGAGCTGGGTTACATCCCAGTGAGCAAGCCCTTTTTTAACAGCACAACTAACAGCAGTGACTCTGGCCTGAGCAGCATGTCCCAGAGGTCACACTTATAGCACATGAAGGAGCCCTTTTCCTTTATTCACTTCCCATTTCCTGCCCATTTGCTTCAGCTGCAAACTCCCTGTTCTCATAGCATGGGTGAGATACATGGAGAGGGAAGGAGCAATCCCTCCGCCACCACACTTCTCCTCCTCCACTGTTGCCACCTCCCATCATACCGTATGAGGACCAGGAGCCACTTCACCCTGCCCCTTCCAGGAAGGGGGTATCCTGCAAACACGATGCTGCTGCTGGGGAGCAGCTTTTCCAGGGAAAGCACAGGAAGAGATAGCAGCACCCAGAGGCGAGGCTGGACATGCAGCTTCCACACGAAATCAATGCAACAGCACAGGGGGGGACAGCCTCCTCTGGGTAAATGGCATCCCCAGGCAACTTTGCTCATTAACAGATCAGCTGCCAGAGCAGGTGGAGGAAGAAGAAATGAAATCTCTATCAGACTAAACCTCCCTGCTATGATTTTGTTATTCCAGGAGAGGGGAGGGAACGTGGAGAAGCTGCTAACCAACCAGCTAACCAGGAGGGCGCAGAACAAGGCCAGGATCAGCCCCTGTGTCACAACCAGAGCAGACTACCCCACTCCAAAGTGGCACTGGGAGCAGGCCTGGTGTGCCACTCACCCACCCTTGTGCAAGCTGTGCTGCTCCAGCCTGCAGCTAACACGAGGAAAGCTGAAATGGCCAGAGCTGCACAGGCAAACACCTCATAACTTTGGGTGAGCGAGGTGACCACAGCTAGGTTCTCTTCGCTGCAAGCATCACAGATCAAAAGCCCTTTCCTGTGCAAGCACTCTTCCATGTTTCTGTCCCTACCTTTATCTCATATGTGAGGTTTTCCCCTGGCAGATTTAGCCCAGCAGTTCCATGCCTCTTCAATGGTTTTCTTGAACTGGCTCCTACTGATCACTTCGCAGCTGAAACCTGGCAGCCTGTGTGGGCAACCAAGACTGAGAACAGGAAAGGAACGTGGGGGGAACCCACGTTCCCATCTCTGGCCAAGACCTTTTGTGCATTGGTCTCTCCTCTGGGCCTCTGCAGTGTTCCAGCCATTCTGTTTTGTAAATACACAGGCAGTGCCAGATGACTCAGCCTGCTGCTTCCCCTCAGGATTTACAGCCGGGATACGGGCAGGGGTGCAGGGGAAGGTGGAGGGAGCGGTTTTACACCATGTGAAAACAATGTCATTTGTTTTGCTGGGCAGACTCTCACCCTCCAGCAGGAATGCTGGAGCAGTGAAGCCAAGCACAGGAGCCGTCTGCACCCTCCACAGCACGTGGATTTGCAAAGCTCCTTGAGAGGTGCACCTTGCACAAAGCTGCAGTAGACACACACCCTGTCTGACCAAGCTCTCCAGCAGCTTCTAACACACACAGATGTGGGAGTCAGGACACTGACTCAATATATTGCAATTTAAACCCAAATTAATCTCTTCAGTTAAAACAAAAATCATGACAACTTACTCCCTTTTCCCTCTCCTCCTGAAAAATCAGAGCTTACTGAGCCTTTGGCTAAGAACTCCTTTGTTGGAGGGATGGAAACCTTGACAGTGGTCACACTTAAGGAGTAACAGATGTGCCTTTCCACTACAAGTCTCTCCTGCCAGGCTGAAAGCCAGCACTCGCAGGAAACCTGCTGTACCTCAATGTTCCTCTGGAGAGGAACATCCCAGAGTCACTTCCAACCCTCTAAAATTAGAGGGCAGCCAAGGAGGATCGACATGGCAAGCACCACGATTGGCTGGGATAGAGGGCAACCTGGCCAGCAGCTCTGCCCACATCAACCCTGGCTGGCCAGAGGTGGGAGCTCACCTTTAACTCATGGCAATGGAACAGAAAACAGCCATGTGTGGGTGCTTGGGAGTTGACTGATATGCCAAGAGAGACTTCAAGCTGAACCAACCAAATAAATAAACACAGAGTGTTTTCCCTCCAGCCAAGCAGCACTGCTGATGAAACCACCATGATGCATGACACATTTAGCAGTGCTTCGAGGAAATCAGAGGCAGTAAATCCCTCGGCACACAGAAGCATCTTCCTCTAGCTCTAAGTACACTCTCAACAATGGAGATTTTCATCTGCTGAACAGTCTGAAGGGCCACAAGTTCAAAGAAACCTGGAGTGTGCCAGGAGGTGTGCCAGAAGGTGGCCAAACAGGCCAATGGCATCCTGGCCTGTATCAAGAATAGCATGGCCAGCAGGAGCAGGGAGGTCATTCTGCTCCTGTACTCAGCACTGTTTAGGTCACACCTTGAGTACCGTGTCCAGTTCTGGGCCCCTCAGTTCAGGAAAGATGTTGAGATGCTCAAACACGTCCAGAGAAAGGCAACAAAGCTGGGGAGGGGTTTGGAGCACAGCCCTACGAGGAGAGGCTGAGGGAGCTGGGGTTGCTTAGCCTGGAGAAGAGGAGGCTCAGAGGAGACCTTATTGCCATCTACAACTCCCTGAAGGGAGGTTGTAGCCCGGAGGGGGTTGGTCTCTTCTCCCAGGCAACCAGCACCACAAGAGGACACAGTCTCCAGCTGTGCAGAGGGAAGTTTAGGCTTGCTCTTAGAAAAAAAGTTCTTCACAGAAAGAGAGTTTTGCCGTTAGTGTGCTGCCCAGGGAGGTGGTGGAGTCAGCATTCCTGGAGGTGTTTAAGAAAGGACTGGATGAGGCACTTAGTGTCATGGTCTAGATGATTAGTTAGGGTTTGGTGATCAGTTGGGCTTGATGATCTTTGAGGTCTCTTCCAACCAGGTTGATTCTGTGAGAAGCAGATGCAGTGTGTTGGGATGGGTGTCCATCCAGGCCCTGCTCCAAGCAGCTAAAACTCCCTTGATCGAGGCAGACTGGGCCCCTACAGAGGAGCACCACAGAAAGGATCACATACTCTTGTTTAAAAGTTCCTTCTCTGTTACTAAGGGTGTACCTAGAATGAGCAGCTGCTAGGGCTGGAGTAATGTGTGCTCCATCCCAGATTTCTCACTGATCACAGACATTCCTTTCAAAGGGACTATGCACTGTGCTGACAGCCAAGAGGTTTTACTGCTCCCAGGGGTGAGGTAAGCAGGCACCTCTGGAGACTGGCTAATCCAAGCCCCTGCCTGGAGCAGGGTTAGCTGCAGCACATTGCTCAGAGCAACCCATTCCAGCTTCTGACAGCCTTCACAGGTCAAAAGCTTTCTCCTGTTCTAGCTTCTTTACTCCTCCCCATCAGGTATTGATACACATGGACAAGATCCTCCCCCCTGAACTGACTCTTCCCCAGGCTGAACAGTCCTAGCTTTCTTGTGACAGATGCTCCAATCCCTTCACAACCCTTTCCTAAACCAGCTCCATTATGTTCTTATCTTTCTTACTCTGGAGCTGACAGTACTAGAACCAGCATTCCCCATGTATCTCACCAGGCATGAATGAAAAATTGCCTCTCTCAACCCAGAGGCTGTTGGCCTGTTTTGCCACAAGGGCACATTGCTGGCCACTGTTCAACTTGGTGCCCACCAGGACCCTCATGTGTTTGTTTTTTTCCCCCCAAAGCCACTTGCCAGCTCTTTGCCCACAGCATGTACAGGTGCCCGAGGTTATTCCTCCACAAGGGCAGGACTCTGCCCTCCTTTCTTGAACTTCAGAAGGTCCCTGTTGGCTTATTCCTCCAGGCTGGTGAGGTCCTTCTTAACAGCTCCACAACCACCTGGTGCATCAACCACTCCTCTCAGTTTTGTGTTACTGACAAAACTGCTGAGGACATACTCAGGCCCCTCAGCTAGATCATTAAAGAAGATGTCAAACAGTATTGGCCCCAGTGTCAGGCCCTGGGACACACCACTAGTCACTGGCTTCCAGCTGGATTTCACATCTCCAGTCACAAACCATTGAGCATGGCACTTTGGCCAGTTTTTGCCCCACCTCCCTGAGCACCTCTCTAGCTTGTACTTCATCAGGTTGCCTGTGAGGATGCTATGGGAGAGTGTTGAAAGCCTTGAAATCAAGATAAACAACATCCAGCATTCTCCCCTCAGCCACCAGGCCAGTTATCACAGTTTTACATACACCGAGGCTGTAAGATGATAGGGTGTAAATAAATCAAGACAACCTTTCCCAAGCTGTCTACTCATCCAAACATAAACATATGTGTAAGGTGTGTTTGGGGTTCTTTTCATAGTTATTCAGAGCATGCAACACTGTGGGTTGTTTGTGTTTCTGTTTTGGGATGAAAACAGAGAGATAAGAATACTCATGCATCACCAGACAGACAGAATCTGGCTCCCTCACCTGCATTTCTAGATGCTGCCTTAAACCAAACAACAGATGCAGTAGATATTGTATTTAAATCAGCATTCACCTGCATTCAGTTTACAGCTGAAACACTGGCACTGTGTCAAGTTACATCACACCATTTTGGCAGCATCTGAATGCCTCCCACTAGTGCATTGCACTTTCTCTCCTGGCCTTTGTTGTTCGTAGGGTTAGAAGAACATCTTGTTCAGAAATTCTCTATAGTGTATACAAACTCACACAAACAGGTGGATGCTGCTTTGTTAAAGTCTTGGATGAGATCCAGAGAAGCTCTGGCCTTTTGCAGCCTGAACTTCATCCCATGGGAACAATTCACTCGACATCAAAGAATCCTTGGTTTGAAGTTTCACCAATGGGCAGGGTGGCTCCAAAGAGACAGGCCTGTTCCAGCCAGAAGGAGGAAGTCTGCCTGGAGATCCTTTACTTGCAGCACCTGCAATCTTTCTCCCATGGTAAAAGCCACACACAAGCAGATCCTGGCCCCAGGTAAGAGTGACTTTGGCCTGACAGGGTGTGTACACAGAGAGTTCTTACAACATGGCTAGAATCAGCTCACACAGCATTGACCCACACTCTGCAGAGAAGGGCTCTCCCCAACACCACCTCCCACCTCCCCACTCCCCACAAAGGTGCTTCATGTGAGAAGTTTGTATTCATGTTGAATTCAGTGTCTGAGTTATAACCATCTCCCCATGAAGTGTATCTGTCTCTTCCACCAGGTCACAGATAGAGATAGACTCCATGGGCACATCCCTGGGAAAATCCACTGGTAACTGTACAAACCACTCTTCCTGAGCCCCAAACTTCAATCATTATTTACTCATCAGTAACCCACTCATCCACAGTCCACCCACATGGACCACAACATCTCAGTCCTGACACACATTTGGGCTGGATGAGGCTGTCCCTGTTGCAGAGCACCACTGCTCCATCCTAAGCCAGGAAATACCCAGTTTCCCATCTGAAGACAGGCTTTAAAACCAGGGCCAACACATTTCAGTTTACAGCAAACAAAACCTTTGCTTTACAGCAGTCAGATACTAGATATAAACTTTTCTCCATGTTGCAGATCTGACAGGAATTGAGAAAGGCAAATCAGAATTGGTGGTGGAGCCACCATCATTGGAGATGTTCAGGACAAGACTTGATAGGGTGCTTGGTTGCATGATTTAGTTGATTAGGTGGTGTTGGATGATAGATTGGACATGATGATCTTGAAGGTCTCTTCCAACCTGGTCTATTCTATTCTATTATCTTGCTCAGGGTAAAAAGAAGAAAACCAAAAAAGCCCCAAACAAATCTGCATTTGCTGGACCAGACTAATTTTGACAGAAATCTTCTGTCCACCTCTTTAGCTCTGTGGACCTCTCCCTCTTTAATTCAGCCTGTGAGGGCTAGTGTCTAATTTCATTGAGGTCAGTGAGAGACTTTCCTCAGTATAGTCAGAATTTGGTCCTCAGATTGAAATAACACAAATTATGGGTACAAACAGACAAAAAAAAATCCAATTTAAGAACCAGAGCTTTGGGTTGCATACTGTATTTCAAACATAGACATTAACAGCATGAAGGCCTTGGAGGGCTTGGACAGCTCCAGCCAGCAGGCAGAGCCTAAGAGGTGCTGTGGAAACAGGGTCAGTAAATTCCTCAGAATGAGTTTATGTGTTGGCAGAGACAGAACAATTCCCTTCTGATTTATTTCTACTTTGAAAGAGACGTTCAACAGCTTCCCAGCACTAAGACACTTTCACACTTCAGTCCAAAAGGGGCTTAGAGCTACTTATGCCCAGTTACTGTACATTTCCACAACAGCACCGAGCCTTGGCATGCTTCACAGCCAGCTGGTGAGCCTCAAATCCGCCAGAATGTGAGGAATAAAATATTTTTCCTCCCAAACTTCTGAGCAGCTGTTTCTGAGGAAAGAGACTGGCCAACTTTCGATGGATCTGCAGAGCTGCAGGGCAGGAAGCAGTTGCAATCACTTGAACGTTAATCACAGATCCAAGGGTGTCTTCACTTCTCCAGCACCATCTTAAAAGGTATGATTCCATAGGAAAGAACATGTTTCTTGAGTTAAGCTTCACAGAAATGTGTAAGTGTCCAAGGAACTGAAAATAAGGCTGCTTGCTCTGTAATAGCTCCATATCCCTTCCATGAGTCCACTTTGGGAAATACCAAAGTTATTTCAGGGACCCAGCAGCTTTCCAAATGAGGAACCCAGAGTTTGAGAACCCTGTCCTGCTCTTTTCTTTTCTCTGCCTGTTAGTGTCATTTCATCCCTCCCTTGTACTTGCCATGGTTTCCATCACACCCTGCACTGAGCCATACCAGCTCTAATTCAGGGGATGTCAGATGCAATAAAAGGGTTGGGTTTGAGGGGGTTTTCAGTTGTTTTTCTTTTTTCCCTGCTAGTTTGACTGAGTGAACTGGCTCAGAGGGTGGTTGTCAGAGCAGGTATAAACCAAGAGCTGGTTAGGAGAAGAGCCAAGAGCACACACGGCAGCTCCCCCTTCCAGTGAGTGCAAAGCGGTCCCCTCCTGTGGTAACTCTGAGAGACCTTGCACTCACTTTGCCCACTCCCTTCAGGCTCTCACTGGACTGGAAACAGCCAGACTATCCCATCCCTTTTTCCCTCATAACTTTCTCCCCACCTCTGGCACCTCTGTTAATTTGAAACCACCCACACTCACTTCACGCATCAGCTCCATCCACTAACATTTCACAGCTGACATTTTTTCCCCTAATTTGTTGATTCAGAGGCATGATTTCTTACACAGTAACACTCCACAACATCAAACTTATTTCCTGCAGGGAAGAGTCTTGCATGAAGCCCATTGCTTCCCAGTAGAAGATCCCGTTTGGTTAGTATGTCTGATGCTCTTGACTAAAATGCATCTTCAGAAAGTCCCAGTGCAGTGCCCTCATCACTATCTCAGTGTCCAAGGTACCCAGAGCAGGAATGCCTCACTAAACCACTGCATGCCATCTACCCCTCATAATTCTCACTCACAAACCAGAAAGAAAAACAAACAAGCAAATAAAATCCCTAAGCAAAACAAAACAATGCCCCCAAACCCTCTTTCTGGCTCTAAGATCAGGAGCTAGGATGCTTGGCTGGATTCTCAGGGCCAAAGTGCCCAATAATCAGCACTGTTCAAGGTGGCCGAAGGGAGATGGCTCTAAGTTGTGCTGACCCAGAGTTGTTCATCCAGAGGGAGGCTCCATGGCATGGTGCATTGCCCAGCTGGCCTGCACATTGCCTTACCCTCACCAGAGCACACAGGTGCATTTCTAGGGACATGCACTTGTGCCACTCACTCCCAAGGACAATACGCCAGTAACACCAACTGCAGTGTGCTCACCCCAGAAAGCAGGCTCTGGTGTTTCCTGCACAGCTGCCAGCTAATGACAGCTCATTTTCAGGGACAAGTTCCAAGACTGCTGCTGCTACAGAGTCCTTTCATAACACAGAATCAAGCACAGGACCTTCCTAGGTGCCTCAGCTGCACCTCATGCAGCTGCTAGGGCTTTTCTGCTGCTCTGCATTCCCTCCCCACCACACTGCCTGTGCCATGGGACCACAGTCATGCCATACAAAGTCTAGAAAGCCTTTCAGCACTTTTGCAACACTATCGATGTGCAACACTGCCAGAGTCTCCACGCCTTGGGCACAGGGGACATCCCTTCCTCCTGGTGCCAAGTACAGTCCCTCCAAGCCCACAGCTGTGGGTTTGGGAAGGAAACAACTACTGGGGCAGGAGAATTCCAAGGCTGCTGGGTCACTGTAGCCCCTTAACTAGAGTGATAGGTAGGCAACCTGTGGACCAAAAGGCTTAGAGAGATGGCAAGCAAGTTTCACCCCAAACAACCAGTACAAGGTAGATGCTCATCACAGGCTCTCACCGTTTGCCATTTTCTACAAATCATCTAGATTCAGACCCCAAATCAGCTTCAGGTTAGCAGCAACACTATTTCTGCTGGGTCGGGCTCAGGCCCCTCCTAGGTAAAAAAACCCAACAGTTAATGGAAATGCGGCATGCATGGAGCTTCCACTCCTATTAGCAGGTCTCTCTGAGAGGACAATTTTCCATCCATGCATTAAGCCAGTCCAATACTGACATCAGTTCATTTCCATTGATCTTGGTTACATAATAGTGACTTAATTCTCCACAGAATTGAATTTTCCATGTATTTGGATCTTTTGCAGTTGCTATATGATTTCCTTGTTCCCTGCTGGATTTATTATTCATGATCTCTTTGTCCTATACTTTAAAATTAAACTCTTCATTGCAAGCAGAAATTTCTACTGGGTTTGGTTTTCTGGTACAACATTGACCACAACAACTTCTTTCCATTTAAGACAGACCTCCATTACCATCCTGCAGTGTTGCATATACCTATAGCTTTGAGGATTGCCACCAGTTCTGGGCTGAAGCTAAAGCATACATTAAGAGTACTTCATAACTGTTATGGTACTCAGTTTTCCAGGTACTTTTACTTCTATTTATAACTCATAAACATACATTTTATGGGATCTGGAAATTGTGCAAACCCCCCAACTGATTGCAAAGGTTATAGCTTGGTAGCTGTAGAAGAATATTCTCTGTGTCCAGCCAAGAGACACAACTGTTTCCCTCAACTGTTGAAACTGTCACAAGCTCCCCATGGCTTCATTCATATAAATCAGCAACAGCCCTGCTTAGGTCCTTTTGGCCACTTCTTGGAGGACTGGAGCCCATTTTTCCAATCTCTTTGCTAACATACACATTACCAGTGCTATTCACATGAAAATTCAGATTGGATGTCAGGAAGAAGTTCTTCTCCATGAGAGTGGTGAGACACTGGAACAGGTTGCCCAGGGGGGAAGTAGAAGCCCCATTCCTGGAAGTTTTTAAGACCAGACTGGATGGGACTCTGGGCAACATGATCTAGTGTGAGGTATCCCTGCCCATGGCAGGGGGGTTGGAACTAGATGATCCTTGAGCTCCCTTCTAGCCCTGGCAATTCTATGAAAACGTTTTTCCTTTAATTTTCAAGTTGTGCCACTAGGTAAAGCCAGCAATTTACACAACACTGCCTTAAAGTCACTCAATAGAGGAGAAAACTGAAGCACTGGAAAGTCAAAAGCACCACCAGAAACAGAGGGTGCACCCACAATGTTGAGCGACCTACTGCTGGATGTTTACTTGGGATTAGCCAAAACTGTGATGCATTTTCAGCCCATCAGCCTCTCACCTGCTTACATATCATGATCAGTTTAGTTCTGTCTTAACCTCCACTGACACAATCAAACATAATCCTCTTCACCTCCCTGCAATATCCTGACTTCATTAAACTTATTTTCCATCTTTGTGCTAACTCTAATCTGAGAAACCTTGCAAGCTTCTATCAGTGTCAGCAGATTCACACAGCTGAAGTTAGCAGCAGTACCTCAACACTTCTGTAGGTTAAGGTTTACAAAAAAATAATCAATTACAATGTTGACCCCATCTGAGAATACTAGTGAGAAACAGGCTAAATTCACCTAACACTCCCCATTTCTCTGCTCTGTCTTATTTGTATTTTCAGGAGTTCAGGTGTAAGCAACAAGCACAATTCCTAGCAGAGCAAAACCCAGATTTCTTGTCTCAAACCAGCACTTTGTTCAGCAGCAAGACAAAAGCTGCCCTGATAGGTAATTCAAGAAAGTTGTAGGAAAGGCCAGAGCAGGCAACCAGTACCAGAACAAGAGGACACAGTCTCAGGCTGTGCCAGGGGAGGTTTAGGCTGGATGTTAGGAAGAAGTTCTATACAGAGAGAGTGATTGCCCATTGGAATGGGCTGCCTGGGGAGGTGGTGGAGTCACCATCATTGGAGGTGTTCAGGAGAAGACTTGATGGGGTGCTTGGTGCCATGGGTTAGTTGTTTAGGTGGGTTGGATTGGTTGATGGGTTGGACGTGATGATCTTGAAGGTCTCTTCCAACCTGGTTTATTCTATGTATTCTATATTCTATGTATCTACAACCAGGTGAGCTGCATCCATCTCCTGGCATGGAGATGAAGCAAGGAGGCACAAGTTACAGCTAAGCACACCTTGCACAGACTGGAGAAGGTCTGGGGGCCTAAGAGCAGCTCTCCAGTACTCACAAGGACAGAAAACAGAATGAAGCAGGCTGGAAAAGACCTCTGAGATCATCAAGTCCAACCTATCACCCAACACCATCTAATCAACTAAACCATGGCACCAAGTGCCTCATCCAGTCCCTCTTTAAACACCTCTAGTGATGGTGACTCCACCACCTCCCTGGGCAGCATGAGAAGACCCAGCTCTCCAGAAAGGTGCATGGTGCAAGAACAGAGAGTGGAACCAGGGAGGTGCCAACTAGACACATACCTACTGAGGTTTTCAAGACCTGGCAAGACAAATCCTCCTTAGGTGACCTGTTTTGAGTTGAGTGTTGGCCCTGCTCTGAGTGGGAGGCTGAGGTGAAGACTTCTCAACATCCCTTTGAAACAAAATAGCAAAGCCTCATAAAAATGCATTCAGAACTATTCCATTGAAGAGACTGGGATGGAGGAGAAAGGCATAAACTAAAAGAAGGATTCTTGGCCTGAAGAAGTCTCCTCTGCGGTAGGGAAACCACTGCCACACTATGACTAAGAAAACAAATGAATGCAATCTGCTCCTCAAGCCTTCACAGGAAGAGCCTCTCTCTGTCTCTGCAAGACTTTGACAGTAGTGGTAGTTCCTGGAAATGCATCAGCAAACCAAACTGTGATAATGGCAGGTACAGAGGGAAGCTAGAAGAGGATTTGGTGATATCTGTGAGCTGTTAGCCCCCTCCTGCTGTAGAATGGATAGCAGGTGCCTCCCACACACCCCCAGGGTAAAAGCACCTGTGACCCTGTTCCTCTCTCCTCAAAGAAGGGATGCAACTCATGCCCTGCTCCATGCCAGCAACAGGTCAGTCCCTTGCCTGCACACCCTGCCAGAGGCAGGCAGGGCTACCCTGGCCGCTTCACCACCAGTTGCAGCAAGCAGTGAGCCCTCCTAGCCACAGCAAGGGTTGTCTCTGCTGCCTGCCTGAGCACCTGCCAAGGACCTTGCTTACCTCCATCCATATTCTCTCCATTTTCTATTTGCAGGCCTTGAGCTTCTGAACTGTATAAGCACAACCTCTGCACTCACACACACAAGCCTGATCCATCACAGTGCCATTACAAGACAGCAGCTCCCACTGAGCACAGCCTGGCTGTGGAACTTGTGAGAAGCAGGATGGTTTTCATTTGGTGAGGGCATACAGGTGTCTCTGAAGGACCTGACCACCCTCAACATACCAAGTGAGCTTACTTGACAGTGCTTTGCTACCCAGAGGACTGGCCCCTCTCATGCCACTCCAGCTCCCATTGCTGCCCATTTCATCACCAAGTGGAGCCAGCAGAAAAATAACCTGGTGCAAAGTTAGTAGTTGCCTGCTGGTGAGAAGGAGGACAAATGATAGAGATGGTGCAGACAAGGAGATGGGATTCTAAGCCTGAGGGCTGGGCTGTCCTTCTCAGCAGGAACAAACTGTTACATAGCAGGATACCTCACAAGGTGACTGTGCCAGATAAGTCTCCATCACTGTGACCGTTTGAGGGTCACAGCATACAGCCACCAAAAAGAATGAAGAAGTGTTCTGAAGCCCTCTCCAGGTAGACAGGATCACAGGATGTTAGTGGTTGGAAGGGACCTCCAGAGGTCATCGAGTCCAACCCCCCTGCCAGAGCAGGACCATAGAATCCAGCACAGGCCACACAAGAGTGCATCCAGAAAGTCTCCAGAGACGGAGACTCCACAATCTCCCTGGGGAGGCTGTTCCAGTGCTCTGTGACCCTCACAGTGAAGACTTCCTCATCATGCTGAGGTGGAACCTCTTGTTCTCCACCACTGTCCTGAGCAATGCCTGAAAACCCTTTCAGTAAAGAAGGTCTTCCTAATGTCCAATCTAAACTTCCCATGGCCCATCTTAAGGCCATTTCTTCTTGTTATCTAAATTGTTACTTGGTTGAACAGAATAACCTCCATGTCTCTATAACCTCCTTTCAGGTGGTTGTAGAGTGATAAGTGTTCAAGAGGGGATTGGATGTGGCACTTGGTGCCATGGTCTAGTCATGAGGTCTGTGGTGACAGGTTGGACTTGATGATCTTTGAGGTCTCTTCCAACCTTAGTGATACTGTGCTGTAGTTTCTATCCATTAGCCCTCGTCCTATCACAGGGAGCAAGTGAGCAGAGTCTGTGCCCTCCCTCTTGACACCCAGCCTTCAGATATTCATAAACATTTATTAAATCCCTACTCAGTCTTCTCTTCTCCAGACTGAACAGCCCCAGGGCTCTCAGCCTCTCCTCACAGGGCAGTGCTCCAGTCCCTCGGTCATCCTGGTAGCTCCCTGTTGGACGCTCTCAAGCAGATCCCTGTCCCCACACATTCATTCTTAGTCTACAGAGGACAGTAGCACTGAACAGAATGTAGGTCAGTGGCTGGATGTAGAATAAAGCTGCAGAATTAATGAACTCCAGGGAGACTTTTGCACTGGGAATTGCCAACAGCTTGCAGGGTCGAGCCAGATGTGTTTCACCACATCCCCGGGATCCTGGCCACGCCAACCAAAACTCACACAGCTCACTCCAGGCATGCGTGCTGCGGCTGGCGCAGGGACCCAGCCTGGGCCCAGCTGTGTTTATGTGGTCAGCTGCAGTGCCACAAAACACAGCTGCATTGATCCAGCTCTGGACACCTGGCGCAGGATAAAAGCAGCTCAGTAGCTAGGAGCTGGCCATCCCAGCCCCACACAACCGGAGCTGACCCTGGGACCCAGTGGCTTCTGCCTTCTCATCCAGAGGGCTGTGAGCTGGGACAGAGGACACGCCAAGTCAGGGGGAAGAGGTGGCAGCACACATGGATTATGGAGCCTGACTTGGGGTCAGGAGATTCCAATTTTCATCCTGGCCCCACCTTCCCACCTCAGGCTTGAGCTCTGCTGCAGGAAGTCTTTCTCTTTCCCAGTTTGTCCGCATTGCTCCTTATTCCTGTCTTGATAGGAATGAGCTTCCCCCACCCCCAGTCCTTTCTGGCTTCAAGAAAACTTGGCAACCAACATCAGAAGTGCTTTTTCTCTTTTCAGAAACGCTTCCACACTTAATTTCAGATGTTATGGGGTTTGCTTTCACATAATGTACGCTATGACTGACGTCTCAAAGCCATCATAACCGAAATCTTCCGCTAAACTCACTATAAAGAATTGTTCCCTGCTACTGACCGAACCAAGTCATCTCCTCTAGATCAAAGCTTCTCCTGCTCCATTGAAATCAAACAGTTTGGCATTTCTCTCTTTCATCCAGAAGCTGGCTCTAAGCAGCGGCTCCCTTCACATATTCAAAGTGGAATATTTTACTTCCTTCCCTCAGTACTACGGCAGAGCCAGCTTGAACATTTGGGAATAAGAGGGGATGAACAAGGGCAAGCAATCATACAATTAATGCTTGAAAGGAAATCTGAAATTCCAACCCAGAATGTGGGATTAGCAAACTCTCTTTCAGGAGCACCATTTCATCAGCAGCTGAAGAGGCTTTGGCCCAAACCATCAGAGAAGTTGAAGCTTCTGCAGACAGATCGGGTCTGTGCCATAGTGCAGGCTCCACTGCGAGCTCCACAGCTCTCAACAGCTGAGAGGCCCTCAGCCCTTGCTGAGCTCTCCACAGATGACTTGGCTGCACTTTCATCAAGCATGTCTCCTCATCTTTCATGGCCCAAATCATTATGTCTGGAGCAAGGGTCAGCTGCATCTGTGCTATTAGCACCTGAAACTGTTAGCATTTCTGTTCAGCAAAGGAGCTGCCAGCTCAACGTTCCTCCTCTATCATGAGGCAGCTTTTCTTATGTTAAAATTAAATCTCCTGGCATGTCAAAGGCATCTTTGGTAATTGCTCCACAAATATGGTTAAGTAATGTACCAATAAAAATTGGTGAAACTTGTGGCAAACCCAATACAAACCTTAGATCCAGTCTGGTCCTTGTGGTCAGCCCACTGCCTATGCTGGAGCGGCACCAGGAATTAATTTGGCCCTTCCTCACCTACTCTAAATGTGGGTCAACAGCCATTTGTGTTTATCAGGAAAAACAGGAACATATGCTGGAAACAGAGCATGTCCAACAAAAACCTCAGTCCAGCATGGGAAGGAAAGCAAACTGCAAAGGTTTTGTAGCTCATCGCAAATGTCAGCGCGAGGTTGTCTGAGCAGAATTAAACTGTATCAGGATACCTGGAAGGGAGCACTGGAGTATCTTCCAGACCTATATATTTCCTAATGGAAATACCAAGCAGATGACTGATGTAAGAAGGTGTGATCTGGAGGTGGTACACAACAGTCCATGGCTCTTACCCTGGTTTTGGAGCAACACAAGATATAAAGAGACAGTAAACAGCCTAACTGTGTTTTACTGCACAGCACTAACAGGACACCTCAGGGACCACTCCCTGTGCTTGACACCTGGCTGTGTTCCTGCCAGTCCCTGTGGCCTGGATATTCCTGTGGGATTTGTAACTGACCACTGTGAGAATAAAAGACTCACCACAGCTGAAATTAAAGAAACCCAGCACATAACCATAGGGGAAGGTCATTATCTAACCCAAAGAACTGAAGGAAGGCTGAAACAGTTGGTCCAAAGAAACAGGAGTGTGAAATCCTGTGCCATTTAATACAGAGTTTAAGTTACTGTCAAGCCTGACCCTGGCCATGCTACAGCTGGGCTCTCAGGACTCAGGGATATCCAGATGCCTCAATGTCCCTCCCTCCAGCACCCAGACAGCACCACGCAGCGAGAGGATTTTCAGCCTCAGCACCGCCCAAAGCTCACTGAAGCTATTTCTAAGCAGTCTAATAAAACTGTCACTGCTCTTTTGGTTTAAGAGCTCCAGTGAACTATGAGAATTAAAAATAAATCATTCTGGTTTGGGGAATGCTGAGCCTCCTGGGTCTAGAAAGCATTTGTTTCTCTTCTCAGCCAGACGTGGGAAATCAGCCTTTAGGGTAACGTTCGGGAATTGGGATTGCCATTTCGCTTCTCCCTGCCCTGCCAACTCCCACTTCAGTCTCCAGAAATAGACCTCTGCAAGGAGAGCATCTGTTTGAACAACCTGATCAGAAAACTGTGTTCACTGAAGTTAACCAGTACAGAGTGCCAGGTCTGTTGCGCTTCACACAGTGCCAGCTCCTGCTAGCTCAGGGTAACCCATTTAAATGGATGTGATTGGTATGTTGGCACACACAGGTGATCAAATGAAGAGCCTGCTGAGCTGAAAGTGTGACTAGCTACCATAATCCAAGCACCAAGATGACAGACCACGTTAACAAGCTGCCACTGCTCTGGTGAGACGTCACCGCATCCAGGTCTGCAGCCCTCTATATAGGAAGGACATGGACCTGATGGAGAGGGTCCCGAGGAAGGCCACAAAAATGATCAGGGGGTTGGAGCACCTCTGCTATGGAGACAGGCTGAGGGAGCTGGGGTAGTTCAGCCTGGAGCAAAGACTCCAAGGAGACCTAACAGCAGCCTTCCAGTACCTGAAGGGGGGCTACAGGAAGGCTGAAGAGACTGTTTACAAAGGTCTGCAGTGACAGGATAAGGGGCAACAGCTTCAAACTAGAGAAGAGGAGATTTAGATTGCATGATAGGAACAGATTCTTTACTATGAGGGTGGTGGAACACTGGAACAGGTTGCCCAGGGAGGTAGTTGGAGCCCCATCCTCGGAGGTATTCAAGTGAGGCTTGTCAGGGCTCTGGGCAACCTGATCAGGTTGAGGATGTCCCTGCTGACTGCAGAGGGGTTTGGACTAGATGACCTTCAGAGGTCCCTTCCAAGCCAGATCATTCTCTGGTTCTACAATTCTGTGATTCAATAGCTGTGGATCAGGATCAGGGACAGAATCACAACACAGTATTCCAGAAATCAAGAGTATAGTTCAGTGTAACAAATACCCTTCAGGACTGAATTACAAAACTGAGGAACATCCCTAGAACCAGGCCTTAGAGCTCACACTAACTCAGATATAAGCCAAGCCACGTTTGCAAGCACTGGTAAGTTTCTGACACGATTTAATCAGTACAGTGTCTGTACAGTATTGCATTAGGACAACCAGGACTAAACAAGCCAAAAATTCCTTTCAGCTTCTGAAAGACAACCTCATTTCCAAGAAGTATCATCTCACTAGGGAAAACAATTTCAAAGCTCTAGCTGCAGCAAATTAAACTGACGTGGCATCTAGGCAACTAGATAGTATCACCAGCTAGCACTGCTCATTAAAAGACACTGAGCATGGATAAATGTGCATGTGTCCCACAACAGGAAAAGAGAACATGGGGTGAAGTGGAAGCAGTAAGGAGAGCCTGTGTTTATATAAAATAACACCATGCTTAACTCAAGAGCAACTCATCAAGTGTTGCTTTGCTAAATGATGCATCAGCTAACTTAAAATCACAGAATCATAGAATCAATAAGGTTGGAAAAGACCTCAAAGATCATCAAGTCCAACCTATCACCCAAGACCTCATGACTACTAAACCATGTCCATGTGCCATGCCTAATCCCCTCTTGAACACCTCCAGGGATGGGGACTTCACTACCTCCCTGGGCAGCACATTCCAATGGCTAAAAACTCTCTCAGTGAAGAACTTTCTCCTCACCTCCTGCCTAAACATTCCCTGACACAGCTTGAGACTGTGTCCTCTTGTTCTGGTGCTGGTTGCCTGGGAGAAGAGACCAACCCCCTCTTGGCTATAACCTCCCTTCACGTAGTTGTAGACAGCAATGAGGTCTCCCCTGAGCCTCCTCTTCTCCAGGCTAAGTAACCCCAGCTCCCTCAGCCTCTCCTCCTAGGGCTTGTGCTCATGGCCTCTCCACAGCCTCACTGCCCTTCTCTGGACACGTTCAAGAGTCTCAATGTTCTTCTTAAATAAACCTCTGAGAACATTTAGGTTGTTTCTTATCCCACACAGCCCTGGCTCTGCAGCAAGATAGATCCTTGTCAGCAGAAAAACTTGGTGTAGAGAAGTGTGGCCAGCAGGTCAAGGGAGGTGATCCTCCCCCTCTACTCAGCTCTGGTGAGACCCCACCTGGAGTACTGTGTCCAGTTCTGGAGTCCCTATTACAAGAGGGATCTGGAGGTGCTGGAACATGTCCAGAGAAGGGCCACGAGGATGATCAGAGGGCTGGAGCACCTCTCCTGTGAGGACAGACTGAAGGAGTTGGGACTGTTCAGTCTGCAGAAGAGAAGGCTCCGAGGTGACCTAATTGTGGCCTTCCAGTATCTGAAGGGGGCCTACAAGAAGGCTGGGGAAGGACTTCTCAGGATCTCAGGTAGTGATAGGACTAGGGGGAATGGAATGAAGCTGGAGGTGGGGAGATTCAGGCTAGATGTGAGGAGGAAGTTCTTCACCATGAGAGTGGTGAAGCCCTGGAATGGGTTGTCCAGGGAGGTGGTTGAGGCCCCGTCCCTGGAGGTGTTTATGACCAGGCTGGACAAGCCTCTGGCCAGTCTGATCTAGTGTGGGGTGTTCCTGCCCATGGCAGGGGGGTTGGAACTAGATGATCCTTGTGGTCTCTTCCAACCCTGACTGATACTGTGATACTAAGTGGGATTGCATTATTAACTCCTTAGCTATAGACAGACTCCAGTAACAGTTGATCATGAACATCATGGGCAGTTAGTCCTCATGTTTTCCTAGAGTTTTCTTGTAGACCAGCCAAAGGAGGCCTCACCAGATGAACTGGTAGGGTGAAGGAAGCAGAGCACACAAGAATTCATGCTGCAGGGATGATTTGTTTCAGAGGCCATTGGCTTTTAGAGACACTACAACTGCACGTAGGCTGAGTATCACCAACAGTCCTGTTCATCTCTAACTCTGCTGCTCAGTGAAGCAAATACCAAGGTGGTGGGAAACCAAAACCACCCAAACCAGCCACATAGGCATTTCGCTGGCGACTCTGCACTGCTTTGGAGCACTTGTGCTTGTCTTTCAATGAGACAGGTGAGATTGCTGAACTCCTAAAGTGCCCAGCAGTGATGACACTTACAGCCCCAGGCACCAAGTGCAACCAAGTGCCCCAAGAGGCAAACCATCTGCATAGCCTGAAAAAAATTCAGTAGAAAAAGCATGCAGCCCCATGCTGCCCAGCAGAACTAAGATTCCTGCAGTAGCAGATGGCAGAGCCAAAGCCACCTGGCTTGACATGTGGCTTGCTCTTCTGTGGCCCCAGAATCAGGAAGGATGGCTCCTGGCCCACAGGCAGTAGGAGGCTTGCCGGTCTGCCTTTGCATCACATCTCCACTCAGGCCTAGTTCATAATGTTTCATGCACAACTCCCCTTGCAGCAAAAAGAGCTGCCTTCACCCCTCTAGCACATGCATATATACTGAACTCCTAACAGGGATCAGAAACTTGCCTTTGGTTAGATGAGATGGATGCACATCCTACCCCTCAGCCCAGCTAACTACAGCAAGGTAGAAATACATCCCAACAGCTTTTTAGATAGCTCAATTAGTCCAAGGAGTTTCCTTCTCCAGCAGGGCTTTAGCACACTTCAACAGCTGCCAAGATCAAGTGATCCTATAGCAGATGCAGAACTGTACATTACAATCCCAGCTGTCTGCCTGATTCTGCAAGGCCCAGGGCGATGAAGACATCTGAAAAGTATGACAATAAAAAGAGCAGAAGTTCCCACCATTCAAGAGTACAAAGGAGATTTTTAAAGCTTGCAACAAAAATGCAAAATATCCTTGAAGATACCAGATTTAAATAAAGGAGAGAGGACAGGCTTCCCAGACAGGTAGTGAGGATGAGGCTGGTGATGGAACACATGGAACAGCCAGCCTGCAGCTGCAGAAGCTTGGGCTTGGCGCACCTCTGCTTTCAAAGGCAGCTCAAATTTCTGCATTTCTGGTATTTTTCTACCACAAGTGGTGGCCACCTCACTGCTTATACCTGTGACCAGCAGACACCAAAGAGCACCTCTGTGTTAGTATTGATTTCAGCTCACCCACAGTGGGACCATGAGAATTAGGAGCTGTCTGGCACTGGGTCTGATGGAGGTATGCACTGGCTTATTCCACAGAAACAGCCAGCTGACAGTGCTACTGGAAGGCTGTTGGGCTGCAGCTGGCTCAGTTGAATTCCTCAGCAGAAGAAAGCTCCATGTTTCACACGCTTAGGGAGAGACTTCCAGCTAAAGCCACCACTGAAATGGCAAAACCTTGTGCAACTCCTGCTCTCTGTGATCCAGTTCATTCTTCTCAGGCCTTAATAGCTGTCATACTTGGTAGCAATAAATAGCAACGATGAGATCTGCAGAGCAACTCTGGATCAAAAGATTTCTTTGCAGATAGCTTATCTCAGCTCACAGGGGCCTGCAGACACTCTTCCCCTTGTCACCTGCCCAAGCTGGCTGCCTCAGAGCACGCACAGGCTCCCAGAAGGAGATCCTCTCCTTGCTGCAGCCCAAGACTTGCTTCCCATTTAAGTCTGAGAGGGAAGGGCTCAAGTCACAACTTGAGCATGAACTGCAAGAACCTCCAGGCTCAGACCCACCTCTTTCAAAGCACCGCTGCCAAAGTGTTATGCAAACACCTTCAAAACACACCCCAACTGCTTAGCTGCCCACCTCTGCACCCCAAGCCCTGTGTCAACTCTACAAAGCCTGAATGCATTCATCATTAGCAAAGGTATAACTTAAAAAAATATATATTAATTTTGTAAATATTTAAAGATATATATTTTAAAAAAATATGAAGTCTCCTAAGCCACAAAAGCAAGTGGAAAAGCTCAGGCGTCACTCCTGTTCTGGGGGTGGCTGCTGCTCCTGGTTATGTCAGGGGGAGATTCCTACACTCAGAAATCAGAAGCCTACAGGGTGAAGTGCTAGCTAAGGCTGGTGGATCTCTACTTCCCAGCCTTTTTCAAAGCCTTGCACTATACTTTTATTCTAAGCAGATCTAAAAAAAAACAAACCAACAAAGACCTCAGAAAAACCTTTATGCAAGGCAGAGCACAGTGCACCCAAGGACGGGGAGGAACACTGTCTTTTATTAAAGTGGCAGTGGCCAAGTCCCTGTGTTACGTGGGAGTTTCAGTCTGATCCCATAATTCTGAGATATTTACTTCCAGACAGAGCTGTTTATAATCAAAGACAATGTTGCCATACACCAACCCATCCCCAGACGTGCTTTCTATGGAATTTTGCCCACGAAGTAGGCAAGAGGTCAGTGGAGGGAAAAAAAATAATACAGAAAGTACTTTGGTGAGTCCTGACCCTCCTCTTTTCAACTTCAGACCAAACCAGTGCAGTTCCCAGGCCCCCCCCTCTGCAGCACCCTGCCACACTGTGGGTCCTGTGCTGCTGCACCCCACCTCCACTGCTGCACCCCACCTCCGCTGCTGCACCCCAGCCAGCAGCAGCACAGGCAGCGGCCCGCCAAACCCTCCCTGCCAGCAGGGATTTACCACGCTTGTACCTCCTTGAGAGACAGCTGCTCTCATGCCCATCCTGGCCCACCAGCCACAAGATAAATTGCTCCCAGTGGTTTCAGCCACAGCTGTTCTCCCAGAGTTGGAAACCAGGTTCATCCCTGATGCTTATCCCTACAGAAGGGGCGTATGCAGGCAGAGCACCAGCCCCGCTCCACTGCAGCTTCTCACAGCTCCTCAGGTCATCCTTAGCAACTTATGGTCTGGCTTTGGCTTGGCTTTTTCCAAGGGGTTTTCTTTTTTCCTCTTAAAGCTCTGCTCCCTGGATTACAGTGAATTTATTTTTATTTCTTTAAATTGGCCATTGGAATGTGCTGCCCAGGGAGGTGGTGGAGTCACCATCACTGGAGCTGCTTAAGAAGAGACTGGATGAGGCACTTGGTGCCATGGTTTAGTTGATTAGATGGTGTTGGGTGATAGGTTGGACTCAATGGTCTCAAAGGTCTTTTCCAACCTGGTTAAATCTATTCTATTCTAAATAAGAACTTTGGGTACTAGGAGATTGGTGTATTCTTACTAAATGTGTTTTTTAAACAGAATTTTCTCTTGTGAACTTCCACAGTCATTTCTCCAGTTCACACAAGCTTTTTCCATGCACTGTAGCACACAGCAAGAAGTTCCCAAAGCTAATCCCTCATCAAATTGCACCACAGCTCTTCAAATGGAAATGCCTTCTCCCAGCCACTGCCAGAGAACTTGTTTGTTCACTGACACTTCCCTATCCATCCCTCAAACCAGAACCAAATAAGTGGTACCAGCCCAGAAACTGGCTGTATCATGCACCTGCACCAGCAGCTCCTTGGGGAAAGGCCATGTAAGACACATCTCTGACCCACAGTGCTGTGCTGACAGTCTGCAGTACAGACTGGACCAGTCTGTCCTGTCTGCTGACCCAAGAGAAAAGCACAAATGACTCAACTTCCAAGATGAAGTAAACAACATACAGGTTGTCAGACTGGCTGTGTGACTACAGGATCCCAATTTACTTGCTGGGTCTGGATCTGTGCTTCAGCCAGGCAGCTTCAGAGAGGAACAACTATGTCCTTGGTGCACGTGCTACACATCATCTTCAATCATTGGAGCACCTCTAATTTTTGGTTCCTCACCATGCCCCCTGCAGCTCTGGGTTCTCCAGTTGTTATTGCCTGAAGATGCACTTCCCTGTCTGTGATGGCTCTTTCCTTTCCAGAGGCTACAGCAAATTAGAGTTTACAGGAGAACAGCATCCCTCATTTCCCCTGATCCAGGCAGGATGGCTATGAGGAAGGCACTGGCTATTGGTTAGGGAGCTTAGGTCACAGGTCTGGCATTTGCCATGAAAACATAAGGGACTCAGCCAAGTCATTAAATGCTTCATATGTGCTGTATGTTGAGATGGAAACATTGTGGAGCAAGTGTTAGCTGAACAAGTGTTCAGAATTCAGATGTAAAAGACAATGGTACTTTGGTGCACAGCCTTGCAGAGTCTTGGTGACGTGGGCTGCCCAGTTGCATGATTGCCTCCAGAGCATTGCTGCTGGCAGCAGCTGGAAGAGCCAGCCATGCTCCAAAATACAGCAGTACAAGCACTTTTGCATAGGCACTCCCTGTGCTCCTGGGCTGTAGGTGCTCAATGAAAGCGACCAGTGAGAACCCCTGAACAGCAAACTCATGCAGGTGGTACCTCCGGTCCCCTGCCAGGCAGGACACACACAGAGCCTGCTGTGGGGAGTGATGAAGGTGTGTGGAATGGCAGTGAGACTTGCCTGACACACCAGTCACAGAAATCCTAGGGCACAGAGCTTTTTCAGCACTGCTAGCTTTAGGAGTGGGCTCCTGACAGTTTTGGTAGTGACACAGACCAAGCTCCAAGCCCAAGGCCACAGGAGTACTGCCCCCATTGCCTGTACAGATCCCTGCCGCTGCTCTTGGGGGATGGAGCAAACCTCAGTGACCACTTTGTGGGTAGCACAAGCAGCAGGCCCAGGCCTGGCAGCCAGAGCATTCCCACAGCCTCGTGCACACCTGCAGTGAGCCTGTCTTGGTCAGAGCATCCTCAGGAGCCCTATTTCCATTACAAAATGCAGCTGTGCTAGAAGAGACAGAAATATTACACTGGCACAGATGCCAGTGTGTAGGATGGCTTGGTAGGGTGGATGTGGTAGATATCTGTTTGAGACAGGCTGTGGTAGCAATCACCAAAAAAAGTGTTCCATCTCCTAAACCCCTGCTGAGTAAACGACTCTGCACTCCTGCTGCTTGCTTCCCAACAGAGGCGCTTCCCATCTCCAAAACTCACCATTCCCACATGTGAGAGTTACTACATTTGTTATGAGGTTATTCAGGACATCAGTTTTCATCTGCATTTAAAGGGAGGCATTTAAACCTCAGATGGAAATTGGATTGGAGTGGTACAGGGCAGCACATCACCCAGTTTTCTTCAGCTGCCAATTACACCAAGACAATTAGCTAAACACAACAGCTGTGTTGATGCTCAGCTGAGGAGAAACCACATATGTTTGTTTAGAGCCTAGATGGTGTTACTGTGAATCAATCATTTTCTGACTTTCATTAACAAGAGTTTATAAAGGGCCCCAGACTGTAACCAAGACTCGTGTCTTTCATTCATGTCTCCACTTTGTGGTTTAATCCAAAGCATATCTCCATGTGTTTGCAAGAGCTTGCTGAAAAGAACACATACCAAAGTCCCAAACAGACCCACACCCCTTTCCCCTCCCAGTTAAAACATGTTAACTAGCAAGCAAACACCTCATCTTTCTACTAAGTCACCATTTTAATCCTTATCAACACTGAACTGTTGCCTTCTGTTACAAAGGCAAGGCTTGCCTCCTTTGGTAATGTCTGCAGTGCACCCCTAATGCCCTGCAAAGCCCTGGGAGACCATCAGATAAGAAATGTGAAGCTTATGCCTTTGCTCAAGGGCAGTAAAACAAGGATGCAAACCACTTTTCTTTGAAGCACTGGGCTGACAGTCGCTCTGATCTTCATTACAGAGCTCGAACAGGCTCCCATCACTTGACATTTTATACTACATGCATGGGGCTGCATCACAGGGGACTCACCCATGACTGTAGTCACAAGGGGTTGGTCTGAGAGGATTTGACAGGGATGGCAGACAAGTAAGTGCCACCAGCACACTCCTTCATCAGTAACTGCATTCAGCACCTCCTCCCCGCTCCAGGGTCTGGAGACAGCTGGTCACAGACCAGTCACCCATGTCCAAAAAGCAGGGCAAGGAGTAGGCAAGAAGCCATAGTGCCACTGTAACAGGAAGCACAGATGGGAGGTGTTGTATGAATCTCACATTCCAGGGCAAAACACGTGGGAAGAAGGGGGGAAAAATGCAGGGAAGAGAGAAAGATCAAGACATGAGCAACTCTGTCCTTATTACTACACAGCTGCAAGTACAGCAACCACCCTCACGCCTGCACTCTGCAGATCTCCCTCTTGTCCCCTTGGGCTTTTGGGTCTGTTGCTATTTATACCTCATGCACACCTCCTTAAATCACAGGGAGAAGGTGGATTTTAAAGCAGCATCTTCACCAATGGAAGACATTTTTTACTGCCATGAAAAAAAGCCACCGATCAAACACCCTGCCACACATCAAGATCATCCTTCAGAGCTTTAATAGCCTCACAAGAGTCGAGAGACAATCTCTTCCTATGCAGCTGGCCTCACAACCCCTTTGCAGAGGCTGGGAAAGGAAATCCATTCCCAAGAGAGTTGCACAATCCCTCCTTCACTTCCCACCATGCGAGTCCAACAGCCTGAGCGCTTCCCGCTCCATGGGTGCCACCCTGCTGGCCACCAGCCCCAGACTTACAGGCTCTCACCCCACCTGGCCCTGCACACTCCACCTGACCAGATTCCTGCAGCTGTTTCAACCTGCCCTTGCAACAGGAGGGACACTTCTTGTGCATGCCAGGTTATAGCTCGGATTGAAGCTCATCTCTGCCTGTGTTTAAAGGAGAGAAAGGCTGATGTTTGCTGATACTTGCAACCTTCATTTCTTAAGCAACAGGAAAGGTACTCTAGTCAAATTCCCCTTCCCAGAATACTACTACATTGCTCAACAGCCCCCTCTGAGGCCATCCATCTCTATCACAACAGACTTTCCCTGCAGAAGTGCTCACCTGGCTAGAGGCAAGGATCACAGGATGTTAGGGGTTGGAAGGGACCTCTGAAAATCGAGTCCAAACCCTCTGCCAGAGCAGTACCTTGGACCTGGCACAGGTTGCACAGGAGCGCATCCAGATGGGTCTTGAAAGTCTCCAGAGAAGGAAACTCCACAACCTCTCTGGGGAGCCTGTTCCAGGGCTCTGTGACCCTCACAGTGAAGAAGCTCCTCCTCGTGTTGAGGTGGAACCTCCTGCGCTGTAGTTTCTATCCATTGCCCCTTGTCTCCCCACAGCAGCCATGGCAGCAACAAAACATCCCCACCAGGACAGGTGCATATCCCCTGGGCTTATTAGTAAACAACTTAAGAGCCTGATTTCTCCACCTGCTCCTCAGGGCTCCCACCTCCCCCGCGCTCTGCCCCAGCCCCTCCCCTGGCCCGCCTCACCAGCCACCCCGCCAAGCTGGGGAAGCCGCGGACGCCTCCCGCCCACTAAATGAGTTGTTGCCATCACCTGCAGCTGCCCTGATGCCTCATTAAGGCTCCCCCACCCACACAGTCGTTAGCACCATCACAAAAAGGCTCTGCAATCAGTCGCTCTTGCTATTCATTACACATGTGCAGAACATCCTTGCTGCTCTGAGGGAGCAGTGTGCATAGCTAAAAAGACAATATACAAAACATAGCTGCATCTTAATGAACCCACTGCTTTGCTACTGGAACTGAATGGAATTGTACAGACCTTGCCAGGAAAAAAACAAACAAACAAAACCAAAAAAACAACCAACAAACCAACCGCAACATTTGAGTTGCAATATATTCCTTAACATCACTTTTGTGCTTATGGTGCCTGTGAATCACAGAATCACTGAATGTTAGGGGCTAGAAAAGACCTCAAAAGATCATCCAGTCCAATCCCCCTGCCAGAGCAGGATCACCCCAAGTAGGTCACTCATGAACACATCCAGGAAGGTTTTGAATGTCTCCAGAGAAGGAGACTCCCCATCCTCTCTGGGTGCTCTATCACTTTCATGGCTCCTCTTCTCCAAGCTAAAGAGCCCCAGCTGCCTCAGCCCTTCCTCATAAGGGAGATGTTCAGCATCTTTGTGGCTCTGTGCTGGACTCTCTCAAGCAGTTCCCTGAGATCCTTCTTGAACTGATGGACCCAGAACTGGACACAATATTCCAGATGTGGCCTCATCAGGGCAGAGTAGAGGGGGAGGAGAACCTCTCTCACTCTGCTAACTGCAGCTCTTCTAATCCACCCTAGGCTGCTATTGGCCCTCTTGGCCATAAGGGCACATTGCTGGCTCATGGTCATCCTTCAGTCCACCAGGACCCCCAGGTCCCTTTCCACTGTGCTGCTCTCCAACAGGTCAGTCCCTAACCTCCACTGGTCCGCGGGGCTGTTCTCTACCAGATGCAAGACTCTACACTTGTCTGTCGTGTATTTCACTGAATTTCTTCTCCCGGCCCAACTCTCCAGCTAGTTTGATAGTAAGAAGTCCAAATGGAGTCAGGCAGGAATATATGTGTCTAGTATTAAGTTCCTTACTTCAGTGTTCAAGCCCCATAAGGAGGACAGCAGTTACAAGGGGAGCTGCATTTCCTCTCAGCAGGTAAAATTTACTACAGAATTATTCTGTACTACACAAACATAGGATCCAACTCCTCCAAGGAGTACTTTTGCATGCTAGCAGGAGTGGAAATCACAAAGTATCCACCCGTGTCTGAGTGTCCCATGCCTGGGCACTTCACCCCACCTTCTCCCTCCCCAGATGGCGAGGTGCACTGAAGTTTGAGAAGTTTCTATGAGCTGCCCATAGCACTACAGGTCTGAGACGAGCCATTCTCAGTGATAACGACCAAGGAGCACCACAGAGGAAGCGCCAGAGCCATCGATCGAGGCAAAATAAATGGGATGTGAGTGACCACGGGTCCGGATGAGCTCTGCTAGGGAGAAAGCGCGGAGGAAGTCACCTATCTTCTCCCTAACCACCAAACCTGCTCATATTTAGAAAGCCTAGGAGGGCGGGGAAGTTCATGCAGCTGGGCAATTTGGGAAGACAGCGTATGCAACATTAGCCAGATTCAGTGGCTGCAAAAAGGGAAACAAGATGCTGCTTTTAAGGGGCTAAAGGTCCCGATCCGCAACTAGTGTAAAACGAGAGGTCTCCCCACTGTTCTTCCCTCTGTTCCTCGCTGCGCAGTGCCCGGGGCAGGTAGAGAAGGACTTCACATCCCCGAGCGGGGCCACACTGCCAGCGGAGACCTGCATGCGCCGTCCTGCACCTTCCCCGGCACCGCCTGGCCCCACTCCCGGCGACCCCTCCCCAGTCGGCCCCGACCTGACCGCAGTCCCAGAGGTGGGGACGGCCGCCCCCGGGAGCTGGCTCTCGTCCCCATTTGCTGTCCGCCTCCTCCTCCCCCGCGGAGCCGGATACCCCCGAAGCAAGCTGGGGCTCCACTGGCAGCGACCCCCTATCCCGCACCTGACCCCTGGTCACCCCCTCGGGAAGCATTACCAGCTGGCCCCCAGCCCGCCGCAAGCCGCCGCCGCGCTTTCCCACGCGTGAGGACAGCGAGTCGCAGCGGCCACGCGTCAGTGGGTCTGTCCCCTCCACAGACCCTTCCCCACCAACGCCGCCCCGCAGCTCCCCGATGTCCCCGCGGCGGGCACGCCACGGCGACGGCCCCCGTGCGGGGCTGCCGCGGGGCACGGACACGCGCGGAGCCTGGCCTCACCTTTGTATTTCTCCATGGGGGCTGCAGCTAGGGGGACCGCAGCCCGCCGGCTGCCGGACGGGACGCAACACGGCTCCACTCCGGCGCCTCTCTCCCGAGCTCTCTCGCTCCGGCCGCGCCGGATCCCCCGGCCGGCCCGGGCCGCCCCGCCCCGCCTGCCCCGCCCCAGAGCCGCGGAGCTGGCCGGGATCGGCGCTTCGGGATGGGGAACGGGGATTCGAGGCCGAGATGGAGATCGGGAATCGCGGGACGAGGCACGGCACAGACCCTTCTGTTCGGCGCGGGGGTCCTCCGGCTGCCGGTCCCCTGCGAGAAGAGCAGGTCAGGGACGGTGACAGAAGGAGGGTACCTGGGTGCTGTGCTGAGGCTGTGAGTTGTCTCCTGGGGCTCCTTGCTGTCCTCAGCGCTAGTCTCAGGGCAGGGGTGCCCTGTCTGCTCCCTGTATTAGAAAGGGATTTGGTCTGGCTGCGGTGGGACTTTGGGCACCTTCAGAGCTTTGGTCATCCCAGAACGGCTATGTGTGGTCCTGATGGTTTCCGCTGCTAAGACCCCAGGCTGGTGGGGTCTGCCAGCAGCCTACCTCCTGCCAGCCTGAAAACTTGCACTCTCCTTCCACCTTCCTGGGGCAGCTGCTGGTTGCAGCCTGAGCCAGTGAGTTTGCACTCTCCCTTTTCAGCAGGTTCATTAAGGCTTCCTGGTAGGACCTGCCTCTTGGATAGAACAGATGACAGAAAGATGTCTCTGTCATTTGGTTCCACTAACATTTCTTCTGCCTGATTTCCACCACTGTATGACAGAGCCACCATGCTGAAAGGGCACAAATCATAATAAATGGAGAAGTGAGCATCCAGTACAAGACAAAGGACACAGAAGAACTTTTCCCTTTGAGAATTAAGGTTTAGCCATTAGTGTGGGGACACAAGAGCCTATTATAAGGCCTTTCTGGCAGGAGGAAAGGTTAGGCATCTGACCTGGGTTGGTAGCTCCACTGTTCCTGTGGAGAGAGATACAACCATTACCTAGAAAATCAATGGGACCTGAAAAATTAGCAGAAGTCAGCTCTGCATCATTCACCAGAGCTATATCCACTGGCTCTGTTCTTCCCCTGAAGTGTGACATCACACCAAGGTCACATTGGTCTGAGATTAATCCTCATCCCACTGCTTTGACCCTCAGGACTCATAGGCTTTAGGGCCTGGGCAAAGCAGAGGTTGGGCCTGGCTCAGGATTTGAAGTGTGGACAAGCCTGCAATGAAACAAACCTTTTCTTGCACAGACCTGAGGGGATGATAGGTGGATTCCCAAACCACACACCCTCTTGCACATTGATTCTGCTCTGCAAGCCATCAACCCACATCCCAAGAGCCTTGTGTACTCACAAATGTTAATTTCCACATGTCCACCTGAGAAGGGTGGTATGGGGAGCATCACTGTTTCTGTACAATAGCAGGGCCATGGCATCAGCAAGGAAATAGCAGTAAGACAAAGCTAGTCAGAGGCTTATAAAAATTTCCCAGGTTTTGGGCCTGTCAGCCCACAGACCACTGACATCTGTGGTCCAAGGAAGCCAAGGGAAATGTTAGTGCCATGTATGTAGATAACCCCCCAAACATTCATTGTATGTCCCTCCTCATATTCTGTGAAAACAGCCATAAGCAGGCTCTTCTGTATCCCCAGGGAAGCAAGCAGCTGGGCTGGAAGGGCACCATCCTGCCACTCCTTGTGTCCCTCTGTGCCCTTGCAACCCCTCCAACCCTACCAGGCTGTTCTTGACAGGGGTGACACCTCACAGGGGATCTGATCTGTGTCTCTGGTAGAAACAGAAAGTGACATCTGTTGCATGGAAACTTTCCATAGGAGGACAATTTTAGATATAGGGCTACTGCTGCTCAAGGAAGCTGAAGCTGGAGCACCTCTCGTCTCTTGCCGGCACATAACTACTGCACAAAGAGACAGGCAAGCCAAGTGCCTGAACCATCAGATCCAGCAAGCAGACAGTAGTCTTCAATGACTGGAGAAGAACCAGGTTAAATAAATATCTGTCATGTATGAATAGTTCTCTTAGAGCTCTTTCCAGCTACTTCTTGGTTCTAGCAGGGCAGGCCCTTGCAAACTTTTGAAGCATGCCTGTATCTCAAAGCAGAGGAGTAGTCACTCTGAACTCAGCAAGACTAATTAAGGATAATACCAGTTAAACAAACTAATTAAAGATGATTCGAAAGATCAAGATGTCAGATACTTGTGATTCCTGTCTTCAGGCCCCAGAACCTTTAGATCCCCTGCTTGTCCCTTCCTTCCCTTCCCGAGCTGTGATAAGGATGCTCTGGAATCCCAGAACTGCTGGTTAGGCCCATGGCAATTGCTGGGCAAGCAACACTGGGACGAACACTAATGCCAGAGGAATACAAGTTCTTCCTGTTGTCCCCTTCTTCTTGCAGTAGGAAGTATCCAAAATACTTTGGGATATTATTTTTTTCCAAACAGACTGTTGTATTCTGAGGTTTAGTTAGACTGAGAAAGACCCTGTGTGTAACATGTCTGTGGACAGTTGGGGTCAAGCAGGCATAAAACTAGAATGGAATAGAATGGAATAGAATGGAATAGAATGGAATAGAATGGAATAGAATAGAATAGAATAGAATAGAATAGAATAGAATAGAATAGAATAGAATAGAATAGAATAGAATAGAATGGTGGCCAATGGCATCCTGGCCTGCATTAGGAATAGTGTGGCCAGCAGGAGCAGGAAAGTCATTGTGCCCCTGGACTCTGCTTTGGTTAGGCCGCATCTTGAGTACTGTGTCCAGTTCTGGGCCCCTCAGTTTAAGAAGGACATTGAAACACTTGAACGTGTCCAGAGAAGGGCAAAAAGGCTGGGGAGAGGCCTGGAGCACAAGCCCTATGAGGAGAGGCTGAGGGAGCTGGGATTGTTTAGCCTGGAGAAGAGGAGGCTCAGGGGTGACCTCATTGCCCTCTACAACTACCTGAAAGGTGGTTGTGGCCGGGAAGGGGTTGGTCTCTTCTCCCAGGCAACCAGCACCAGAACAAGAGGACACAGTCTCAAGCTGCGCCAGGGGAGGTTTAGACTCGAGGTGAGGAGGAAGTTCTTCACCAAGCGAGTCATTCGTCATTGGAATGTGCTGCCCAGGGAGGTGGTGGAGTCACCATCCCTGGAGGCGTTCAAGAGGAGATTGGACGTGGCACTTGGTGCCATGGTCTAGTCATGGGGTCTGTGTTGATAGGTTGGACTTGGTGATCCTCGAGGTCCTTTCCAACCTAAGTTATACTGTGATACTGTGATACTTTAATAGAATAGAATAGAATAGGATAGAATTAACCAGGTTGGAAAAGACCTTCGAGATCATCAAGTCCAACTAAGAGGATTTGTCATGAGATGTGAGCAGAAGTGGGCTTTCTGACAGATCTGAGCTCAGTTTAACACTGAGGTGTGTCCTGTGAAATTCCAAGAAACAAGGAAGCCAAAGGCTTCTGTACTATGACATCCCTGGCCACAATGCTGGGCTGTAAAGCTTCCATAATCTGAAGGGAGAATTGCCCTTGTCCACATGTAGATCCCTCTGAACAGCAAGGAAGCCTGTGGACACAGGGATAACTGAGGCAGTAAAACAATGCTGCTGTCTGAAAGGGAGAATTCTCTTTCTCTCTCCTTCCCCTCTGCCTCTGGCCAAATTATATCTATCTTCCTAGAATCATTTTCAGATTATTGGACCCACTTCCATGATGAAATTTGGGAAAACTAAAATAGTAGATTCTTCTCCCAGCTGAGGAAGCCAAACTGAATCACAGTAGATTCAGGGAAGACTGAGACAGCAGCAGGTAAATAGCAAGCACCTGCAGCTGGAAGGAACAGACCACCTGAACATGTCCACAAAAGCAGGTAGGACCACACAGATGGGGCTAGATAAGGGGGGTCATCAGTCACAAGCTTGTCTGTCTTCTTGGGTGTCCTCGGTTTTCCCTGCCAGGAGCACAGAGCAGACACTGGCAGGAGTTCAGTATGCTTGTGAAGCTCCCACCAACATCTTTTACTCCTGATCTGCTGAATCCTGCCCATTGTCCAGAATTTCTGATCTTGGGGGTGAAGGGGATAGTTGGTGGGAAACTGAGCAGAGGCCTCCATTAATTCCTCAGGGAGCTCTGAAGAGCTGGACACTGTTAAATGTCCTGACTCATATGATCAAAGACTCTACATTCTATGCCAAAATACTGAGCCACTCAGGTCTCAGTTTTGTGAGAGAAGCCACATGGCTTACTGCAGAAGTGTGTTCAGGATCCCGGGCTACCAACTCAGGAGCATGAGCAGCAATGAAACATCTTTCCCCAGGAATAGCCTTTACAGATGCTTTGTAGCAGACCAGACTAGTTCCTTGGTTCCAGGAAAGAACTGGGGGCCTGCCAGGGCTCAGTCAGTGAAGAAAGGGCCAGAAGAAACAGAAAGGCAGATGGGTCACTGTCTGGGACAGCATGGTTGTTGCAAGCAAAGCTACTCACTGGATGAGGAATGAGTACTCTGTTGGACAACAGGACATGAATCATTGATCTCAGAAGACTTGCAAGTGTTCTGTCTATGGATGTTGCTTTTGAGGTCTTCGTGCTTCCCTATGAAGTGCTTCATGATTTTGGCCATAAAAGAGAAGAGATGACCAGAATTTCCCCCAGCTTGAACTGGCCTTACACTGACTTCTGTCCAACTATTTCTGACTTTCACCAATGAAAGGCAAGACAATCGGCCCTAACACAAACAAACCCAGAGCTGTTTAGCTGCTCAGCTATACAAAAGCTTCATCACTGATACATTCCAGCAATGTTTTGGATTCTCCCAGACATTAAGTGTTTCCAAAAAGTGTGGCTGGGAAGAGGGTGGCTGGAGCGAGCAGGGGATTTCCCATGGACAGCAGGACCGGATGTCTTTTTTGATGAGCTTCGCTTGGTTTCCTATTCTTTGACATTTCCTCTTCAGTTTTTGACTTCAAACTGCTTCTAGACCAAATTGCAGGGGGGCTCTAATAGCACAGATTGTTTTATTTTCCCAACAGAGTACCATCTTCTGGCCAAAGTATGAGACACACAGACCAGAGTGCTCAACAGCCAGGGCCTTTCTTCCTCTTGGAGCCATTTCTTCCTTATACTTATTTGCCACTTCAGACCTTCTCCCCTCTCCAGAGAAGCTCCTCAACTTTCCTTTGACAGTGTTCGATACCCTTTAAGGAGGCAAAAAGCATTCTGTGTCCCCCTCCAAACTGTTCATGGGAATGCCTGCAGCAACAGACCTCAGGGGGCATCAGTACACGGTATTTTGGCACGTAACACAGGTGCCACAGGGCTTGGTTATTGGCAGCCCCGAGAGTTTCCAATACAGATATCTGATACTTAACCAGCCATGGTTCTAAGATGTGGGGGAATCAGATAGGAAATCATGGCTTCCAGATGAACAAATATTAGAAACTTCATCCACACTTACAGATTTTACCAGTAACCCAAAACCTCTTGCAGGCTGGTACAAAAAACCCAAACACTTGTGTGGAGTATCAAGCTGTTAGTAGAGGACTTGCCTCAACAGAGCTGAACTCTTGGCAGCTTTCAGCACCACTAGAACTTACCCAAGCATGAGGAAAAACTAGTTTTATCAAAAAAGGGGAAGCCATTAATTGTGACATCTTGCTAGGCTTTCACTGTGGTTTTTTTTAAGCCTCTTCCATCATCACTTCAAACTGTGGTCTGATGTCAATATCTGAGTTCACAGAAGGCTATTTATTCTGGCATTCCCCCCCCCCCCCCCCCCCCCCCCCAAAGGAGTGTTTTTTTTTCAGTCCAGTTTCTTTAGGCCTAAGCCACTTCTATTCAGTCTAAGTCAATAAGCAGAGCACACTTCTGAGGTCAGCACTGCTGAAGTGGGAAAGGGAGAAGAACAAGAACCTGTGGTCCGTACAGAAAAGCACCAACACACTGCAGGGTGTTTCAGTGGAGGCTAAGGAGCTGAAGTTTCAAACCAGAACCAGAATTAACCAGGTTGGAAAAGACCTTCGAGATCATCAAGTCCAAACTATCAGCCAACACCATCTAATCAACTAAACCATGGCACTAAGTGCCTCATCCCGTCTCCTCCTAAACACCTCCAGTGATGGTGACTCCACCACCTCCCTGGGCAGCCCATTCCCATGGCCAATCTCTCTTTCTGTGAAAAACTTCTTCCTACCATCCAGCCTAAACCTCCCCTGGTGCAGCTTGAGACTGTGTCCTCTTGTTCTGTTGGTGGTTGCCTGGGAGAAGAGACCAACCCCCTCCTGGCTACAACCTCCCTTCAGGTAGTTGTAGACGGCAATAAGGTCTCCCCTGAGCTCCCCTGAGCCTCCTCTTCTCCAGGCTCCTTTCCAGGCTCAACATCTGCTGTCTATTAGACATTAGGATATGTCAAACTACCTGCCAAAGTGGAAGTAACTACCAGGTAACTGATCCCACCCATGTCAGTTGAGTCTTCCACTTTTGCTTCTTGTTTGTTTTTTTTTGTTCTTGTGAAAACAGATTTAATTAAGAGTCAAGAAATCCTCCTCAGTAAATACCAAACAGTGCAATTTCCCTTTTCCCACATAGAGCAGTGGAGCTGAATATCCTTTGCCTTCCCAACTGTCATTAAGTATTCTGTTTAACTAGGCCAGCTTCATGCCATCTATAATGAAGTTATAGTGTATTGCTCTGTTATGAATGATGAAGCTGTTGTGTCCTACGGGGAGAAAAATCGCTGTAATCCAACTTTCCTTTTGAAAAGGCCTAATGTATCCACATGAGATCTTCTGGCAGAGACAACTGAGGGAATATAAATAGAAGCTTAAAAGAAGAAGGAGGGGAAGGGGAAAATAACTCCAACAGGGCTGAGTAGCTGAAATTCACAAGTTTAATAGAAAGATGAATGACTGAAGAGCCTGTTCTGTGACACAATTAGGACTTTATGTAGGCCTTTTTCAATTATTTGTAGCTGACAAAATATCACACAAAGGCTGTTTCACACTGCAGGCCAGGTGCCCAGAAATGGGTTTTTTTGGAGGAAGAAAGCAACTGGGAGCATCGCCCAGGGGCACAGGCCACTAAGGTCGCTACTAGCTAAGTCAGGCAATGGTGTGTGTGTCACCTCATGCACAAGTGGCAGGAGCAAAGAGTGTCCCACAACGCCTGAGGTCCCTGTACATCCACACCATCATCTTGCCTATCCCCAGGCAGCACAGAACTGCAGCAGTTCTGCCAGCAACAGGCATTGTGGGGTGGAAGGTGACTACACAAGTGCATGTGGTCAGTCTCGGAGCAGACCTTTCCAGTCCCCCGCACAGACAGCACATTTACACTAAGGACACATGGGGGTTCCTGCCATAGGAAGAGGTTTCTGCTAAGAGGTCATAGACAGTACTGACTAGCAAGAGATCTTGAACACAAGTCTGTCCAGTGCTTGTCTCTCACTGGCCACCCACCAAATACTATTGCTGTTGTGGTACTTCATTCTCAGCACTACTGCAGCTCACCCACCAAGGAAGGCTGCTTGGAATAACTTGCCTGTATTTGCACACAGTGCTCACATCTTCATTTGCAGCTCAAGGTGGTGGTGGATGTCAGAGGAGTGGTGCTGAGCTGGTAAGCAGTAACAGCTTTAGTATCTCTCTTGAAATCTCCAGAAAATCTAATAAAATCCTCAGAGTTTAAGTGTCTTCAAGTTGTTTAAGTTTGGTCCATTCCACAGTGAGCTAATCTAACTAAAGGCATTTTAGTTCAGGGGGGTGGTGATTAGTAAATGTAATCTAGTTAATATTGGGTGAGCTTTCCTGGGTGTCCCCATGAGGTGAAGACAAAAGAAGTCAAATCCTGGGACCTGTAAAGAGGTTAGTTCTGCTTTGGTAGAACTGTCATGGGACAAGGCCAAGCCTGTGGGAGCAGACACAGGCTGCGAGGAGTCTGCCAGGCAAAGATAAAGCAGGGTAATGGGCATGTTTGTCCATATGTAACAGTCTGATTGAAGAAAGAAAGATGAGATAAAGGGAGGAGGGGTTGTGGAGAAAGGAGAGCCACAGGAATGTCCTTCCTTGAAGGAGGTATCTCCACAGGCAAGAGCAGAACAGCGGCACCAGCAATGGGCAGGAATCCTTTGGGCAGGATTAACCCTTCCTGGGGCAGGATTGTCTCTAGGCAGATGTTTTTCTGAAGGCTCATTCTTAACTCCAATCAACAAAGAATGGTTCACCAGTTCCTTTCAAGACCCAGGTGGTTCAGCAGTGTGGCCACCATGGGAAAGGGGCATGGGGCAGAGCCCTCCCTGTGCCAGCAGTCATGGTGGCTGAGAGCACTCTTCTATCACCACCTCCATAAGGTCCCCCTGACCCTCATCCTCAGCAAGGATGAGAATGTCCAGGGCTGCCTGTCAGGACAGCAGCAGCTGTGACTTCAGGTTATGTGTCTACCAAATTGGACTGCTAGAGGTGTGCCCCACTGCTTGGCAGTGCCTGCCCTCACCCCTTCCCTTACCATAGAATCATAGAATTGTTAGGGTTGGAAGCGACCTCAAGGATCAGCCAGTTCCAACCCCCCTGCCATGGGCAGGGACACCTCACACTACATCAGGTTGCCCAGAGCCACATCCAGCCTGGCTGCAAAAACCTCCAGGGATGAGGCTTCCACCACCTCCCTGGGCAACCTGTTCCAGTGTCTCACCACCCTCATGGGGAAGAACTTCTTCCTAACATCCAATCTGAATCTACCCACTTCTAGTTTTGTTCCATTCCCCTTAGTCCTATCACTACCTGACACCCTAAAAAGTCCCTGCCCAGCTTTCTTCTAGGCCTCCCTAAGATACTGGAAGGCCACAATATGGTCTCCTTGGAGCCTTCTCTTCTCCAGACTGAACAGTCCAAACTTCCTCAGTCTGTCCTCATAGGAGAGGTGCTCCAGCTCTCTGATCATCCTCGTGGCCATTCTCTGGACACGCTCCAGCACCTCCAGACCCTTCCTGTAATAGGGCCTCCAGAACTGGATGCAGTACTCCAGGTGGGGTCAGCACTGGAGCCTGCTGGGCTTGTGAGTATGACTAAAAGCTACTGTTTGTTTCTCACAGGTCAAATTTTCAGCTAGCTTTCCCCCCTGGTCAGATGGCTGGTCTGCATGCCCCAGTGGTAACTCCACTGTCACACTTGAACAGGCAGGACACAGGAAAATTCTACAGAGGGTGCTCTGCTGGGATTGCTCCCAAAGGAGAAAGGGCACAAATGTAATTTTCAGGAAGCTGAACAGTCAGTTGGTTAGGGAAAAATAAAACTTGGAGTGCCAAGAGTTTGGAGCAACATCAGAGCATTGAAGCTGTGCGCTCAGGGCTACCTGAGCACCACGGCACATTTGAATCATAGAATCACAGTATCACAGTATAACTAAGGTTGGAAGAGACCTCGAGGATCATTGAGTCCAACCTATCAACACAGACCCCATGACTAGACCATGGCACCAAGTGCCACGTCCAATCTCCTCTTGAACACCTCCAGGGATGGTGACTCCACCACCTCCCTGGGCAGCACATTCCAATGACGAATGACTCACTCGGTGAAGAACTTTCTCCTCACCTTGAGTCTAAACCTCCCCTGGCACAGCTTGAGACTGTGTCCCCTTGTTCTGGTGCTGGTTGCCTGGGAGAAAAGACCAACCCCTTCCTGGCTACAACCTCCTTTCAGGTAGTTGTAGAGGGCAATGAGGTCACCCCTGAGCCTCCTCTTCTCCAGGCTAAACAATCCCAGCTCCCTCAGCCTCTCCTCACAGGGCTGTGCTCAAGGCCTCTCCCCAGCCTTGTTGCCCTTCTCTGGACACGTTCAAGTGTTTCGATGTCCTTCTTAAACTGAGGGGCCCAGAACTGGACACAGTACTCAAGGTGCAGCCTAACCAAAGCAGAGTCCAGGGGCACAATGACTTCCCTGCTCCTGCTGGCCACACTATTCCTAATGCAGGCCAGGATTCCATTGGCCCTCTTGGCCACTTGGGCACACTGCTGGCTCATATTCAGGTGGCTGTCGATCAGTACCCCCAGGTCCCTCTCTGGGAGGTCTCCAGCCACTCTGACCCCAGCCTATAGCTCTGCATGGGATTGCCATAGCCAAAGTGCAGAATGGTCTGGGTTGGAAGGATCCTCCAAAGGTCACCTAGTCCAACCCCCCTCTGCAGTCAGCAGGGGCATCCTCAAATAGATCAGGTTGTCCAGAGCCCTGCTGAGCCTAACCTTGAATATCTCCAGGGTGGGGCCCCGACCACTTCCCTGGGCAACCTGTTCCAGTGTTCCATCTCCCTCATAGTAAAGAACCTGTTCCTAACATCCAGTCTAAATCTGCCTGTCTCTGGTTTGAAGCCATTGCCCCTCATCTATCACTCCAGGCCTTTGTAAACAGACTCTGTCCAGAGAGACTGGATGTAGTTGGCCTCAGCAGGAGTTTATTTTCAATTACCCACTATCATTTCACTAGCCTGGTGAGTTGGAGGATTAAAGCTTTTGGGTTTTTTTTTTGGTCTTTTTTTTTGAGGGGGACAGGTAGAGAGAACAGAAAAAGCCAAAACATTAACACCCCTCACCCCCCACCCCCCCCCTCCTTTCTAAATGACTCAAAATCTCAAACACTGGCTTTGTACTCCCACAATATCTGTGCTCTTAAATGCATCCCTGCAAGGAGAATTATTCATGTAGTCATGTTAATAACCCTTACTGAAGCCCTTCATAATGCAGTCCTCATTCAGCTAGCTGGGACTTCTCTGTAAATGATAATTAGGCTAGGAGCTAACTGAGATACCACCGAGTTTGCTCCTGGCAGTCATTTAACATCCAGCATAGCACCAAGGCTGTAAAGTATGCATTTCTCAGCAGCAGTTCATTCATTGTAAAACCTGCTTTGATGATTAGCTCCTCTCCTGGGTCACAGCAAATGCTTGGGCTCACATAAAGACCTCAAAGTGTTTGTCAATGGATTTCTTGAGTGGACTCAGCTGCATTTTGTTGTCTCTGCAGTATCTAGCCCAAATCCACAGTCAGGCAGCAGTCAGCCAAGGGGGAGCACTGTTTCCCTTTGGTAGCCTTACTGGGCTAGTCCTAAAGAGGGTTGCTTCTACCATCAACTCTGCTCCCCAGGCTGGTGCTATGGGGGCTGGGACAGCCTAAATAATGGTAGATAGATAATGGATCTACTCTTAAGTGTGAAGACCCTCAGCAGCAGCAGTCAGCCTCGCAGTCTGCTCCTGTCAGGCCTGACTTTGGTTCTGCTGTTTCATTAGGCTGCCCAAGCATGCACTATTAATTTACATCCAGCCCCTTACTCTTCCCAACTATGAAGACTAGAGGCCATCTTGTCCAGGATGTAACTAACTGGAGTTACATCCAAATGATACTGCCCCATTATAACACCCACCAAGGCAAGTGTGCCAAGCAGAGGCTTTTTCCCATCTTCTGCCTTGGGCACTAACCTAGCACAGACTGTGTGGCTCTCAGAGCTCAACCTGTTCTCCCTCCACCCTCACATCCTTCTTCAGGATGTCACTCTCTCAGCCTGACAGAGGATGGAGATCTTTTAGCTTAGCCAAGCCACTTGCCTCTGCAGTTAACAAAAGAACAGTGCAAAATCTTTAGAGCTCTTTACAGTTAACTATTCAACATCAGCCTTAGCCCTCTGGCCCACATTGTCTGCTCTTGACCAGAGTCTATCGAGAGAAGTGGCAGAAGTTGGCAAAAGCTTCTGCCCACACTTCAGGATGAGTTGCTCAATCAAAAGTCTTAGCGAGTCTTAACCTACCCTGAGGACTGAATTGATCCATGGGACACATGTTGGTTACCTATTGCAAAAAAAACCCCACAAAGGGTATGAGGGAAACCTGAAGCCTAGTGAATTGCAGTGACTTGCCCAAGTTCAGAAAGTTGAAAGCATTGAACTTAGGTCTCCTGACTTGCTGTCCAGCCACAAGACAATGAATGAGGAATACCTAAAAGGGGGGAACAGACATCAGTATTTCATCCTTTTGCAGTCAAATGTGGTACTGGAGTGGAACACTCAGGGGGACACAGGATAACATGCCAGTACAGTGGCCTTCTAAGCAGGGCCTGTCTGCACTTGGCCTGCTAAGCCAGCAGAACAACCATCTCCCCCAGAGGATGCAAGATGTAAATGGATTTTAGTCCACCTCCTTGCTTCCCTCTTTTACTCTGGGCTGACAGCTGAAACACTTCTGATTGCGAAAATATTCAACTCCAGCAGTGTGAACCTCAAAGGCCTTGGAGACAATTACACCCTTCTTAATTGAGTGCTTAATAACTGAAGGTGTGATGGTACATCTCAAATCGAAGGACCTAAGGGAGGGCCACCACAGGCCCACTCTGTCATGGACTTCATGACACAAAGTGTGCCATATCCCTAACAGTTCAACATGCTCTGTTCTCTTTATTCAGACCCAATTGCCCACTTGTGCCCACCCCATTTTTCATGCCAGCACAACTGCTTTGTGAGGCCACTGCTGTAATCAAAGCAAGGAACTGACTGCATTTGAAAAGGAAAAAAGAAAACAACTCTATGGGATGAAACAAAAAGTAAAAGATGTTTTTTTAAGTGGGATCAGTTCCCGAATGTCACTGAGAGCGACCCCACAAGCAGTCATGCTGACATATCTGATGGCAGGAAAAAGCTGTGGGGGCGTGGGAATACCTTAAGCTTGCTGAACAGCCGCCCAGTGCTTTGTCTTATGAAATCACAGCCTGAGGAGAGACTGTGCTGAGCCCTTTTCCTGCTCCCCCTCTCTTCCTTTCTGCCTGAACTCTTGGGCCCCCATCACTACCATGACTACATCCAGCCTGGGATGTACATTTTAATCTGCAGTGTGTATATAAAAGAGAGCTGGAAGCAGTGGCTGTCTGAGACCCACCTGACCTCTGGACGTACAGCAAACTTCCTGTTCCAGTGCTGCCGGCTCTTTAATCTCACAGCCCTTAAAAACTAAAAGTGAGCCTATGTGAAAAAATGCTTGGTAATGGGAAGTCCTGGAACAACTTTTCCTTCTCACTCTCTGACTGAGCCATAGAAAACAGTAAATAACTCTCCCCAGAGTCCTTTTCCACAATAGAAAAATGGCGGGCAAACCTGAAGTGTCATTTCCCAGCCTCAGCCTCGGCAGCAGCCAGCACGAAAGCTACAGAAAAACAAAGCAGCAAAGAGCAATAACTGCTCTTGTTCATTCAGAGCTTGAGGAGAGAGCTGGTGGAGAACAAGATTCTTTTGGTGGGGAGCAAGCCACACTTGGGAACTGCATTTCTCTTTATACAGGGGGAAGCGGTCTGGGGCTATATACTTGACAGCAAATTAGCTTTGACATTTGACTTGTTTTGATCTTAGCTATTTACAGTGGTATTATCTGTGTATTTTTGACATGCTGTGAAGATTCCCATTGCCAGATGCCTTCAGATGGCTGTAGGATGCGATGCATTCCACAGTCATTACTCAGGGGTCATAAACCTCACATTTGTGGGGAGGAGGGGAGCAGGGGAAAATGGTCAAACAGCTTTAAAAATGAAAAAAAAAGAGAGAGAGAAAAAAAACTAGACTTGGATTTCACTGGGCTTGTGCATTTCACTGGAGGGAGATTACAAATATGCTTAGTCTGGCTGGCACTGTCCCACTGTGGGGCTGATGACTGGAAGGGATCCCTGTGAGTTTGCTCTGTGCATAGAAGTACATTCATGTGTTCCCAACAGCTCTGCGCTGGAGAGGGCTGTACTGCTACATACACTGCTGGATCAACCATCCCCAGCTGGCAGCTTGCTGCTTTGGACCTCCAGAGCCTGGGTGGGCACTACACTGATGCTACAGGGAAGCAACTGAGACTCAGGCAGTGGATTTTCAAGAGTAAGTGAGACCAATCCAAAAGGGATACTTTGTTTTTTTTTCTTTTCTATGGTTAGGAAGCTTTGTAGGAAATTCCCAAGGCCAAATTGTAGACCTATAGTTGTGGAGTTTTAAGCAGATAACCCATGCAGAGACCTTACTTACTCCCCACCTATGTGGAGATGCCCAGGGAGCACCTAACATGGAACTGCTTGGGGCCTGCAGGCTGACAAGCCGGGAACTGGGTCTTGCCCTACAGAGCAGTGAGGGAACATTTGTCTGGTGTCTGGTCTTTTAAGGGAAGGGAAAATAAGCAGCACAAATCTTTTCTAAAGAAAAGTCTCTCTTAGACTCTATGTTTGCCTTTCAGACAAACAGACATTTTAAAATGTCCCTGTGTCTTTCCCATTCTTTATTGTCTCAGGTTTGCCCAGCAGTCCTCACCAGTAATTTGCACAGCATATGGTATAGTGCATCAGCCATCAGCCAAGGTTTGCTCACAAGAGGCTAGAGTTTGCTAAAATCCCCAAAGTTTCTCAGTGCTGGTCCTCAAAAGAAGAGGATAGAAAATAGGTTTTGATGTCCTCATCCATACCTTGTCCAACCCTTCTGAGGGCTGTGAAGTGGCTGGGCAGGAAATGTCTACAAACATGGGGGAAACAGAGAAACAAGGGATACTGGAACATGTGCCAACCTGCTGAAGTCCATGCGCCTACATGCCTGTTGAAAATGATCCCATTAAATGGTCAAAGCAAAGGTCATCTCCACCCTGGATGTGCAAATTGTCCAGTTCAGGATAGCACTGGCAGTAGATAGGGACTGCAGTAAGAGAAAGTAAAAGTACCTCCAGTGAATTGGTGCTTCTGCCCTTCACTGAGTCTTATTTCCAACAGCTGCAATAAATTGATCTGATTTTCTGATTTTGATTCGATTTTGTCCCACCTACAGCAAAAACACAATCACTGAAGTAAGCAATTGAAAGAGAGGAAGCATCTAACTGCCACCAGGCAGCTTTGCTGGATTTGCCCATGGAAGAGTTTGCCTTGTCCAAATTCCAGCACACATACAACACACCAAAAATCTAAGCAGGGCCTGGGAAGTGGATAGGGCAAGTGTTGTATTCCCCACCTCCTGCTCTCCAAGTTGGGACCTAAACACTCTCACCTGAGACTTAGTTCTTAGATATACTCAACATAGTACACTGAAGTAAAACCTTGGGGAACTTCTACTTCTCTTGTGAGAGAGAACCTGTGTAGAGTGGCATAGTAGGGAATGGCCAGAACAAGTCTCAGAGGACTGAGGAGTGGAAGAGAAGATGGGAACACAGATCTTGATGCTGCATGGATTTCTGTAGGCTCAGTGACACAGTGCAGGATGTGTGCTGCATTGCTCCTGCCCCTGAACAGAATGCTGCAGCAAAGTGGCCTGAAGCAAGATTCTTTCTCACCTTCTTTGAGGTTTCTTTTTAGCATGGACCTCCAGTGGCTTCACTTCAAACAGTAACACCACCACACCTTGCCTCCCCTTTAACAAACATGCCCAGAAGCCAATACTAATGAAGCTCAGGCTCTGGTTGCTCCACATCCCATAACTGCAGGAAGCCCAAATTAATTCAGTGATGATGTTCTGAGGCCAGTGAGAGAGCTGTGTATGAGTAGCTTCTTCTCCAGGGCATATCTGCATGCAATAATGAGTGAAGTCCCTGGACATGCCTTTATTCTAAGGCACTGACAGGAATGGCTAGAGGTTCCTCTGAGATGGAGTGTGCTTCATTCTGCTGCTGCTATGGTCTGCTGAAGACCCGGGCTTTCAGCACATTCACAGGTGTTTTACTGCAATAAGTCCTTGAATGGCATCATGCTCTACCTTTCAGACCCAGGCTATTACTGGGAAGGTTTAAACTCCAGGCAATTAAACAAACAACTAACTTTAAATAATAAGACATTTAAATACCAAGACATTTAAATACCTTTTAAGGTGGGGAATAAAATTTTATCTGACCTGGCAAAGATGAAGGAAACCATTTAGCCCATGGAGCTGGTATAAGTGTATAACCTACTTCACTTTGATGGTATCTCAGGTCCTTTGAAACCACAAATTGACCACACAAAGTTAACACTCCTATGTGGTTTGTAGGAGTATCTATTTCTCATGACTTAGTTACAGGAAGCCTCATGTCCATTTTGAAACCTTTTCTCATAATCTCACTGAAGCTGTGCAACTGTCCATCTGTCTTGCTCTGGTAATTTATATCTCCCTCTCTGTCTTTCTTGTGAGCACATTCTCTTTTGTAAGGGGACTTTGATGTAACTCTGCAAGGTGAAAAAAGAAAAAACAAAACAAACCATAATCACCAAACAAATAAATGAGGCAACATGAACCCAGCAAGTAAGAATAAAGCTCCAAACTTTATTCATTGACTTGAGTACAACAGTGATGCAGATTACAGTGGCACGGGAGTGCAGTATGTGCTGTTTGCGGTATGATGGTGGAAACACTAATTGTACAGAACAGCACCCCAGCTCAACTTTTCATTATGTGTACAAGCAGACTTACTGTACAGACAAGACACTGAACCACTATTACAGAGACTCAGAAAGAGAGCTGTCTCACAGGTGAACAGAAAACACAGGGACACCTCCCCAGAATGCTGGTTTGTAACACGTGGAGGGAGGAGAAAAGAAAGATGAAATAACAAAAAAATCCTATTGCCAAAATCTACTGATTTAAAGGAAGAAGATACCTTTGAGAAACCAGTTTCAGTTTCCAAAGCTTACAAAAAAAAAAGCCCCCATCTGTAAGGCCCCCTTACAGGAAGAGTTGTCAGCAGTGACCAAGCCACACTGCTTGGACAGGACTGACCCAGTAATGACATACAGAGCTCGTTGCTGTGGGTGCACACAGCAGAGACCTTCCCGGGCCAGCCAGCCCAGAAAGAGCCTGCTGCAAAGTGTGTGGATGTCAGGGAGAGCCTCCACTGATTTCAGTGGTTTTACATCTGGAGGGAAGTGCTTTCTGAAGGATGTTCAGTGAAAAAGCCCAGGCAAGTGTCCAGTGGGACCTGTCTAAGAGCCTAAGGGAGCTAGAGACTCAGCCTGGTAAGGCACCGCTGAAATTCCCATAGTTGCTTCTGCTGCTTGAAGTGCTTCATTTCCTAATGCCTAGGAGCAAGGTCCTCAGCTTTCTAAGTCCTGAGAGCAACACTTGTAATAAATGTGGTGATCCTGACAAAGCAGGTTACTGCTTGCCTTCAGTCATCAATCCATGTGGAAGTATCACCTCTTCACACAGGCAAGCATTGTTTTAGGAAATCGTTAGCAGAGATCTATTTCCCTCTCAGAAGCCCTCTGGGCAACACATAATGTGTTTTGCATACAGGCAAACAACATTAATGGCCAATTACATTCCCACTTCCTGCACTGATGCTTACATTAAAAGTAATAATACCCATTCTCTCCCTGCCAAATGTGGGTATCTCATAGCTCCTGGCAGCAAAGTTGTCTGACTAGAAACCTCGGTATTTTTGCATTTTGAGAGACTTTCTGTGCTCAAAAAAAAAAGATGGGTGAGAGAATTCCCAAGGCAAAACTCACCAGCTAGAGCAGACCTGCAACCCACATTAAAAGAGAAAGGTGTGCTGTCATGCTCTTAGAGTGCTCAGTACCTTTCTCTAGCTCTTCACGAAGTAGCAACAGGGTAGAACCATTCCACATATTGCCAAGACCAGCCCTTGTTATCCTGAAGACTATGCTGGACTCTAGCAGGTGTGTTTACAGGGCCAAAATGTTTGACAGGGCATGAACTGCACCATGACCTGGGGGTAACTGAATAGGGCAAGGGGCAGTGGAGTCAAACCCCCAGCATCTCTCCAACATGAAAAGATGAGTTGATGCTCTTATTTCCTGCATGTGGATCATCATATTCATTGACTGGTATTTTTTCACTGCCATAGGTAACTTCCAGGATGTAGACACCCTCCTCCACAAATACATTCCAAAGCAAAGCAATGAATCACAGAGTGAGAGAAAGGCTGGTTTCTATGTAGTCTGTTTGATGAGGTTATGGCCCAGATATGCCAAGATCTCCTCCTAAGTCAGGATGAGCCAAGATAAGTCATTGCAATGTAAGTGGAGAGAATGATTTTTGTTTGGGTGTTTTTTGGGTTTGGGGTTTTTATTAACTGTTTAGGGAGTTATTTTTTTCTGTGACTTGTTGTAACAAGCTTCATACCATTACAGAATCATGCAGAATCACAGAATTAACCAAGCTGGAACAGACCTTTGAGATGATCAGGTCCAACCTATCACCCAGCACCATTAATTTCTGTATAGATGCTCTTAGGCTCTGGGTTCCAAACTTGGCTTCCCCCACCTTTGAAATAGGTACTACAGATTTATGCTTGCATTTGCTTCTAAGTCTGCTAAATACTACCCAGGCAAACCCTGGAGAAATCAAGCTGATGCCAGCCCTCCTCTTTCCCAGAATTCAACCCATCTCCACATTGCTATTACCTGACCAGGAGAAGCATGGCTTGTGCAAAGGGATTTCACTTTACAACATGTCTTATTTCACCATAACAAGCTTTAACAAAAGAGGCTCCCAAGGACCTCCCCTGAACAGCAAGATATCTGACCTACATGGCTTGGAAAGCATTTCCAAACTGCAGCTGGGAAAGGGCAGCAAGCACTTCAGTGCTAGGCCTGCTGACTTGGGACTACAGGACTTTGTAAGGAGAAATGACATCTACCTTGACTGAAGTAAACACACTGTTGGAACTGCAGAGCTGTCTTGTCCCACACACAGCTGTTAAGAAACTTCCTGTTCTCCTGGTCTAACTTTTCAGAGCATACTGCAGCCATGTCCACAAGGCATCCCAAACTGTGTATCATGAAAGGCTCCAAACCAAACTGCAAACAGTATGTTTCTGAGATGCCTCTAAAAACCTGCCTTAAATGATTGTCAGCATGAGATGATAACAAACAGTTGGAAAAAAAAAAGAACCTAGGACATTCTCTTCACAAGAACTTACTCTTTTTAGTTGTACAGAAAGCTTAGCAGGTCTAGGATAGGACACTGGCAGAGTTGAGATGCTACATTCAGCTTCCAGAACTGAGACCACAACAGACCACATTGCTTCACTGAGAAATAGTGGACAGTTTAGTAATTTCCAGATCTGCTCTGCAAGTTGGCTTAATTCTACTGCCTTTAGAGATGATGAACAACATATTTATTTCAACTTCTGACTCACAGTAGGGTGGGCCTTACACTAAGTTAAGGCACAGGTAGAGAGGGTATGGCCAGCTGTTCCTGCTGTAATGCAGAACAGTTCCCTACTTGTTCTTATGGAAATTATCAGACCAGTATCTAGAGAGGGCACAAAGCCCAATAAATCAGTTCTCTGGATTCTTCATTAATGTGAAGACTACCACACAGGGTAGCACAGCTAAGCACTGCCAGGGATGGGTGCCACAAATGCTCACAGACACCTGAGGAGGCCTTTTAAATTACATCACTTGTGGCCAACCTGGCACTTCCATGGTGTGGGACCCTGAGCCTGCCTTCAGCACAGTCAATCCACAGCCCCACAGACACAAACACATACACAAGTTACAACCTTATCCAACTCTATATGCTATTTGGAAATTCCAGGTTAATTACTCACATAGGATCTCAACTCCAACTGGGAAGTGTGCATGCTACATGTGCACCTATGCTTAAGAACCTGCACGTGTTCATCATCCTGTGTTGCACACTTGCAGTTACTCTGCAATATTTTGCTAGGTCTTTGCTCTTACATCACTCCTGAAATAGAAAAAGGGAAAAAAAACCAAAACCAAAATGAAAACATTCCATAGGCAGTGCTTGGCAACAACCTTCTGTTGACAGCACTGAGTTTGATGGGGCTTTATCAGAAGCTCGAATGCTTTGCAGGAGAATCCAAGCATGTAGTTAAGGCATATTCATAGAAACATAGAATGATTTGGATTGGAAAGAACATTTAAAGATCACCTGGTCCAATCCCTGACACATCTTAAGGGAATTACAATGAACTGCCCAAGAAAATGCTGCTCTATTGATACTGGGAAAATGATTCATTGCTTACAAAGGAAACTCTCCCTGGGGCTATGTTTCTATTAGGTGGGAGGACCAGATGAAAGAACAGAAGATGTTGCGGTGACAATTGCTGTCAGCCCACTGCAGAAAACACCTCCACATCCTGTGGCTGGCTGCATCCTGGGTCTTAAGCACAGGCAGTCGCTTTGGGTGCATTTACATCTCCCATGTCTACATTAAGGGGAATTAACTCTGGGTATGAAAGTGAAGCTTAGAAAACCCTTCATGCTCTCAATTAGAAATAAAGCAGCATTATGTCTCGTGCAGAAGGCTGTGAGTTGACTGATTATGGTCCATGCCAAGAGTTGTAAACCAGCAGTGGCCTAAAAATCCAGCTAAGAGATTTGTTCTCTTCATTCCTTCTCAAGCTGCTATCAGTTTTGAATTCTCACTTGAGATGAAAGTTATCCTGTCACCCTTCACAGCCTAGGAGGGGCTGAGTTCCTTCTTGCTTTAACTTTTTTTTTTTCTTCTTTTTTTAGAGGAGGGAGAGGGGAGAAAACAACCTGGCTTAGTCATTTCTGAAATGACTGGGTAGTGTATTCATATGTGCTATGGGAAGCTCAAGAGTAATCTAGAAATGGGGACAGAAAAATGCAGACTGACAGCTCACATCCTTGAGCCTTGAGATCAAAAAGGTTTACTGTCAAAGTGACTTGGGCTAAATGACCCATAACGCCTCCTGTGTTTCACAGGCAGCACAGACTGTCTACAGAACGTGGGCCGACAGAATTTGGAGAATTTTAGTAGTTTAAAGGCATTAAAACCCAGATGCTCATCTCTAAGTCAAGCCATACCATGCAGGTGACAAACACGGAACTCCTGCTGGTACAGCACTGCTGTTCTTTCATCATACGGATTTGGTTTCAGCAGCCACTCAAAAGTGCATGTCAAACTGCCAGTGTCCCTAACATTGTCATTTACTGTCTCTCTGAAATCCTTTCAGGTGCTTGTTCTGAACAATGAAGTAAAATCTGTTGAATTGATCCTTGCTGCGATCTCAGTAGTGTCCAGAGAGCTTACTCACAATTGTCCTGAAGACTCCTGTTCAGTGGAGACTGTGATGCCAGATCTGCATGGCAGCATACTCTTCAGCTAGTCCCACAGACTCACAATTCCCTTGGCTCTGGGGACATGGAGCAGGTGCTGATCCCTTGCATCTGTCTCTCATATTCTGAATCTCCACCTCAGACTTTATCAAAAGAACCACAGTGTCTATTGCAACAGGACCATCTAAACCAGCAAAGAAGAGGCAGGATTTGGGCTGTCCTGCACATTTGGTGATATTGAACTCAACACAGTGGTACTGAATCTCATAACTACACAGGACTGTTTCCCCTTCCTGACTTCCAGATTTTAACACCAATGTCTCATATAACAAAAATTACAAAGGTTCTGATTGTCTCCAGTGCCAAAAGTTTCTGCATTAAAAATGAAACCTTGATATTTCTTTGACAGACACAGAACCTAAAAGACCCTCTCCTGTACCAGGAGATGGGCTTGTTAGTGCAGTATGCATTGGCAGTTAAGCACCAAGGAAGAGAAAAAGCTGACCTGGCAGCCACAATGCATTCATTCAGTTACTTTGGTGCTCGTGTCCTCCTCTGTACAGGACTTGCCCAGAAGCAGTTAAGGTATATACAGGCAGTTTTTTTTAAGCTGCAGCATATTGGAAGAAGACTGAAAGCAATAAGGAGTTCAACGCAGCTCAGAAACCATCTTGCATGATTACTTTGTCTTCAAAAACCAAGTCAGGCACAAAAGGAAATAAAAATAACCAAGGCTGGAGCTTTGATGCTTCAAGAGAAGGAAAAAAAGAAAGAAAGGAGAAAAAAACCTCTGTGCCCTCTTCTTCCAAGCACAAGTGAAAAACTACATTAACTAAAAAGAGTGCTTGGCCCCATGCACTGTGCCATACTGACAACAGCAACTGCAATTTAATCAAGAAGCCTCTAGTGGCAGAGCATGGCACCTCCATGGTACCTTTTAATTCATAAACACTCCTCCCTAAGAGGGATGAATTTGTGTGTCAGCTTGCAGAGAACCATCTTCCCTGCTGATGTAAAATCCTACAACTCCACTGCAGTCTGTACTAGCAATTACTAGCAGGGAGTCTGTCCCAAAATCTCTGGATGTGAACCAGGGCACACTTGGAAAAAAAAGCCTTTTTTCACTCTATCACTCCCACCCCCATCCACCCATCTCCTGGACTGAAAACCAAGAAAACTGACTCTTCTCCATCATTCCCATTACTTAAGTGATCCTAAATTATCCAAAGGGCTGGTTAAGCTCCAGCCTTATTCATTCAAGCAGAAAGTGTGAAAGAGGGAAGACTGACAACAGACACAGACAGCAATTCACTTCCTACGTCCTAGCAAATATATACAAGTACAAGGAGTCCATTGTCCAGAAATTGAACTGGTGTGTCCTGTAGGTGAGCAGAGAACCCAACTTTGCTCACCAGAAAGCAGACACACCTCGGTGTATCACAAAAAGAAGATGCCATTTCAAAACAGTGCCAATCAAGAAACAGTTGTGTGAAAGACTTAATGTGACCAGGAGGGTAAGTTACCAAGGGCTTTTCCTTCACTACAGGGCATCTATCTTCCTCGCCATATATATATACACATATATACACATACATACACACAGACACATAGATAGATGGGTAGATATAAATACATGTGTGCCCACAAGCAAACACACATACATATATATATATATATATTCTTTTCCAGTTCTTGGAGTGATTACATCTACTTTAGTCTACAAGGCATCCTAAGGGCACTTCCTGGCACTAGCAATGAAGTCCATCATATTGTGGTGAAAAGTAAAGGGAATATTGAAGGAGAAGAACAGAACAGTTTCCTAGCTTGTGTAATATCACGTAACAGGGCTGACACCTCTAACAACTACCACTGTTTCTGAGCCCAGGTATCTTCTCCCTGTGTTCCAGGAGGACAAACGGTCATCTTGTTCAATTGCTGTGGACAGAAGTGTCGCTATGTGATTTTCCCTTTCCTTTTTTTTTTGGTGGATAAGTAGGTTGATTCCAACTAGTTTGGGCTGCAAGATCCTATGAATCGTTGTTGTTGTTGCTGTTGGGTTGTTTAAAGGGAGATTTAAAAGAGTTTTGCTTTCTTCTTCATGTCGTTGCGTCTCCAGAGTGGTAACTTGTCGAACTCCTGTATCGTCATGCCAAAGATTTCTTGGAACACTTCAGGGGCTAAGTGACGCTTTAAAAAACAAGAAGAAAAACACACAAAAAAAAAGGGGGAGGGGGGAGAAGAAAAGGCAATGGTCAATCAAAGCCAAAGACACAACAGGACATAGGTGAGCCACAAGGATTTCGTGCCACTGTGAAAGAGCCAAAGCAGGAAATAATAGTGCCATGGCAGTGCACATGTCCAAGCCCTCGTGGACCTGGATGCTCAGGGAATTGATAGAGAGTCAACCAGGTTGGAAGAGATCTCCAAGATCACCAAGTCCAACCAATCACCCCACACTACCTAATCAATTAGACCATGACACTAAGCACCTCATACAGTCTTTTCTTAAACACCTCCAGGGACCTTGACCTCACCACCTCCCTGGGCAGCACATTGCAATGGCCAATCCCTCTTTCTGGGAAGAATTTCTTCCTAAGATAAAACCTAAACCTCCCCTGGCACAGCTTGAGACTGTGTCCTCATGTTCTGGTGTTGGTTGCCTGGAAGAAGAGACCAACCCTCACCTGGCTACAACCACCTCTCAGGTAGTTGTAGATGGCAATGAGGTCTCCCCTGAGCCTCCTCTTCTCCAGGCTAAGCAACCCCAATTCCCTCAACCACTCCTCATACAGTTTATACTCCAGACCCCTGACCAGCTTTGCTGTCCTTCTGTAGACACATTCGAGCATCTCAACATCTCTTGAATTGAGGGGCCCAGAACTGGACACAGTACTCAAGGTGCAGCCTAACCAGTGCTGAGTACAGGGGCAGAATGACTTCTGTTATTCTGTGCAATTTGTTAAGTCTGAGAAGTTTACAAAGAAATGAAGAGGAACTATTGAGGTTGCTGAATAAGCAAAAGACAGAAGAATGATCTGTCTGAAGTCACCCAACAAGCAGTGATAGAACAGAGGCAAAAACCCCAGCTCCTGCATGCCCTTATCCCAGGCTGTACCTAGTCATCTCTGCCTACATATGAAGTTCAAATAGAGCCTGGGGTTCAGGTGAGCTACGCAGAAAGGCAAAGGTTCTGAGAAGGAAGATGTCTGACCTGACTAACTGTCCAGCACACGTTTCCATTGTCAGTGAAACATTTTTGTGTGTGTGTGTGTGTGTGTGCTGTCTTATGCACAAGTTACTTCTTGTTCAGCCACTTTGGAGTACACTGGATGGGGAAAGTGTCTCCCTGGGGCATTAACATAACACAGTCTTGAACTCTTGCTTAGTGATCACGTATCTGCTAGCCTAAAAATGGGCATAAATGGTTACTTACCCAAATTTTTGTGGCTCTTCCCATTTGTCTCCACAAAAGATTAACTACAAACAATTTAAACATCCCCAGCCTTCCACTAGGCTGCTTAAATCCTTTTAATCCACAAACTTGTAAACACTTTTTATTTGTTGGCAGAGATTTACATCCTCCTATTTTTGGATATCAGCCAGTCTTAACTTACTTACAGGGCTCATGGAGGAGTTAAAGTCAGACTTTTCATCCTCAAGGATGGCTGACATTGACTTTCAGCTAAGGGATGACCCAAGATCAAACAAAGTATTGCTCCATTCCACTATGGATCCTATGACTACAAAACACTTCAATTTTGGGCTTTTTACTAATTTAAAAGTATATAATTCATTGCTTGAAAACATAAGGGCTTGTGAGAAGCTCAGTCCATGAGTAAGCGGTGGAGTCACCATCCCTGGAGGTGTTCAAGAGGGGATTGGATGTGGCACTTGGTGCCATGGTCTAGTCATGAGGTCTGTGGTGACAGGTTGGACTCGATGATCTTTGAGGTCTCTTCTAACCTTAGTGATACTGTGGTCCAGCACTGTTCAGAGAGATGCAGCTGCTTCCTCCCCCTTCTGACTTCTCTTTCCATGCTTAGTGCTGAGAAATCTTCCCAGTCTACCAAGGGCCCACGCTCCAGTGTCTGAGCTTTCAAATGTGCAACAACAAACAACTTCAGCAGGACAGAACATTTAAGAACTTGCTTCTCTTACCTCCAGCCTGGTTCTGTCTACATCTTTTAGTATTTTATTTCGCCCTCTGTTGGTCACCATGAGCATTTCATATGGAAAAATCTGTTAACAACGTATAAAAGGGGGAAAAAGAGATGTATTTATATTCTAAAGTGGAAAGCACACAAGGTGTCTTATTTTCATAACCACACAAATATTAGTTTCCTTTTTCACAGACAGTCACAGGTTCCTTTGGGTTTTCTTTTGGTTTATTTTACTGTATTTTATTTCCCCTGAAGCTCCATGAAATACAGGACAATCTGGGCACAGCAGGACTTGGTTAGGAGCAAAGTGCCTCACATCTTCCAGCCACCAGGTACTCACCCACCTCACTGATTTTTATGGTGTATCTAATACATCTACTGGCTTTGGTCAGCCAGAGTCCTCTCTAGTCAATGTACCTCCTCATTCATCAATGTAGAAGCTTATTAGGGTAAATAAACACATTTGTCACACATTGGTCTAACCGATGGTTGCCAAAGTGTGGATGGCTCTAAGGAAACAGAAACTTAGTGGCCATTTAAATGGTGAAACAGAGGAAAGTACACTTTAAATTAGCAGCAACTCTGAATAAGCAGGATATCAATTCATGGGGGCCACTGCATTCAGAAGAATTCAACACATGGTTTTCTTTGCCTTTTTGGATAAGGAATTCAAATAACTGCTCACTATGCTCCCTGGCTATGCCCTACATACATGGCTTAGAGATATGTCTGCAGACATATTTATCTTATGCAACTTTGCCTGCTGCAGAAGAGGATGTGTCCAGCACATCTCCCATGAACACTTTCCTCTACATTGCAAAGAATGCCCAGAACTTACACATATTAGTTAGTGGCCAATAATCAAGTCCTGAATGCATGAATTATGTTAATATTGTTTCACATGTGCAAGTTCTTTGTTTGAAGTAAAATGTTTCCTGTCAGAGGGTGTCAAATCAGTTTAATCCAATAAAAACAATGCTTCTTAGCAGTTAAGAAAACCATGTGCCTTAAAATCAGTTTCTAGAATTATCCCTGGCAAATAAAACTCTGGTTTAGGACTTTTTTTTTTCCCCATGGGCAGACATTTCCACAAATGCCTGGAACAACCCAGGAGAGCTCACATTTCATCTGACAGAGCCCTTCTCACTGCATCTTTCTGCATTCCCAGTGAGGTCCTTGTCCAACCCCTACTAAAGTCAAAGAAGTTTTTCTGCAGTCTTCAGTGGCCATTGGATCAGCCTTTACACTCATTGATGAGTCTTGTGTTATTTGGCCCTTGGGAACAGGAATGAGACCAGCAAAACTCTCCTGGAGAGATAGCTGAGCTGTTATCAAATGCTATTAATTCAATTATTGTAACATCAGGAGAAATTCCAGCCAAGCAAGTTCGGTGCAGTTAGTCGGTTAAGTTCATTCCACTGCCAACAATGAACTTTGCAGAAGTAAACCAAACAGAATAAAACATACTCAGAAATACAATAAATAAGATTCAGGCATCAATGAACACACCACTGAGTTTATTGTAAGTAGTAATAATGTAAGTAACGTGTGCTTACATACCAATTGATCTTAAAGAGTTTCTGACATTGCCACAGTTGTACAATTAATTCTGTATTGTTTTTTAAAGTACATTGTTCATGTTTGATGCTGGAAGCAGCTACCATATACAGCATTATAGGAAACAAAAATGTAGCTTTTTCATCTCTAAACAGGCAGAGTTGAAGTCAAAATCTACGGTCATGAGTACATGTTATATTTAGATATTCACAACAAGGCATGTCTCCAGTTTGAGGTGGGAGGGTGCACAAATTCTGTCCTTTCTGGAGAATCCTTTGGTAAGATTTGGTCATTCTTCAGTTCATGGATTTTCACTCTGCACATGTTTCACACTGACTTTGAGTTGGCTTCTTATCAGGCTTAAGTCAGTGTTGGACCCTCGACACGAATAAAAATGCTGCCAATTTGTACACGTTGAGGGTCTGGCATCCCCTTCACAACCATCAAAAGGAAGTGACCTATTACCTCATGAAAATGCCCATTAATTTGATGACTAATAATACTGACAGAATTTGTCACCCAAAATAACATTGCAAGTCACTGGGGGCAACAGCAGCAGCGATGACTCTAAGAATTTCTATTAGACTGAAAAAGAAATGATTTGGAATACAAAGCTGTGTCTCAGGAGCTGGGGATGTCCCCAAGGGCTTATTTCTGTAACATATAAAACCACTTGTTAATACACATTTTACTGGGGTCTCAGCTTATAAAGCTGGGGTTATTGCCGTGTAGTTTGTCTGGGGGTGACTTGGAAGCACAAGTAGTAATCTGGATTGCAAAATGAGCTCCTCACTTAACTGCAGAAATGCCTTGTAACTTTGGCAAGATCATCAATTCTCAGGAAGTTCATCAGCCACAGGGAAAGTTATAGAAGTTAGAACAGCCCTGGCTGAATCCCCTCTATTTTATGTCCATTTTTGACTCAGACATCTCTAGACATAGCTGACATTGCCTCTTTTCTCCAGGCATCTCCTGAAGAACTTCTTAAATAGTGAACTCAACATTGAAAAGTGTCAGACTAACAGTGCTGAGAGCTACAGAACAGATCCAGAGAGACATGTAAGTTATCTAACTTCCAACCTGAAACACAGACCCATGTATTTAATTTTTGAATTAAGACAGCCTCAACAGTGTGTTCTGAGCAACAATATTCTGCATCAATTTTCCAACCTGACAGATCTGAGACTTCCCCATTGAGTTTGGCCTGCTGTTTTGCCTGGCAGAGAACTAGCTGCTGAACATCTTCAGTGTCTTTGTTTTGTCTCTAGAAATAGCTCCTTATCTCAAGAAGCACACCTGGGCTACCCTCAGCTTGTCTGAGTACTAGCACCTGTTACAGGCAAAGTCCAGAACAAAGGGAGAGGTTTGGCACATAAGGAGCAGGGACTGAGGCAAGGTAAAGAAAAACAAGGGACCTGAGACACATCTGCATTGCACAGTCAAATCTTCACTGTTGTGAAGGAAAGTGAATAACATCTGCACTTGCCTTTGGCTCCAACATGTTAGGCATAGATACTCCTCTGTCCATTCTCATTCCAGGGACATGACCATCCGGAAGGGACTGCATCAGATACAGGTACACATCAGACACATAGGTTACACACACAGAGGGTAAAGGCACTCAAGTAGTGGTGAAAACAAAGGTGAATTTGCCCTGAGACTTCCTCTGAGTCCTAATATTTTGTCTTTTGTCTTTTCATTGCCACTGCTACTGTTTACTACTTCTCTGAGTCATATAGAGGGTCCTTTAATCCTCTCTGCCACCACAGATTCCTGTCAGTGCTGTGACTAGCCACACCTCCCCACAGAGCCTACCAATCTCACCTTTTAGGTGGATGTGGGGATTCCAAGAGCGTGGTGGGCCCTGTCCCATCCTAGTGACTAAGTAAGGTGACTGACAGGCAGAAGCATTAATTCAGATCCACCCAACAGTATACAAAAGCACTCTTATTCTCTGGTCTTTCCTTCCTGGATCACTGTCATCAGCTGACAGATATTTTTTTCCCCTCTCTATGGGATTTTTTTCCTATGAACACAGACAGGGATAGGGTAAAATGGTGTGGATTTGACACAGGTACTGCCCCTAATGAAATAACATCTTGACCACGATACATGGACAACTCCCCTCTCCTCCCATAATCTTTTCCAACCTTATTGATTCTATGATTCTATTCTATGATTCCTACTCTATTCCCAATCATCACAATTTTGATACATCATTAACACAGTTATCCAAGTCACTAAACCCTTCAGTTGTAATTTCATATTGTGATTGTGCTGAGGAGCCAACCAGATTCAAACCACTCTGGAAAAGGCTGTGCAGACAGGATTTTGAGTAACTGGGCTTCATGTGCAAGCACACCTTAATGGCAGCACTGTAGAAAACTGTTATTGATCAGTCACCTTTTATGGAGAGCAAATTCCAGGGCATAAATGAGGAGTTTAATGCTCCTGGTATGGGAATAAATTGCCTCTGGAAGAGACTTTCTCTGTGTCTCTGGGTCCACACTCAGCTGTCCAGAGAGGACTATTACAGATAACTCATATAAACAGACAGTGAAATTTTACAGAGCAAGTCACAGAACTGGTGTGAGCTGCCTCAACCCAGCTCTGGGGAGGTAACAAGGAGGAATTTGAGGCTGTGCCTGCTTTTCTTTGATAAGGTGATTATGTTTAAACATGCAGGAAAATCAAAGCTATTGTCTTAAGAAACCCTTCCCTGTAGCAGAAATTCAGAGGTCAACAAGCAAGGAGGTGCATTTAGTTCTGCTGTCAGTTGATGGATGAAAACCCGTACTCTACCTGGAAATCTGAAAAGCAAAAGAGAAATGCCATCAGATTTGCAGTGCAGAAGAACAGCATCAGTCACAACCTACCAGAAAATCCCTGTGTCTTCTGGGCTACCTGATGTTTAAAATAAATCCCACCTGACTCTCTAAGGCCAGCAATGCTCCTCCTGTCTTGAGCTTAATTTGTAAAGAGTCAAGCACTCCAAGAACTGCAGGCCTTTACACTGTGAACAGGCTCCTCATTTAGCAAAACCAAGTCACTTTGGAAATATTAAGAGAGAGAAAATGACAATCAATTGAGTAAAAACCAACTAAAATTTGAATGTTTAGAGCAGGATTGACCTAACTGCTCCTATCAGGTCTAGAGCCTTCCACACAAGCACCAACAAAAGATGTTTGTTCATAGGGTATCTAAGAAAGGTGAGAGCAATCTCACTTTGGAGATAACTAGCCTCTCTCTGTCATCTCAAACTGTTTCAAAATATTAACTCTCCAATATTCATAGATATCATAAATATAGTCAGGTTTTATTTTCACAGAAAGAAATCTCCATAACAGAGCCCAGTACATGCATACTCCTGTTAACATACATGTTACCTGCTTGCCATTTGCACCTATGCTAAAGCAGTCCCTTGGCATAAACAAGGATGGGCTCCATACAGCAGATTCAGCAAAATGAACTCTAACTTTTTCATAGGTATTAGCAGAAGTTAGTTGTTGAGTTTACCAGAAGAAGTTAAAATGCATTGAGCAAATACAAAGAAACCACATCCACAATCTTAAACCAGCAGAAATGATCAAACATTATAGCATGTTCAGCATGTCAAAGGCTCCTCAGCCTTACCTCTAACACCACCACTCACATCCCCATAACTGTTGTACTGACCAAAATCTGTAGACACCGGCTGTAACAGAAGAGGGACATGCACATCAATTCACAGTTCATAACCTCCCAAGAGGTTTCTATTTAGGAAGCAACACATTGCATGAAGCCTTTTATTTCCCCTTCAATTTTCACAAAGTTTACTGCATTACTTTCTTGCCTTTCTAACAGGGGAAGGGAAATGAGGTTCTGTTTGACTTCAGATGCTCTTAAAGAAATCCTAACCAAATTGAAAATCCAATAGTTTAATACAGAAACAAACACCACTGATAATTAAAGTCACCTTTGGCTTCTCAAAATCACCACCTCCTTACCCTGTGAAGTCCATTTTTTCCATAGCCAGGGAGAGAAGAAGTTTTGGAGGCTGAAGCATGTGCTGTTGAAGAGGAAGGGAAAAAAATCTTTTTACTGGAAAAATTCTACAGAAATCCAAAGGCAAGAACATTTGAGGAATCAACTTGCATAAAAACCAGAAGAGCTGAGCATACACACAACCAACTGAGACACAGAGACTTTGGGAAACTAGTATTTTAGCCCCAAACTCAGCTCAATCTTCTATATATTCTACACACAGCTACACCATGCCATTGGGGCAGGTCATCAAGAAGGAACGCAGATGCTGCCAGGCTCAAAATCTAAGTGGTTTGCATTAAGTTGAAAGTGACACTCAAGGATCAGACAACAGTAAAACATCTTTTGTCTCCTTAGCTAGATAAAGTATTGCTGTGGATCTTATGATGGGACCATGATAAAGGACATGGAGAATCCAAGATCAGCAGACTGGATAGCTTCCCTGTTAAGTCTCTCATGCAGGCTCATTCAATTCCACTTTCTTAAGTGGCACACATGATTTACATATCATTATGCCCTCTCAACCTTTCATGAATTTCCTTCCTATTGCTGCCATTATTGTACTGAAGCTCCTAGCCTCTGCTCCTGCTGCACAAGCCAAGATATGCATGACTAGGACACTCCATTCTCTCTATATTCACATGCTTCAGCTTGACATGCTTTGCTACAAAGGAGAAAAGACTGTTAGAGTTTTGATCCTTTAACACTATAATTGACAGATGTTTGGGTACTGACTTCAGCAGACTGGTAAGAATGGGCAGTGGTAAGTGAATTCAAACAACTGAGAATTTGGCATGCTGATGTGAAATCATAGTTATCCTGTACATGATATGACACTTCTGAGAACAAGACATGATTCAACAGAACTCTGTGATTCCTGCTTTCATCTGGAATGAAAGAGTAATGAGGCAACTCAGCACTTGCATTGACTTCAGAAATTGCATGTGCAAGATTGATAGCTGTGGCCAGTTTTGGGCTCCCAGTTCAAGAGGGACAAGGATCTACTGGAAAGAGTCCAACAGAGAACTACCAGGGTGATTAAGGGACTGGAGCATATGCCCTATGAGGAGAGGCTGAGATCTCTGGGGCTTTTTAGTATGGAGAAGAAAAGACTGAGAGGGGATTTACTAAATGTTTATAAATAGCTGAGGGCTGGGGGTCAAGAGGCAGGGTCAGCTCTGCTCAGTTGCACCCTGTGATAGGATAAGGGACCATGGATATAAACCAAAGCACAGGAGGTTCCACCTCAATACGAGGAGGAACTTCTTCACTGTGAAGGTTGCAGAGCACTGGAACAGGATGCACAGGGAGGTTGTGGAGTCTCCTTCTCTGGAGACCTTCAAGACCCATCTGGATTTGCTTCTGTGTGACCTGTGCTAGTTTCTGTGGTCCTGCTCTGGCAGGGAAGTTGGACTTGATCTCCAGAGGTCCCTTCTAACCCCTAACATCCTATGATCCCATGACAATATAGAAATTTCAAGGGTGTGTTTTTAAATACAGATAAAAAGATGGATACATAAAAACACTGTCAGCATAGAGGTCAATAGCATTTCTGCAAGATCCTCCATGTAAGAATGCAATTTTTGGTGTTTGGGGTTTTTTTGGGGGGGTTGTGGGTTTTTTTTGTCAGTTTTGTTGTTTTTTAAATGTTATTTTTAGCACAGAAGAGCAGGAAATGTACAACTTGAGGCACTGCTTTTGCCAGCAGTAAGCAGGTTTGGGAAAGGTACCACTCACTGATTCCACTAAAGGCAACTGCTGACTGCTCTGATTATTACTGGAAAAAGGGCTGGACACATTTCCCTTAAAGGAGTCCGCCAACCTGTTCTAAGATTAATAAAAATAAATATAAATCATAAACTCTGAGCTGAGCAGGCAGACTCCAGCCCTGTACAAAACACAGATAGCAAAGGGAGCACCACAGTCAGTCTCTCCAAGGCCATAAATAGAGGCAACACTCTTATACAACAGGGAATACAAAGAAAACTTCACTTGCTTGGCAGCTACTCTAGTAGATGACTCTAAAGAGACTCATCTTGTCCCTTCTTGGCTTGAAGTACAGCTGCTGTGCTACAACAATCAGTGGATGAAGAAAAGTGAAAACAAATCCCCAAATCCTTCTCTGGAGATTTGAGGAGGCCACAGATGTGTAACAAAATGTGCAAGGAGGTCAAGAACCTGAAACACCAATCGACCAGAGCTGACTTTTATGCTTCTCCTCTGGAACAGAATGCATCCAATCAAAAATGTCAGCCAAGGCTGTGTCTGGAATATGCAGCCCTGCTGGTAAATGTTACTGATTTTCTGTCCCTGGGAAGAGAGACTTAACAGTGATGGGAACTACCAGTTTAAGTAAAATGTGTTCCTGTAATTTATAATCCTATTATAAGCTTATAACTAGTGCATGTAGTGCAACAGCACTGCATATTTGGGCTGCCCAGGGAGGTGGTGGGTTCACCATCACTGGAGGTGTTTAGGAAGAGACTGGATGGGATGCTTGGTGCCATGGTTTAGTTGATTAGATGGTGTTGGCTGATAGGTTGGACTTGATGATCTCAAAGGTCTTTTCCAACCTGGTTAATTCTATTCTATTCTATTCTATTCTATTCTATTCTATTCTATTCTATTCTATTCTATTCTATTCTATTCTACCTCACTCCTTATGTGTATTAGAAAATCTTTCTCCTCAAAATTGCCTGAGAATCATCCATCTCATATTTATTCTAAGTAAAAAACAACCAAGGCACCAGTCCACTCAGCAAAACCAGATGATGAATTAGGCCACTCTTTCAGGGGAGAAGGAGAGGCTGTTGCTGGTCTCTTCTCACAGGTAATTAGTGATAGAACAAGAGGGAACGGCCTCAAGCTATGACTGGGTAGGTTTAGACTGGACATTAGGAAAAACTTTTCCACAACAAGAGTGGTCAGGCATTGGAATGAGCTGCCTAGGGAACTGGTTGAGTCATCAATCCTGGATGTGTTTAGAGGTAACTTGGATGTGGTGCTTGGGGATATAGTTTATGGGATGAACTTTGTAGAGACAGGCTGGACAGATGGGCAGAATCCAACGGCATGAGATTGAACACATTCAAGTGCCGGGTTCTGCACACTGGCCACAACAACCCCAGGCAGTGCTACAGGCTGGGGTCAGAGTGGCTAGAGAGCAGCCAGGCAGAGAGGGACCTGGGGGTGCTGGTCGATGGTAGGCTGAACATGAGCCTGCAGTGTGCCCTGGCACATCCTGGCCTGCATCAAGAACAGTGTGGCCAGCAGGAGCAGGGAGGTCATTCTGCCCCTGTACACTGCACTGGTTAGGCCACACCTTGAGTCCTGTGTCCAGTTCTGGGCCCCTCAGTTTAGGCAGGAAGTTGACTTGCTGGAGCGAGTCCAGAGAAGGGCAACAAAGTTGGTGAGGGGCTTGGAACACAAGCCCTATGAGGAGAGACTGAGGGAGCTGGGGTTGCTTAGCCTGGAGAAGAGGAGACTCAGGGGTGACCTTATTGCTCTCTACAACTATCTGAAGGGGGGTTGTAGACAGGCAGAGGTTGGTCTCTTCTTCCAGGCAGCCAGCACCAGAACAAGAGGACACAGTCTCAGGCTGCGCCAGGGGAAGTTCAGGCTGGAGGTCAGGGGGAAGTTTTACACAGAGAGAGCGATTGGCCATTGGAATGTGCTGCCCGGGGAGGTGGTAAAGTTGTCATCACTGGAGGTGTTCAGGAGGAGACTGGATGGGGTGCTTGATGCCATGGTTTAGTTGATTAGGTGGTGTTGGATGATAGGTTGGGCACAATGATCTTGAAGGTCTCTTCCAACCTGGTTCATTCTATTCTATTCTTGATTGGACTTGGTGATCCTGAGGGACTTTTCCAACCTGAATGTTTCTGTGATTTTGGTGATATACAGGTGGATACTTATCAAGAGGTCTTCCCAGTTGTGTCTTTTCTGGGAGACTGTTTGCTATGTGTATGTGTAGTGTTCATTGTTAGTTTGTTGCCCACATGAATTACCTGGAGAATCATAACGACTGGCAGAAAGAGCTGACCTATCGCGACTCTCCTTTTCCATCTCTTCTTTCAGTATCAATTGTCCCAGACCAGAGTTGAGCTACAAATGGGAATTAAAAAGATACATCAGTAAAAAAAAAAAAGCTGACTAAGGCATTAGCAGAAATTGCTTACAGCAGACAAAAGGGCACTTTTTGGATGGTGTTCAAGAAACAGCATGAAGATGAGCTTATATGATGGCCATTGGAATGGGCTGCCCAGGGAGGTGGTGGAGTCACCATCACTGGAAGTGTTTAGGAAGAGACTGGATGGGGTGCTTGGTGCCATGGTTTAGTTGATTAGATGGTGTTGGATGATAGGTTGGACTGGATGATCTCAAAAGTCTCTTCCAACCAGGTTAATTCTATTCTATTCTGTTATAACCACCTTCATGAGCTGCTCCTCCTGCAGCTGCCGGCGCCTCTGTAGCTCCTCATCATCTTCTTCTCTTCCACTTGATCTGCGTCTCATGTCAGCTCCTGCTTCCATAAAACCACAGTACAGAGAGAGTTCTGTGTATCAGTTCAGCCACAGCTTGAAGATTTCAATGCTACTTCAAAGCACTGGTCAGTCTGATTTACTGAATAAACAAAGCAGTATTTTCTTGCAGACTCAAAGGCCTTCTTCATAACTCACTCTTACCAAAACTCACTCAGACAGCCTGCCCTATGGCTGCCGGCCTTCTTATAGAAATTGACAAGAAGTTAAACTGTACAAGTTCCAAACCAAGCAAGCCATGAATCATTCTAACAGGAAAGAGCTCAGATTGCTAATCTGGAGATACAGGGTTTGATGGCACCAGTACCTGTATTGGTGCCTAAAAACAATGCCTGATTTACAATTATGCTTTAATCCAGGCTTCAGGAAAGCAAATCTGAATTAACATTGCAAATGGAAAATTAAAATACATTAGTCTCCTAAATGGACACTCATATTTGGCATAAACATTATTTTTAGTCTAAGAGGAGGGAAAATAATTGGATCCATTGGGTAAAGCTAAAATGAAGACACAGGTGTTCTACAGTTTAGTTCAGAGAGTTTGCAGCTACCTTTCTTAAAGGCACAGCCTGAAACTATCACACATATTTATTTCATTATTTTGGAGGGGGAGTAATCTTCCTTTTCTCAAATATTCCTGAGAATTAGGCCAGGAAAGGAATCTTCCTTTCAATAGACAGATTATGATATTGCTGCAAGCATTTAGACAGCAGTCTGTAGTCCTTGTTTTGATAGCTGAGCTCATTCTTGCTCTCTGAGCAAAATATCACACTCAGAAAATCAGACAAGAAGCCAAAACCCATGAGGCTTGTGGGTTTGGTGTTTAGTGATCTATCTTGTATGATGCCTTCATATTATTGAATAAAATTATGCCCAGGAGCACATTAGTTTCCAAAGAGTCCTGTAGTTTCTCAGGTGTAACAGAATCACCTGAGAGCAAATATACAAAACAGTTTTACTGGAAACAATTAAAAGTTGTCATTCGTTGCCTAGAGACTAAGCTGAAGAGCCAAAGCTTCCACAAAGGGCTCCAGCCTCAGATGTGTGACATAATAATGCCATAGCTATCACAAGCATTGTCAGGAGAGTTTAACTATGTAGATGTTCCGTGGTGAGTAGAATGTTTGTCAGGTTGCAATCCCACATAAAGGACAGTTTCAAACTATTGCTGCTGCATATGCAGCCCCTTAAATTGACCACTGAGCTCTACCACCTTGTGGTCCTCTCCCAGCACCTGTATGAAGATCTCATTGCGATGAAACCATACACTCCCTCACAGAAACCTGAAACAGGGGACACCTTCAGTGCTCCAGACATGACTTCATAAAAGAACCAGGCTAGTTATCTTATTTTATGCCATAGGGTCAATGAAAATTAACAGAGGAAAAAAACAACAAACCAACAGAAAATTAGAAGTTATGATGTACATGATTTAAAGGAAATAAGACATCTGTAGTGCTACAACACAGGAAAAAACACAAAGGTTCTTGAAACAGTAAGCCTGAAAATCAGGACTTTTTCAGTCTGTTAATTGCTCCATTTCTGTCACTGCTTCTTGCCATGAAATTAGTCAATGGTGGGAAGCAATCATATTTTCTGTGAGGTATTTGCTATTAGCTTAGGGCTAAAAGATTAAATAGACAATAACTGAAAGAAGTCAGGCTTGTGTGACATCACATTCTTTAAACAACTGCACAAAGGTTCATTTTTCTATGGGTTAATAACTGTGTGATTAATTGCAAAGTCCTCTAGCAAAACCTCTTTAGCTCAGTGCTATTCACTAACTTGAAATTCACAGATCCTCAGAGGTCTCACCAGAAGAACTGCACTTCGTGGTGAACATCTGGAGTGGACACAATCTTCACTGCTTATTTTTACAGCTCCAGTATGAACCCCCTTTGCTTACCAATACCTTTTAAGCCACATCACTTGTGATTCCTTTTGTTTTGGTTTTTGCATACCTATGGCCGCAAGGGAGGGAGGACCTGGCCAATGGTCTGTCTCAATCTTTGGGATCTCGTTGGGTGCTGGTGCATGAGCAGCTGGGAACTTGGAGGACTTGATGATATCCTCGGAGGACTTGCTCTGTGCTGCCAAAGCAGCTGCATCTAAATGGCAATCAGGGAACTTAGCTATGTCATGTTCTGCATCAATAAAAAGGTATTCCTTACTTTTGGCAAAAGTTTAAACTTTACAAGAAGTTAATTCTCAAAAGCAAACATTTTCATGTTTCGCTTTTCCAGTTGCAATTTGAAGCAAGTAATGTTAATTCTCTTGCCAACAGATTGGAAGCAAACTTTCCTCTCCTCCCTCATGCCCACCCTCAAAAAAACCCCCAAACAGCTTTGGATTTTACTAGGGGTGCACAGCATTAGAATGATCAGGCAACAATGAGAAAAATTCAACCTAAGAGTGTTAGCCAGTATCGCCTAAGGACAACTGATCATAGAATCATATGGATCTGTCTTGCTTCTAGGGTGAGAAAATAAATAATTCAGAGGAACAGCACTGATTTTAATTCTGCTGATGCTAATTATTCCTGTGAAAAGCTGAAAACCAAACAAAACAAGAAATCTGAAACAAGTATGTCTATTTAACCAGCAGATCTTTTCCTTCTGCTGCATGCCCTTGCTTATTAGCATGCAGCAGTACTAAAAGCAGCTGTGAATTTATTAATAAATACCAAACACCATTCAGATCAACTTGGCAGGGAAAGGCACTTGCAATGAAATGAATCTCACCAATAAAATATCTCAGCAGTGGAGCATCCACTTAAAATTCCAGGCTAAGCCAAAGCCTCTTAAAAGCATGTGAGGATGTGCATTATAGCTTTCACTTCTTGGCATTAAAAAGAAATCAATTAAAAAAGTCCAACAGGATTCAGTTTATATTAAAACCAGCCTTAACTACCTCTTATCTGCAAAGTGTTTCCTCAAATCACCTTCTCTTATATGAATCTATAATATCAAACCCAAGGATTCTGGACAGGTGCTCCTCTGTTTTCTCCTTTTTAAACAAGCAGACATCTATGTTACAGAGGTGAAGCACTGTGTTGCTCATCCAGCATGTTCAGGGTAGTTAAGGAACATCAGTGTTAGGCATCATTGGCAATTTTGAGCATTTAATGATTAGGAAATTCTAAGCATAACTGCAAGTATGGGGGATGCTGGTCAGAGTTTACAAGAGCATGACTTCAAACAGTACTTACGTATTAGAATTGGTGATGTCAGTGGTTAAACATTCACATGTTAATGGGAGGTGAGGAGATACATTAAAACCATAAAAGTAAACAAAAATAATGTTAAGACTTTTCCCAAAATAAGTATATGGTTTGAAACTCAGAAAAAAACACACAAACCAAAAACCAACAACCAAAACCAAAGAGGAAATAAAACCCTGATGTAATACCACAGGAGTGTTGGTTGCAGTGCTCGCTCCTGACTACAGAACAGACTTCCTGGGCTATCCCAATCACCTCAGCTCAATGGCTGTCAGCCAGCTGTTCACCTAAACCCTGCAGCACTGCTGATCTGCTACTTTCATCAGATTAAAGGGTCTGCGAAGGGATGCAAACTCTAAGTCTTTCAAAACTGAAGCCATCCATCTTTCACCACATTATGCAGAAGTAAACTCCTGTTTTAAGTTTTCTGTTCACAATGGAAGGGAAGTGTGAACACATTCCACTATAACAGGGACCCTGCCCTGCAGTACTACAGACTGGCAAGGCAGTGGGCTTCTGCCATCATTTCAAACTTGCTGTAACAACGTTAATGCTGAACAGATTAGAGCACTAATATTGCTGTCCAACCCAGCATCCATCCTTCTGGAAAAACAAGTACAGCATACTACCTGAGTTGTGTCACAGGGCTTGAGAAGCAAATTAGCCCTGTCAGTGATCAAACCATTGACGTTATCTTCAGTAATTAAAGATTCTTATTTAAAACCACAGCTACATCTGGAATTCCATTCTGATAATAACATCTCCATCTTTGCTGTTGAAATGAATCATTGTACTTTGTCTGCTTAAAATAAGGACGTTTCACAAAGTCCCTGTCACGGAACAATCTGTTGTTAATCCATTTTAACGTGATCAGCACATGTATCCTGAAAATATAATGGCATTGTAATGCTAGAGGAGACAGCAAATCTCACTTAATGGCAATTTTGCCATTAATATTAACCTGGCCAAGGTTTAAACTAAATGAAACAACATGCTTTAAAACATAATCACTCAGCAGGACATGCAATAACAGCTGTTTCAAGCTTGCACTGCTTACTCGTTATGCTTGCAAAGCTCAATGGTTTTCACTAGGCTGCATGACTCTGAATGTATCCGACACTCTACTTGTGGAATAAAAAAGGGAAAGATCATTTACCATGCTGTTTGTAGATGGGTGGCTTTCTGTAAATGTTGACACCTTGATCTGTGAAATTGAAAAACAGAAAAAAGGCAATATGAAAACTGCTTCAGTTGTAGATAAGGACAACTCCAATGTTAAAACAATAGACAAACCAAAGGTGCAGCACAGGAAAGAGCCAGGAAGCTATTTCCAGTATTCTATAGAATAGTATTATTGAAAGGAAATAAAACATAAGAACAAGTGGAAAGCCAAAGCCATGTGGTATGAAGTCCTTTGGAGCTGATTCTGTAAGATGTAGATGCATCTAAGTCATGAACCATTCATTTAAAATGCTCAGAAGATTAACAGTGGGATAAAAGTTAGAGAAGAGATGCAAACAAGCAAGACATTTCAGTGGTGAAGACACAAGCCATTTGGGGAGAACTACCCCAAATAACTTCAGTGGAAAATTGTGCATCAGTCATAACAGCTCAATTTTCGTTCCAACTGACTGGCTGGATTGAGCAGAGGAGAATGCAGTGAGCCTACAATTCACTTCAAAATACAGAAAAGAACACAGGTACCTAACACACTGTTCTGAACAGTCAACAACAGCTACACTTTGGTGAGTCAAAGGGATGCTTTATGCACTGCTAACTGATCCACTACTAAGTCTCAAACCACAAGATTGCATTTATTTATTTATTTCATGTAAGATCCACCACACTTTTGAACATTATCAACATGCAGCAGAATGAAAACCAGTTCCCAGAACTCTAAAGCAGTAAGTCTACAACAGGCCTCAAAAGTTATCATGTTTTTACAAATAATAACCTAAGACAGGAGCCAGTTTGTTCTAGGCTACCTTCCCACCCAAGACAACACTTCACGTGCTTGGCACAGCTACCAAAGCAAAAGTTAATCCAAAACGAGTGCGACAGTTCCAAAACCTGTCCAAATCTTATTAGAAGACCTGCACGAGCCGCTGGGAACTAGACAATCAAGAAACCCCTTTTGCTGCTACACAGTGCCTGAAAACCAGTCTTCAGTTACATTAGAACGAGATGAAAAACAATGAGAAATGCATGCTGTGTATTGCAGAGCCCATTAAAGTGCTACAGGAGACGACTTCGCCTTGAGCATTAAGGAAAGCTACCCCCAAAAACTCTACTGAAAACGGCAGCAAATCTTATTCTGCAGAACTCTACACACTTGACTAAACAGGCAACTTCACTGCACACACACTCTGAAGTATTTAAGTTTTGTTAGTGATCTGTTATGGCTACTTGACCAGCGAATAGGTATTAACATTCCAAGGGCAGTCATGCGATACTTTTGCGCACATCTATGAAGGAAAGCTGTAAGGAGGGTAGGAACACAGCTCCTTCTGTGGCTGCACTGTGCCAGCTGAGGGGAACAACTCTCCCACCATGCTGAAGATGATTACTCAGAGCTATTCATGCAAGTGCACTTCAGCTTATGCGAGTCCAAGTGAGCCGGGTGAGCTTAAGCAGCTCAAACAGCCTCCTAGAGATAAGCCAGGCCACACTGACTGCGAGGGAAGTGCCCACAGTTTATCTGCCGGAAATGAGGAAGAACAGTAACTTCTGGCAGTGCCAAGCGGTATTAGACTGAAGGGGGCCTGAAATTAGGTATAATAAATATTTCAGCTACCACTGATGCCATCAGAAGGTGAATGTCCCCAACTCCAGGGACATACAGCCTCATTCTACCAAAGTCCAAGGACTCATAGGCTGGAAGAACTGTGCAGCTCACTTCAAAGCAGAAACTCCCCTTTACAGAGAGGCCACCCTATGGCATACATATCCTCGTGGACCTGCAGGTCTCCCTGAAGACATCAAACTGTTTCACAAAACAAGTAAAGAAACATCCTCATCTCCTTTAAATAAATAAAAAGGGTCACTACACTAGAACTGTTGGGTTCAACACTGAAACAAATCACAACAGTGTCAATGAACAACACAGGTAATTGGCTCACTGCTCAACTCTGTTCTGCACCTGGACCAAAAGCAACTCCTCCAAAGTTAGAAAACTGTGCTGGTGTTCAGCTGGCACAACTAGAGAAATTAAAATCAGGCCCTGTATAGCTTATATTCAGTTCACAGGCCATCAACCAACCCTGAAAACCAAGGCAATCCAACAGGGATACACCAGACCAACAGAACAGGCGAAAACTGCCATGAACCTCCTGCCAATGCGCTAACTCCTCTCAGCAAGCCCAGGAGCAGCTCCAAACCCTGAGGGTGCACCCCATGATAACAGTGTGAAAAGATGGAGACAAGACAAAAGTTACAAAGGCTACATTCTACACTGTGACAGGACACCGAGATACATACAGTGCCAACTCCTACCTGGAACATGGAAATGTTTAGGGGCCTGAGCGTAAGTTGGAGTGAGAGGGCGGCTGTCGGGCCGATAGGGGACAGGGGAGTTCCGACCGCTGGACGGCTCATTGCCTCCAATGAAAGAATGGAGAAAACAAAATGAGAAGAGGGAGAGCCATTAAATAATAATTAAAAAAAATTAATTAAATTAAATTAAAATAAAAGGCAAGCCCAATCAAACCCAAATAAAAGTGGTGGAATCAAAACCTCCAGAGAGAAAAAGAAGTTGAACCAAAAATATAAATACAAACAATAATGAGAACTGGTAGCCCTGGTGAGTTGAGGTGTGTTTTTTTTTTTGTTCTCCTGATATTCCTGCAGAGACAAAAATTAATGTTCAGGCTGGAGTTGAGATTTGAGCAGCTCAGACCCATTCTGACGGCATGCAGGCAGGAGCTGTGTGCTCGTAGCTGGTGATTAGATGGGCAGCGTGGAAAAGAAGAATGGAAGGTTACTTGGCAATGATTTAGTACAGAGGTTGCTATTTAGAGTTAAAAGTTGTGAACACAGAGCATAATAGTTGAGAGGCGAACCCAAAATGAAAACAACTCCCAAGCAGCTAGAAGCAGATGCTGGCAGTTACTACAGTTCCCTAAGCTAAAAGCATACAGAAGCTAGAGATGGAAAATAGCTGTTGGGTCACTCAGCCCATATCCAAAGGCACAATTGTTCCTTACACACTCTTTCACTGGTTTAGCTCTCTGGTAGGAAATTTTTATATGGCAAAATAATTTGTAAAGCAAAGCAACCCATCTGGTGACTGCCCTCACATCACTGGTGGCACCACAAATCTCTGTCCATGCCAAATTCAGCTCTAGTGACAATGCTTCACCATGCCTCGTTCAGAAAATCTGAATCTTATATGTCTAAAAACTTAAGCTCCATTTTACACACACCATTTATTCGGGTTCATTCTTATCAAGACTATTCTTTGCCTCCAAACAACCCACCACAGCAGTCCAATGGCCCTGAAAGTTCACATCGGTCAGGGTGGGAGGGCTATTGCAGAACCATGCTGGCTGATCCCTAGGTATCAAGACTCAGCAGCCAGATAGCCAAATATGTGACCGCATGTAACACAGAAGAATGTTGCTGCCTTGTACTTTGTGCCATTCTCCACACTTGTGCAAACTTGCAGAAGCAAAAACTGTCCACTTGGGTATTTATTTAGCACAGGTGGGGGTGTAACGTGTCCAGAGAAGGGCAATAAGGCTGGGGAGAGGCCTTGAACACAAGCCCTATGAGGAGAGGCTGAGGGAGCTGGGGCTGTTTAGCCTGGAGAAGAAGAGGCTCAGGGGTGACCTCATTGCCCTCTACAACTACCTGAAAGGTGGTTGTAGCCAGGAAGGGGTTGGTCTCTTCTCCCAGGCAACCAGCACCAGAACAAAGGGACACAGTCTCAAGCTGCGTAAGGGAAGGTTTAGACTCGAGGTGAGGAGAAAGTTCTTCACTGAGTGAGTCATTCGTCATTGGAATGTGCTGCCCAGGGAGGTGGTGGAGTCACCGTCCCTGGAGGTGTTCAAGAGGGGATTGGACGTGGCACTTGGTGCCATGGTCTAGTCATGAGGTCTGTGTTGATAGGTTGGACTTGATGATCCTCGAGGTCTCTTCCAACCTTAGTTATACTGTGATACTGTGACAATTGTGAAAAGTAGGGGAGCATCAAACCCCTTCAGTTTTCAGGCATGTACAAGGGCTTACAAAAACCCTAGGAAAGAGGGACAAGTACAGAAGGGCTATAAAACAACAATAAAAAAGCATCTGTAGGCATCCTTTCAGCTACAGGTTTCCTATGTCCCATTAGAGGCCCCAAAACCTAAAGGGAAGAGAAGAACTGATAGAGATTTATTGACCTACAGACTTGTCTCAACAGAGGAGTCACAGGTATATTTAAACTGTCGAGAATCCATTGTCAAAATCTGAGCCTCTACTGCTAACACTATGAACAAAGTGAAGAAATCCACTTTATACCCTCTCATTTATCTCAGCTAGAGAGACAGAGTCAAAATATGCTCACATCCATAAATGTATGCTGGCTATTCTTGCACCTGGTACACACGTACTTTGTTTAGAGAGAACTGATAAATGTTGTGTAATACATACAGTACCAGGCAGACAATTAGCATGGGATCATCCTGCATGTGTTGCTTTACAGATGTCTCTGTTGCCTTGCATTTCCTGGGGTTCTTGTGCAGTCTCTCTCCTCCTAATGACTCCTACTAGTACTGGCAAATGACTCTCCTTTACACTTTCTGGGATGGCAGTCTCATTACCCCCAGCCACTGCAGGAGGGAATGGCACATCTACTTAGACTCTCATTAGCCCATCCCTGAGGAGCCAACTTTCATAACAAGGTTTAAGCGCTTCAGATACAGTTGCAAAATCACCCACAGTTTATGACAGCAGTGCCAACATCTGTGGAACATGCATATGCACACAGGAAAGCAGAGCTGCGAGCCTGCCTGTGCCTGCCTCCCAGGGCCTCGTGGCTGGCCTGCTTGCAGCTTTGCATAAAAGTAGGGCCTGTGTGTACTCCAAATTGGGGTTACTTGCTGTGCCTGCACAGGAAAGTCTCACTTACTGTCTCAGATGTGACATAACTAGCGTTCAGTCCACAAAGCAACAAAAGCACTCCAGTTCACCACTACTGTAGGAAACACTAATTCCCACACACCTGGGAAAAAGTTCAGTGTGTGTGTGTGTGAAGGTGGGTGGAGGATTAAGAGATACTGGAGTAAGTTTAATAATCAATCACTTGAGCACAGCAGCCTCAGAAGTTAACTTCTGAGGCTTTTTCCCTTTTATTCTGCTTGCTTCATCAGGTAGTTCCAATTTTCTATAGCTCAGTTTGTTAAGCAAGTTCCCCTAGCAGCCTGCAATATAATTGCTTGCCTATACACAGGACGATGTAATGCAGGTTCTTGCTGCCTTCTGAAGCACTCACTGCTGGGCTCACTTTGGGATTCACAAGAGGAACTCACAGAATCAGGCCAAAAAACCCCATATGCAATCCACACTGAGCCTTCTGTCAGCTTGCAATTTAGTTGCCCTCCTTCTGAATAAACATAGGAAAAAGAGTTCAACAGCACCTGAAACTCCAAGTCCTACTCAGGTTTTGTCAAACTACATTCCTCACCTTCTCCAGATGTGTAGCCCTTACTTCCCATGCAAATCTGAAAATCATTAAACAGCCAAAGCACAGAGGCTTTCCAGAGCAGAGATTTCAGCTGCATCCACAACCCCCTGGAAATATTTATCACACACAGAGAATATTTGATTTCAGAGTCCTGCCTAAAGGAAGGAAAGCAGCAACCTGTAAAAACCAAGGCCCAAATTCACTATGAAAGTGGGCAGATTCCTTATGGGAAGGCCTGTGAGCAGAGGAAGCCACATTACTTTGGAGCTCTTTTTACACTGAAATCTTACAGGGGCTTTGCATATTCTCGAATGCCTCTGAAAAATTCTAAGCATGTGAGATGAAATCCTGTCTCTCAATGAGAGTTTTGTCTCTGATTTCAGTAGGGTCAGGGTTTCTTTCATTCATGGACTTGTTTTGATTCTTTCATAGCAAAGACAGTACTTTATTGAGACAAGACCAAATTCAGTGGAGACTCCAAATGAGATTAAATGAAGTCTAAGATGATGCATATTACACTTGCTTCCAGCCTGGTCGACGTATATGTTACATCAACAAACCCTCACCGAGACTTCCTGAGGCATATTTAGCCCCTTCATTCTTCAAAATTCTTTACATTTGGTCTTGTCTACAAGGCTTGAGCCTTGTGTAAGTGTTATGTTGTATGGAAAGACACTGAAACTCAAGTGTCTACTTTTCTGGCCTGGTGATACAAAGCTACACAGGTGTAATGTGTCATATGCCACTTTCATTATCTCTATGCTGTTCCGAAATTATATCTCCTCAACCAAATCAGTTTTGGTGTGTTCCATATTCTCTGATTCCTAAAGGAAAAACAAAACCAAGCAAACTACCCCAAATTACATAACTTGATGAAATCTTTCTTACACAATTATAGCAAGTTCACCTTCCTGATAAAAGTACAAGTGGCTTTGAGAAAGGCTGACCAAACAAAAAGAAGATCACAGGATGCCTCTTCTTTAAATCACTGGAAATGTATCTGTCACATCTACTTAACCCTCAGCAGTGCTATCATTCTCATTTCAGATACATTCACAAGAGTCTAATTTCCTAGCAGACACAGAAATGTTACTCACAAGGTAAAATAAAGCAGTTCTTTAACCTCTGAAGACAGACACCTAGAATACTCAAGGCAAACCCCTATGGATAAGACTGTCAGGGAGTTGCATTAAATGCAGCCAGTGCCTGAATAATCTTCCTTCTTTGTCACACAGATGTAAAAACTTGGGGTACTAGGACACATGGCATGAAAGAAGGACAAATGAAGAACCATGTGGGAAACCCAGGTCAACTTCATCAGTAGATAACAAGATACCTATTTTTAAACATGGAAGTAGTGAAGAGGACACACAATACAGCGCAACTGGACTTCACTCAGCACTGCTTAAATGTTAACACTCCCCCCAGTCCCTCCTAATTCTATACTGGCAACTACACAGATGTTCTTATCACATTAAGCTAGGCATGAAACTTAGGTCACCTTAAGAAGATGCTTCTTTCTCTCAACCAACTACTAAAAGATTACTCTTCAAGTCAGCCACGTGAGTTACAAAATACAGGCACTTGCTACTTGCCCCTTCTCAGCTGCACCACATCCTTGGGTGATGTACAGTGTTACAGTGATATGAACTTGAGCTTTCAGGAACTTTTCTGAGTTACAACACAAATCCCACTGAGGCCTATGACCTTGGTGTAAAATCTCCAGAAAGCTGCGGGTTCTTGCAATGCCTCACACAGCATCTGCTAAGGACAATACCCCCCCCTTTTGTCTACCGTGCTTGTAATCCCACTTGGCCTTTTGTACCAGCGACTGAGATACACACCTGATCTACACACCAGGTAATTCTTTAAAATCTATAAACAACAGACATGCATTTCCAACAGATCTGCTAATTTATATGTTGAAGAAGCTCTTTGCTCAACAGAAAAAGAGGAAAAATGCCACTTGAAAGAGTGTGAGCATTAATTGGGATTTACAGCAAAGAAGCATCGAGACTGCAAGGATTATGAGTTAACTGCATGCTGAAATGAGCAGGGTATCTATTTTTAAGGGTCCCAATATTTTAAGTGTGAAATGAGATTTTTTTTTTTTACATTGATGTAATAGGAAAGTTGAAAGAGTGTATTAACAAAAATCATTTAAGAACAGGCATGAGTAAAATTAGTAATGGTGATCTAAATGCTTGAAGAGCTATAGTGCCAAGATCTGTTAGTGTTTATTGAAAGTTCATGGCAACAACCTCCTTGCAACTGTTTTTCATTCTCTGCAGTTTAGGATTATCTACATTAATCAGTAGTGCCAGAACAGAATCTATGTTCAACTCGCTCAATTGCCTCTTGTTGAGCTCTTGCAGATGATGCAAGCTATGACCTTCTCCCCCAACAGAAGAGATGGCACAGCCAGAGAGTGCTCCAATACAAATAAAAGTAAAACCACACTCATAGAAAGCGAGACATAAAAGTTTGTTGAGCTCAATGGGCTCCTTGAAGGACCATAATGAAGGAACCCTCCCCAAAATCAAGCCATGTAAAACAACAGATTGAAAAATAGAGAAATGACCAGATCCTCAATCAGTGAAAATCCCTGCAGCTCTACTGCCTTCAGCAGAGTCTGTCAATTCTAACTAGTTGAGGAGAGGCCTGGAGGTTTTAATTTCCTTTGTTGGGTAGTAATTACTGCCAATGTGATCAACAATTATTAACTTCCTTGTTGCCATTGATCCTTATAAATAATCTTTTTTTTTTCTTCTTCCCCATATTTTTTGATCACTTTGCTCTCACCCAGGCAGTACTTGTAGTCAGTTTTGAAATGCATGTTTTAAGAATGAGGAAATAACAATTAACTGTTGCGGTGATTGCTGTGTACTGCTTTGGAAAGAAGTTAAATTAGGCACCTGTAAGTTCTAGATAATAAATGGTAATGCTCTCCTCTGTATTCTGATAGTTAGTTGCTTTGTGACTCTTCAACTAGGGCCCTTAGAAATGACATATTTCCTCCAAGAAAAGGACATTATGTCTATTCTAACATAGTTTTAAGTGTAACGGCACATTTCGAGGCATGCTCAGCTGTACAGCCAACGATGACCTTATGGAGTTACACCTTATTAGCTTTGACAGAATGCCACTAAATCTCCAGTCTGGAGGGTACTTCCTGGAGAGGCCTGGCTCCTTACCTTTGATATGGGGGATGAAGTGGTGTCGGAAGGGGGAGTTAGGGCGGGAGTCATGGTGAGAGGAGCTGAGACTGCTAGTGCGCAGGTATGACAAGCGCTGCACACCAGTAGGGAGCAGCTCTGCAGCAGCAGGGAATCGGGGGGCAGAACAAAATGAAAACAAAGAAAAACAATAAGAGAAAGGCAGGGAAGGAGGCTTCAAGGAGGAAAAAAAAAGAAGGCATTGAACAATTAGGATTCTGAAAAGAAGGAAGGAGAAAAAAAAAAAAGGTTAAAGAGGTCCTGAAGGGTTCATAAATGTTAGACAAAAATACAGGAAGTATTAGAAGAGAGGTTCAGATTTGAACTGTATCACTAATTTAGCATAACATTCATTGGCTTAATGAGCTTCTGATCTATGCCATGTTACCAAAAAGTAGCCTGCTACCAGCATGCAAACATCACAAACATTGATGCTCGGTTAGGAAAGCAGCTGTTAGGAAAAAGGCCTGACCAAAAAACGTCAGTCAAGAGGCATGCAAGCTGTTTTCTATTGTTTTAAGACATTCCAAAAATGCTGCAAACATCAGCTAGGGCACTGCAGGAGGAAAAGGCTGCAAACTTTTCCAAAACTTATTAGCACTCCAGTTTTTGAAGAACCTTAAGCTGACAACATCAACAGAGTGGTTCAATTCTCCCTGAAGGGTTAGCTGGGAGCCAAAGAGAAGTTATCTGGGGCTACTGGGTTTATTCAGACAGAAATGACTATTGCAAGTAACATGATGATAAGAAGTGCCATTAGGAGAAAAAAGGTAAATATACATGTGTATTATTCAATGCAATTAAAGATGGAAAATAATTAAGTAGTACTAACAATTACCCCAAAGCAGGGTAGCAAAGATCAAAATGCTATATTCTACAGAACTGCTTGTGTGTCATACGAGAAGCAGGAAACAGGTGAGCCAGAGATGAGATCATCTGAACAGAGGTAGGTTTGAACAAATATATTCTCAGAAAATCTTCAGGCTGTGAACTTTTGAAGATTTTACATTTGGATCCCAGCTCTGGCTTAGCCCATCTGCCCATCACAGGAGTTACATCAATAGAGACAGCAAAACTCAATCACAGTCCAGTCTGGAGTAGGGCCTGGATATGTTCATACCCCTGATAAAAATGGGAAAAATCCTCTCAGAACTGCCAGAATCAAGAGCCCGAAGTTTGCAGCTTTTTCATACTTTCATACTCTTTTGGTTTCAGTTCTAACATCATCTTAAAATACAGTCACGTTGTCAGCACTAAGTATCAGATACAATTTGCATCTGTCCCACCTCCCTTGGGTCCTTTAAATAAGGCATTCACTGTCAGACACAATTAGCCGCTTTCAGCCCACCCCCACTAGGAAATGGCTGCAGCATTCAAGTTCCACAGTGGTGGCTCTATTATAAATCTTTAATTTTAAAAATGCAGCTCCTATTGTATAGAGGCTTTTGGCATGCCAACTGCTCAGCTGTAATCACCAAGGAAGACGAAGCTGCACGAGTGTATCACTCGATTTAAAACCAGATCACAAAGATTTAATTCATCGCCATAAACAGTAAAATCAGTCTTGAAAAGCCTTCAATGAATAGCATTTAGAGATACATTTTAAAGCAGTTTGGGTGAGGATGAACAGTTTGATTTCATCTCTCACTTTCATACACATAACCAGTCGCTTTGAAGGCACTGGGAACCTGAATGGCTTGCCCGTTTCCTATGTTGTGCATCACTGCTAAACCAGTAAGTGAAGTTTGTGGGCTTTAGATAGTCCCAGGCAAACTGCCTATGGCTCTCACTGAGACATTTACCTGGTGAACCATGAGCTTATGCTTTCAAAAGTAATTAGCAGTTTGGAGTATCTGAGGGGTTTGCTGCTGAATCTGAGGTTCTATGGCTGCACCAAGCTTTAGACAAATTGGTTTTTAAGAGGGAGGGCCCTGCATTACTGACTTCTGTAGAGTCAGGCCAGAACTTTTGTTTCCAAGAGGTGATACTTCTCCCAAATTCCGGAATGAAGCTGGTGATTCACTGCTGCAAATCTTTGCTCACTTTCAGAAATAGGCAAAGATTAATAAATAAATAATAATAATAAAAAAATCAGTAAGAAAACCAGAAGATCCATGTCAATGTTGTAACAAACACTCAGCAGTCTAGTGCAAAGGACTGCACCAATCAGTAACGTGGGGGGGGTGGGGGGGGGAGATAGGAGATATCAAAATACAGAAAATTTTCAATCCTACATTTTCACTACTGAGAGAAACAAGTGCTTTGCTCCACCAGTCAGTGACATAATAAAACCCCAATAATTTCAGCTATTCTTCTAGTGCAGTTGCCCTTACCAGGTCTGTGGAAATGCTGAGGGGATCGTGACATGGTGGGTGTGTAGCTGTGCCGACTGTACACTGGAGAATTAATGGAGCCCTGACTAGTAGACCTGTGAATCATGCGGTCTCGAACATCTTGATAACCCTGCAGGACAGAAGCATTCACCAGTAAATGTAAATTCATATGACACATTTTTTAGCAGCACTTTCTTCAATCTGAAGGTATCAGCAGAAAATACTGAAATAATAATATCCCTTAAGTTTGCAACCTGCTTCATTAGTAATGATCTGTCCCCAAAGACTCAAATCCATTTTCATAGCCTGGGTGAGAGTTCGCTCTTGAAAGGTTCCACATCCACTTGTAATTGCTATTAACTTCTACATAATTCTAGTTCTGCCCACATTCCTGGTGAATCCATAAGGGAAGCTGCATTCAAAGTATATCTGTCCTGAAGTGTATTGCCCAAGATACATGATCTAACCTTCAGATAGCGAACTTGGGAGACTAGCAAGAACTCCATAGCTGCAGTGTAGAGCTCTCTGTGGCTTAATTTACCGAGCATCTCAACTAGCTACATCAAAGATATTTAGTATCCAAACTATATTCCCCTTGCATCTGAAAGCATGACACATTCTTACACAGCAAAATTAAACTTAGTTGGCTCCTGGGGAAAAGCAACCAACAAAACTAACACTACCACCCCCCACAAACCAACAATCTCTGCCCCCTTCCCTGAAAACCCCAGGGAGCAAAGCAAACCGGTACAAACAGGACATGATTGATGGTAATGTAGGAAGATTTACAAGATATTATGGTCGCTTTTTTTTAAAGCATGTAGCAATTACAACTTGCACATTGCAAATAAGCAACTTTTCCACCCCCAAATTGATAATGGCATCTATTGTATCCTGACAAATGGCTTCCCAAATGTTTCTTCTTGTTGTGATGTTCAATTAACTCATAGGGAAAAGCCAACCAAACCAAACCACAGTTACACTTCCCTCAAGACAAATCTGCAAATGTTACAGCAGCAATCTTTTCAGATGCTTCGAGCAGTATTTTAGCTCCTGTAAATCATCCAGCTCCTGAGGTGGGGGGGGTCTACCTGTGCCACAAGATGGGTGAAGGCACAAGAAGTGACCTCTGCTGGACAAATGACTCTGCTTTAGAGACAACAAAGGGGTATCATAGTATCAGTCAGGGTTGGAAGGGACCACAAAGATCATCTAGTTCCAACCCCCCTACCATGGGCAGGGACACCTCACACTAGATCAGGCTGGCCAGAGCCTCAGCCAGCCTGGGCTTAAACACCTCCAGGGATGGGGTCTCAACCACCTCCCTGGACAACACATTCCAGGGTTTCACCACTCTCATGGTGAAGAACTTCCTCCTCACATCTAGCCTGAATCTCCCCACCTCCAGCTTCATTCCATTCCCCCTAGGCCTATCACTACCTGAGATCCTGAGAAGTCCTTCCCCAGCCTTCCTGTAGGCCCCCTTCAGATACTGGAAGGCCACAATTAGGTCACCTCGGAGCCTTCTCTTCTCCAGACTGAACAGCCCCAACTCCTTCAGTCTGTCCTCATAGGAGAGGTGCTCCAGCCCTCTGATCATCCTTGTGGCCCTTCTCTGGACATGCTCCAGCACCTACCTCCACATCCCTCTTGTAATAGGGGCTCCAGAACTGGACACAGTACTCCAGGTGAGGTCTCACCAAGGAGTAGGAGTGGTAGCTTTGATAACTTTTGTAAAATTTGTCAGCATTTTGGTTTTAGAGTTAATTTTTGTTACGTTTCAATCCTCAGAACACGTCTCTGTGGCATAGAGATGGACCAGGCTGATAACAAAATTAACACCTGCATCTACTGAAGCGAGTAACTCTCAACACAGTAAGATAATGCTCACAAAGGTTCCACCAAACTTACTTCTGCAGAAGGGGTCGGTGATAATGTCCTTGGAGACTGCAAAGACATAAAAATAAGGTTACCAAAAGGTTGTTGCATGTCCTGGGCCAGAAAACGGTAGCCTAAACATTGTTGCAGATACACTGATAGATGGGAAAGTAAAATGGCAGCGCAGAAATTACTGAGCTCATTGCAACCCTGGAGCTTGCTTTTTTCCACATTGCTCAGGACCTGGTCCATAAATCACTGGAGCAATTAAAGTTTCTGGGAGAATTGTTATAAGTGTGATGAATTCAGTCAAATATCACAGAACTTCATCTCTCGGCCAGCTAATCATTGCGGTCATTAAAACAGAGCTGTAAAGATCAAAATCAGAAAGAGTTATTAATTGAATAACCATGCCTCTTACAAAGAGATCTCTAAAGTGGCAATCAAAAGTAAATAATCTTAACTCAGAGCTTTGCATGGAAAACCTGAAATACAGAAGAACTTCCAGGATGAAGCATGTTTTTCCTTCAACACATAGACTCTGGCAAAACCGCGCTTCTCCCCAAGGCCTCACATTTCATACTCATGCAAAGGAGAACGTAGCTGTCATCAGCATTTCTTTCATATGATCTTCTTTAAGTCTCTGTGCACTTCCATGGTTATGTAAGGAGAACAGCCAGCAGTTACAAGCATGAATATTGAAAGGACTGTGCAAAGGCCAGTGGGCAGATATATGCACAACAGGATGAGCAGTTTCTCTTACAGAGATAGGGAAACTGAGGCAAGAAATACTTCTAGAAATGAAACAAAGTCATGCATAAGTTGATGGTAGGAACAAGAATAAAGGCTATGTATAATTACCAGTTAATGTGCCCTTTAATCACAAGATATTTTGAAGCTGGAAGGTCAGGATTCAATTACTTTCTTTATGCATTAAAGGTATTATTTAATTGCCATAATGAACTGGGCAAGCAACTTTTGCTTCTAAGTAAGACCACAATCATTACAGAACTATAAAGCCACGAAGATAACATCTCAGAAGCAAAACTGCTGATTCTGGTCTAACTATTACAATAATGTACAACAGCAGTAGTGTAAAACATGTGCAGAACTCGTGGCAATAAATATCCAACTATACATTTTGCATTGAGAGACCATTAACTCTTATGGAGCTGGTGACACTGTAAATGAAAAGTATCTAAAGAAAGAAGTGACTTTTTACATATGGGGACAGAACATCTCCTTTCCAGCAAGTTGCCATAAAGCTGTTTAAAAACGGCTTTTGTTACTTTCTATCCAAGCCTTGAATGTCTTCTGTGTTCTTCTTCTCCTGATCCTTCTAACTGCACAGGTCCTATAGTGCAAACCACCATTCCCTTAGAAATCTAACAGCAGCAGCTATAGACTTTGCTCCACAGGTAACATATCACACAGGCTGTTTTGTAACATCATTCTCCATAAAGCCTGAGAGCTAATTTAAAACTTTCACTGCCAATGACAAGAGCATGTGCTGCCATGTGCACTTCCACATTTTTCTAGCTCTGTAACTACAACGCCTGGTCCCACTAGATGGTGCTACAAGAAAACACTGTCTACACAGTGCTGGGAAAAACAAGACTGGGATTGAACTGAACAAGAGGTAACAAGGGAGAAACTTTTCTAAGCATTGCAATAAAGCAGAAAGTCTCATACTACATTTTCTCCCTTTCTTTGACTTTGTGCAGGATGTACCAAGGTTGGAGTCACTCGATTACCACGACACAAACACAAAGAGACAGATCACTCCACCCTGATGGGCTTGTGTTCTCACTAGGGCAAGGGAAGGGAGGAGAAACAGATACAAAGAGGTGAGGTAACTTGCCCAAGGTAACAGAAGTCAGCAGTAACATTGGATGGAAAACCCAAATGTTCTAAAGGTGAGACTCCTGTTTCCAGATTTTTGTAGTCACCAGAAATGAACTGGATTGAATATTGTTGAAAATTGGGGTAAGAAAGCCCCAAAGGCTTTTGTTTATCTCCAGAACAAGCGTAATAGAAGACAGCTTCCACCATACCTCTTTATTAGCTTCCAAGACACTGATTTGTAAGTGAGAAGAAGCTTCCCTTTAAGGATTAACAAACAGCTCACCTTCTCAGGGGGAGATTAATTCTGCCACTGTGACTAACAAGAGACTTGTATTTGTAGAGGATTCTCTGGAATGGGTCAGGCCTGTTGGAACTGGTCAGAGGTCAGCAATGCATCTCTCTGTGGTTCTGAACCAGCTGTCAGTTAGATTCATGACCAGCATAAATTTGATGGGGAAATTCTGTAATCTCCTATCATTCCTGACCTGGACAGGCTCCTGAGTTTCTAACTTGTGTTATAATTGAAAAGATTAATCCTATAACACTTAAAAAAAAAAAAAACAAACAAACGAGAAAAACTGAGGCAGCTCTGATCTGGGTAGAACAATGTGCTAAGAAAGCAGAATATTGATCATTGATCTGGGTATCTTCAGATCACTGGTGCCCAAATGATTTACTGTACTTCCTTCTTCATCAGCTCATCTTCACTGTCAATTCAGTTACAGTCAGTAAAGTCAATGAGATTGCAAGGAAGTAAATCTGTTTCCATGTCCATTTAGATTTGCACTCAGAAAGTCTGAGTTGCAGTCAGATGGTATTACACAACAAAATCTGCTTCATGACCTGCACTGCAGTAATCTAAACAGTAATTGCAGATATGGAATTCACCTTAGAAAACTGGGGAGCCTGCAACCTGAAATATATTTTTAAACACAAATATAAGAGAATGATTCTTTTTTCTTTCATTGCAGGATACAAGAACCCATACTTAATGTCTGCAGTTTAAAATGTGAGGCAGTAATTTCCATACACAACTAACCTGCTTTCCCAGAAGGAAGAGCACTTCATCTTGAGCTAGCTGAGATTTTACCCAGTAAGTCTGGCAAAGTGATCCAGAAATATATTTCCCTTCCATATAGGAGAGAAAGCATCCCACTGCTTTTACTGCCATAGAACATAGAATCATAGAATTGTTAGGGTTGGAAGGGACCTCAAGGATCATCTACTTCCAACCCCCCTGCCATGGCCAGGGACACCTCATGCTACATCAGGTTGCTCACAGCCACATCCAGCCTGGCCTTAAAAACCTCCAGGGATGAGGCTTCCACCACCTCCCTGGGCAACCTGTGCCAGTGTCTCACCACCCTCATGGGGAAGAACTTCTTCCTAACATCCAATCTGAATCTACCCACTTCTAGTTTTGTTCCATTCCCCTTAGTCCTATCACTACCTGACACCCTAAAAAGTCCCTGCCCAGCTTTCTTCTAGGCCTCCCTAAGATACTGGAGGCCACAATAAGGTCTCCTCGCAGCCTTTTCTTCTCCATGCTGAAGAGCCCAAACTCCCTCAGTCAGTCATCATAAGAGAGGTGCTCCAGCCCTCTGATCACCCTCATGATGGTCTCCCTCACAGTCTGTTGTGAAAACCAGTGCTCCATCATCAGGCTGGCTCCTCTCACATTCTGAATTTTGCCATACCCAGAGACTGGGATACCCATGTGAGTTATGAGCAAGCACACTCAGACATGCTGCAAACCACCCCTCTGCCGGTGGCAGGGGTTAATGTAGGTGCTTAATTGTATTGTTTAATTGTGCAGTTTTGCACATGAGGCATCACTGTGTTTGTTCCCATTGAAGCCAGATCACACAGACAAAAAGCACTGTGCACAGCAGCAGCAGGACCTAGGAGCGTGGATCAGAAGCTCTCTGAAAGCAGATAGAGGCGAAGCAGGCTTTGAACAAAGCAGGAAGCAGAATGAGGTGCTGGTGGGTTCATTACCTCTCCAAGACTCTGTCTCTCCTGTCTGTCCTCGTAGGCAGAAGTGTAGAATGGCTCATAAGTAATTAGGTCTGGACGCTCAATGTCATAAATGGCCTTGACTTTGGGAATGGCTGCTAAATCCTTGTAATCAAGGATTTCATTGTCTACTTTTGCCTGAAGGTCAAAGACAGAAGATAAATTAACTTACACAAATGCACTGGTAATTTCTGCTTTACACAACTTATGATTTGTTGTCACACTGTTGCTATGGAAACCCCTTTTTGGCACTCTGTGTGAGAAGTGATTGCTTCTTATTCTTCTTCAGCAGCCCTCCTCTGCAAAAGCACATGGTGTTTTCTCAGTTTAGGAAGGAATGAATGTGGCATATATAGATCTAACACAGAAGTTTCTCATTTCCAGTAGCAAGCTGGAAACTTCACATCTGTAAATGACTCATTTTGTGGCCTCAGGCAAGTATTTTCACCTTTCTGCTCTTGTTTTCCCCTATGTAAAATGTGGGATAACATCATTTCAGTTTGCAGATTACAGAGATTATGAGAGGATTCCATGCAGAAGACCACAGACAGAATTCAACTCATAACTGTGCACACAAGAGGAAATACAACTGTTTACAAGGAAGTAAAAGGGCAAGCAGGACTATTTGTCAAGACTGGGCATCCAAACTTCCAATTGAAATTTTATGGCACTCATCACTCAACCTGTACTCAAGCTTCTGCCCAAGGCACATGATGCTTTCTGCTTTTCCCACTAAAACTGCACAGAGCTCTTGACTAGCTATAAAAATAGAAATAGGAAATCCATTCCAAAGGCAGCTGCACCCACTAGAAGGAGCTAGGAACATAGTTTAGAAAAGCTAGTATCTCTCCTTACCTTAAGGGATCTATAAAAATAATAAACATACATTCTTACCTACCTAACAGAAACCCATTTGATAAGTTAAACTGAAAATGAATAATCAAGCTGGTTTACAGCTATTCTACTAGCTATTTTATTAATTCACAGCAGGGTGTTTCTACTTGCATTCAGTTCCTTTCTTCCTGAGTACTAACACCTGGTATTTTCAGGTTAAAGCCTGTTTGCCTTCCCAAGATCTCCTAACAACCACTCATCTTGGTTCTTAAGCAATGCCATAAATTAGCAACACTACAGAACATTTTTTGACAGGGAAGTAAGGTTTGGAATAGTTGGGAAATTCACTTTCTGAAAATAGCCTCTAATCTGTTTAGTTTTTACTCACCAGACATAACAAAAGACCTTAAGCCACTTTAACTCTTAAAATGTGTAGCTATGTTAATGTACTTCTGTAACAGTTTTACCACAGCCTGTTAATAAGCTGCAAATATATCCAAATATTTTTAATCCAACACATGTTACCAAAGACATTTTTGTAGGCCCTGGCCTAGATCACCATGTTGCCTTACAGACTGTGATGTTGAGCAGTAGCTAAAATTTCCTAAGATGCAGCTTATAAAGTTGATACTACCAGCATAGGTAATATCACCTTTTCCAGCTGATATCTCCAGGACCTGCTCTATATTTCAATACCTGCACTTGGAACATTTCAAATATACTTGCTATTTTGTTGTTGTTGTTGAAATGCACTCAAGAATTAGCATTTAACTCAAATCCAGGATTTTGGGCATTTTTTTTTCTGCATTATTATCATAGTAGTAGTATCATAGTAGTATCAGTCAGGGTTGGAAGGGACCACAAGGATCATCTAGTTCCAACCCCCCTGCCATGGGCAGGGACACCCCACACTACATCAGGCTGGCCAGAGCCTCATCCAGCCTGGGCTTAAACACCTCCAGGGACGGCGCCCCAACCACCTCCTTGGACAACCCATTCCAGGGCTTCACCATTCTCATGGTGAAGAACTTCCTCCTCACATCCAGCCTGAATCTCCCCACCTCCAGCTTCATTCCATTCCCCCTAGTCCTATCACTACCTGATATCCTGAGAAGTCCCTCCTCAGCCTTCTTGTAGGCCCCCTTCAGATACTGGAAGGCCACAATTAGGTCACCTCGGAGCCTACTCTTCTCCAGACTGAATATATGTAACTGATACATTTCTGTGTCCTAAACCACAGTATCACCTATAAAATCACATAATAAATATGCAACAGAAAGGAAAGTTGCCCTGTAGTTTGCCTGTTCTTCCCACGATACGTTAACCTTTGTTCCACTCACAAGGAACTCTCTTTCACTAACTTCCTGCCATTTTCAGTCTTGGCTATTATATTCCATGTCTGCCTTGGGTTTTGTACAGGTTATCTGAGAGCATGTTTTATGTGAAAACAAAGGTTATATGGAATGCCAAGGAATAGGAGTCTTAAATGGATATGAGTTTTTGGAAGTGTAAGTTACATATATGGAAATACAGCAAGTTGGAGAGGGCTGAATTGGTCTATTATTCATCCAAATTGCTTTTCTTCCTCTTTAGAACCACATGACTATGGTCACAACAGATGACTGTTTTCACCCTGTGGACATTTCTGCCAAGATAAAAAATAAAAACCCAACCCTTCTCATTTATAACACAAAAATGCCTGAAAAAGTGGTGTAAGAAGAGGTGAACATCTACTCCTTTAAAAACGTTTAAAATGCTAACATATTTCCACTTGGAATTTCTAGGCTCTTACAGGCTTAAAAGGCCAGGAAGTTAAGGAAATCTGCTAAAAGAAAGCAAGTGGATGGGGTGCTTGGTGCCATGGTTTAGTTGATTAGATGGTGTTGGATGATAGGCTGGACTTGATGATCATGAAGGTCTCTTCCAACCTGGCTTATTCTATTCTATTCTATTCTATTCTATTCTATTCTATTCTATTCTATTCTATTCTATTCTATTCTATTCTATTCTATTCTATTCTATTCTACTCTACTCTACTCTACTCTAGGAAGAGGCTAGACTACTGAAGGAATCATATTAAACTCTGTATCCTGGTTAATCACAAAGCAATACATCAATAGCTTTGCCTTTTCAGCACTCTCTAGTAAAAGAAGGATGCTAAATGTCATTTTTATCTTGTTTTCCTTCCACAGTCAAAGCACCTGACTTCTGAAACAGAAGGTGTTGTATCAATCTCCTTCTAGTGTAGCTGATTGTTGCAGTTTGAGCTGTGTGCCCCCTGCAATGTTTACTTCCTGTGTCCAGAAGTCCAGCCCAGAGGGGTGGACACAGGAAATTATGTATTTCCTACCACAATTCTTTGCACCACTCTAAGATGCAGTGCGGAGTCTGGCACTTCCTTTTCTCTTCCTCCTCCGTCAGCCGGTAACTGGGGGAGATGCTCCTGGCTTTGGGCCTGGCTAGGCCCAAGGCCACGGGGGGATGGGCAGTCTCAGACCTGGCCAGCTGAGACTAGCCTAGCAGTGGGAGAGGGAAGAAGGAGCCCTGGGGGTTTTGGGTGTACTCTCAGTTGGGGATGGGATCTCTCTGGGTCTGTTTTGGGATCTTTGTTTGTCACTGTGCTTTCGGCTTTCTGTAAAAGTTCACTGCTTTCTATTCAAACTTTCCATCACTTTTGCAATCTGTTTGTCTGAGTGTTTATTATTGCCAGTGGTGGGGAAGGGGACTGCCTCAACCCAGCACACTGATCCTTCTTCCCATGCACACAGCAGATCTCTTAAGAACTGCATACTGAGGTGCACAGATCTCCTCATATAATCCTACCTCAGATGACCTGTCTGCCTTCTATCCCACTTCATATCACTAAGTGGTTTCAAGAGATTTACTCTCCTTTTCCAAAGGAAATGTGACCTGGAGAAGGCCTAACTTCCTCCTGAAATTCTGTACTTACAGAAACTACACAGTGAGAGTTTTAACAATTTACCTGCTGGAATAGAGAACTCAGCATCAGTGTCAAAGTGATTTATTTCATCACAGGGGATTTCCTGTGCAAGCAAGGGATTGGCAGCTTATTCACCTGAAGGGATACTTACATAGATAGTGTGGCCTGGAGAGCCAGGTATACTGGAACCTGGTCGGGAATAAATGCTTTCTGATGATGTTCTTGTAGGCTGAAAAATAAAAAGTAACTTTTCAGAGCAACCCATAGTGGTTAGCACTGGTGATTTTGGGTTTAAGTGAAGAAATCTGCATACATCTTGAAATTAACTGAATTTAGGAAAAAAAAAATATGTCAACACAAATGCAAGCATTCTGGCAAAGTTCACAATCTTGTGAGACAAATGGGCTTTTTGTTTTGTTTTGGTCTATTTTGGTGGGGGAAGGAGTGCTGTGAGAGGGGAAAGACGTTTTCTAAATCATACAGTGTAAAAGACTGACAACAATAATGAACAAAATCAAACAAGACCTGCCAGAGACAGTGCAAGGAGCCATACAAAGTACAATCCAGGATAGTCCTGCTGGCCACTGTATCAAATTGTTAGTTCACAAACAGCTAGAGGTGTCAGCAGTTCAGCAGACAAAACTGTTGAGAGGAGCACAGCACACATTATCACTCTCCAGATGTTCAATCACTGGATTTCCATTATGAACACAAGCTGAATTCAGTCTAAGCAGGAGGACCAGAAAACCCTGGCTTGGAGCTGTCTCCTACACCTGCAGCACAATCTAGATGCAACGCGAAAGCTGAAGTGTTGACTGAAATGTCATGATTTCCCATACTGCAAAAGTCCTGACATTTAATGACAATGCCCTGCAAACTGAAATCCATGTGAACAATCACATCCCTACAGAGCAAGTGCTGTCACACATTTAGCAGATTTTCAACACCCCATCAGAACTAAACAAACCCTGATTCCTTGGGGGAAGTTTTGTGAGAGGAGACAAAATAATTTAGCACTTAGATGAGAGGATCTTGAGAATTTGAGGAATCTGAAAAACATCTCTTCAAATCAAAAGTCACCCAGGCTACTGTGGCAATTACTCCCAAACCTGGCATGCAGCAGATACGAAAAGGTAGTTAATGACACTGCAACTGAGAAACCATGAATGATTTTTGTTCCTTAATTGAACTGCAACGAACCAAATCCCATCTCAAAGCAGTGAGTGCATCAGCAGATGACTCTAATGACTAGTGCAGTGGGATACTTCAAAGTCACTGAAAATTAAATCTTGGTTAACAGTCCTTACCTCGTCAGCTTGTGACCTTGACCTAAGGGACCTTCAGGCACACACTGAAGACAAACAAGGCTTGACAGCCTGGCTTGCTGATTGTTCTTAGGAAATATCTGGAGTGAACACAACAAGGCTACCGGACTTAATTCTTATCTCTCAGCATACATTTCCTGAAAGGATCCTTCTACAGATCTCAGAGTCTTTCTATTTCATAGGCAGGAAAGCTATGGGCAGCATCCATATACAAAAATGATGAAGACTAGTTGTGGGTCACAGCAGGCTTTCTTTGATTTCATCTCTGGAAATGAAATCACCACATTCAAGGAGTGTCAGAGGAATAAAAGGCTTTGAACATACTCCTCCAAAAAATGTGAAGATTCAGATCAAAGAGGGAGCAGATGTGGCTGTGGACTGACACAGTCACAAATCCTCTCCAGAGCACATCTGAGAAGACTTTCTCACGTGGACCTTTATGTGTTTCCTTTCTCTCTATAGCTACAAATTCCTACATCCCAAAAAGGAACAGAAATTTTTCATCTGCCCTTCAGTTCCTCCCCATGATGTAATCAAAGCAAAAAAACCCAACAACAACCACTTGTTTCATGGAAATGTTACAAGAATGAAGCTGGAAGATCTGGCTGTTGAGAAACACTTGGTTCCCCACTTCCATCCTGACATTTTAAACCCCTGCCTGAGTGGAGACACATGTAGCATGTTGCTGCAGTTGCCATGGAAAACAATTGTTTTCATTACAACATAGGGAACAGCATTAAGTAATTGAGGTACTGTTAGGGATGTCTGTTACCTTTGGCTTTTGGCAGACATACTTGAAGAGTTTTGTCTGCTCAGTTCTCTGTTGTAGGGAAATATGTGCCAGAGGCAGCTGTGGCTTCTTTCTACCTTGCAGCCCCCCTGCATTGCTCTTCTCTCTGGATCTTTTACAAACAGTTTAGAAAAGAAGAAATTATCAGCCCTTGGACTATCCTCTTAGCCTTATCTCTTAATGTCACTGCTAAAAGTATTTTCAGCAAAGTAGAAAGTCATTTGTATAGACACCATAAGAAGACAGTTTCAGCCACGTCCTGCTAAGAACTTTCTTAGGTGCTCTTAACCCTGCAGTACAGGAGCTGCTGTCAGATGGACAGGTAAGTTGTACCTCCTGTTCCTTATTTCCCCACTGTGTTTCTGCTCCAAGTTCCCATTACCATCCTATTAACACATCAGATACGAGGCCCTTCCTGTAATTCTTCCTGCCTGTATCAATTTTCCTTCCACCTAGTGCAAAGCTCCATATCACCCAGGCAGGGTGCCAGCCTGCCAACCACCGCCTGAGCACACACCATTCCTCTTCTGAGGAATCCAAGCAGACCTGCAACTCTGAAACCCTCTGCTCCCAGTCCTGTATCTTGCTTAAGTTCACCACATACCCCTGAAGGCAGTGCAGGAAAATGAGGGCTTCTACATCTACTCTCACCCTTCCTGCCTCACTTTGCTCTATTTCTTGCTTTGCATTACACAGGCCGTTTCCAACACAGATGGCTAACTATTTCCTACTCTGTTGCTCCCATATGGTCTGGAATGCTTCAAGGGTTTGCACTTTCCTCTAATGACAATTGCACTGGACTTAAAAACATTTGTGCTGCTTGCCTTAACAAATACACTCTAAATATTCCTTGATATAAGCAGTTCCTCTGGCATACTTTTAGTTGCTATGGCTGGCAATCTTCTAACAGACCTATAATAGCTCCTGACTGGAAATCTGTGTCAGGGTATGGCTTTTATGAGATGGTACACTGTATCTTCATCAGCAGTTGAGAATCCCTGATCCTGTGTACCACTCTTATGACTTTATATCTTAAACAGGTGGCAAGAGACACACTGCAGGTCAAGTTTTCTATTGATGTAACTGCAATGGAGTGTAGTAAAGCACACTCTAGAGGAGAGATGATCAGAGCACAGGTGAAACAGGAAAACAGCTATCTTTGGTTTAACCTTTAACCTTCAACCTTCATTGGAGATATCATGTGACCATCTTTTGCACACAATACTGGAAGAAGACAGGTAAAGAAATGAGAGAAAACATCCTTTAATAAGAATGCATTAATTTAGAATATCACCATAGTCCTGTGACACTTGCTCTACACTCCCAGCAACAAAGCAAGTAAAGGTGCCTTCTACAAACAGCCCTGGAACACTCTTTCATAGAATCACAGAATCAACAAGGTTGGAAAAGACCTCAAAGATCATCAAGTCCAACCCGTCCATGATTGTTCTTCAAGTTCAAGTACAGCTTTTCAAAATGCCACCTTTGTGCAGAGAAATGTAAAGCCAATTTCTATGATGAACTGCAACTGATCTTTTTTCCTTGTGGTACATGACCTTCCTCCATATTTTCTGACTGTAGAGAAATCAATTCCCCCCTCCCCCCCCCCCCTTCCACTCAAATGGAAGTAACAGTAGCAAATATATCAATATGGCATGTCTGTATCAAATATAGGAAGTCTATGAAGTCTTTGAGAAGAATAAACAGAAATTCATGCATGTTGTTAAAGGAGCCAAAGGAAAGATCCACATCACAAAGCATCTAAAGTGTCTGCAAGGCTTCTCAGTATTTCCCACTTTATCATAGACTTCTTATTTTTATGCTTTTGTCCTTCATTCCATGCATTTGTCTTCAGTGCAAAAGTTCTTTACCAGCTTCATTTGCACATTGGCAGAGGCAACACCAACTGTCATGCTCATCCTATTAGGTTCACTGTGAATTTCAGTGCTCAATTACCATATCACCCATGCAGATGCCCCAAACTGATTAACTTGCTATTTTGATCTCAGATTGCAAAGCTTAAGATACTCATCTGCATTTACCTCAGTTTGTCATGTCATCATGCATGGCACATCATCTAAATAACTTCCTTCAAATAAACAAACAAATCAATCAATCTACACTTGAGCCACTCACATCACCCAGATGCTGCCACAATGTGGTGGCTCTGGCTTTCTCAAGTACAGATGTTCAGAACCATGCTCTACAAAAACTTACAAGTGCAGGCAACCAGATCACAACTGATCCCAAGAACATCTGGCCAGCTGGATGCACTACTGTTTCACAAAGGCATGGCATTATTTACAGTACCTGCCTTAATTTTTTGATAGAGTTCATTATGCAAGGCGGTGATAATAGCTGCAGAAGAATGAATATGTTTTCACTTAACAACATTTAACATGGTAGCTTAAGGAAATTCTCTAAACCTCAGAAGTTACTTTAAGTGAAGCGTGTTTATAAACAAACTAACAGAAGATTAGGGTGTAGTTTATTCTACTAGGCAGACACAACTTGGAAATAGCAAGGAATAGGGATTTCTCACTACAATGCTTGCTACTCTGACCACCTGCTTCAGCAATTGCAAGGTTTTACAGTTATTTAGGACTTGGAAGCAGGGTTCACTAAACACAGGCTTCCCATGGATTTCAGTAATTGTCAGTGGCTGTATACAAGACCAGTAAAGCACCTCACTGTTACAGCAACCCTGTGCCTGTCTACTAGTTTAATTGTACCTCTTTTACATGAGTGTGTTTTTCAAATGCATGCATGCATAATTTCTCTGCTTAAAGAAAAAGTAAATCTTTGCTGTATATGCATCATGACAAAACTAGTGAACAAGTTTAGTTCAAACTCACACAGCCACCCATTAATAGGTTACAACTAAATTCTCCATTTGAAGAAACACAGGCCAGGGCAGAGAAGGAATTTTCAGCACACAATCATTGAAGGCATGTTGCTACTGAACTTTTACAAGACTACTCATGCAAATGTAGCCTTCACCAAGTGTAGAGTTAAGAGAAAAGCAGAAGAAAACAAAGTGGGGAGTCTGGAACACAGTGAATTCAACACCAAACTGCTCAGGGAAGTCACAGGATTTCACCCTACCATTTTCATGTAGATGCAAGCCTTTGGCCCATGTTTGTAGCAAAAAGTATGATATGATACTAGTGATAGCATCTTTGTGTCTACACTGCAGAAGAGCACTCCAAGCCAAAATCTGCCTTGAACTATACTTTGTATAATCATCAGGAAAATAGAATACTGACCAAATTCACACAAGAGGATGTTCACCTGGCCCTAAGCTATTTCTATCCACAGAGTCTACAAAGCAAGAAAGAGTACATACCTTATTTTGACATGGGCTACTCCTACTTTGCCTTACATATTTTTCTAATACAATGGATAGGATTTGCTTTCACAATCCTAAGGCTCCTGGATTTCAGCACCAGAGATTCATGCATGCTAAGCTGAATGCAAAAAGTCACTACATTGGCTAAGAACATGAGTGAGAGTTCCACAGTTTGCTGTTCTCAGACTTCAGCATTCAATTTCACAAATCCTAGGACTGCTGAGACATTGCCCTCCTTAGGACCACTGACAACACACCTTTATGGCTGAATTTTCTTGATGCCTATTGCTGCAGCTAACAGAAGGTGGCGTTCAAGAGGGGTTAATGCTTTACAACATCCTGAGTTAACTGATGAAAGCAGTGTGCAGGACAAAAGTCACAGGGCTTGCATTACCCCCTGAATCACAGCACTAGATTCAACCATGTAACATTCTTCTCCAGCTTGCATCTAACACAAATATCCTGACCTGGTTGACAATATGACTAGGACTACTTTGCAACTAGAGATGTGAAGGCAGCATGAGCAGACACAATGGAAATCCAGTGGCACGGACTCTGGCAGCCTGTCTGCCCACTGCTAGCCTGTACTGAGTCCATACCAGTACATGCTTGTTGTCAGGTGAAAGCTACCTCAGGTGCCTGCATGCAGCACAGCCACATGTACCCCAACAGCAGACATGACTGATAAATAAGCACTGCCCTGAAGGAGAAAAAATGGAATTAGGTGGTGTTTGTAGATGCAAACTCAAGGAAGTTCTGAAAGTAGAAAGGGATCTTCCAACTCAGATGTGGATGTGCCCCAGATGAGAGAGAGGGGAAAATGCGCTCTGGCAGCACATGGAACATGTCCAAACCAGGAAGTTTGTAAATATTTTATCAACCAAAAAAGGTATTCATGTGTAGGTGGTCAGTACATATTAAAAAGGAACTGATTTAACTAATGGCACCTCCTTTTTGTTTGGTTGGTTTTTTTCACTTCTAAAAAGCATGAGCCATTGCTCATGAAAAACTATTGCTTTTTAACCATCGCTTTAAAGTCATTGAATCATAGAATTGTCAGGGTTGGAAGGGACCTCAAGGATCATCTAGTTCAAATCCCCCTGCCATGGGCAGGGACACCTCACACTACATCAGGTTGCTCAGAGCCACGTCCAGCCTGGCTTGCAAAAACCTCCAGGGATGAGGCTTCCACCACCTCCCTGGGCAACCTGTGCCAGTGTTTCACCACCCTCACGGGGAAGAACTTCTTCCTGCATTTTACCATTTTCATTCCCTCCATATCTGCACTCAATTATTATTTTGTTTGCTTGTTTTAGAAGGAAAAAAACCTGTCTGTAACCCCGGAAGAACAACACTACAGCCCCCAGCCCTCTCCCTCCCCCAAGCTCATTTGAATTTCACAAAATTAATGTTCAGCATTTCATTAAACAAAATTAAAAGAAAAATAAATAAATTAATGTGAGAAGTAACAAACAACACTGCATCACATGGTGCAAAACACAGCATCAGTGCCTATGGTGGCCAAGTGATAGCAAGGAAGCTGTGTGGCAGCGGTAGGAGCAAGCGCAGCAAATGACAAGAATGAAGAAATCTTCTCGGTAAAGAAGACCATTCTCAACACTATGAAAACACAACAGCAAACCTCTGCAGAGCGTGGCCTGCGCAGAACCAGACTCTTTGGGTAAAAGAACTCAGATGAGGAATGCTGTCATGAAACACAAAAGGGAAAAATGAGTGAAAGGAAAGCAGTTTCCCCAGCTCAGTGGTTAAGCTCTTTTTGTTTTGTTCAATCGATCTCTACTTCCTAGACAATAATCTGCCCATTGCAACGTTCATGTTACTTAATGATCCCTGCAGAATCATGAACAGCCAGACAGTTGTGGAAAAAGATCCTTAAGCAATGTGTATTTTTGTAACATACATATGGTTGCTTTATTTTCTGCTTGTTTGGGCTTCGTAATCCTCCACAAACATCCAGTGGAAGGAAGATCTAAAGCAACCATTGTTATGTGAACCGCCTCTCAGATCCTGACCAGCTCAAACGCTGATCGGTTTATTTCACAGTTCAGTTACTGAGAGGGAACAGAACTTGACCAGCTCGAATGCTGATCAGTTTATATCACAATTCAGTTACTGAGAGAGAACAGAACTTGCTGAAAACTTCCAAAGTTACTTCAGCGGCAAAAGGGCTTTTTGTTTTGTTTTGCTCTACAGGGAAAGGAAACCCATCCGAGCAAATCGGCCATGCCACTGGCTTTTTGCAGAATCACCAGAAAATTTAGGCCTCAGCCTGGAAGTGGCTATATCATATACCTGTCAACTCACAAATTTGGCATTTGGCACAGGTTTGTCAACTCACAGATTCCACCTCTCACATGGGATCTAAACGTATGTCATGAGAAACTGAAAGTCGAAGTACAGTTCCTAATTTGGTGGTGCCACGCTCAAATAGCACATCGTGCCTCCAGTTTCATTCGTTTCTGTACCTACCTGTTTGCTACTGCCTTCACTTGAGTCAAGCAGAATGAAATGTGTGTCAAAGTGAGCTCAAACTGATCTTAAAATAAGGTGCCTGACTTTGCACTGGAGTACATAGAGACATCATGCACAGCTGAAGCTAAAAATTCTCCATCTGTCCAGCTAGCTTCAGTACAGTGCCTCCATCAATGCCTTTTAAAGACATTAAACCTCTGCATAAAAGCTTTCATCTAGGAACAAGGGGACCTTGGATAGCTGTGCCATAAGATTTCTCAAATGTTCCCTTAATATGCATTCTTTTTGCTTCACTTCATTTTCCTTCAAGGACTCACTTAGGCAAAACCTTGTAGGTGCATGATTTCAGTTAATTCACTCACTTCAATTAAAATTAGCTGAGGCAGTAGAAGACTGAAATGCTTCAGTGTATGACAGAAAAAGGAAAATATTTCAAGAAGACTTTGGCCATTCCACTGGGAATGGAAATAAGCCAACTGATTTAAAAGGTCAGCTGGAGCAGGTTACTAAGGGCTGCAACCTACTCAGGAGTGCTTTGGCAAGATCCTGGGGTCCAAGTGAAAGGGAGGTATTGTACCCCAGTCATTCACTATAAAACATGAACATTCTGACACTCCAGTAGGGCCAAAACACTGTCTTACATTCAGATTGCTGAAGGAAGAAAAAATTCAGTGCAGCACAATTTTTCACTTTCTTGTGGAAAGTCATGACAGAACAATGTGTAAACACTGGATGGTATCTCCAGTGATGTTTGCCCATGCTAGATCACATGCCTATCTAGGGCCAGCGTCTGTATTATCAGCACAGCCCACACTGACATCAGCTCTGCTCCACAAGAATTTATCTGCATTACCTAAGATCATCATAAGCTCTCTCTGGGGAATGTTTCACAGACCAGTGCACCTGAATAAACTCTGAAAGACGTGGCTTCCTGTGACTGAGCCACAGGACATCCTAGGTATCTCCATGCCAGCACCTCTTAAGTTTCCTTGCCTGAAAGACATTCTGTTCATACACAGTCTCTAATATCCATATGCAGCAAAAATAGCAAAGTTCAAAGGACCATATGAGTCATCAACATGAGTAAATTGTTCAGAAGATGAATTAGTGAATATGGGCTTAGAATTGCCTGGTGCATGCAAAAAGCCAGGCTCCAGCATTTATGAGTGCAGCATTATTGTCATCAAGGATTTGATCCAGAAAGTTTGTCTGGATATGTTGAGGTGACTCCAAGGGTAACTTCGGCTCTTCTTGGCATTCAAATTAGGGTCATTTTAGGCTGAGGTTTATTTGGATGGTGAAGGAAGAAGAGTTCATCTTTTCTAAATGCTGTAAATAACCACACAGAAGAGGGGATAGCTATAAAGCAATTATACATATGTGCAAAAATACTGAAATATGTTGTAGCATTTGCCCTGTCCACATTTTCTCTTTCAGATTCTCTCTCACAATAATTGAGATATGAAATGAAGTGTCTTAGAGACTTTGCCATGTCTGTATGTCAATAAATGACACTATCTTTAAGGCAATGCACTGAGACAGGTATGTGAAGGTGGTGAACCTAAAAATCAGAGCAATACCTCTGAAGTGCCTCCACTGTTTATTCTGCCATGAGAGCTATGCGAAAAAAACATGGAGAAAGTCACTCTTTTAAAACCAACATTCAGGTACTGTGTGCAAAACAATTGGCTGCTGTGCCACTGCCACGAAGTCAGCTTACCCGGAGCTTATCTTCTGTCTTAGTAGATTGCTTACAGTCGGGGTGCCAGACAGTGGAACCTGAAGGAGGGGAAAAAAAACCAACAACCCACATTTACTCAGAGCATAGCAGATGAGTTCTGGTCATGACAAGCCAGTTATTAAAGAGAATCCCTTCAATTGCATCAGATGGTGAATCTGTACGAATTATGCAAGTAATTAAATTCTAGCTCGTGAGAAAGACAAACGCAACAACAACAAAATAATTCAAATACTTGGCCCATTTCTACAGCAGCCTCTTCCTGAGGCTGTCAAAACACTTTGCACACATTCTTAATTAAAACTCAAAGAGCCTCAAGCAGCAAAGGAATCAGTAAGCACCAGCTGGAGGAACTGAAAGTAAGTGTTCCTCTGGGTGGGATGGAGGGTAAGAGCAAAAGATCTGGGCCACGGTTACCTGATCTGTTCTCCCCTCATGTATTGCACCACACATAAAAAGGAAGTTTTAAATCCATTAATATTGGGAAAGTCTTATGACTTCCTTGAGCAATAGGTGTCATATTTAGTTATTGTAAAGTATTACTCTCTACCCTGCAATTATGCAAAATGCAGCAGGAAAATTCACAAGGCAGCAAAGTCAGGGCTGCATTTGCCCCACTGTACTAAGCTAGAGAAGCCAGCGTGACACGGGTGGTAGAACGCAGCATGTGGAAGAGCCTCCCCTAGAGCAGAGTGTACCATACTGGCACACACATCATTTCTGCTCCTTGGCCTACAAGGTCAGTGGTGTGTATTGCTCTAGCCTTTCCACATGGCACATTCCAGTTACACATGCTGCTAAAAGAGGCAAAGCCTCTGCTCTTTGTGAAACAAAACATGGAATGCTCTCTTATGCTGTAAAAATGGAAATATCCAGCTGTCCCCAGGGGCTGAGCAGTGGTCAGGTGCAAGGAGCACTTCCACCCCGTTTCAGCTCTCATTTCACAGAATCACAGAAATGTTCAGGTTGAAAAAGACCCTTGGGATCACCAAGTCCAACCAACAACCCTACTCAACAAGGTCCAACCCTAAAACGTATCCTCAAGCACCACATCCAAATGGCCTTTAAATGCATACAGGCTTGGTGACTCAACCACCTCCCTGGGCAGCTCATTCCAATGCCTGACCACTCCTTTCTACAAATTTTTTTCCCCAAATGTCCAGTCTAAACCTACCCTGGTGCAGCTTGAGGCTGTTTCCTCTTGTTCTATTACCTACCTGTGAGAAGAGACCAGCACCAGCCTCTCCGCAATGTCCTTTCAGGTAGCTGCAGAGAGCAATGAGGTCTCCCCTCAGCCTCCTCTTTTTCAACCTAAACAGCCCCAGATCCTTCAGTTGCTCATCATAAAATTTACTCTCATTTGGAACAGTTTATGTTCATTGCTAGGAAACTGCTAGCAGGTATTAGCCAAGTTAAAATGGAGCAGACGCTAAAGACGATTTTTAAGAGGGCAGTCAGATTCAAACATGATTGAAGACACCCTCACAGAGAGCCTTGTCTCTCTGCAGGAGGGGAACATCACCTCTTCACTCTGTCCACACAAAGTAACAAAACAGAGCGAAGTCCAGGTCTCCTGCTGGCTGCTAGCTCAAGTGCAGCCAGAGGAAACCCCACCCTCAGACCCCCAAAGGGGTATGGGTCAGGGCCGCTGGAATTTTCCTTCTGATGAGCCCTTACATGGCTCTGTACAGAAGTGAAAACCAGCAAGACTGATTTAACTTCCCAGCAGCACACAGTACAATCATCATCGGGAGACTGGAGAGAATGCTGTGACTCTGGATCAAGGGTCTGAGATGTTTGGCTTTGAGTCTAAGCTGAGGAAGAAGAAACTGTGCATTTGGCAGAGGGAAATGATCAGACAACAGAGGGAAGTGTACCAACAGCCTTCTCTGTAAACAAACAGCACCTCGGAGCCAGGGCCCCACAGAGCCTGTGAGATCAGGAGAGGAACATGCCCAGTGTTTTTACTTAGGAGGTCAGACAGATCCAGGCACTCAAGAGGGAGTGAGTTCTTGCTATAAGGCGAATGAATTAAGATTCTGAAGGCTGAGTTTCAGCTCTCAAATTCAGCTGCAATCTTCCAGTGTAACTCAGAAAAAATGTTCTCTGTTCCCCTGTACCTCAGTTTCTTTTTCATTAAACTATCCCCACCATCAAAGAAAAAGCTGTCACTGCACTTTCAGTCATTATTTCACACAAACTGGCACAATTGCAGGGATACCCCAGGAGGATGCTGCAGCTCTGAGAATGATCAAGAAATGCAAGAGAGTCTGGATGGCATTTTCATGGTGATACTTAGCTAATGGTTGTTAAATGTAAATATTTTTTCATTATCTTGAACTCTGAGCTACTACAACTTGCAAATTTTATTCACTCCAGTCTATTTTGAAATACTTGGAACAATGCAAATTCTCATGCTGTACCATTCCTCTTTTTCCTACAGGAAACATTATTCCCAATCTTAACATATGTTTGTTTGCTCACTTGGCAGACACCACCCAACATGTTCATTTCTTCAGCTTTGTATCTTGCACGTATCCTTGTTTCAGTATACAGCTCTCTAAGTGTCAGTAAGTTGGGCTGTTAATGACACACTGGAAAAAGCTGAAAGCCTCTGTGAGAATGAAGTGAAGCATCCTTCTAAATGCTAAGCAACATCCTAGCTCACTAATGGTCTTCTGAGGCAGTCCCTGTAACAATATATCACTAGAAGGACAAAGGGAAAGAGAAAGCGTCTGATGCTGTTTCATTTTTCTGTGGTGGAGCAGGGCAAAGCCAGAGTGCTTCTGCTAGGATTATTAAAACCATCCTTAACATAAAGCCCCAAAACAGAAGCTGTTTTTTCCTCATGTTCTCCTTTTGCAGGTTTCCCACACATTTCTAATGCAAATAGGCAGCACAAACCTGCCAAACTCTTCTGTTTTACAACGCAGTATCAACACAGTGCTTTCATGTCCTGTGGAAAAGAGTACTAGAAGAGATGGAAGCTGCCTATTTTATCAGCAATGTGATTTAGATTCTAGCTTTAGTGTTGTGGTGTTGCATCTCTATTTCAGCTTGGAATGCTGTTATTCTGCACCCTAGGGTAAACAGTTTGGATTATGTCAGGATATATATTTCAGCTGAGAGCTTTTAGGTCCCTTACACTTATGAGCATGCTCAATTCAGCAAGGAAAGCTTTGCCAGGACAGTTTGGAGCACACTCAGCAATAACATTATTCAGTCAGAAACCAGCTTGTGAGCAATAAAGCAATGCAACCTTGCCTGCTCCTCCTCTGGGACATAGTGAGCATGAAGAATGTAAATTCACAGCCACAGAAAGGGAGATACAGACTGGAAGAGAGTGATGGCAGATCAAGGAGCCAGGTACCTCTCTTTCTCTGCTTTCATATCACCTGAATTTGGCAGAGACAAAATGTAGTCTTGTTTAAGTAGAAGCAGCATCTGTCTTACTTGGATCTGCAGAAACTTACCACCGCAGCCTATCAATGAACTCTCACTATCTGCTAGGCTGGTGCAAAGAGCATCAGCTGCAAACATATTAGCAGCAGCAAGAGATGAAGAGAGGCCTTGAACACAAGCCCTATGAGGAGAGGCTGAGGGAGCTGGGATTGTTTAGCCTGGAGAAGAGGAGGCTCAGGGGTGACCTCATTGCCCTCTACAACTACCTGAAAGGTGGTTGTAGCAGGGAAGGGGTTGGTCTCTTCTCCCAGGCAACCAGCACCAGAACAAGGGGACACAGTCTCAAGCTGCGCCAGGGGAGGTTTAGACTCGAGGTGAGGAGGAAGTTCTTCACCGACCGAGTCATTCGTCATTGGAATGTGCTGCCCAGGGAGGTGGTTGAGTCATTGTCCCTGGAGGTGTTCAAAAGGAGACTGGACGTGGCACTTGGTGCCATGGTCTAGTCATGGGGTCTGTTTTGATAGGTTGGACTTGATGATCCTCGAGGTCCTTTCCAACCTAAGTTATACTGTGATACTGTGATAGTCCTCTTGAACTCTGTCTGTACTTTACAGTAGATACTATGATGTGAGGAAACTAAGAGGATTACCAGTTGTCAGACATGGTGACTGCTCTCCAATCTGCCATCAGAAATCAGTACTTCCTACTCCCACCCTCCCTCAGCCTCACCTGGCTCCCTGCAATGTAGAGCTGCTGCACAGCTTTGGTATTGAGTTATGTGCACAGCTGGAATAAGATGACTGAGTGATAAAGACAGTGAGGGATGAGAGAGATGGACTTCAAGGGAGGACAAACTACAAAACAACACAAGTTAGCATCAAAGGAATTCCTTAACGATATTATCTTAATTTTGGAACTCCTCCAGGAGGAATCCCTCCTTAGCATTTCAAAAGATGGCTGCCACCACATTTTCATAACTTCTTTCCTAGTCTTTTAGAGTCCTTTCCAGTACATCAAGCAAGTTTTCTAATGTATCTAGAATATACAAACTATATCTACCTTTTTCATGTTGATTTCTGGCTTGCCTGAATGTGTATTTACATATCTTTCCACCAAAATTAATTAATAGTACAGCAAGTAATAAAAATAACTGTAGCTTAATAATCTCCATGCTACCTTCTGGGACAGTAGGTGGAATTAAGATCAAGGATACTTTTCAATCAATTTATAGTGAAAAGAGCATGAGAAGAAAAGTTCTTGGCAATACTTTGGACCACAAGATTGTTAATAAGAAGAAGAGATGAAAATGAACATACAGGAAAGAAGTTACTGTAGAAAGACATAAAAATAAGTGGGAACAAAAGGGACCAGATAAAAGGGAAATGGGCAAGGTAAGCAAATATGATTAACAACTGCAGGAGACATATGGGGAATGGGATCTACATGACTCAAAAGAAGCTCACTCAAAACAAGCCTCTGGAAGTTTCTCCTTTTGCAGTTTAGAGTGTGGTGCACAGAAGCACAAGAATTGATCAGCAGAATTCAGGGGAAACCCTCTCACTTTGCCTGGTATCTCATATTCCAGTCTGTTTGCTGAGCTGTCTGCCAGATGCCAAATTCAGAGGCAGCCTAATAAATTTCATTTTTGCTACAGCTTCGGAAAACTGTCTGCCTCAGCTAGAGTGTAGAGTCACTGCATTGCCACTGTTATGGACACCTACTAGAATGAGAGGCTTTCAAGTGAAAAAGTATGAGAGCACTGTTGAAGACAGGATGGCTATAGACCTTCTTACCCTCCTTGTCACCTTTTAGGGTGATGGAGCACTGCAACAGGCTGCCCAGAGAGGCTGTGGAGTTTCCTTCTCTGGAAATAGTGAAAACCTGTCTGGACACTGTCCTGTGCAATCTCTTCTGGATGACTTTGCTTTTGCAGAGGACATGGACTAGATAATCCCAGAGGTACCTACTGACCCCTACCATTCAGTGATTCTGTGATTTCATGGGGATAGTTTATAAACTCCTGACAGAAAAACTACAGAAAAACTACAAAGTCTGACTTTTTGTTTTGCAGTGGAGACATCCTTACCTTGCAGATACATCTCTTCTCCTTCTGTGAACATTTGGTTGCACCTGCTGCATCGTGCACAGCTTGGATGGTAATGCTTGTCACCTGCCTAAACAAGAACACAAAAGGGACATGATGAACCAATGCACTGCTTTGTGAGCACTCATTATTTGCTGACAGACCATTGCCATTTTTCTTCTAGGTCACCTGTTATGACACAAGATTGCCCTCATGAGTGACAGTGGTGACAAGAATGTAAGATCTGCCATGCTGCTTCAGTCCAGAAGTCTATCTAGCTCAGCATCGTGTCCTCAACAGAGGACAGCAACTACTTAGGACCAAAAGCTGTAAGAAACAAGACAATATAGAAACAGCCTTTCCCATTCAAGTAATCAATGGTTTAAAGATTTCCTCCAAAATCTATCTAACACCTTGTAAAATCTCCACCCATTAACAGCCCAGGCAATGAATGTCACACTGCAGTCAGATACTTGTGTAAGCCTGTTGCATCCTCATTTTGCCAAATAACATGGATTTTGTCAATTGCTTGGTTGTTATGGATGAATTTAGACAATGTATGACAGTTTTCAACCTGCCATTTCATTCCTTGGCCTTCTTCCTGACACTGCTGACAGGGGCATTCATAGAGAGAGATTTCCAGAGCCAGTGCTGGGACCATTAGCTTAATTCACAGCTGTGGGACTTCAGAAGCTACAGTAGTGCAGACAGCCTGAGCTGAATTTGAGCTATTGATGTAAACAGGTTAAATACTCTAGATCCTGTTACCCAAATCCAAATCCACTGAGCCATTCATTCTCTTAAATACATTGATATCCATAATAAACAAAGCTGATTAGATTCCAGGCCCAGGATAATTCAAGGCAGAGATATTAAGGTGATTTCTTCTCTTTAGAAAACCAAAGCAACCAATGCATTAACTTCCTTACATCAGAAACTTAGGCATGCAATGTCCACATCAGGCTTTTTTTAACCATAACATAATTAATCCTAGGAAACAACCCACAACAGTGAGAAGCAATGTATTACAAAAGTTTTTTAAATTGTTTCTGCCTTTCCAAACAAGTGAACCTCAAATCCCTTCTTTTCCCCCCACCAAAATATTCCCTGTCCACTGAGATGTTATATACCCACAATACCTGCTTACTCCATAGCTGACTTGTAAAACATCATCAAATCCATTTCTTGCTTCATTATACCCTCAGACTGCAGCAGCACTGAATTCAGCCTGTCTTTGTCTATTCAGATGCTGGAACATGTCCAGAGAAGGGCAACAAAGCTGGGGAGGGGTTTGGAGCACAAGCGCTAAGAGGAGAGGCTGAGGGAGCTGGGGTTGCTTAGCCTGGAGGAAAGGAGCCTCAGGGGAGACCTTATTGCTCTCTACAAGTACCTGAAGGGAGGTTGTAGACAGGTGGGGGTTGGTCTCTTCTCCCAGACAACCAGCACCAGAACCAGAGGACACAGTCTCAAGCTGCACCAGGGGAGGTTTAGGCTGGAGGTGAGGAAAAAGTTCTTCACAGAAAAAGTGATTGCCCATTGGAATGGGCTGCCCAGGGAGGTGGTGGAGTCACCATCACTGGAGGTGTTTAAGAGGGGACTGGATGAGGCACTTAGTGCCATGGTTTAGTTGATTAGATAGTGTTGGGTGATAGCTTGGACTTGACGATCTCGAAGGTCTTTTCCAACCTGGTTGATTCTATTCAATTCTATATTTTTCATTCACACTTAAGCCTGATTATACAGGCTCAGTTAGTATTTAAAAGTATCTATACAAGATAATCAAGCATATGGATTAAAGTACCTGACAACTACCAGACAACCAGCTCCACCACCCAGCCTTTCTAGAGGCAAAGCTGCACCGTTTGCTTTTATTGTTCTCATTTGTTCCTGCCTTAGTAGTGTAGTACCAGGGTTTGATTTTAGGGGAAGTCAGGAAAGATAGCTATTCACAGAAACAGTGGTGATTGTGGGCATGACTATTTATCTTTCATTATCACTAAGAACAATTCCCAGGCAAGAATTTTAGTCATGCAAGGCCAGAGAAGAGCATTCTGTGCTTTTAGTTTATGTTTTTTTAAGCCATACACCCACTCCAGCTGCAAAAAAACTGAGCTTCTCTCACTCAGATACTCCCTTTGCTATTTATTGATTCCTGCTCCTTAGAGGGCAGCATCCACCAGACAAGGAGACTAATGTGATTCAGTAGGTTTTGCACAACAGATTGAGAGAGATCTATGAGGAAAAAGATGGAGCTCTTGGTAAAAGGGAGGATGAAAGGTCACTCCAAGATATGCGTGTTCAAGGAAGAAAAGCTAATGAGGGAGAAAACAGAACCGATGCTTGGCTGGCAGCAAGCAACACAACCAGTATTGAATTGCAAAGGAAAAGCACAATTAATGCTTATTCTCTTTCTACTATTTTCATCACTGGCTGTCTTTTTAACCCCTCACCCTCTCTAGCAATTATTTAACCAGAGATGAACCATCAATTCCACCCAAGACTGCAGTTTAAGAAAAAGATTGTATCTGAGATGTAATGCTGGCAACAAACCATACCTCCTTTGATCTTGAATGCTATTTACATGTGTGTGCACATATATTCTCTCTCTCCCCCTCCCTCTCTTCCCCCTCCCCTCTCTCCCTCTCTTCCCCCTCCCCTCTCTCCCTCTCTTCCCCCTCCCCGCTCTCCCTCTCTTCCCCCTCCCCGCTCTCCCTCTGGCTCCCTCTCCCCCTCTGGCTCCCTCTCCCCCTCTGGCTCCCTCTCCCTCTCTTCCCCCTCCCCTCTCTCCCTCTGGCTCCCTCTCCCTTTCTTCCCCCTCCCCTCTCTCCCTCTCTCTGTCTCCCTCTCCCTCTCTCTCTCCCCCTCTCTCTCCCTCTATCTATGCAGCTTAGGGCTGTGAATATTGACCAGGCTTCTAAGTCAGAGATGTTCAATTCAGACAGCTCAGCACTCAGCAGATGCCAACATCCGTTCTTATATTCTCTGCCTCACACAAACGATATTGTACATACAGAGAACAGCAATTTTATCTGTGTTCAGGAAGTATAAAACAAACATAATCCCAACTTTTGAGTTATTTCCTAAAGTTCTTCAGTAGAATGAAGCCCACAGAGCTGCTTGTCACAAGCAATTTCAGACTTATGAGATGATGGCAAATCTGATCTCCTGGGAACCACCACCAGTTAATGAGATATAAAAAAAAATTCCTAAGAAGGCTGAATCACTGCCAGAAAGGATCTTCTCCAAACAGGAAGGCAATAATTGGAAATTCAATTTGAAACAAGCAAACTGGACTCTGTCTGTCTCATCCAGCTAAAGCACATCTCTGCAGCGTATCTGTGCTGCTGCTTAACAGGGATCAGATTTTCACTCAGCAGGCACATAGATTTTCTGAAAATAAAATGCATAGCTTCTCAGAAGGTATTCAGTAGGGTAGCTAAGTGGCTACACAGACTGCACTGGAACAAGTATGGAGAATGCAGTATTATTATTAATTAACCTCTGAAACAACCCATCAGAGAAACATCCACACTTCTTCGACATCTGGACTAGCCCACTTCTCAGACTACCAAACTTGTGTTTGCTACGGCAAACGTGCACCTTCCTTTAATTTCACACTACTGATTTGGGGACTGTAAGATTTAGACCTCAATCCTGTTGGTAGCAACAACTAACATTAATTCAGTGACCATTTGCTCTGAAAATTGTTCAGCTAAGGCACAAGAGAGTTAAAGCTACTTGCCTTCTCACTACACCTAACTCACCTTACCCCTCCTCCAGTTCACTTGACATCCAGAAAACCTTTACCATGAGCTGTGCTAACCAAAGGACTTCTCAAGTGGCATCTTGCACCCTGCCTGCTGCTACAAATCACTTTCTTCTTCAAAATACAGCTATGCAGCCACCAGGTTTTAACCAGTCATGCTTCTTCTGCTTCTTTCTGAATTATTTCAGCTTTAATTGAGGTCTTGGGGACAATCCAAACCTTCAGGCACAAACTACGACCCATACCTTAAAAGGACTGTCACTGAACTAATTTTGAGTATACTGAACTAATTGCTGTAAATGCTCTGATTTTGCTTAGCTACAACCCTTAAACCCCCAAAATATAATGATGAAAATTCTTGCTTTTACTTTACATACAAATCCTTAAATGGAATCGAATGAATTGGCAGCAATTGCTTATGAGATGATATGTGAAACTTATGTGTTACTGTCACTGCCTATAAATTTTGTTGAATCAACTGGCATTTGCAGTAGAAGCAAAACCATCAGTAGCCAATTTACAGTAATATCCAAACTCTTCTGGCTTCTCTATTTGTCTTCTACTCACACAGATAAATATAAAATAGGATCTGTAGTCAAATTCCATTTGAACACAGTAGACAGAGAAAATTAGATAAAGAAATGTGGTAGTGTATACTCAATTTACTAAATACTTCTAGACCCCTTAGAAATGCAGAATGAAGGAAAAGCAGCCAAAGGTGTAAGTCTCATTCTTAATATAAATATAGGGATGTAAATTTGTGTAGCTTTCCATGGTTCTGCAAGCCTCACTGATTGATGGTTGATAGTGACATGTGTACTGTTTATTTTCTATATACTACTAAGTATGTCCACTGTACCCTGTATGCACTTTATATTCATGCAAAGAGAGTAGGTTTAAACATTCTTTTTGATAGCATTAAGGTTCTATATATTCTGGTAATATAAAGTCTTAGTCTGGAACCAAGTATCACAGTACCACAGTCTTTAGCAACACTGAACTTCAGTTTCCCAATCTACAAAAACCAGGTTAAATAACATTTAATGTCCTTCATAATACACTTTGGAGAAACACTGCCAAGGAAAACCATTTGAGAAATGTATTCCTCATGACCAATCCTGAGAATAAAACCACACAGTCACCTCTCCTCTAAGGCTTATCAGTGATGGTTGGAAGCTCAGTAGTCAGGACTCCATGGGTGATGGGCTACACAGGGGATCTGAATATGTATATTCTGCTAAGGCATGTTCCAAGCAAGACAAGCGAAAGTACAAGTTCTGTTATGTATTCTAACAATACCAAGACCTATAGAATAATGAGATCAAATTTTTCATAGATCACCTTTTCAAGCTTCACAGCTAGCAATTTTCAGCCTTCTTCCAGCATACTCTTCTCTTAAATGACTTTGTCTGGGACATACAAATCCTCCCCAGCTGATTAAACCAGTTTGCAATGCCATTCTAGAAGTCCTTGTGCACTGTTTGCAGAGAGCTTTGAAGGCTCCTCTAATGGGAGGGTAATAACCTTGTACGACTGCCTGGAATGGGAAAGGTCTCAGAACACAGCCATTGTGTTAGGCACTGCGTGCGTCAGGCTTGCAGAGACTGCCTGCGGTTTGAAAAGTAAACTGTGAGCTGGGAGGCAGGGAGGGATTTGCAGCACCAGCTAAGCACAATGCCCTCAGCTTCTGTGTGAGCCTCACACCTGCCTCGCACCGCTGACGCTCCGGCTCCTCACAATGCACACACCGCTTGTGTGCCTTCGCTTTATCCAAATGCCTGTCCTGCTTTGCGGCCAGACAGATCCTCTGTTGCCCCTAAAAGGGACAAAAGAGTGACACTCACACAAATGGACTGGAGAGTGAGGGGAAGCTTAAATGGAAAAGCAATTGGTGTTTTATAGAAACTACAAAAGCACAGTGACAAAGAATCCCAGAGCGTACAGAGTCCCTTACAGCACACCCAAAGGCCTCCCAACACTTCCCTTCTCCCCACCTGAGGATCTACCCAACACCCCCAGGGCTCCTTCTTCCTCCCCCCACTGCTAGGCTGGTCTCAGCTGGCCAGGTCTGAGACTGCCCCCCACTTCTCCTGGCATTAGGCCTAGCCAGGCCTAAGAGGCCTTGAGATACTCCCCCAGCATTACCTGATAGGGAGCATCTCCCAGGGGAGCAGAGAGGGAAGAAAGAGAAAGACTTTGCAGATGGATTTGTAGGGCACAGCATTCATGGAAAGAAATAGGCTGTTTCCTGTGTCCACCTTACTGGGTTGGACACTTGGGACACTGGAGGTGCAACTGACGTGGCAGTAACAGGAGGCACCCAGCCTGAACTGCCACAATGCCTTTGGGCAATTCCTGAAGCCAAAAGCTCCTACGTGTCAGGCAAGGCAATAGAGGGGACTGTAAGAATGATTCCAAGCCAGGAACCGCAAATAAAGCTGCTTGCAAGCTGATATAATGTGCCCCAGAAACCCAGAATAAAAAGTACCTGCACTGAGCACACAGACAGCTTTAACCCCATGATAAGAATACTTCAAAAGCCAGGGACTGTATTTTCTCTGCTCCCACTTCCTGCATGAGTAACTTTTATTCTCCTTCTGCTTGTAGAGGTCTAGTTGGATTAAATAAATGTTTTCCTCTCTGGTGAACGTGAGAGCTTAAGATTTCCTATTACTCATGCCTTCAGCCCTGTCCTTCTTTCCAGAACAACAGTGAACAAGAGCCAGAGAGAACAATAACAAGAATCCCACTAGGAGAGCTCACATGCCAGTGGCTCTGGTAGAGGAAGAACTAATTACCAACAGACATTTTCTGCTGGCCAAAGGACACAATTAAGTGCATATTTGCTGCGTTACATTTGCACAGCTGCACTCACTCTCCATTCAAAGGTATCTTTATGATCACCTGACAAACATGTAGAAAGCTTTATTAAACCTATTAAATGTGCATTTAAACATTTAAAGATATTAAACACGGAGAAAGCTTTACTTTTCCTATACTATTTAAGTACCACAAAAGCTGCTATGTATTTTTAAGAGACCATTTAAGAGTAAAACACCACACACACCCCCACCCACCCTTCTATTTTTGGTCAAATTTTTATGAGCAGGCATAATGGGCCCATTTGATGGACAAACCTAATAAAATATTTAGTCCTATCATGACTCTGAAGAGAATGACCTGATTTCTTAACTCTCTTAAGGACTGAGGAGCAGCACAAAGAATAATTCAGATTCATCTTTTAAAGCCCTTAAGGAATGTTGTGAATTGTAAAACAGGAACTGTGGCAGTAGCCTACCATTTTCCAGTGAAGCTTTATTTTAATTACTTGCAGAGGTCACAGAACCTTCCACCCTGTTTGATGTTTGGTATAACATCAAATTCCATTGTTTCCTTCTCTGCAGGCTTCTGTGATCTCAGGAGCGGCTGGAACAGCACAACCACTATGAAGACCAACATTTGCCTTTAATAACATCCTGACCCAAGCTGTCCACTCATTTTTCCCAGGCTCTTATCTCTTCAGCAAGTCACTACAAGTATCTGTGCTCAGATTCAAAAACAGAAGTGCAGCCCCTTTGCTTCCAAAGGACTTCAAAATTCTACTACAAAATTCTCTGTTACTACCAAAGGAAGGGCAGTATAACACAATTTAAACATGGAAAATATTCTAGCCTGATAAATCCTTTTTTGATATGTGTCTTTAAAGCTAGGACCTTCTAAAGCTGTTTTAACACTACTGCTGCAAGACCTTAATAGGAACAGCTCTCAGCAGAAGCTCTGCCGCTGAGACAGGACAGAACAGCGGGAAGCAGAGCTCACACTGGCAGTTCCCAAGCTGATAGTGCTGCAAGACATAAGACCAGGGGAAAGTGGGAAATGGAGCGTGAGGCCATGACTGTAAATCTGAATGACAATGTGCATGTAAGAGACATGGAAGACCCTCAGAGCCGTCCACTGATTGCTGTTGCTGCTTTGGGTAAGCCAAAGCTGCAGCTGTCCTGCTGCCATGAACACTTCCACTGTTAATTCATGCCTGGTTCCTGACTTTTATACAAAAATACCTCCCAGCATTCCAGCAGTGGCTGCCAAAGTCATGCTAGTAAATTCCTTAGCAGGTGCTTAATAAACTTTGTAACTTGCTAGTGAAAATTCCATCAGCATACATTATTGTTATATACATTAGTTGCTGCTAATAGCAAAACAATTATTAGCTGCTAGGAATGTCATTTTTCCCTATAGCAAAGAGGTGAGCAGTGATGCAGGCTACATACACAGTTGGGCAACTGTTCTGCTGGCAAGAAGAAACAGTCCTCACAGCAGCTGAGTATCAACTGGACTTACTTCAGGAAGATTCTAGCAGTTACTTGTGACTGCACTGTCAGCTCTGCTTTGAGCTCCTACTTGCCTGCAACATTCAGTGTTGAGCAGGTTGCACCAACAGGTGAAAGGCTTAATTGTGAGCTATGGTGTTTTTTGAGAGGTATCCACTCTGTCTTCATGGGCCTCCACCTATTGCTGCACACAAGTCCAAAGTTAAGAGCATATATTATCTACACAGTTAACAGCAGGAGGTCAGTACAAAGAAGGGAATTCCACTCAGCTATGAAATGTAGCCACAGTAGCCCGAAGTGGCCAGTTAGAATCCTGGCAATACAGAAGAAAGCAACAATAAGCATAGCTTTATTGCCTATTGCAAGGTTCCAACAGTAGTGTTAGGATCCTCTGTTAACATTTATGCACAGAGAAACCTAATCCCAGTGACTGAAGAGAGAAAGAAGCACAGATCAGGCAAAGTTCCCTTGTGAGCTGTAAATGAAAAAATATGGAAGAGGACACAGCAAATGCAGGAGTATTCTGGAGGTGTAGCTTTCTGGTCTATATTTGACAATGCTGAAAGGTGCATTTTTCCTGTTTGACACTGTCTTGTGAGCTAGATTTTTTTGGATAGTGTTTGCCATGCACCAACATTTACAAAATAGGAGAGTTGAACAATTTTTGCCCAAGAGTCTTACGAAGACTATAGCTGGGCAGTTCTCTGGCAGATGGATGTGTTAGCAGGGGAGGCTCTGCTGAGCCAGACACCTCGGGGATTACTTCCTTCTATCCACAGCATGAGGTACCTCTGCTACTGGCCAAGATGAGAGCATAAAACCTTTCCTGGTAAATCTGCTGATGACTCAAAGACAATGGTTAAGTTATCTATACCAAACTATTATGTCAGTCTAACATAATATACAGTCTAACATAATATGCCTGTGAATCAAGAAAGCATGGTCCTGGGAGACTGAGAGCCATGTTGTGGGCTGCAGGAACTTCAGTCTGAGACCCTTAACAATCTCCCAGCAAATGCTCTCAGAATGCCTGAGAGGGCTGACTCCTCTGATATGTATACAGAGAATATAAAGGAAAAGCAAGAGAAAGGTTTTGCTTTCCACTAGAGACACTGCAACACCACCATTGTAGCACTGATCAGTGTGTACATGTGGACTTAAGAACAGTGGTCAGTGGAGAATGATGACAAGAAGTCTTCATCTGGAAACCTGAAGGACTTGGTCAGATCGTTACTCAGAGGCTTCAGAGATGACAGAGCCACAACAGACAGGTGATTAGAAGCAAAGAAAGGAGATAATAGTAGGAATGAGCATGAAGTCTTCAACCCCATTAAAAAAACATGACATCATCAAAAAGCTTCAGCTAGACAAATGTAATCTCAAAACATGGTAAAGTTTTTAAATACCAAAGTTAATTCAAGCAGTAAGAGGGAAAAATTTTGGCCCTAGAATCACTCTAGAATAATAATAATAATAATAAACAACAAACCAAGTTGGAAGAGACCTTCAAGATCATTGCATCCAACCCATCAACCAATCCAACCCACCTAAACAACTAACCCATGGCACCAAGCACCCCATCAAGTCTCCTCCTGAACACCTCCAATGATGGTGACTCCACCACATCCCCGGGTAGCCCATTCCAATGGGCAATCACTCTCTCTGTATAGAACTTCTTCCTAACATCCAGCCTAAACCTCCCCTGGCGCAGCCTGAGACTGTGTCCTCTTGTTCTGGTACTGGCTGCCTGGGAGAAGTGACCAACATCCACCTGTCTACAACTTCCCTTCAGGTCGTATCTTCATGATAAGGCAGGATCATTTCCCAAAGGATACACTTTCACTTGGTTTCTAGGGAAAAGCTCTATGATTTTGAAAAGATATAGCAAAATGATTTTAGTAGTTTCTCTGACCTTAAAATCCATGTCATGGGGCTTTGCATAGAGAGGAGCCCTTACACACACATCAGGTTGCTCCAAGGGAGCACAGGTTTGGAACATGCCAGCAGAGTTAAGTCCGAGTCTACAGTAACACTGGAAAAATCTCCAAAGTTAAATCAATTCACTGAGACCTGTCTTGGCTAAGCAGCAAAATTCCTGGTACAGCAGGGGCTTTGCTCCTAGAAGGGAGCTTTTGTTGATGTGGCTTGTGGTTCAAAGACATTTCAAGTGCAACATCAGAAGTACTGACCCAGTGTGCCCAGCACAATGATAAGGCACTGTAGTATCATGAAGGCTGAGAAAACAGCACTAGGCAACACTCACGTTAACCCGCTCATGGGCAAGTGCAAACCCTTCCAATGAATAAAGTGAATGAGAGCTTGGGAGATTAAGCAACTCAGAATTAATGCTTGCAGCAGAGCCAAGCAGAACTCACATTCTCAGTCTCCCAGGCCTGCTGGACCTCCATGTAGCAGACTGCTAGGTCCAAAGAACTGCAGCCAATATTCATGTTCATCTAACACAAAATTGTCTTCCCAGTTTTGTGTCAGAAAGCTCTTTCAGGAACCATGCAACTTTTGGCTCGTGACTTAGCAAGGCTGGTCTCCATTCTGATGTCTCCATTCAGTTTTGAGGGAGTGTCCCAAGAGCAACAGAGAAAAAGAAGTTGTGAAGGCCAAAAGGAGGGGAGACAGAAACTCAAGCATGAGGTCAGACAGTACATCCATGGAAAATAACCCAAAAATATAAACCAGAGAGAGGCGGTACAAAAGAAAGCAGACATGAAGCAATAAATGCTGATTTGTATCTGGTAGACTCACAGATTGTTCTAATAGGAAAACATGTTAGGAGTGAATTGAGCAGGGAATATTTTTATCTTTTAGTGATTAGAGCCTGATCCTGCAGCAAACTACACACAAGTCACTGCCATTCCAACTATGCTTCAAAAAGTGTAAAGAATGAAGTTTATCCTTGATCAGCTGAAGTGTTGCCTGCTACCTCTGGAAATCTCTTTCTGCAAGAGGTCACAGTGAGCACACATGACAGCCTAGGGGAAAGGGGAAATTTTCTTCAAATATTTCTCTCTCTCTCCAGTTGCATTGCTCTTAACTCCAGAGGCATCCATATATGATTATGAGCCTGGAGTTTACTATACCAGACATTTCTAAGGAAAAGGAATCATAGAATCATAGAATTGTTAGGGTTGGAAGGGACCTCAAGGATCATCCAGTTCCAACCCTCCTGCCCTGGGCAGGGACACCTCACACTACAGCAGGTTGCTCACAGCCACATCCAGCCTGGCTGCAAAAACCTCCCAGGAAGCTTCTATCACCTCCCTGGACAACCTGTTCCAGTGTCTCACCACCCTCATTGGGAAGATTTTCTTCCTAACATCCAATCTGAATCTACCCATTTCTAGTTTTGTTCCATTCCCCCTAGTCCTATCATTACCTGACGCCCTACAAAGTCCCTCCTCAGCTTTCTTGTAGGCCCCCTTCAGACACCAGAAGGCCACAAATAGGTCTCCTTGGAGCCTTCTCTTCTCCAGACTGAACAGCCCTAACTCTCTCAGTCTGTCCTCACAGGAGAGCAGCTCCAGCCCTGTGATCATCCTTGTGGCCCTTCTCTGGACATGCTCCAGCACATCCAGATCCTTCCTGTAATAGTGTATTTACATTGCACTACGATTTAAAATGAAAATATCAAAAGGCATCAAGATAAGCAATGTACAGACAGTGCAGACAAATAGTTGTCCCTTTTTCAAATGCAGTAACTTCCAATAAATGTCAGATGGCCAAGATGTACTCTGCTAGAAGGAGAGCCTTTTTCTTTCAGCAGAAGTCTCCTCTTTTGGTCCTATTTGTCCATTTTCTCATTGGGGATCCATGCAGTTTCCAAGTACAGATGTAAAACTGAGTGTACCTTTGAATCCATCTGACATGAACATCCTTCAGAGGATGTTTGCCAGAGTCAACATACAGAGATTTTGCTCCCTACACAGTTTTCTTCTGCTCTGCTTAAAATCCAGCTTTCTACTTACCACAGGAAATAAATTCTAACAAAATAACCATGACATGACATATTTCTATAGTGATGACTAGGAAAGAAGTGATAGGTATAAAGCAGAAAGGAATAGCTAACAGAAATTGCTACCATTGGGTTTTCAACACAGTAAAGGCCCTCCACAATTGCTGTCTCAACAGCAGTAGTTCTAGGGTGCTGCTGAGACAACCCTGCTTAAAGTTTTTCACTGCCTCAGTCATAGAATCATAGAATTAATAAGGTTGGAAAAGACCTCAAAGATCATCAAGTCCAACCTGTCACCCAACACCTCATGATTACTAAACCATGGCACCAAGTGTCACATCCCACCCCCTCTTGAACCCCTTCACTACTTGGAAAAAAATTTCCAGCCAAGATACAACTGCTTTACAGAATTCAAAGCAGCAAGTCCATCTGTGTACATAACAAATCTCTCTCTCCTACTCCTATATGTACAAGTCAATTGCTTGAGATTTTAACTCCTACTCAAGTGATTTATGATGCTCATTTCAGAGACCTCTGCAACCACAAAACGCCCCAAGCTAGTTTCACAGTTAAAGTGCCAGAGTAGCTGTGTTGCTGGTGGTGAAAAGGAGCCTCTCTTGTGTGATACTTTTCCCTCTTACAAAGCAAAAAGCTTCCAGCAAATGTCATACATCCCAGATATCTCTCCAAAGAATCATAGAATTGTTAGGGTTGGAATGGACCTTAAGGATCAACTAGTTCCAACCCCCCTGCCATGGGCAGGGACACCTCACACTAGATCAGGTTGCTCAGAGCCAAGAACAATTACACCTGTATGATCATCTAATCCAGTAGGAGCATGTAATTAAAATCTATCCATTTCATGCTCCAGGTGGTCATTTTGAACAGTCAAGCACTCACATAATACAGTGTATCATATTTCTTCACCTATAAAACACTTGCTCAGTGAAGACAGGTGTTAACTCTGTGGACTTGTCCCCAGAGTTCCTGACATATCTTTTGGTTTTGTTTTGGCTTTCTTTCCTGCCTTTTTGTTTTTTCTTCCTTGCAGGAAAGCACCCTGACAAGACAAAAGAGAGAGGACTGAATCCTCAGAAGAGAGTAAACATCAGGTGAAATACCTGGATGGAGCCTGCTACCAACAGGTGACAGCCACAGCCTTGCCCCAACAGGCTCTTCTCCACTTCTCAAGTTTCAAACACATTATTGCTGCATTCTTCCCAACAATTACTTTTTATGAGGGAGAGGCCTAAGTCCTGTCCTGCTCTTCTAGATGTCAGTGGCAAACTCTCCACTGATAGGAAGATTTAAAGTGGGTCTTAGAAATGAAAGATCATAATCCTGCAAAGAAAGTATTTCACCACTTAATTTTTTATCCTGGGAGAAGCAAAAAAACCCCAAACTGGCCAAAACACTTCTGTATTGCTACATGCTGCCTCAAGCTCCTCTATCACCACATCCCAAATGACAGGGAGACTCGGGCACTGAAGGGAGTTTTGTTTTCACTATTAAGTACTTTGGTGCAGGGATCACTATCAATTTTATATCTGTGTTGTGGGTGATTGTGGCAGGTAGCAGTAGCACAATGCAAAGGTTTGAAAGATAAAAGAAGCAGCAATGGAAGCTGCTAAATGAGAGTATTTCCGCCCCCCCCCCCCCCCCCCCCAAAGCAGAGTGGTCCAAGTAAAGAACAAGCCATGTTCTGCAGTGACAACCATGCAACTGAACTCGTAATGCTGCTATGTAACAAGAAAAAGTATCCAGGTAAGTTACTCTTCTACAAAAAACAAAAGGTATTTATTATGTGCACCTCTAAGACATGAAAAAAATCTATTTGTTTGAAATAGGTGGTTGAGGCCCAGGATATCAGGTAGTGATAGGACTAGGGGGAATGGGATGAAGCTGAAGGTGGGGAGATTCAGGCTGGACGTGAGGAGGAAGTTCTTCACCATGAGAGTGGTGAAACCCTGGAATGGGTTGTCCAGGGAGGTGGTTGAGGCCCTGTCCCTGGAGGTGTTTAAGCCCAGGCTGGATGAGGCTCTGGCCAGCCTGATCTAGCGTGGGGTGTCCCTGCCCATGGCAGGGGGGTTGGAACTGGATGATCCTTGTGGTCCCTTCCAACCCTGACTGATACTATGATACTATGAACTATCTGCTGGGTGTTACTGGAATACAGGCAATGGCTGGGTAGCACAAAGGCTGCTGTCAGCAATGAGAAATTCTATACTAACATACATGCCTCTATTGAAATGTCATTTTAAAGTATTTTTGGTTAGCCTGCTAAAGTTTCCCAGTAATATTTAGTGCAAGAAACACAGTGGAGAATATTTAAGTACATCTAAAAGGTAAAAGCTACAGATACCGTGCTGGGAAATACAGATCCTAATCAGCAACAGGGTACTCACGGAAGCAGTTTACACAGACACGCCAGATTTTTATAAGCACCTGCAAGGTTTCCCCAAATCCCTCTGTTGCAATAAGGAAGCTTTAATTGGTTAGGGTTTTTCTTTTTTCAAAATCACTTGTTACAGCTTGCTCCTCTCACTCACCATCCCCACATTCTCCTAACATTCCTCCCCTTCCTATCGACGTTGGGATTGACTGAAGGATGGTTTCCAAACCACTGCTGAGAACTTAATGCCTTGTGATTATGCTGCCATAGCAACTGAACTTCTGTTAGGGCTCTGTCAACTTCAGAAACTCTTTTGTCATCTGTGTGTCAAGTCTTTCTCAACTACATGTATCCCTCTTGCCAAATTCAGGGGGTGAAAAAAAAATGTGTCTCACCAAAATCCTCTTCAAGAGACTTTTACATGGAGCAATTGAAAGTATGTTTCTGGCAGTATATTTATTCCAGATTTCTGACCCTGTGCAAGGTGTGGTGTTCTGGGCAATCAAACTAGCATATTTTTCATCAGGGAAGGGTAGTCTGAACAAAACTATGCTGCTACTCAGATATGTAGACAACCTGCCTGAAACATTTACCCATACCCTGAGATATTATTAAACTTTTCATTTCCCCATTTTCACACAAGGAAAAGAAAATAAACCAGTGTTCTGTATTAGCTGATAAAACAGGCTTCTCAATAAAAAGGCAGGGAAACTGGAAACCAACCTTATTTCAATGCAACACATCTCCAGAAGGGACTTTCAAAGGACAAAAAAAGGACACAAAAGGCAAGCTATATAAAGGATTTTTTGAGATAAAGAAACATATTGTGTCTGCATACATCAGCAATCAGTTGCAATCAGAAACAGCCCAAGCTCCATGCCATTCTCTCTGTACTTGGCAGATAGAAATCAGGTTAGCTGCACTCTATCTAAAGCACAGGCTTACACACAGCCTTTTAAAACAATCCTTTAGTGCACAGGAACAGAAGTACAAGTAACCTATTATGATACCACTGCAAGCTATTCAGTCCCGCCGCACAGCTACACCCCGCTCTCCCTGCCAAAAGAACACCATGACCCCTTCCAGTTCAGCTCGAGTTTCACAGGAAGGGGTTTACCTTCCGACAGTAACTCTTCAGTCTAGGTCCATTCTGTCCTCAGCCCGGCAGGCAGACTCCCGAAGCGATGTGCAGCCGGCTTTTGCTCTCTCCGAACCAGCTGGCAGTGAAGTGCCTGTAACTGCACCCAGCCCTGCGCCTCACTCCTCCTCTGCTGGCGCTCAGGCACTGCTGCACACACCCACCCAAACAAGCAAACAATCCTCCCTGCACATCAGACCCACTCCGGCAGCCACACGGCCAGCTCATTCTGTCAAAGGAAAAGGGGGGAGCACACCGGCCCAGGCAGGGGCAGGATCATTCCTTACCCTTTCTGTGTCACTATTTGATGTCGATACAACTCAGAACACTTTTCCCTTGGGGAGAGGCGTTTGCAGAGTATGAAATTAGTGCTCTCTCTCTCCCTGGAAGTTATTAAATATTACTTCTATGGCTTCTGAAGAATTTATAGAGCCTCCTGGGTGCTAGTCTAGTTTTGTCAGAAACAGTTGAACCGAGATTGTCCTCTAGTCCAGTTAAGCTTAATTTGGGCAGAGTGCTGGGGCCACATCTCATGCTGGGACATGTACCCCTTTATCCTATTTGCATTGCTTTGGGTGAGATCACACTGTGGACACCTGATGAGTTTACACTGGGCTCTAAGCACTAACCCTGCCTGATGTCTCCACAGGTATTTTCCATGATAAAAAAAGTCCTGTGGTCATTAGTATGTATCAGTTTGAGGGCCAACGATCGCAGCATGTGCTGCTGCTGCTTTTTCTGCTCTGCCCTGGGACATTCAGGCCACATGTTCATGTTTTCTCATTTATTCTAACAGCAGTCAAGTTAAACACAAACCAAATCACAGGACTAGCACATCATGCACTGAACTCTACCGATTCCCATTTGCTCTGTAACTTTTTCCCCTACATTTTTATGGTGTGTGAAGGTGACAGTGATGCCTGGGAGATACGGGTTGAGAGCAAAGCCTCTCCCAAGCCTGTAAGACACCCAGATCAGCAGACACCTAGGTGCTGTGAAAACAGAATGGTAATACAGGCAGGAATATTGTTTTATCACAGCTTTAGCATACCACAAAAGCCAAACCCATCTATAGTCATCATATCATCAGTCTTTGTTCAGTTCACCAATTGCTTCATTTATAAGAGTGTTTCAAATTTTACCTCAGCTCAACCTGTATTACTAGTACAGGTTGCATCATTAAAATCCTGTAAATGACACATTTTGTGATACTTCCTGCATAACCACTATGAAAATGGCCTTGCTAAATATCTCACTCAGCAGGAAAATATATACTGGCCTTTCATGCAACATTTCTAAATGGAACTGAAATAAAACCTGCATCAGGAACCATGTAAATCTTAAACCTAGGAAGGGTACTGTTCCAAGAACACAGGACCAGACACACAAATGTAGTGAACAACCCAACTAAACTCTGTTCCACAATCCTTGCAAAGAAAGGTAATGGTTTCACATAGAAGCATAGAATTGTTAGGGTTGGAAAGGACCTCAAGGATCATCTAGTTCCAAACCCACTGCCATGGCCAGGGACACCCCACACTAGACCAGGCTCCCCAGAGCCTCATCCAGCCTGGTCTTAAACACCTCCAGGGACAGGGCCTCAACCACCTCCCTGTGCAACCTGTTCCAGTGTCTTCACCCTCACGGGGAAGAACTTCTTCCTAATATCCAATCTGAATTTACCCATTTCTATTTGTTTTTCCATTCCCCCTAGTCCTGTCACTCCCTGACACTCTAAAAAGTCCCTCCCCAGCTTTCTTGTAGGCCCCCTTCAGATATTGGAAGGCCACAATTAGGTCTCCTTGGAGCCTTCTTTTCTCCAGACTGAACAGCCCCAACTGCTTCAGTCTGTCCTCATAGGAGAGGTGCTCCAGCCCTCTGATCATCCTCGTGGCCCCTCTCTGGACATGCTCCAGCACCTCCAGATCCTTCCTGTAATAGGGGCTCCAGAACTAGATGCACTACTCCAGGTGGGGTCTCACCAGAGCAGAGTAGAAGGGGAGAATCACCTCCCTCGACCTCCTGGCTATGCTTCTTCTGACACAGCATAGGATGTGATTGGCTTTCTGGGCTGCATGTGCACACTTGAGCTATGGTGCTAAATCTCTTCAAAATAAATTACTTAAACATGTAGGCTACTGATTTTCCCTAAAAGCCAGCTGAAGCATCTGAATACTATCACTCACAAGAGCAAAGTTGCTGCCTGGGTAAATGTTGGCAGAAGGCACATCCTTGAACAACAGAAACACATTATTGGACTAAATAATTTACTGTTATTATGTGAACCATCAGCATTGTTCTGTCATCTATTTGTTAGCCACTTTTTTAGAACAGAGACTCATTTACATGTAATGAATTAGCAGAAACTTCTCTGAACCCCTCACAGCACAAGTTTCTAAATCTAGCTCTGAGAACAACACTTGAAGAATTCACAAGCTCTCCTAGCTCATATTTTTTGCCTCTTAAACATGCATGCAGTTTCCTTACACAACCACTGCAGCTTTTGTGGTTTGTTTGGTTTTCTCCCCCATAATTATTGTTCTTTATTTCTAACTTCAGAAAGCAGGGTGTCAGAATTGACATTCCATCAGTTAGTTGCTGCAGCACAGAGGAGACATCTTAAAATGCTAGCACATTAAAGTCACAGTATCTACAAGTACTAAGCCTCCTTCACATTAAATGCCACATCTTAAATTACTATTCCTCTTTAAAATCATGGGAAACCTCAGCATAAATTACAGTATCAAAAACACATTTAGAACTTGACCTTGCAGGCTGAAGTCAAGGGAGCCTTCTGGTGCCCTGGCATTTCCCTTTGCAGGTCCATCTGTTAAAGTGGCATCATGCCACTTCTTACAAGGTTGGGTGCAAGTTTCAACAGTGCCCAGGAAAGAAACACCGGGCAGTCAGCAACCCATCAGAACAGGAACTTGAAGTATGCACAGCCAGGAGTAATCACAAAATGGCTTTTTATTTGCAAATGAATATTAAGCAAGTAGTGTTGTGAAAAATAAGTGGGTAGAGTAACAACATAGTGGAGACATAGCAGATCTAGCATCTCTAGATCTTGAGATCAAACCCTAACTGTATCACTGAGAGCCAAAAAAGGGGAGAAAATCTGGATTCTCAGGCTCTCTGTATCGTGTCATGCAAAATATCCACCTCTTTCTGTCCTGATGTCTTCTCTCTGTAGAACTAAAGGAATGTGGCTTAGAAGTTTGGTAATACACTTCAGATAAGCAAAAATGGAATCCATGGATATAAGCATGAGCCACCATTCCCTGAACTCAGTGGAAAGCTTCTCATTGACTTAACATATTTTGACTTAGGCCTTTGAGGAATAGTTATATTATGTATGATAACCACACAAATTATTCATGGCACCATCTCTCAAACAGCTAAATATGTGCTGAAGTTTACTTGGATTTGTGGGGTTACACACAGAGAGTTTTGCAGGAGTAGGATCAGATGGGCATCTTCCCATAGGCAAGCCTTGATGCTATGAAACAAATAGCTTAGCTGACAGTCTGTGTAAAAGTTCTCACCCTCACTATGCCATCACTGCCTGATAAAACCATGTTTCAGAGGAGTTAATGGAAAATTAGTGATTTTTTTATAAGTAAAGATTCCTTTCTGCCAGAGAAACCCAGGGAAGAACACTCGATCTCAGTTGCCTTGACAACGTTCCCTGAAACACTCAAGTATTAACATAGCCAATATGCTCCAGAAAGTTACAATATCTATTTCATATTGGATACTTAGCATATTTATTGTGTTGGCATGCACTCATCTATCAGCTGTGACTGTTTGTCACAGAAAGTAATATGCCAAACAACACATGATAAATATCTGAGCTGTCTTAAATGCACGTGGCCTTTTTCTTGCATATTTTCATGGCTACTAAAAGTTGAAAGATATATGGCCTAGAAAAGAAGTGGAAAAAAACCCATTCTTCCATGATCTGTGGATATAAGCAAAATAAGTACTGTTTTTCTAGTAATGCATTTCTTAACTGAGCAGAGGGATCACCTCTGGCTGGAGGAGGTCCATCCCCTCAAGGCTGGAATCGCAAGGTTTGAATGCAAACCTTGGCCTGACAGGTTTCCTGGGGGCACAGCACAGAATCATAGAATTGTTAGGCTTGGAAGGGACCTCAAGGATCATCTAGTTCCGACTCCCTACCATAGGCAGGGACACCTCACACTGGAGCAGGTTGCTCACAGCCACATCCAGCCTGGCCTTAAAAACCTCCTGGGATGAGGCTTCCACCACCTCCCTGGGCAACCTGTGCCAGTGTCTCACCACCCTCATGGGGAAGAGCTTCCTCCTAACATCCAGTCTGAATCTACCCATTTCTAGTTTTTTTTCCATTCCCCCTAGTCCTATCACTACCTGACACCCTAAGAAGTCCCTCCCCAGCTTTCTTGTAGGCCCCCTTCAGATACTGGAAGGCCACAATTAGGTCTCCTCGGAGCCTTCTCTTCTCCAGACTGAACAGCCCCAACTCCCTCAGCACAGCTGCTTTTGAGATGAAGACTCTTAGGCCCACATTGGGAGTGGCTGTCTCTCCTGCTGGCTACACATTGTAAGAAGACAGCTGGATTTTTCAGTGGTGCTAAGCCATACTGAGGGACAAAAGTGAGCTGCAATGTTACAAAGTTTCTTTTTAATAATAGTGAAATGATAACACTAAATACTACCAAAAATCATTTTGCTGGAAAAACAGAGACCATCAGTACCTAAGAACCCAATGCTGAATGTCATGCTTTTATCTCCCTTCAGTTTTTCACTGTTTCTGTAGACTGCCCCAAATATAATAAGCAGAAACTGAAGCAGCACTACAATGGCATGCTGCTAATCATTTGTGATCCATGAGAGGGAGGAGTCTGTGTATAATGCACTATATACTTCCCTACAAACACTTCTCACTATTTCTTTGGTTGAGAATGATGGAATAGCAGACTCTCTTCCTGCCAAATGATTTTATTGGCAAACAGTGAGTTCACTACTACCATTTTTGTTAACAAAGGCAAATTACAAAGTGTCTGGTTGGGGTTTTTTCCCCAATGGATGTTAGTAGGTATAACTTGAGCTGGTCATTAATGCCATAACCTTTACCTAGATAGTTCCTGCAATTGTGCTAATTCACACTGAAAATGTGGTTTCCTTCCCAAGAGAGGCAGCAGGACAAGAGAAAAATCCACATAATATAAATCATCAAGAACAGCCAAGTGTGCCACAGAAACGTTGCCAAAGAAATGTCACCAAAGAAGAAAAGAGGGAAGACATAATCCTCCTGTGAGAATCTCAAGCTTCATGGAAATTAAAACTTCAGGTGTACTGAAAGGTTGTGGGTCATTTCCTGTACAGGACAAGGAAATTGTTAGTTGTCCTGCCTCAGACAGTTCTGCAGCCCTCCCTGAACTGTGGCATCCTGTTCTGTGAATTATCTTCCGTGGCCCTGTGGCTGTTTCCGATCTCTCATCCCTGTTATTACCAGAGAATTTATGTCATGCTCTGACCCCGTCCTTTGGACTACCTTTTCTACCCAAAGGGGACACGCTTGCTGACACATGATTTTTTCATCCTAAGTTTTGATTTATTAGTTCCTTTAGCCTAATTTACAGCCATTAGTACTGCCCCTTTGGAACCGTGCATCTCTGACAGTGTAAGAGTTTTCTAGGCTAAGCCAAGAAACTAGCCTGTGGTACTGAGGAGTTGCTCTGATTATTGATTGTTAGCTGCTCACCTGTATCTTCTGATCTTATCAAGCACCACTTAATGACAGAAAGTGCTTGAACATCTCTCCTGCATCTGCAATGCCAGGTGATACCTGCAGAGCTCTGTTCATGGACTAACCTGGCTGCTAACACATGCTGTAATGCTGCTAAGGCAATGTCTGACTGGCCTCCCTTGTGAAATTCTTAAAGGATTTGTCCAGCTGACGTGTTTCAGACTTCAGGAGCTGCACTATGAGAGTAATTCAACTTCTACAGGCTTTAAAGTTTAGTTTTGGTTTCCTATTGAGAGCTGCTGCTGCCCTCTACTGTGTTATTATGGGTTGTACCTCTGATAAACAGCCAAATTTCTAGTCTTACCCTGAACTTAGCATGCTAAGTCTTTTCCATGTGTTGATAACAGTCTATTTCGAACTCATCAGCATATTCTGATGCTGCAGGCTCGTTTTCTTTTCATCTGATATTGAGTTTTCCAAGAGGTGGATTCTTGCAGCAGGTTGGATATGTTTCATTGCTTCAGCAAGGAACCAACCTTGGGACCGAAATGACTGCATCAAAGTTTTGCCCAGGACAGAATGTCTCCAATAACCTGAGCTTTACGTAGGATTACGATGGACAGCTAAGTCCTAGTTCAGTTGAACTAGGTCAGCTGAACTTAGTCTCAACATACTTGGTTCTGAAAAGCTACAGCTCATGATCCTCTCTAAAAACTAGGTTTCTTTCTCACTGATGCTCAAGTGCAACCTTGCTATATTCACATCCACCACATAAAAGGCTCCAAATAAGAAGAGTTTCCTTCATCTCAGCTCTCCACAGCCTCTATTAACCTTCTCTTTTATCATTTTCATGTCCACACCTCTGAATGGGTTTTGTTGCTTGTAGGTTAGAGCACTTCTGTGCATCTACAATAATTTTAGAGTTTTTTATGTTTCCAATCTCACAAATCCAATTACTTCTCTCCTACAGTGCTTCCTCTGCACTGGAATGCAACTCTGGTGTCACCAATACACAGTACTAAATTGAAAAACTCATCAGTAGACAGGAATAGATAAGCAGATGGTAGCAGACCACTAGATTAAAACCAGAGACAGAGCCTTCCTACTCAGGGGAAAACTCAGACTGTTCTCACTAATTATCAGTGCAGGTCTCCAAAGGAATCAGATACACACTGCAAAGGAGGTAGACTAAGAGCCTGGCTAATTAAAGATTTGCACTTCCTTCCAGTAGATGCAGTGACAAATGCACTGGGTAGCACCACACATTCACTGTCCCTTAGTTGTGGCTACCATCCTGGTTAATATTCTGACCACCAAACCAGAGAAACCTCCAGAACTAAACCCAGAAGCTGTTACCACTTTATGTCAGACCTGAAACTTTTTATACTGTGGCTGACAGAGTCTAATATCTGTAGTAGGTGGGACACAAAAAAGAGAACCTGTAATACACATTCACTAGCACATTCCAGCTGCTGGGATTTCTGTAACACTTTCAAGTTTTTCATATTACACCCAGTACATCCAGTTTCTTCTTCACAAAAATGCACCTGTAACTGAGTTTTTTTCTGATTCCCTATTCTATCTACTATTTATCTATTATTATGGAAAAGTGCTTTCCCCACCCCCCACCCCCTACCCCTTTTTTCTCTTTTTCCAGGAAAAGTGCAGTGTTCAAAATCACTACAGCTGGAGTGAAGGCATACGGCCCAGCTCCAGACTGGAGCTTAAACCTCAGGTTCTTTCCATTGAACAAGATTTCCTACAAGGAAGACAATGAACAGTTTTGCTTCTTAGATCTCATTGATGGAGATCAGTGCTAGCAACAAAAGATACACATTTCTAAAAAGATTTTCTCAGTTTCAGTGAGAACATTGAGGACTCAGGACTCTCAGGAAGTTCTTCCCCATGAGAGTGGTGAAGCGCTGGAATGGGTTGTCCAGGGAGGTGGTTGAGGCCCCATCCCTGGAGGTGTTTAAGCCCAGGCTGGATGAGTCTCCGGCCAGCCTAATCTAGTGTGGGATGGCAGGGGGGTTGGAACAAGATGATCCTTGTGGTCCCTTCCAACCCTGACTGATTCTATGATTCAATGATCTACCACTCTGAAAGTCTTTAAAGACATTGTGACCCAAAGTAGACACTTTTATATGATACTATGACTCCAGCTAAGAGTCAAGAAAAAGGACAGTTCAGGTGTTTTCTGCCTGGTGGTTCCTGAATTCTAATTTACCTCCTCTAGCACATTCTCCCTCTCACTGTCCCAGCATAATTCAGGTCATGTGGCTTCATTTTAGAAGAGCTATCTCATGTTGTAAGTTTTGACAAACTTATGGCTGCCAAAGGTAGTTCCAATACTCGAGTTACCTCTATAAATATGTCAAATATGACACAGAATAAGCAGTTCAAGAGACCTTGCACAAAACCACTGCAAGAGAAACACAGAAACCACAGATCCATAGAAACAAGTGCAATTAATTCTCAAGCATGTACTTTCCTTATTAACTGCAAGGCTAAAACACTGCAAATATTTCTGAAAAATAGAAACTTTGCTCTAAAATCAGCAGAAAGAAAAACCCCTTTCATAGAATCACAGAACTGTATCATTTGGAAGAGACCTTTAAGATCATAGTATCATAGTATCAGTCAGGGTTGGAAGGGACCACAAGGATCACCTAGTTCCAACCCCCCTACCATGGGCAGGGACACCCCACACTAGATCAGGCTGGACAGAGCCTCATCCAGCCTGGTCTTAAACACCTCCAGGGACAGCACCCCAACCACCTCCCTGGACAACCCATTCCAGGGCTTCACCACTCTCATGGGGAAGAACCTCCTCCTCACATCCAGCCTGAATCTCCCCACCTCCAGCTTCATTCCATTCCCCCTAGTCCTATCACTACCTGAGATCCTGAGAAGTCCTTGCCCAGCCTTCCTGTAGGCCCCCTTCAGATACTGGAAGGCCACAATTAGGTCACCTGGGAGCCTTCTCTTCTGCAGACTGAACAGCCCCAACTCCTTCAGTGTGTCCTCATAGGAGAGGTGCTCCAGCCCTCTGATCATCCTTGTGGCCCTTCTCTGGACACCTTCCAGTGTGTCCATATCCCTCTTCTAATAGGGGCTCCAACTTTTCTATGAGAATTTTTGTATCCTCTGCAGTTGCACAAGTCCAATTCTTACATTTTAGTTTACAAAGCACTTACCTCTAGAACTTTCCCAGTAATGAACTGGTGACATGCTTCACACTTGACTCCAAAAAGAACCTGATAGTCCTTTTCACAATAAGGAATTCCATCTCTGAAAAGGAAGATCCACAATTTACAAGCAACCTTTTAATAAATAGGTTACAGCATAATTTAAACTCTCCCTTTTCCTCAGTCTGGAGCTTTTCCACACAGCAATAGGTAAATGGGAGAGAATTCAATGAAAACAAATCATGTTCAGATTACTGCCTCTTAGAATTATTCCTTGAATTCCCATTAAGAAAGGGCACCAAGCAGAAACCACTGAAGTAAATCTCCTTCTTTAGAACACTCTTGACAGCAACAGGTGGTGCAGTTTTAGGGAATAAGTGGAATTATGTCCACAGGAATGAGAGCAGATAAGTCTTTATCATAGGCAGGTCATTTTGTTTTCAGGAAAAAAAAACCAAGGGTTTGGTAGCCTGCAAGAGTATAAGCAGCAGCTTTTAAGTGTAAGGTTATAGAGTTTGTTAGTGTGAACAAGGAATATATATAGCAAGAGCAGAAACATTATACAGGAATATTTTTCTGAACTTCTGAGAAGTTACAGATGCTACTTTTCATTTAATATTATATATACTTTAATGACAGCTTTGTGAGACATTCATTGTTTCCCTATTTCTTCTCATTGCTATATACATGAAGGAGGGAACAGACTGTATCTTCATTTCCTTTCCTGTTCTCTTCCTCTACACTTCCACTCAAAATCCTCTATGCTAGTTTCTTATATGGAGATGAGAAAGTGTCAGGTCAATGACATCATCACGTTAATCCTCTAGCAAAAGCAAGCAATGGACAGTTTCCTTTGTTCTCTCTTCAGAAAACACATCAGAAATCAAAATGGCACAAAGTTTTGCCTGGCTAATACAGAAAACACATGCAGGACTTCACCTAATCCTTTGTGGGAACATGGACATATACTCTGCTTCTGCACTGGTATTAAATAAGACTACTATCATTAAACACCTCCTTTCAGTTGCACTTGCCAGTCTCCTTTCCCAGCTCAGTTCCCACAGGGAACAAAGATTCTGGGGTATACAGAAAGGTGTTCAAAATTGAATTTCAAAAGGTGAACTTTGCTGCAAGCTCTTCTCCATGGGCAGCAAGAACTCCTGCTGAGAGTAGAGAGGTTACTTACTTGCTGATGTATTCCCCAGTCAGGACCTTCCCACAGGCCTTGCACTTAAAGCATCCCAGGTGCCACTGCTTATCCAGAGCTAGCAAGGCTTGTCCATTTTTTATGTCTCTTCCACACCCAGCACAATCTGCAAACAAACAAACAAATGTGTTTGTTGTCACTTACTTTAATTCGTCAACCCTCACTAACCACCCACCCATTGAAGAGGGGAAAATTACACAGCAGCAACGCAAAGGTAGGTCTTCTTTTCCTCAAACACTTCCCAGGTCCTGTACAAAGAGTCAATGTTTGCCATTATAGACACTATCAGTAGGAGAGGGAAAGTACACCTTCTGTTTTTCCTGCTGTTCATGATTCAAAGACTGTCAGGCAAGCGCTGCACAAACATCAGATTTTGTTAGGAATGAGCTATACAAATCACCACTGCAAAAAGTTCCTGCCTTCTAAAGCAATCAGTGTTATTTCTCACTTTGCTTTCAGCAATACCTTGACTGCTCACACGATGCTAAACAAGGCCCAGGTGAGCATCACCGAGATGCTGCACTTCTCCGCTGGGTGGCAGCAAAGCCCGGTGGTGTCCACCCAGCTGAGGGGCGGTGGCACATCCCGGCCAGTCACACAGGCAGAGAGCTGCCGTCAGGAAGGGCCGAAGGCGAGTGCCAGCACTATGAGCAGTGAAGGCTGCGTGGTAGGGTGGACTGTCTCCCACCCGCAGGTGTGGGAAACTGTTGTTCTCATGGTCTTTAATTGGCACAAGAACTCTTGCTCAGCGATTTTTGGTACTACCTTGGCAGTCACTGTTCACTTTTCACTGTGATTCTGAAGGAATCTTTGATGGAAGACTGCAAACCTGAGACCAGAAGCACTGAATGCCCTCTGTCCTAGAGGATGCCACAACATCTCATGTCATATCAGAAATCTTTGGCTCAGCCCCATTCCTCTCCTTTCAAACATAAAACACTCAGAGAGATTTCCTGGTAAGAGACAATTCAGCACATGGTAAGATCTGAAGAGACTGATGTGACAGCACTGAACTGCAAGGGTTGTGCTACAGCTTCTGTGCCCAGCCCCAGGGGACAGAGGGACTGAGGGAGGGGAAGGCCTGGAAGACCAGTGGAGCAGAAAGGCCATGCCCATCAGCTGAGGCACACATGGAAGCCACAGAGGAGACAGCCTGGGACAAAGGATTTTCCATATTTAATTACTCCCATACTCAGCGTTGTTTTGGCAAGTGTAACATCCTCTCAACACACCAGGAACAGCAACAAATAGCAACACACACAGACTAACAGCAGCAGAGCAAGCTGAGCAGCTAAAGCCCGGGCAGCTGGAATAAGATCACAGTACCACGGTCTCACAGTACATTAGAAGTTGGAAGGGTCCTCCAGAGATCATCAAGTCCAACCCTCTGCCAAAGCAGGATCACTTAGGGTAGTCCACACAGGAATGCATCCAGGTGGGTTTGGAAAATCTCCAGAGAAGGAGGCTCCACAACCTCCCTGGGCAGCCTGCTCCAGTGATCTGTCACCCTCACTGTAAAAAAGTTTCTCCTCATGGTGAGGTGCAATCTTCTATGTTCAAACTTGTACCTGTTGTTTCTTGTCTTACTACAGTGCACCACCAAAAAGAACCTGGTCCCCTCCACTTGACACCCACCCCTCAGACATTTATGCACATTGATGAGATTCCCTCTCAGACTTCTCAAGACTAAACTGCCCCAGGGCTCTCAGTCTCTCGTCATAGGGGAGATGCTCAAGTCTCCTAATCATCCTTGTGGATTCTCTCCAGCAGTTCTCTGTCTCTCTTGAACTGGGGAGCCCAAAAGTGGACACAGTATTCCAGGAGTGGTCTCACCAGGGCAGAGTAGAGAGGGAGAAGACCTTCCCTAGACCTGCTGGACACGCTTTTCTTGATGTACCCCAGGATATCATTGGCCCTCTTGACCACAAGATATCCTGGATGCATTGTGCAAGCTGACTGAACAGGTACAGCCTGAAAACCTGCTAAGAGGAGAGTAATTTCTTTTGACACTGAAGGGTCTGACTTTTGTTTGCTGGATAGTGGGCCAGAAAGCCTCAAACACGTGGTGTGCATTCTTTCTATCTAGGTCACACATTGCAGCACATCCCTCTGTGCCAGCATTCCTCTCCAATCCTTTAAAATAAGGGTCTAAGCTCCATGGTATTTTGTGATAAAATGCAAGTCACAGACTGTTGTCATGACTTGGGCTTGAAAAGCAACCATAAGATGTCACAATACCAGGACTTTGCTCTAGAGGACAAATGTTACAAATTGAAACCATGAAATGACAAGGCCTGACATCATGTAATGGATCCCTCTGCTCTTCTGTGCCAGCTCAAGGCTCCATGCCACTCTGCAATGACAGCAAAGGCTGGAACAGGTCATCAGCTGAGGCTTTGGAATTTCCAGCATGGGGCTGAGGAAGGAGCAAGCAAATGTCTGTCAGAATGGCCTGGTATGTTAGAATAGAATAGAATAGAATAGAATAGAATAGAATAGAATAGAATAGAATAGAATAGAATAGAATAGAATAGAATAGAATAGAATAGAATAGAATAGAATAGAATAGAATAGAATAGAATAGACGAGACCAGAAGAGACCTTCAAGATCATCGCGTCCAACCTATCATCCAACACCACCTAATCAACTAACCCATGGCACCAAGCACCCTGTCAAGTCTCCTCTCCTCTCCTCTCGATCTTGCCTTTGTATGGGGAGTACACTACAGCTCTGGAGGTCCCTTCCAGCTGACATTTTCTTATGCAACATCTGAAACTACTCAACTTGTCTCCTGATTGTGACAACGAATGGGATCCTTCCTCCAGTCTCAGTGGGTACTGAATTGCAGGTTTAAACAGCAACCAACTCATCTTCTTATCCCTACAGCTTCTCCCTAGTGTGCCACCGTCCATATTCCTGACCTGGGGTCCTGCCAAACTGTGATGCATTATTCCCTCAAAAAAAAACCACCTTCTGTTTTCCATGCTTTTTTCAGTGCTATCCATGAGGCTTCTGTGAAGCTGAAATTTCATAGATACGGAATCAAGAAAGATTTTTAAAGTTGGAGGTTTGTTTTTTTCCTTTTTCCCTTCTAACTGAATTTCTGAAGCAGCCAGAATAGCAAGATTGCCATATCCTATGTTTATTGGTACCAACACCAGCCATATGAAGTATCTCTACCCATTTAATTGCTTCTTTGCAAGCCAAAGGTGGTGTTGCTGCCCTTACTTTTGTGCTCATGTGCAGTAGAAGGGGTTGACAATGTGTTTATTATTCTATAGCAACACTGACATTTGCTTACTCTTTCTGGGCTCCTTGAAAATGTTTTGCAAGAGCAAATTTAACACCATTCACATCACTTCCATTCCGCTAGTACCACAGGTATGCTGAATTTCTAGAATCAAAGTAAACTAATAGCCCAGTACTCTTTTATGAAGCTGAGATGGCTTTTAACTAAACCTGATTTTAACTCTGGCAAGGCAGTTGGGGATATACATGAAAAGCTAGCAATTATCATTATCTCCTAAAATAGAAACTAAATAAGGCTGGGCTAAGAAAAGACCATTTGTTCATCCAAATTGTACAAATACGAGCCATTTATGGTCTCAGGCCTGCATGAGGCACATGAAAGCCTTTGGCTGAATGTCATCCGCACACAGCATACGCAGGCAGGATCTCAGCATCACACTAGGCACAATCTGCATCAGTCTAACCTATAACCAGCACACACTCCACACAAAAGGGCTGTGAGGTAAGGTTAGTGGTCCCTGACCATATGCCTGAGCAGACTTGGACTATAAAAAAACTGTAATCTGAAAACCCTTCCCAAAATTTTCTGCAATGGTTCCCACTGTGGTGCTCTCTGGCTGCATACCATATGGACTGCACTCCTGAACCTTTCCTGTGCTTTCTTCGTCATATAACCCAGATTCTTCCCTACTCCCATTCCTTGCACATCCACACATTCGGCTGTGCCAGGATAACGAAGAGGAGGAGGAGGAAAGTGCAGAGTAGTGGTTAAAATGCAGAGTGAGCTGTACAGTTCCTATATGCACTTAGGATCTAAAGAAAGGCATACCACAAAAAACACTACATAGAAGTAGGCTTGAGCTGAAGGAAGGGTAGACATTCCATGGCACTGATTCTCTTAAGAAATGGGAAGTAACACATGTTCATATGCTTTGTGTCCATGCCCAGACTCTTCAGCTGTACGACAGCCAGTTCTCAATAAAAGCTCTGAAGTATGACTTCAACATGGTGCTAATCTGAAGAGAGTTATCTAGGAATGTCAGGAAAAGAATGTATTCCCCCAAAATCCATCCTAAGCAGGACAAAAAAAGACTGCATCTGAGAGCATTGGGCATATAGTTACCCGAATCACAGTGTAGCCTGCTTGAGTTGCCTGTGATGCCAGCAGCTGCAGCCTCCACAAGCAATGTCCACTCAGACACTGTGATTAAAACTCAAATTCACTTTCTCTCATGCTGATAGCACCAATTTCTAGCCAAGCAAAAGCTTCTCACACAATTCTCTGCCAGATATGCTTAAACATACCTGTCATGTCTTTTGCCTACCCTGGCTAGGCCTGCTTAATCTGAAGATATATCCTAACATATTTATGATACAGTTCTGGAATAAAATAGCCCAGAAGGGTGTCATATTTGACATGTTCAGATACAAAAGCAAATGCCAGTGCCTGGACAAAAGGGCTGTGGTGTGGATTCAGACAGCCCAAAAGCATGGAAAACTGGGGGGACAGGACAAGGGAAAGTAACACAGCACTAGAATATTATACACGATTAAGACTTCCATCCCCCAAACACCTTAATCAGCCTCACTATAAAATGCAGCTCAGGGTGAGCTGCCACTCATGATGACATCTTGCTTTCAAGACAGGATGAGAAAATATGTTTCCCTTTTTAGCATCTGCATCACCCCAGACATCCAGGAGTGAAACATCCTGCACAGCAACCCATTCGTCACTGCCTAAATTAAGCGGTGGATTTTCTTCCTTTGCCTCCCTCCCCTGCTCTGAGCCAATAGCAGAGAGCTCTGGTCACAGCACGGGGTGGGCTCGGCACAGATACAGCTGGATTAACCCTAAGCACTCTGTGTCTCACTTTACTCCCATTTGAATGGCTTGGGAAATTTCCTAGCAAGTCTACCGTTACCTCACACTCTCTGCTCACCGTGGGGCAATCACCTCTACCTGCTTTCATCCTAATGCAAAGACATGTGCATGAGCATGCCTACTCTGTCTGTGTAGACAGAGCTAACAGTCTGACTTAATGATGCATAATTAAGTCACCAAGTAGTTCCTTTCAGTCCCAATGGATTCATAGCACATGTCAAGCTAAAGTCTGAAGCTGCCACAACCCCTTCAAGTCACAGGAACTATTACACCCCTTTTTATTACTGTTCCCCTTCCTATAAAACACAGGCACATTAGTTTTATAAAGACAACACCAGCATGCTCCCGCTCTGAGACAGGTAAAACAGGGCAGAATGGGGGAGGACTTCCATGATTTAAGTTTAAGAAGTGAATAACTTCTTGTTGGACTTGCACAGAAACATGTTGTCAAACACAGCTGGACCTAAAGAACAAGTGATGAGGACCAGTGATTTGGAAGTTAAGAAAGGTGAATACTACTGGAATCATAGTATCATAGTATCAGTCAGGGTTGGAAGGGACCACAAGGATCACCTAGTTCCAACCCCCCTGCCATGGGCAGGGACACCTCACACTAGATCAGGCTGGCCAGAGCCTCATCCAGCCTGGTCTTAAACACCTCTAGGGATGGGGCCTCAACCACCTCCCTGGACAACCCATTCCAGGGCTTCACCACTCTCATGGTGAAGAACCTCCTCCTCACATCCAGAAGATCAAGAAATGTAATTGTAAATACCTCCTAGTCACACTGGAAAATAGCTTACACCTCAATAATTCTTCTGTGACAACGGAAAGGTTGCACAATTATAATTACTCATGGAGCCAGGTTCTACCTCAGCCACCCTTTAACCACAGATCAGACAACACCTTTTAAAGCCTTGTTGTAAAAGTTTTGATGGTATCACACAGGTTCTTCCAGATTACTAAGACATTTCTGTCAAAACTAAACCCAGAAACTCATTTGTTCAGTTTACAGTACTATAAATGCCTCCAAAGTGCAAAGCATAACCATTCGATCATCACAGTATCACTAAGGTTGGAAGAGACCTCAAAGATCATCAAGTCCAACCTGTCACCACAGACCTCATGGCTAGACCATGGCACCAAGTGCCACGTCCAATCCCCTCTTGAACACCTCCAGGGATGGTGACCCTGCCACCTCCCTGGGCAGCCCATTCCGTCACCAGGGAAGCGATGTGTTCGGCAAGCCAGAGAAGCACATACAATACTGAGAATTTTACATCTAGGATTTGGATCTGAGTATGTGAATCAAGAAATACATTGCCAGACCCCTCCCCTTTGCCAGTGCAAGAATGGGAAATATTTGTTGGAACAAGATGCACTGTTGCCCTTTTGCTAGAGGCAAAACAAACCCATGCGGGCAACCCTGTACTCCTAACATCTCACAATAAGAGGCTGAGTGCACACAAAGGAGGGAAATGAATTTCCCGTGGGAAGTGGAGTATATAGCTTTGACAGTTTATTCTACATGGCCAGTTGGGAAACAGTGATATTTTCAAAACAAATATTGAAGAGGAAATCAAATTTTTAGTTGATTAAATATGGAAAGGCATCACAATGGCATGAAGTGGTGTTCCCCGCTTGCAACACAAGTCCCTGTTAGCCATCTGTGAGTGCCTAACGTTGACTTGCCTTTTTAAGAAGCTGGTGGATATACATCTTGGATGTGTCACTACTGTAAATAGCTCTTTCCTCCTCTGATGCAATTTAAAGTGATTTGGAATGATGAATGCTCTTCCCCAGCTCTAGTTCATTAACGGAACATTGCTTTAGCAAAGAAGTTTTTCCCTTTCCCCTCTGTACTGATGTAAGTATTTATGTTAGCCTTCTACCCAGGGTAAGCAAACAGTATTTCCCTTCTTTTCACATCTTTCTACACCTCCTTCCCAAAGGAGGCAAAACAATTGACCTTTTAGCCTCTTCCTCCTGCACTTGGCCCCTGCAAGCAACATACCCCAAAGTCAGTCTTTTTTTGTAACATCAGCCTCTGTCCCTTCTTCAAACCCCATCTTTCATACATATCTGAAAACCAAGGGCTGAATGAAATAGGAGGAAGAAAGAGCAGACATGCTACAAATTATCTAAGAGAAGAGTTTCATTTCCTGTAAAAGGTGGCTTTTTTTTTCAGTTTTCCTAGCTTAGGACCCCCAGAGTCCCAGGTGTAAAATTATTCTGAAGGCTAAACCACAGCCAGGTACATCTAAGCTGAGGGTAGGCTTTAACTGGTTGTTTCCTTTACCACACTCCAGTACTCAGTTGCAGCTGAATCCAAATGCACAAGTCTAACTCACAGAACCCAAGTGTATTGCTCAGCTAGCAGATGAGCTTCACTGTGTAATAGCCAGCTCATGCAACAGCACATTGCATCTCTTCATCTGCAGATTATTTTGGGTACTTCCCAGTGGTTACTCTTGGAAAACAAGCAATTCCAACAATAAAAACTTTAAGGAAGGTTTTTATGCCCTGATAATCCATGGCAAACTATGGTCTGGCTAACAACTAATTTACTTTTCACATTCTTTAAGCTACTTCTGATTCCTGACTTACCACCTGGCAGGCCTTCTGAACATGACAGCTCACAGATACTCATCTCTGGGGATCTCTCCTAAGGTCATGTTTTCCAAGCTAGTGACACCTCCTTGTGCAGCCTCCATTTACTGAGCAATTCCTTGCACTTCACCCAGAACTATCTTTAGAATTGCCTTTTGATCAGTACTCCTCCAGTAAAAGCCAAGGAGATGGACTTGCTTTGATTTTCAAGTTCAAGGTGGGGTTACAGTGAGAGGCAAGTAAGAACCAATAGTTAGTACACTAGTGTAGTCTATTCACAATTGTTTCTGCCCTATTTACACACAGCACAGAAGTACACAAAAGAAAGAGGCAAAGAGGACTGAAAACACCCTCTTGAAGAATAGTCCTTTTTGTGAAGGAACATTTTCTGATAGAAAATTCATCTATCAGAAACTTCCTGCCCTGCCTGCATATTCTCAATGCAGTTGCTGCTCTGTCTCACCCAGCAGTTCACTTGTAACAATGCTTTCTATACCTCAGAGGAGGATCCAAAGCAGCAGTGAACACACCTGGCCTTGTAAAAATAGAAATAGCTGAGTAAGTGGAGGTTAATTGAGTAAGTTATGAAACATAACTGTGTTTGGGTTTGCACCATTTGCCTGAATTTTGTTTAATTCCATGCAGGTTGATTTGTTTATTTCATTATTAAAAAGAGGGGCAGGGTAAAAGTTCAGACCCACTCTATGCTCAATATGTTAAGCCATAAATGTAGTTACTTTGCAAGTTTATTACAATCAAATTTCAATTAACGTAAGGAGAATTCAAAACTATTTAAAATTAATTAAATTCAAGTTAAAAATCCAAACAGGATCTGAAATCAGATTTATTTTCCTTTTCCTGCCTCTGAACAAAATCAGGTATATAGGTGGAGTCACCATCCCTGGAGGTGTTCAAGAGGGGATTGGACGTGGCACTTGGTGCCATGGTCTAGCCATGAGGTCTGTGGTGACAGGTTGGACTTGATGATCTTTGAGGTTTCTTCCAACCTTAGTGATACTGTGCTATCAGGTAGTGGTAGGACTAGGGGGAATGGAATGAAGCTGGAGGTGGGGAGATTCAGGCTAGATGTGAGGAGGAAGTTCTTCACCATGAGAGTGGTGAAACCCTGGAATGGGTTGTCCAGGGAGGTGGTCAAGGCCCTGTCCCTGGAGATGTTTAAGCCCAGGCTGGATGAGGCTCTGGCCAGCCTGATCTAGTGTGGGGTGTCCTTGCCCATGGCAGGGGGGTTGGAACTCGATGATCCTTGTGGTCCCTTCCAACCCTGACTGATTCTATGACTCTATGATCTGCCACTCTGAAAGTCTTTAAAGACATTGTGACCCAAAGTAGACACTTTTATAGGCTACAGACCCCAGACAAATCAGCAGTCCCAAGAATAGATTTTACTGCACATTTCAGATAGTTTCTTACAATTAAAAAAGTAAACCAAAATAAAGTTCACAATCCTTTTCTATGCATTAATTAAATTTCAATTTCCATCCAAATAGAGCTTGACATAAATCATGAACCAAAATAGTCATTAGGGAAAAATATAGAGGTTAAAGAATGATGAATTTATGCAGAGCTATATTCGCTGAAGTAAATGTGTTCAGATAATGGAGCTTCCTCATGCTTGTCAATTAGCCTTCTATAATTAAAAATCTAAATGTAAAACATGGTTACAATCAGTTATTCTAATCAAGCTTTCCAGGTTCTTAGGTAAAACATGATTAAAATCAGTGTTTGAAGTCAATCCAGAGTGATGTCTGTGGTACATCTTTAGGATATGGTAAATAAAAAGAGAGGGGGAAAAAAGAGGTATAAGACTACCTCAATCCCTTCTGGCAAGTCCCCCAAATCATCAGCTGAGTCTCCAGTACCTATATACAGGCATGAAGGCTTGAAAGCCATACAGATATATCAGTGTTTTTGTACAAGCCAGGAATAATGGAATGAGAAAATCTGTGTTACAGCACACACAAAAATACTAAATCCTTAAGGTTCAAAATTATAGACAGGGTTTTAAAGGCTACCTTTCAAAACTGCATATTCAAAAGCAGAAATTGGTGAGCTCACCCAAGTTCCCCAGGGCATTCACTGAAGTGTATGGATATTGGGAGAAGTGTATGGATATTGGGGGATTCATCTTTCCTCTTTAACATCTTCATCGATGATCTGGATGAGGGGGTTGAGTCAGTCATCAGCAAGTTTGCAGATGACACAAAGTTAGGGGCAGATGTTGGTCAGTTAGAGGGTAGAAAGGCTCTGCAGAGGGACCTTGACCGACTGGACAGATGGGCAGAGTCCAATGGGATGGCATTCAACAAGTCCAAGTGCTGAGTGCTGCAGTTTGGCCACGGCAATCCCATGCAGAGCTACAGGCTGGGGTCAGAGTGGCTGGAGAGCTCCCAAACAGAAAGGGACCTGGGGGTGCTGATTAACAGCCACCTGAATATGAGCCAGCAGTGTGCCCAGGTGGCCAAGAGGGCCAATGGCATCCTGGCCTGCATTAGGAATAGTGTGGCCAGCAGGAGCAGGGAAGTCATTGTGCCCCTGGACTCTGCATTGGTTAGGCTGCACCTTGAGTCCTCTGTCCAGTTCTGGGCCCCTCAGTTTAGGAAGGACACTGAAACACTTGAACGTGTCCAGAGAAGGGCAACAAGGCTGGGGAGAGGCCTTGAACACAAGCCCTATGAGGAGAGGCTGAGGGAGCTGGGATTGTTTAGCCTGGAGAAGAGGAGGCTCAGGGGTGACCTCATTGCCCTCTACAACTACCTGAAAAGTGGTTGTAGCCAGGAAGGGGTTGGCCTCTTCTCCCAGGCAACCAGCACCAGAACAAGGGGACACAGTCTCAAGCTGCGCCAGGGGAGGTTTAGACTCGAGGTGAGGAGAAAGTTCTTCACCAAACGAGTTGTTCGTCATTGGAATGTGCTGCCCAGGGAGGTGGTGGAGTCGTCGTCCCTGGAGGCGTTCAAGGGGAGATTGGACGTGGCACTTGGTGCCATGGTCTAGTCATGGGGTCTGTGTTGATAGGTTGGACTCGATTATCCTCAAGGTCCTTTCCAACCTAAGTGATACTATGATACTGTGATTAAGGCAAAAATGGGCTCGGTGGCTTACACACAAAGCCTAGCCACATCTGTGCCAAGTATTCGTGCAATACTTACACAGCATTGTAGCTTCGACATGCAGTGTGAAACTGGAGGGTATTTCCACAGAATAAACTCAAAATCCCATGTTAGGTGTTGCACACTACCCTTTCAAGCCAAAACCAACTAATAAAATCACCGCAGGTCGCTCGCTTACAAACAGCAAACAGCCAGCCAACTCTTCTCTCTTTTTGAGTCTTCCCTATGTACTTGAGGGACTTTTCAGACAGCTCAAGGGAAAAAAAAAAAGAACAAAATCATTAAAACTGTGTCAGCAGTCCACAAATAAGATCCTAGCTGCAGACTTTTCACAAGAACTGTATTTAAAAGGGATTTTGCATCCACTTCTAATGGAGAAGTTCACAGTGCCTATAAATCAGCTCAGACATTGTTTCTTCTGAATACTGGCAACGACTCTCTGCATTTTACCTAATGAAAGGACACTTATGTCCCAAATACAAAACTCCATTAAGAACTGGAGAACGTGCCAAGGAGGAATGCAAAGTAAATGTGCTGCTGCTCCATTCGGATGCTTTATTGTCTTTTTGAAACAACCTCACTCCCCCCCCACACACACACTTTCAGGGCAGCAAGGCAAAAGAGGATTCCCATTTTTTCCTGCCCAGCTTTTTCAACTGGTAAGACTTGAGGCTCAACATTACCACAGACCTTGTTCAAAGTTTCAGACATTTACTGGGAGCTTTATTGACTGCATCTTATTGGAAGAGATAAGAATAATTAACACAGACATCTTTCTCCCACAAGTTCTTTAGGCATTAAGCTCATTATTTATATCACAATAGAGCTAAGATCTCCAGTTGTGAGCCAGGATCCAACTCTCTTAGATTCTGTACTGGTAGGCATTAAAGCATTTGTCCCAGAGAACTTGCATTCTTTGAACCAGAACATAATGTGCAAAACAGATAAGGGCCAACATACAAAACAGCATTGTGAAACCTCCATGTGGATGCCGGCTGGGCAGGGAGCAGCTGCACCAAAGATTATTTATGCACATGTAACACTGGCCACTTTGGAAAATCTGGTCCATGTCTTGGCTGGACTGTAATGCTCTCAGCTCACAGAGGAGACTGTTACAAAGAAAGGGAAGCTGCAATAGCTCCCCTGTGCTTCTTTCCGAACCCCATCATCCCTGTATATCTCATCATATATAGGGCACTATCTGTGCCACCAAAGAAGAGGGAAATGTGCAAGCCTCTGCCATCATGTTAAAAGATGCAGTTTTCAAATGAAAACTCTTGCTGCTGGTTGCAACACTTCAGTTTCTTTTGGATAAGGAGGTTTTTTCTTATCACAGTATCATAGTATCAGTCAGGGTTGGAAGGGACCACAAGGATCATCTAGTTCCAATCCCCAAAACCCCACAAAACCAAACCCAACATTCTATTATTCTATTCTATTCTTTTTTCCTAACCACCTAGAAAGTCCACTGTCTGAAATACAATCTCTTAATTAGTTCATGCACATCACTCAAATGACCCAACCTTTCAGCAAAACGGTAATCAGAAGGACAACTTTCTTACCAGCACCCAGACAAGGAACCAAGAGAGAAAGGGCTCAGCCTCAGGCAGATAAATACAGAAAGCTCTTATTACTGAAGTGCTTTATCATGGAAATAGGGAAGGGGAATACCTAAGGGAAAATACTGTCTGAGGAAGAGGGAAGTGTCTTGAATTGTGTTCAAAGACACATAACTCTGCAGCATTTCAAAGATGACCCCCCCTCTGTGAGCCAGAAGACTACTGGTTTGGGTTCCACCAGCACAGACCACTGGCACCACCTCTTGTGCCTACCCTATAGTGATGAAGATCTCTGACTGCTCTGCTCACAGCTTTATTTTTCACAGCACCTCTTGTGCATTCAAGAAAGAAAGCTTGGCAGTTCCTAGCCCATTATGCCTCCTAAACATCAGTGATTCAAATACAATTTCCCCGTCATGCCTTTGTCTGAGAAGGACTCTCTGGGTGCCTGAAGTGCCTCCTACAGTTCTGTGCTGGTTTGCAAGTCTTGTAAGGTTTTTTTCCTCAGGTTCCTAAATTCTTCCTTAACTGACTAGGCCTGTGCATTTTCAGCTCCAAATTTACAGTTACAGTGGAAAAATTTTACTTAACAGACAGCAAGGCGTGATAACAAGAAGAGTCTCTCATTTTCTCATCTGCTAAGTGTCTGATTACATTGTCTCAGGCAAGTCAGATAACCTGAGATTCACTTGACTCATCCACTCAGCACGGTTATTATCCAACTTTGCCTTCACGTTGTACTTTGTAATCCTAGGAGCTCAGAGCCAAGTAGCAGCAGAAAATACACTGCGCTTCCACCACTGAAGGAAAACTACCTAGAGTCACAAGGAGGAGTCCAGCCATTCTGAATTACAAAACTGTACTGGGTAAATCATTACAGATTGAAATGCTGAGTACAACCCAGCAAAAATCAGAACTCTCCAAACATGGAAAAAAATTAACTACTGGAGGCAGAGATCAGGATCAGTAACACACAAATTATCTTTTAATGGAATGAAAACCCAACAGTAAGCCAGGTTAGTTTCCCTCCCAAACTTTCTTCATTCTCTTTAACTTGTTTTCTTGCCTTTTTACAATGCTTTCTGATCACAGTATTATTATGGTATCATTCTGGAGCATAATCCTGGCAACACTCCATTTAAAGGATAACTTAATTAAACTGAAGTGTTAAATAGTAGAACAAAATTAATTTCCTCCAACTTTGTCCTCTTTTGTCTTTTTAACCCGTGCAATTATACATTAAAAATAATTGAATCCATCAGCTCTGAAATGTCAGGTTTCATCTATTAGATACTTTTCAGTGCCTATAAGAGAAAAAAGTCAGCCCTTTTAAAATCCCTGTCATTGGGGAAAAGTCATTTGTTCATGCTGAAATGCCTGTCCCTTCCCACCTGTAGCAGCAGACACTTTTAACGAAGGGGGGAGGACAAAGGAAAGCAAAAAGGTTCCCAGAGATAGCTCACATTTCAGAGGACTGAAACAAAAAGCGGGGGTGAGGAGGGGAAAAGGGAACAAAGAAAAGATTGCATTAAATTAGTTTCAACCAAATGTTGATGAGTGAGAGGCTCCAGAAAGAAGATGGCATACTTACTGCCTGAAGCAGACAATTCCTTTGGACTGGAGGACATTGGCTGAGCACACATCTGACAGAGACAGTCCCTTCCATTAAAGGTAACTCTATCACCTGGTGGAAATGGACGCCTGGAGAGTTATAGAGAAAACAATATTTTAGCAAAGGTTATGCCAAAAATTATCCTCTGTTTCCTGTGCCTGAGTTTGCTGCCTTCCCCCAGTGCAATCAATATTTTACACAAACTCTGGCCAAATACTTTCAGCGACGTGGCCTTGGCAGAGCCAGGCATTGGAAAAAATCCAATTCATGGAGGCAAGCAGAGCAGAGGTTAGACTTGCCATGTGTTTTGGTCTGAAAAAGTTATCAAAACCACACTTTATCTAAAGAGCAGACAGTGAAATTCTCTTAGACACAACAGCTACGTTTGTGATGGTCTCAGCCTGATGTTGTGGATATCAAATAGTACAGAGGGGAGCTCAAGGAAAGAACAGGAATTGGTCTTCAGGCTAGTGAAGCAATGTGGAGCTAGTGACTCATGCACGATTGCATCTGTATTCAGCAATGAAATACAGGACTCTGTTACTGTGGATGTAGCAGTTTGCAAAACAATTGAAATGTCATCCACATTTGTTCTCCTAGAGATTTCAAATGGGTATCTACATTACAGACCCACCACAGTAATTGCCACCTGTGCAGATTTGAGGAGGAAGCTAGAGGGTGAATACACCATGCTCGGAAAGCTGAACCCAACAAAATGTTAAGAATGTGCATTGGACAGAAGTTGGCATTGCTGTAGATCTTATTTGGTGTATAAAATAGAGGATGAACGACTTTGTATGAGTATTTCACTAAAATGAGAAGGTTCATTACCTCCAAATCTTTAGCAAGTAGCTTTAGCTGCTGAATACAGACATCTCTACACCACACCTCACTCCAAAACTGTGCAGAACAAATGAACATCTGCTTGTTCCACAAACCAAAATGTTTAAGGCATTGTTCTAGTTTCCTTTCCACTGCTGTTCCTAAGTGGGTCATAAATAAATCATCAGCAACACTACCTTTCATTAATTTATTTCAGTGACTCATCTTTGGTTCATTCAATATAAAAAGATGAATGTAAGTCAATGTACAGAAAATTGGTGCCATGTTTCATGCTGTGTCACCTACTTTCACACTGTCCTTGGGAAATAAAACTGAAGTACACACATATGGTTATCAAGATGCAGTAAAGCCACACACTATTTAAAATGAAACAAAAACAATCAAAAGCCTTGGAATAGAAAGAAAATATTGAATAAGTTAAGTTATTGAATAAGGCTACAGGCCAAAGTACTTGGACTACTCATTGGAGATAGCTATGGAAGATTAGGGGTAGAGCATGGTAAGTCTGCCACATTGATACTCAGACATATCATATGAGGCGATCTCCAACAAGGTACTTTCTCACAACATAGATTCTTGCCTTTCTTGTTCATGTCATCCTCCTGCATTAAGGTTTGGACAATTCAACTGCTGTCAGGTACTGACTTCTGGAGAACTCTGCTGTCCTATTTCCCTTCAAGACTGCAAAGCAACAGACTCTGTATTTTGGGTTCTCCTTCTCTATGAAATCTACCTACATCTCCCTCTGATGCTCCTTACCTGGCCCTCAGGCATTACATTGAAAGTTCATTTCACTTGCAGTGCTCAGAACTGGGGAAATTAACAACCTGATGCCCATCCTAATTTCAGCTTAGTATATAGTAAATACACACTTAACATGGTTAGGTCTGTGTAGAATCATGATGGCACCACAATATCACTTTACTTCCACTATCAGAACATATGGAAGATTCAGCCAGCAGTCTTCTAAATTAATATCATGGGTCTTTTGTCTCACTCACATGGCCTTAGCAAACTTTTTTATTCCATATAGAACTGAAAACTGGTGACAAGAAATAGTACGGGGGGACAAGTGGGGGAATCCCAGTTGTCCCAAAGCCATGTGTTATTACATGATGTGAAAATGAGTCTCCAGGGTGTTTTCAATTGTTTACCTGTTCTTGTAGCCTAAATGGCTTCTCCACTGTAGCATCCAGAAGTCTGCCTTACCTTCTTTCTCCCATCACGCTGGGCTGATCACCTGAACCCAACTCAGCCTATGTCCATCATCTCACCATGTCAGCCTGATAGGCAGTTCCTTCATGTGTGAGAGTAACTTTGAGACTAGGGGATGACAGGTAATAGTGAAACTGTGTCCCCCAGATAAATGAGTGGTACTATACAGACCCTCAAAGTCACACTTGCAGTAGATCTGTTCCAGCCAAATGTCCCCCAAAGACAAATACCTCTCGAGACTTATGTCTCATGATGATGCTCTTCCCCATTTTTTTTGTACTAGGCTCATGCTATGCTAGTTGGGAGGTTTGACTTACTTGCAAACAGTACAGGCAAAGCAGCTTGGATGGTAGGTTTTTCCCAGGGCTGTCACTACTTCACCTTCCACGAACTCCCCACAGCCGTTGCAGCGGGTGCCGTACATGCGCTGGTAATCCAGGGTGCAAAGGTATTCCCCATTCTTAATGAAAAACCCTCCTTGTGCCAAGTCACAGCCACACACTGGAAGAAGAAAAACACCACCACCACATCAATAGACTGGAAGAATGTCCTTACTAAGAATGTCAGTGACAGTGTATGCTGGCAACAAATGACATGACCCTGGTGGCCTTGTTCCTTACTATCGGATTTTTGCTTTCTCTTCCTGTCACTCCGTGCCTTGCAAGACACCACAGAACAGAGATGATATTCTCTGGCTACAGGAGAGCTTCTAATAAGCTGTTCCTTGGAGGAATCTGTATAATCATAGCTTTCAAATATTTGGTCCTTGCCAACACCTCAGTTACTTCACATCACCCAGTTAATCATGTGATCAGAGTTATTTGCACCAAGGGAACCTTGTTTTCATGTCTGGGACTGGAGGTGAGCAGAAGATATAATTCCATCTCTAGGACAGATTTTACTATTCTATACACTAGTACACACTTTGCTGGGGGGGGGGGTGGGGGGGGGAGGGCTTTAAGAAGCTTTCAAGGTGCTGCTTATTTTTGAAGCAATGGCTATTTGACAAATGCTGTATGGTTCCTCTAGTCCACTGATAACACTGAGCTGCTTCACCATGGCTGCATGAATAGTTCTCAGTCATCTTAAAAAAGATTTAACCTTTGAAGTGTTCAGTGTGATTTTACACTATTCATTTAGACATAGAAAGCTGCAGTGCAGAGACAATCAAGTGTTAAAAATCTGACCACATCTCCACTATATATACACCACATGATATATGCAGTGAAGCTATACAAAAGTATATTGGACACTGCATAAATAGCATCATAGAATGGTCTGGGTTGGAAGAGACCTCTAAAGGTCATCCAGTCCAACTCCCTCTGCAGTCACCAGGGACATCCTCAACCAGATCAGGCTGCCCAGAGCCCTGACAAGCCTCACCTTGAATATCTCTGAGGGTGGGACCCCAACCACCTCCCTGGGCAATCTGTTCCAGTGTTCCCCCACCCTCATGGTAAAGAACCTGTTCCTATCATCCAATCTAAATCTGCTCTTCTCTAGTTTGAAGCCATTGCCCCTTGTCCTATCCCTACATGCCTTCAAGTAAACAGTCTCTCTCCATCCATCCTGTAGGCCCACTTCATGTACTAGAAGGTTGTTATTAGGTCTACCCAGAGCCTTCTCTTCTCCAGGCTGAGCAGCCCCAGCTCCATCAGCCTGTCAGCCAACAGAAAGTGTATTTTGCACCTGTACTCTGAATATAGAAATGTTCTAAGAGCTCCTGTTTACCTCTGAGTGCCTAATCTGCACAGGTGTTATGCTTATCTTTTACATGCTATACCCCCTGTACTTCAGTGGATTAGATAAGCAACTCTAATATTTGCATGTAGACTTGTGGCCATGTTCAACTCCACTGGGAAGAGAAATTGTAGCAGTAAGAGGGTGAAGGACCACTCAAGGATTTGAGCGACTCAGCAGTTTTCCCACTGTTAAATGCTTACTCATCCAAACCAAAACACATCACAACCAGGTGCCTGTTTTGCTTTAAGAAAATATTCATAGTGCTGCATTGGCATTTCTGGTCAGCACAGGAGACAGAATGCAATCCATCCTGTAGCAGCTGACTCCTACGAAGAGAAAATGCCATGGGAGGTGGGAGACTGAATTTCACACTTCAGTTTTAGCTTGGGTGGAACAAAGAGCTTGAATCTACCCTACTTTATGTCCAACAGCACCAAAAATATGCCTTGCTTCACGTTCCTTGCTTTAAAAAGTCCTCTTTATTCACCTCAGTGAGAGAGCATATAAAAGGAGCTGTTAGATGAATTCTTAAATATACACACAGCTGCTCCCAGGCATTTCGGTTTCAGCCACCCCTGCTGCTTGCTTCTCGGTGTATTGCTGTATCTGTGTAATTCAGTAGCAGAATCTACTCTTCACAGCACTTTGGGATGCTATCTTAACTCTTCTTCTGCAAGCAGCTCTAGCTCATCCCACTTCATAACATTCAAGTGCATTCAGATCAAATATCAGAAATATTGAATATCAGAAAGCTGATTATTAAGCAAAAATAAATAAGCAGCATTCTAGGTCCCCAAAGGGTTCTTGATAAATTAAAATAAGAAAGATCATTAAGGGAGCTGGGCTGAATTCATCTCTCTGCCCCAAATTCTGAACACTGTAGCGTGCACAGCATTTGTTCCCCAACCCTCCTCTCTCACCCCCCCTATCATAATGGGCTAATACCTTATTAACTACCTGCCTTGAAAATTAAAATTCCAAGGTGTTTGGGGCAGGGACTACAAATTCTCTATTTGCCTGTGGCCAAGCCCTGGAGGTCTAATGACACAATTAGAAGGGTTAATATTAGATGTGCAAACATATTGCACTTCATGGAGGCATTAAATACACAAGCAGCCAAAACCCAATTATCAGTGGCTTGGGAGAACTTAGAACAGAATAGAATAGAATTAAGCAGGTTGGAAAAGACCTTTGAGATCATCCAGTCCAACCTATCACCCAACACCATCTAATCAACTAAACCATGGCACTAAGTGCCTCATCCAGTCTCCTTTTAGACACCTCTAGGGATGCTGACTTCACCACCTCCCTGGGCAGCACATTCCAATGGCCAATCTCTCTTTCTATGAAGAATTTCTTCCTAACATCCAGCCTAAACTTCCCCTGGCACAGCTTCAGACTGTGTCCTCTTGTTCTGTTGGTGGTTGTCTGGGAGAAGAGACCAACCCCCAGCTGGCTACAACCTCCCTTCAGGTAGTTGTAGATGTCAATAAGGTCTCCCCTGAGCCTCCTCTTCTCCAGGCTAAGCAACCCCAGCTCCCTCAGTCTCTCCTTATGGGGCTGAGCTCCAAACCCTTCCCCAGCTTTGTTGCCCTTCTCTGGACATGCTCCAGCAACTCAAGCCCTGGAGGTCTAATGACACAATTAGAAGGGTTAATATTAGATGTGCAAACATACTGCACTTCATGGAGGCATTAAATCCACAAGCAGCCAAAACCCAATTATTGGTGACTTGGGAGAACTTACAGAGAACTACTGTTACAGCTCTAGTGTAATGCTTCTGATTTTCAGATACACCTCCAGAACACACCTGTTTCATTCTTCTGTTTTCCTCTATGGTACAATATCACCCTGCCTGAGGTGGTGGTGGAGTCACCATCACTGGAGGTGTTTAAGAGGAGACTTGATAGGGTGCTTGGTGCCATGGTTTAATTTATTAGGTGGTGTTGGATGATAGGTTGGACACAATGATCTTGAAGGTCTCTTCCAACCTGGTCTATTCTATTCTATTCCTATTCCTATTCCATTCCTATTCCTATTCTATCATGTAACAATTTGGAGAAAATACTGTGACCTCCACACCAGGACACCTTAGACTCCTTCTGAGCCAGGGACCATCTAGTCATCTTCCACCAGAGGTCCAGAGCAAAACCTAAGCTTACTTACAATTGGTTTGCTTTTCTAAGTTGCCTTTTGTGGATCCTTACAATTAAATCATGGAGTAACCGAGAAGTCTACTTTCACATCAGGGATTACTTCAGTATTCAGATCCTTTGGTTACAGTGTATGCACTGGAGGACTGTCATGGAGTGGTCAACACTAGATGTTTCAGAAGCTGCTACATTTCATACATTTCAAGTGCCTATGATTTAAATTACAGTTTGTAATTTCGTTTGCAGCTTTAACATCCAAGTTTGTTTATTTCAGCTTCAAGCAGAAGGCACTCAAGTATGCTGCTGGATCTCCCTCAGAAGCTGCACATATAGAATCACAGAATTATTAGGGTTGGAAGGGACCTCAAAGATCATCTAGTTTTAAACCCCCTGCCATGGGCAGGGACACCTCACACTAGAGCAGGTTGCTCAGAGCCACATCCAGCCTGTCCCTAAAAACCTCCAGGGATGAGGCTTCCACCACCTCCCTGGGCAACCTGTTCCAGTGTCTCACCACCCTCATGTGAAGAACTTCTTCCTAACATCCAATCTGAATCTACCCACTTCTACTTTTGTTGCATTCCCCCTAGTCCTATCATTACCTGACACCCTAAAAAGTATCTTCTCAGCTTTCTTGTAAGATACTGGAAGGCCACAATAAGGTCTCCTCAGAGCCTTCTCTGAAAACCCCAAATCTGTCTCTTTACTATGGTCCCCATTTCCTCCACTGGGTGATTTAGTCTTCACAGCCCTCTTTACCTGCCTAGGCAGGATGATCAGAAGTAATTTCCAATGCAACCTCTGCTCTATGTTCTGAAAATCCAGCTTCAAGGTCTGTGGCAGATCACTGCTTGCAGAACACACTACAACTGTTGAGTGAATGTGTTCATGAACTCACAATCATTAAGCTATATCCCTTTTGCATGGCCACAGGGATTCAAGCCTGGAAACAAAAATGGAGGACTAAATCATTTGGCAAGTCTTTTAAAGACAGTGATTACTGGTGTTAAAAAGAAGCTCCCTCTATTGCCCTTTTTTAGGGGGCAAATTTCCTTTCCACCTGATCACTCTTTGTCAGTAACTCAAGTAATGAATTCAGGCACAAGCAGAACTGCTTATGATGTGACCCACCAGCAGATTCATCGTCTTTGGTGTACTCACAGCAGGAAGCACACCAATCTGCAAGAATTAAAGACAATTCCTGCCAACCCCACATTACAAGGGATTTTTGCAGTCAATTTAGCACATGTGTTCCTATCACTAATCACAGCTTTAAGCTACACAGGCAAAACAAAGGTCACTCAGACTGTTAACATCCATGGTTGGAAAAGTGCTGTTCCAGGCAGCTGCTTTCACTTTGAGTCAGAGATCAAATCAGAAAGGATGAACATGACTGTATCCACATTTGATATACAATGCTGTGTACAAAGGAATGGATTTAAACAGTTCTGTTTTCTTCCTTCTCCTTTTTGCACCTGTTCAGAAGTCATGGTTCTGACATCAAACCCCCTCAGGTTCAATAAGGGGCAAGTGCACAGTCCTGCATCTGGGGAGGAATAACACAGGCACCAGTACAGACTAGGAGTCATCCTACTGGAAAGCAGCTCCACCGAGAAAGACCTTGGAGTCCTAGTGGACAGCAACGTGTTCTGTGGCCGAGAGGGCCAATGGCATCCTGGGATGCATTATGACAAGTGTTGTCCAGCAGGTCTAGAGACGTTCCACTCCCCCTCTACTCTGCCCTGGTGAGACCACACCTGGAATATTGTGTCCAGTTTTGGGCTCCCCCGTTCAGCAGAGACAGGGATTCGCTGGAGAGAGTCAAACAGAGAGCTATGAGGATGATTAAGGGACTGGAGCATCTCTCCTATGAGAGACCTAGGGCTATTTAGTCCGGAGGAGAGAGGGCTGAGAGGGGATCTGATCAGTATCTATAAATATGTGAGGGGTGGGTGTCAAGATGAAGGTACCAGTCTCTTTTCAGTGTTGCCCAGTGATAAGACAAGTAACAACAGGTACAAGCTAGAACACAGGAGGTTCCACCTCAACATATAGCGAGGGTGATGGAGCCCTGGAGCAGGCTGCCCAGAGAGGTTGTGGAGTCTCCCTTCTCTGGAGACTTTCAAATCCCACCTGGATGCATTCCTGTGCAGCCTGACCTGTGCAGGTGATCCTGCTTTGGGCAGGGGAGTTGGACTTGATCCCTGGAGGTCCCTTCCAACTCCTACCATTCTGTGATTCCCTTAGTGCATGTGTTTATGGCCACTGTAGAAGTACCACAGAAAAGATGGATGAATATGATCGTTTATATTAAAAGGAAGAACATCTACCCAGAACTGTTCATGCTACAAAGAGCAGAGGCAATGCAGAGAAGCCAGGTGTAATGACTATGCACATACTATAAATCCCAATAATGTGATTTAGGCAATTGCTATGCTACCAATATGTCAAAGAAAAATGAATAACAAAATGACATCTCATAGGAAACATCAAATTATGTTCTTTTACCTATACTGATGGATAAAAAAAATTACTTCAAAAAGAACTACTTTGTGCTGATGCACAAATCACGTTTGAAAAGGCAAAAAGCCAGAGGTATTCTGTAAGCATCCACCACACAGAAACAGTTGTACAAGGGAGTAACATTTCCCCAAGACCATTCCTGCTCAATTCAATGGAAGAAATTCCATTTTACATGACCAGAACTTCCCTTCTCAAAGAGAAAGGCACTGGGGAGCAGTGGGAAGGGAAAAAGAAAAGAAGGGAGAGGGGAAAAAAAGATGAAGAAGAGAGGGGGGGGGCAAAGGAAGAGAGAGGGGGGGCAAAGGAAGAGAGAGGGGGGGCAAAGGAAGAGAGAGGGGGGCAAAGGAAGAGAGAGGGGGGCAAAGGAAGAGAGGGGGGGGGCAAAGGAAGAGAGGGGGGGGCAAAGGAAGAGAGGGGGGGGCAAAGGAAGAGAGGGGGGGGGCAAAGGAAGAGGGGGGGGGCAAAGGAAGAGGGGGGGGGCAAAGGAAGAGAGAGGGGGGGCAAAGGAAGAGAGAGGGGGGGCAAAGGAAGAGAGAGGGGGGGCAAAGGAAGAGAGAGGGGGGGCAAAGGAAGAGAGAGGGGGGGCAAAGGAAGAGAGAGGGGGGCAAAGGAAGAGAGAGGGGGGCAAAGGAAGAGAGAGGGGGGCAAAGGAAGAGAGAGGGGGGCAAAGGAAGAGAGAGGGGGGCAAAGGAAGAGAGAGGGGGGCAAAGGAAGAGAGAGGGGGGCAAAGGAAGAGAGAGGGGGGCAAAGGAAGAGAGAGGGGGGCAAAGGAAGAGAGAGGGGGGCAAAGGAAGAGAGAGGGGGGCAAAGGAAGAGAGAGGGGGGCAAAGGAAGAGAGAGGGGGGCAAAGGAAGAGAGAGGGGGGCAAAGGAAGAGAGAGGGGGGCAAAGGAAGAGAGAGGGGGGCAAAGGAAGAGAGAGGGGGGCAAAGGAAGAGAGAGGGGGGCAAAGGAAGAGAGAGGGGGGCAAAGGAAGAGAGAGGGGGGCAAAGGAAGAGAGAGGGGGGCAAAGGAAGAGAGAGGGGGGCAAAGGAAGAGAGAGGGGGGCAAAGGAAGAGAGAGGGGGGCAAAGGAAGAGAGAGGGGGGCAAAGGAAGAGAGAGGGGGGCAAAGGAAGAGAGAGGGGGGCAAAGGAAGAGAGAGGGGGGCAAAGGAAGAGAGAGGGGGGCAAAGGAAGAGAGAGGGGGGCAAAGGAAGAGAGAGGGGGGCAAAGGAAGAGAGAGGGGGGCAAAGGAAGAGAGAGGGGGGCAAAGGAAGAGAGAGGGGGGCAAAGGAAGAGAGAGGGGGGCAAAGGAAGAGAGAGGGGGGCAAAGGAAGAGAGAGGGGGGCAAAGGAAGAGAGAGGGGGGCAAAGGAAGAGAGAGGGGGGCAAAGGAAGAGAGAGGGGGGCAAAGGAAGAGAGAGGGGGGCAAAGGAAGAGAGAGGGGGGCAAAGGAAGAGAGAGGGGGGCAAAGGAAGAGAGAGGGGGGCAAAGGAAGAGAGAGGGGGGCAAAGGAAGAGAGAGGGGGGCAAAGGAAGAGAGAGGGGGGCAAAGGAAGAGAGAGGGGGGCAAAGGAAGAGAGAGGGGGGGCAAAGGAAGAGAGAGGGGGGGCAAAGGAAGAGAGAGGGGGGGCAAAGGAAGAGAGAGGGGGGGCAAAGGAAGAGAGAGGGGGGGCAAAGGAAGAGAGAGGGGGGGCAAAGGAAGAGAGAGGGGGGGCAAAGGAAGAGGGGGGGGGGCAAAGGAAGAGAGGGGGGGGGCAAAGGAAGGGGGGGGCAAAGGAAGAGAGAGGGGGGCAAAGGAAGAGAGAGGGGGGCAAAGGAAGAGAGAGGGGGGGCAAAGGAAGAGAGAGGGGGGCAAAGGAAGAGAGAGGGGGGGCAAAGGAAGAGAGAGGGGGGGCAAAGGAAGAGAGAGGGGGGCAAAGGAAGAGAGAGGGGGGCAAAGGAAGAGAGAGAGGGGGGCAAAGGAGAGTAAAATCATCATTTTACATTAAATGAAAAAAGCAACCCATTATCTTCTACAGCTCCTGGAGGAACTCAGCATTTTTTTCAGAGTCTGTATATTGTATGTCAAATGATTTCATACTCCAAACAGATGATTCTGCCTGTCTTGTAAATGGAATTAAGACAGAACAATGTCCTGCCCTACCACTGTATGGAAAACACCAACCTACCAGCTTATTTGCTCTTGAACTTCCCTCTGGAGCTACATTTTGCATCCTTGAAGCACAAAAAGATTGGAGATACCGTCAGTGCTGCTGTCAGTTATCAAAGCTACAAGGTCTGTGTAAGCAAGTCTGAGCTATGATGACAAAATCTAGCTGCTCAGGAGCAATCCAATTGCCTGTGATCTCCAAGGGACAAGGGCCATTACCAGGCTGAGTCACTTCCAGGCACTAACGGATATGGTGGCAAAGAAGCCATCCGATTTTTTTCCAAGTGAACAGAAGTAGGATTTGATCTTACTGAGCAGTAGCTAGGATTTCCAGGGAGTCATTTTCAGCGAGTTGAAACCCCAGGCCCTTAGTAAAATAAACCCATCCTGCTGTTTACTAAATATTGCCTCTGTGCTGAAGAAACAAGCAGGCTCTGAACGTGGGTCTCAGGTTGCAGAACTGAATGCTCCTCATTAAAGAAGAAACCAACTAACGATCTGCACCATGCATTAACTGAGATGCAAATTCAATTTCCTGTTAGGGTTTCATTTCTTTCTTGTATTTCTAAGCTTCACAGGATAATGGTCCCTTTCTTGAGCAGGGAAATATTCATGCAACATTTATTTCTTAGGACATAATGGGTTTCTTGTTAGAAGATAGAAAGGAATTTGGCAGCGCTTCAGTTTATCATCTATATCTAAACAAATATACAGGAAAAATCTGTTTCTTTCCTTTCCCTAAGAGAGCCTAACAAATCCTGTATTGATGAAAGCAAGGTTCATGTTCTTATTAAAGTTTAGAATTTCCACATTTCAAGTGACCTTTGCTTTATTCCTTTTAATTTTCTTGATGGCCTAACCTCTAGTTCTTGCAATCATTTAATGAATGAATGTACATCAAAGTATCATCAGCAGACCACAGGAGAACAGAGGGCTGCAGAAGCCATGCTGCAGCACTGCCATTGCAGCAAAGAAAACACCACTGAAAAACTGCATCCAGCTTTTTGCAACAGCTGTAATGGAGATCCTGATAACTGTCCCACACCTGTCCTTGGAGACTTATCTTTTTTCACAGTATCACTTAGGTTAGAAAGGACCTCGAGGATCATCGAGTCCAACCTATCAACACAGACCCCATGACTAGACCATGGCACCAAGTGCCACGTCCAATCTCCTCTTGAACGCCTCCAGGGTCAATGACTCAACCACCTCCCTGGGCAACCCATTCCAATGACGAATGACTCGCTCGGTGAAGAACTTCCTCCTCACCTCGAGTCTAAACCTCCCCTGGCACAGCTTGAGACTGTGTCCCCTTGTTCTGGTGCTGGTTGCCTGGGAGAAGAGGCCAACCCCTTCCTGGCTACAACCACCTTTCAGGTAGTTGTAGAGGGCAATGAGGTCACCCCTGAGCCTCCTCTTCTCCAGGCTAAACAATCCCAGCTCCCTCAGCCTCTCCTCATAGGGCTGTGCTCAAGGCCTCTCCCCAGCCTTGTTGCCCTTCTCTGGACATGTTCAAGTGTTTCAATGTCCTTCTTAAACTGAGGGGCCCAGAACTGGACACAGTACTCAAGGTGTGGCCTAACCAAAGCAGAGTACAGGGCACAATGACCTCCCTGCTCCTGCTGGCCACACTATTCCTAATGCAGGCCAGGATGCTATTGGCCCTCCTGGCCATCTGGGCACACTGCTGGCTCATATTCAGGTGGCTGTTGATCAGCACCCCCAGGTCCCTCTCTGTTTGGGAGCTCTCCAGCCACTCTGACCCCAGCCTGTAGTTCTGCATGGGATTGCCGTAGCCAAAGTGCAGCACTCAGCACTTGGACTTGTTGAATGCCATCCCATTGGACTCTGCCCATCTGTCCAGTTGGTTGAGGTCCCTCTGCAGAGCCTTTCTACCCTCTAACTGACTAACATCTGCCCCTAACTTTGTGTCATCTGCAAACTTGCTGATGACTGACTTGACCCCCTCATCCAGATCATTGATGAATATGTTGAAGAGGACATACACTGATGACAGATGCATTTGGATCCAAGCTATTTGGAACTGTGTCTAGCATTTCCTGTGGTTTTGGAATCCCTTCTCACTGAATTTAGAAACAATGCTGGGCAGTCAAAAGAGCTTTATGTACACGGGACAAATACAGGTGATCTTAAAATCTGCTTCATTAGCTAGTCAGCAGTTGGAAGAAAGGTTAGCAACTGAAATACCTCCTGAGCAAAAGATGAGACTTCATTTCTCCCCTCTTCTCCTAAGTGTTCTGGGATCCTCACAAGAGGCATTCTCAAGCCTTCAGCCAGGCCCTTCTTTTCCTTTGAAAAACCTTAATTCTTCATTTCAGACATTGTCTGCATGACTACTTAGTGTCACTTATAACATAAGTAATTCTCAATGGGTACTTGAGTGAATCCCTTATGAATTTAATACAATCATTCGCTCAACTGAAACTACCAGTCACAGCCAAGTTTCAGATGAGCTGAGTTTTAACTTAGCTCCCCAGCCAACACCATAACACTGTCTTCAGTCCTACAAGATCAGCTTTGGTTCTCTCCATAGTCCTGGAGACAAACAATGCCGCACAGGGAAACTCCCCTGTCTGCACCTGAGATGCAGCTACTTCAGTCTTTCAAGCAACCTAGCAGACAGTAGCTAGTACCTGAGCTCAACAGTAAGCAAGCAGCTGTATAGAATGTACCAATATGACAGCCTCCCAACTAAAATATCAAGGTTTTGTCCATCACAATGGAAGCAATGGCAAGAATCATTCAGCCATTTACACCACCTTTCACATTAAACTGAGCACTAGGGGGAGATCAAAGTCATTTACAGGCTGGTGAGAAATGAACCTTGAAGAAAATGCAATCAGTGGGAAAATGTCAAAGTTTAGCCAGGAATAGCTTGGCTGTAACTATTTAGATGAGAGAGCTCTCTAAAAACACTGTAAATAAGCAAACCAAATATGTAAGAATAGAACAAAACCAACCTAATCTAACTTGGGCAAATGAAGGATGCACTGACAACAAACCCAAGCGACTGTGCATCCTATCTTAAGGATGCTTTACCCCAAGTCATCAAGCACCTGTAAAGCATCTTCCTGGCCCTCTACTTTCAAAGGGATCCAGTAGCTTGTTAAAATCTGACATGGCACCTGTCAGAATTCATCACCATCAGCCAAGCAGAGCAATTAATTTCATTTCCTGTCAAATGTTTGGTCACTGAAAGAGACCTCAGGCCCAGCTAAAGTAAGATCAGAGTCAATAAGTGCCTATTATTAGAATTAAAACTCCAAGAGCAAAATGTGGATGCACTTCAAGATGGCATGAAACTGCTTGGGATTTTTTCCCTGTCAACATCTACAGCAAAAATGAACAATTCATTGGTTTCAAAGAAAACTGATAAAACAGTTTGGAAATAAGACCCAAATGAAAGAGGACATGGCCACTGAAAACATGTGCAAGGGCAGGAAAGGGTCAGAGGGAGAGCACTGTGAGAACTATGGGAATAATTTGAGCCCTATTGTCAAAGCCCAGACACCTCAACCTCTGTGTCTCTCCAGCAGGGAGCAAGGGATCTTGAGGAATTTATATGCAGCCTATTTTCCACATGTGTGGAGGACGACTGGTAGCTATCACCACTAAAGGGCTGGAGACAGTTTAAAGTCTACTGCACTCCTGAAACAGTCCATTGCCATCCCAAAAACACTAATGAGGCCAAGTCTTCCCCACTGCTTATGAGGTATGGGAAGGTGAGGGTCATTTTGCAGTAATGTATCTTACAGCAAACTTCCCAGGCCCTTACCTGAATTGGAAGTGAAATATCAATCAGAACCACTGAAAGAAAAAGAGGCTTCAAGACACAGCAATGAACACAGAAATAGCAGTTATTCTCACAGGTGCAGCTTTACACCCAGCTACCTGAAGACATGAATTCACATTTGAATCCCATTTCCTACCACAGGAGAAATTTTAACCATCATTAGTTTCCCAGGAACAGCAGCATCTCATTGCTCCCTGGACTTGCTGAACTGCTCAGACCTGATTTCCTGCCCTCAAATGCATTCTCGCCATCCTGCATTAGGTCTCCTTGTGGACACAGGTAACCTGTGTGTTACAGACCACAGGTGTGACCCCCTTTTTGCTGTTTCACTTTATTTGTTGAATAATCTCTTCAGTAAGTAGGACTTCTCTTTCATTTTCACCCAAACTCTCCATTCACTCTTCCTCATTCCTTTCCATGGGACTTTTGTACCATGGATAAAGGATGTGGAATCATAATCCTTCAAGAGTTTGAATCAGATACCTGCAGTCTTGACCATCCAAACCAGAATATTGTAATATTTCTGTCCTTTTATTTTCTATCCTGTTAGAACATTTCAGGTTCATACCTTACAATGTTTTATAATTGAATGATTAGAAATGTTCTTTTATTTGGATGACAGATGAGACACACATTTAAGAGGAGGGAAAAAAAGAAAATACAAACACTCTTGAGACAAATCAAAAGGCTTAATGTTAAAGGCTGCTTAATAGCCAGGCTGCAAAGGGGAGTTCACAAGCTGGCAAGCAGAACCATCATGTACTGAAAGAATTACAAGCCTGGAGAGCTTTTACATAAAGAAGGCTCTTTGGTTCAGTGATTCAGAGCTTCAAGGGACCTTGTATAATTTCCCAGTGCTCAGGAAGGAGCACATGCTAACCACCAGTTATGCTACCAGGTCTCTGTTTCTGAAGTATTTGTGGAAAGGCAGAGATCTCTTCAAGCACTGCATTGGGTATCCACTATGAGAATGTCCTCATATATAATGTTTCCATCCACTGACACTGAACTATTAATAGCACTAACTACCCAGAAGCCAGCTTGCAGCCTCCTCTTGCCGCCGCTGAAGGAATCTGATGACAGATCAAAGGTCAAAGAACTAATGATTTAAAACACATTCCAGCCTGTTTATACAATATCTGCTTATATGACCCTAACTTCTTCCCAGTCCTTCAAGAGAGGAAGATGCAGTTCAAAGTCAAAGATTACAAAGCATACCCTCCCCTTTCCACTTCAGTCTCATTGAACCGCAGATGATGTAGCCTTGCAGAAGTGATCGTATAAAAGAAACAGACCTGTGCCTGGAACCTAAACATAACAGAAAGGATTCTGCAAGCACATACTGATGTGGGCTTGAAAGACATTCAACTCACAAGTGGAAAATTAGCACATTAGTTCCATAATTAAGAAACTGTTTCGTGCTGATTGGCATCACTATCTTAATAGAAGCTTACAAGTTCCTTACCCATGGGATACTCTGTGTCTGGAATGCTTCCTGCAGACCAAGACTTGGCTTTGCTTTATAATTATTAAGAATATTAGTTAGAAATCACCTTTTGATAGCTGATATTGCTACGCCATGTAAAATATTCATACACAGGGAAGCATTTTCACCTGGCATGGCCTAATCACATTACAGAATCACAGAAATCACAGAAACATTCAGGTTGGAAAAGACCCTCAGGATCACCAAGTCCAAACAAGAACCCTACTCCACAAGGTTCACCCTTAAACCATATCCCCAAGCACCACATCCAAAACACCCTTAAACACATCCAGGCTTGGGGACTCAACTACCTCCCTGGGCAGCACATTCCAATGCCTGACCACTCTTGTTTTCCTAATGTCCAGTCTAAACCTACCCAGTTGTAGCTTGAGGATAGAATAGAATAGAATAGACCAGACCAGACCAGGTTGGAAGAGACCTTCAAGATCATTGTGTCCAACTGTGCTGGGTTGAGGCAGCCCCCTTCCCCACCCCTGGCAACAGTAAACACTCAGATAAACGGATTGCAAAAGTGATGGAAAGTTTAAATAGAAAGCAGGGAACATTTACAGAAAAGCAAAAGCGCAGTGACAAAGAAATCCCAAAGCAGACCCAGAGAGATCCTATCCCTACCTGAGGGTACACCCGAGACCCCCAGGGCTCCTTCTTCCCTCTCCCACTGCTAGGCTAGTCTCAGCTGGCCAGATCTGAGACTGCCCATCCCCCCGTGGCCTTGGGCCTAGCCAGGCCCAAAGCCAGGAGACATCTCCCCCAGTTACTGGCTGACGGAGGAGGAAGAAAAGAGAGAGTGCTAGACTCCGCACTGGATCTTATAGTGGTGCAAAGGATTGTGGTATGAAATACTACATAATTTCCTGTGTCCACCCCTCTGGGCTGGACCTCTGGACACAGGAAGTAAACATTACAGGGGGGCACCCAGCTCAAACTGTAACACCAACCTATCATCCAACACCACCTAATCAACTAAACCATGTAACCAAGCACCCTATCAAGTCTCCTCCTGAATACCTCCAGTGATGGTGATTCCACCACCTCCCCAGGCAGCCCATTCCAATGGGCAATCACTCTCTCTGTGTAAAACTTCCTCCTAACCTCCAGCCTAAACCTCCCCTGGCGCAGCCTGAGACTGTGTCCTCTTGTTCTGGTGCTGGTTGCCTGGGAGAAGAGACCAACCTCTGCCTGTCTACAACCCCCCTTCAGGTAGTTGTAGAGAGCAATAAGTACAAACACGTATGCCACACAGTGAGGACTAGAAAACTTTAGGAGGCCATCCAGATTTTTATGGCAGAATTGCTTATTTATGAGATTTGAAACTAATAAAATTATTTTAAAGTTCAAACTGCCATATGGAAGCTAACTATGTTTTCCAAATACTCATACCACAAATGCCACATTATCTCGTTAAGATAATGCAACCAAGCTCTAGATGTGCCAAAACCAAGCCATGCCAGCTTTTACATTGCTACTAGGAAAGCCTAGAGCTTGTTCTGTTAAGCAATACACTGTACTGCAACCAGCACATCCCTCTGACCCAGAAGATAAATCACAGGCTTAATAATAACAGCATATTAGAGCAAGTTTGCTAGCCTCAAAGTTTCCTCCCCTAGTACGTGCAACAGGGTAAAACAAACTCTAATCACTTGGCAAGGATAGAAAATTGTCATTTGTGTAAGATCACTATTTAAACTGAGATATTAAAATCTGCTCCTGCACAGTGTAATTTAGGGCCTGATCCCACACACATTTACATGTGTAACAGACATTGCAGTGAAGAATCTTCCTTTTTCCAGACAAGTTATTAATTTACATAGATGCTTACAAGAACAACTTCATACTTTTTTTCCATAAGCTACTGATTCATTCCTGTTCGTGCTTAATAACAGAGTAAAACAATGAGGTCTCTAGCTCAGTCTGTTTTCCCTCCAGCCTCCTTATCCAACCCTCCCTCCTCTCAGCCTGCTTCCATTGCCTGATATAGCCACTGACAACTTGGTCAGAGTAGTGTACTTCTGGTGAAAGAGAAATTCAGACTTGTTTAGTCCAACTGGAGGCAACACCAAAGCAAATTTAACTTGCATCTGTAACTCAACAGTGTAATTCCTTAGCAAGGTAAGTGACTGTGTTATAAAACAGCCACAGTCAACTGCTCTGAATAGTGCTCCTGGAGCTGCACTCCTACAAGTTTCTTATCCCTGCCCTGTCCATCATTCCCTAGTTAACTCCAGCTCTGAGTCAGCTGCTGCCTGCTTGAGATTCTTTGCCTATCAAGAGGCAAGCAGACCTCACCTTCTGGGGGACAGGCCACTCCATTTTCAGCTCTTTGCTTTTTTATCAGCTTTTATCTGGAGCCACAAATAGCACTAGCCAGCCCTGTCAGGCAGATAGAATGAACCAGCAGCACAGGCTGGGTTCTCAGGCTGAGTAACAGGGAGCTGCATCTTATTGTGGGGGTACAGGAACACATCAGTGGAGGTTACTTGTCATCTTTTCCATTTGCTTGGCATCTGTGACAGGAAGCAGTTACTCTGCTCTGAGAATGATTCCAGAGATGGCCATGGCACCAAACTACAAAGGAAGATGATTGTCTGATCACATTACATAACACATGTCCTGAGCTGGCTGATGCAGTGTGGAGGCTTAAGCCAAGATGTTCCTTCAGTGTAATGAGCACCACTGACATGCATGCCAAGCAGTCACAGAGTTCCTATGCATCCCTGACATCACCTAGGGAAGCTGCACTACAATCATATCCTATACACTTAACAGTATGATGTACAACAAAAGTTGAGAGCATGGATATCAATTAAAAACCAAAAGGAATCAAAATTCAGAGCAAAGTAAGAAGAGGATCACACTGAAACCCTGCTACTATACGACTTCAGTGCAACAGATTTATGTGGAAATTGATTTTTTCCTGCATCTTCACTACACCTTCAGACTGTCTGTGGGTAAAAGCTTAAACATTTTCAGCAGGTATGAGAACAGTCAGTTATGAGCTTACTTAAATCTTTCACACTGTAGATGAGCTGCAGTCTCAAGGGCAAACTTTAGCCTGCTGAAAAGAGAAAGAGAACCAAACCACCTGTAGATGCAACTGATACATTCTGGGCCAGTATGAATTGCTTCCTCTCGCTAACAACATACTGTACAAAAGGGTCTAACTCCATCTCCTGTGGAGTCACAGTCATGCCAAATTAAAAACCCATTAGACTTAAAGAAAACTCCCACTTACTTGCACAGCTGTGTCCTACTTGTATGAACCACACGGGCAGAAAACATGCAATAAAAGTAAATAACTATACAGTTTAAACAAAAACTGCATTTACTTAAATACAAGAGGCCAACCATAAACAAGTCCTGCAGCTCAGGCATAAGGTACAAAACAAGACTTGGAGCAAGCTCCCACCCCTCCCACCCCCTCTTTCCTCAATGAAAGGCAAAAGAACACAGAGACAACACTCACTTTCTGGTAAATCCAACTAATAAGGCACAGATTGACTGAACAGTAAGAGAAAAGCCTCCAAGATTCAGTAGCAGCCCTCTCAGTTCAAACTGGGATGTGCAGATGCTTACAATTGGGCAGAAACCAACACCTTGGCCAAAAACCAACACCTTGGCCAACCACAAGCAAGGAAAGGAATTGTTTTTCAGCTTGAAAAAAATCCAGCTCAGCTTTTTCCAAGGGTCATGATGTCAGCATAACTACTAGAGACATCCCTTGTCTCCTGCTCCTTCCCTTTTCATAACGATCCTCTGTATTGCTCACTCACTGAAGGCACCTCAGGGCTGGACTCCATGGTCTCCTGAGGTCCCTTCCAACCCCTAACATCTTGTGAGGACTCTATGGTCTCCTGAGGTCCCTTCCAACCCCTAACATCTTGTGAGGCCTCTATGGTCTCCTGAGGTCCCTTCCAACCTCTACCATCCTATGATCCTGTCATCTCTCTCAAAATGCATGGTCAAAACTCCCCTTTGCCCCTTGCCCCAACACAGCCTCCACAATCACCACCCTGCATGTTTCTCTCATAGCCATCAGGGTTTTTTTTTGGATGGGCTTTTTGAACACAGGTATGTATTTACAGCAATCAATGCAGTTAAAAGGAGCTTCATTTTCATAACTATCTCTAATGACAGACTGCTTTCTATCAACATGTGACTTTTTTTAAAGTAATAATCCAAATTTATCCAAAATCCTTGAAAAGGCACTCAGAAAAAGCCCCTCATAAATTCCAAGAAGCAGAATTTTCTTGAGCCACATTTTTCATCCCATCTAAATGTATCCTCACTCCACATAGGAATATAATAGGCAATGCATACAACACAGCATTTGAAACCAAGCCAGCTATTCAAAGTGGATTTCTGAGTGGCTACTAGGGCTGTGCTTTCTCTTGCTATGTTTTGTGACATTCCACCTTGGATGTTTAGTGCTGTTCCATTGTTTCCAAATAAACAACAGGAAAAAGAAATGCACCAAAGCAGCCAGAGTTTCATTGAGGCCTAATTCACTGTTTGGGAAACATGTGAAACTGTCTACACACAGAAGTGTGTGAAGAAAATAATATTTAAAAGAGCTAAGTTGGGTTTTCCCCCCACCTCTTTCTATAGACGACGGAGATTGGAGTCAACACAGGTGACCAATATGATCGAGTATTGTTCCTTTATTGTTCCAGTATTGTAGGACTATAGTGTGAGTATAGCACAGTAAAGTAAGGCAAAGAAGAAGAAGGGAGAGGAAAGGTAGAAGTGCCTACCAAGGGAACGTCTACAACTTATATAAACTTGGAGAGCCTCATTGGCAGGGCTTCATTGGTTCCCTCTGAGTGAGCATACATCGCACTGTTATAGATTATTGGTCCAACTACTAATGACACAATGAGGTTTGTTGATGCAGGTGCATGTCCTGTTATTCCAAGATAACTTTCTATGTTTACAGCTACAAGTGTCCTGTTTTAGTTACATGCTGCAGGCACAGCACTGTTTTGCTACACTGCTAGCTGGCTCTGCACTTATGCTGAGCATGGCCTACCGCCATGTCAGGCTCTAGGCCTGCACTGCCAGATTGCTCACACTGCTCGTCGCTGGCATTGCCACATCTTTCAGGTAAGATCATCCATTGTGTAGCTTGCTCCCAGTGCACATTGAGAAGAAAAGGAATTAACACATAAACATTCAGAGCACAATGTGCTATTACAGGAAGGATCTGAACATGCTGGAACATGTCCAGAGAAGGGCCACGAAGATGATCAGAGGGCTGGAGCTCCTTCTCCTATGAGGACAGACTGAGAGAGGTGGAACTGTTCAGTCTGGAGAAGGCTCTGAGGAGACCTTATTGTGGTCTTCCAGTATCTGAAGGGGCCCTACAAAAAAGCTGGTGAGGGACTTTTTAGGGTGTCAGGTGCTGAAGGACTGAAGGGAATGGAACAAAAATGGGTAGATTCAGATTGGATGTCAGGAAGAAGTTCTTCCCCATAAGGGTGGTGAGACACACAAATAGGTTGTCCAGGGAGGTGGTAGAAGCCTCATCCTGGGAGGTTTTTCAGGCCAGGCTGGATGTGGCTCTGAGCAACCTGATCTAGTGTGAGGGGTCTCTGCCCACGGATAGAGGGTTGAAACTGGATGATCCTTGAGGTCCCTTCCAACCCTATCAATTATATGATACTAGGATTCTATTTTGAGTCTTCTAGTGGCAGCCCCCCAGTAAAATCAATAATCATATAAACTTTCTTTCAAATTGTAGATATTTGCCTATTGAATTTGTTCTGTGTGGTTCCAATCACCTTGCTGCTTGTATAGGTGTGATTCAGCCATTTCACCCCCAACCCTTTACTGTCCCTACCCACTGATACTCAGACACACTGCTGCTTGGATACTGAGCCACAAGAATATCCTGTAATTGGCTGGTTGCAGGAAGCAAGGCCTTTCAGCACTGCTTCAAGGAGCATTTGCACAAATTGACTCATTTCTAACATGAACACCAAGGTCTTACCTTTGCAGGTGAAGCATTTGATGTGAAAGTGTCTGGCCTGAACACGGAGCACTTCACCTTTACACGGCTCCCCACATTTGTGGCAGTGGATGACCGGCTTTTCAGAGGGGTGGTGAGGCTCCTGAGGATGGGCCACTGTAAACCAAAAATAAAACACAAAAGTAGTTTATTATTTAAACCCAGACACAAAGGATATTTGCTCCTGTACATCAACCTGTGTTCTTTCCACTGAGGTTGCCATGGAAAGACAAGGAAAAATTCTCTCCACAGTTTCAGTGCCACAAAATGTTTCAGGCTGCTTAAGCTTTTCTTTCTAAGAACATGAGTGCGTGTAAACCATTCAATAGGCACACAAGGCAACAAGAACTGGGCTACTTTCATCCATGAAAGAATGCAATCCAAGGGGGAAAGAAAAGAAAAAGAGGAAAGAAATTCCAAACAATCTTTTGGGAAACCAGATGAACCAGGCAGCCTGATTTGGCATGTGAGTGACTATATTAAACTACAAACATCTTCATTTTAGAATCACAGAATCAACCAGATTGGAAAAGACCTCAGAGATCATCAAGTCCAACCTATTACCTAATACCTAACACCTCGTGGCAACTAAACCATGGCTTCAAGTGCCACATCCAATCCCTTTTTGAGTACCTCCAGGCATGGTGACTCCACCACCTCCCTGGGCAGCACATTCCAATGGCTAATAACTCTTTCTGTGAAGAACTTTCTCCTCACCTCGAGTCCAAACTTCTCCTGGCACAGCTTGAGACTGTGTCCTCTTGTTCTGGTGCTGGTTGCCTGGGAGAAGAGACCAACCCCCACCTAGCTGCAACCTCTTTTCAGCTAGTTGTAGAGAGCAATAAGGTCTCCTCTGAGCCTCCTCTTTTCCAGGCTAAAGACCTCCAGCTCCCTCAGCCTCTCCTCACAGGGCTTGTGCCCAAGACCACTCCCCAGCCTCAGTGCCCTTCTCTGGACACGTTCAAGTGTCTCAATGTGTCTTAAACTGACGGGCCCAGAACTGGACACAGTACTCAAGGTGTGGCCTAACCAGTGATGAGTACAGAGGCATTTTGCTACAGCACATACAACTAACACAGGGGAAGCACATCTGTAGAGAAAACCAGCCATCATCATTAGGTTTTACTCCCTTTCATTCTAGCAGAAATGACTCTCCACATGAAAATAAGATACAACCGAAAAGACCAAAGCATCTGCAGTATAGTTAAGGAGATAAAATTCCAGGTACTGAAATTGATCAGCTATCCCCCAGCCCTGAGCAGAGCTTGGACAAGAACAGGAAAGGCTTGTGTCAGCTTTATCGTGTATTTCATTGTCATAATAAAAGTTTTACTGCAGCACATTTGGCTTCCATAAAAGCGTTTAACTTTCTGCTCAGATGTGTCTCGTGGTCGCTTGGGGCTCTAGTAGAATTGCGCAGGCGTAAGCTAGAACAAGATTGAGTCTCAACTGTACTCTTTGAAGTGGGAAGTATTACCCAGAATGTTCCCAAACAAAACTATGTTCCTTCAGATCTCCCTCCCACATCCCATTCTAACAGTGAAAAGTTGTCCTCCTTGTAATACTGTTCTCAAACTAGCGATGCTCATCAGAACACTTCAGAGAAAACACACCTCCCTACCCACACCTCTGTCTTTAGCCTACAAAGGACTCACTGCTGAAACTCCTACATCACTCTCAGCCACTGGGAATCATCTTCACTCTTCTATCTCAGTGTTTTCTGGAGCTCTTTTCCTTTCCTGATCAATTCCTGACATTTCCCCAGCCAGGTTTATGCCTTTCTCCCCAGCAGGTTACTGTTTATGCAGCAATATAGCAGATACCTTGCTCAAGTTTACTAGAGCAGTTTCCTCGCCTTCTTCAATGAATTTCTGAGGAAGACTTCACAAAGTCCTTCTACATTACTCTCCTTTTAAATGCTTTAGTGAAGAAATGCTGCTATCATTCTGTATTATATAAATACAAGACTTACAATAAAAAGCCCAATGTGACCATAGAAGAGAGGATAACAAGTGTTCCAAGCAACAATTTCTGTTCTAAATCCTGTCAAACTAATATGTTAGCTACTGTTTTGTCCTTATCACCACCCCTGTCCCCAGCCTTCAAAGAAAGTGACTGAACTCTTCTACTCAAGCTCCAAATTTTAATATCTTCTTCTAATTTCAACTGTTCCCCCTGAGCAGTTATGTTTAGCCCTGCCTATGTTTAGCCCATATCTGGGGCTTAACTAGCAGTTGCTCTGTCACCTAATGACCTCTTCCCAGCAGAGAAGAGGAACTGAAATAAGCAGAGACCCCCACAGGCTGAAAAGGAAATGGATTTAATGAAATAGCCAAACAGATTCCAATGTCAGTACAAAGTATATAAAAGCTATACTCAGCCCAGCAGATTTACAGCAGTCACACTGAACAAGAAGGCAGTCCTCAAGAGCAGGAGAAGGAAGAGAAGGCAGCTCAGGAGGAGCCTGGGAAAGCTCAAGAAGGAGTAAATTTTCCCCTTTATATTGAGTGTGATGTTTATAGTACAGGATACACCTCTAGGCAACTCAAGTCAGCTATCCTGGGTGACTCAAAGCTGCTAATGGCCTGCAGCCCACGGCTGGCCTAGGATTCTGTCCCAGCAAAACCAGGACAAGTCCATACTGGCAAACAGAATGCAGCTGGCAGTGCCAACCAGTGTTTCAATTAGCAACTCCATTTAAATAAGAGGCCAGCAAAAGCCTTGCCTTGGGTGAACCTCATCTAACAGTCTGTAATGCAATACTATTCCTGGAATGGAAGTGATTTCTTCTTCCACACAAGACTATTAACTATTAACTTGTAACCAAGGAAACGTAGTTTATGCAATTAGAAAGAAAGAAAGAAAAAGAAAAAAGAAGAGAAAAGAAAATAAGAGGCAAACCTGGAGACAAGTGCTAACAAATCACATTCTGATGAGAAAAATTCCCTCTCAGATCCAGACAGCCTGATGCCAACTGAAGAAAAGGGAACAGAGTGGACTTTTAACACTGCTCTAATGAGGAACTGGATCAAGGATTTGGGCAAATGCTGCCTATGACTTACACGGTGCAGTGTGAAATCTGTACCTGTGGTTTTCTAATCTCTCAAACCCACATGTGGAAGACACCTTAGTATACTCTGCATGCCAAGATCTTCTGCTGTGCATCTGAAACAAGTTTTTGTTCTTTACTAGAGAGCAAATCAATGTTTTCAAGACTGGTCCAGGGATGCAACTTCCTCCCAGTTCTGCCTTCCCAGCCATTTAAATGAATACAAATACCCCTCATTGCTAATTCCAGACTGATGTCTTAAGTGTAGCTAATCATGGTGCTTGTCTTACTAGCCTGGATTTGGCATTGTAGGTCAAGACTGAGTAATTGACTTTTGTTCTCCTGCAAGGATTTGCTTGCAAGCTTTTTCCTTTGGACATATGCAATACACACAAGGCTTCTTAGTGGCAGAGGTGATTCTTTATAGTTACCAGTGAGGACAGAACAGGGAATTAAAGAAAAAAGAATAATACCTTTACAAGTGGTTTATTAAAGTGCCTCTGACTGAAGTCCAGCCAGCTTACTGGACATGCAAATTGTGAGCTACTTTGGGTCCGAAAACCCTGAGCTAGAAGCTTGGCTCCTCTCCTCACAGAGATTTCACATCTTGAGACAGTAAACATTTTGGGCTCTGCCTGCAGCAACCCCTCCCCACATTAAGGGTATGCTAGAGGGTATGTTCTCAGGCATTGTGCACCACCAGCAACGGTGCTGTCAGGCAAATCTATATCATAACTAGGATAGCAACAGACTCCAGCCAGTATAACTAGCTACAAGACATTAATTTAGGATCAGGATAAGCCAGGTTCCAACCCCTGCTCCATCATGGGTCTCTGGACTCTTTGGATAGCATGTTCCCGACTCTAAAGGACTAAAATCAGAGGGTGAAGTTCAGTTAATTCTCTGAGCTGTAAGCTATCAGCCTAAAGTGAAGTTATCAGAATGTTTTAGTTTGTCTGTGTCTTGAGTGCCTCTGACTGTTAACCAGGTCTAAAAGCACTGTCAGCCTTACCTTACTATGAGAGTAAATATAAAAGCTAAGGTTCCCAAACCCTTGGATGGATGGAGTCACCTAAGTACCTAAGACAGTATGTCAGTCCTGATGAGTGTTATATCCATATCTGCCACACCTGGAAGCAGTATTCATTGGGAAGTGTGTGAGTGGACAAACACCATCTTCAGGAGTTGTGTTGCCTTTAATGAAGTTTGAAATCTAAGTACATTAACAACACAACTGCCTTCCCAACTAATAGAAGACAAACTAACTTTCTGAAGAAGAGATGTTACCAGAGCAACACATTCTTTGTTCAGTACTGAGGCTTACATTTGCCTTCATATCACAAAGTCCACACTTACTGCATAAGTAGTGTAATATAAACTCAAGACAAGTATTTACCAGTTCCAGTAAACTGGTGTGAAATGCTACTTGTCTACATACAAATAATCCCAGGCAACCAGCACCAGAACAAGGGGACACAGTCTCAAGCTGTGCCAGGGGAGGGTTAGGCTGGATGTTAGGAAGAAGTTCGTCACAGAAAGAGAGATTGGCCATTGGAATGGGCTGCCCAGGGAGGTGGTGGAGTCACCATCCCTGGAGGTGTTTAGGAAGAGACTGGATGGGGTGCTTGGTGCCATGGTTTAGTTGATCAGATGGTGTTGGGTGATGGGTTGGCCTTGATGATCTCAAAGGTCTTTTCCAACCTGGTTAATTCTATTCGATTTGAGTCTATTCAATTCTATTTGATTCAGTTTAGCCTAACCAGTACATGGATCTTTTTGTGTAAGATTAAACACAGCACACCTATCAGTCCAGCTCACAGCAGGAAGGTGCAGATGACTACTAACACATTTCAAACGAATGCCATTCCACCAGCAGCATCTAGGCTACTGAGTGAACCAGTTTTTAAAACCACCTCTAGTTAAGCTACTGCAGTGCCTACACTTGAATGAATGCTGGAAGCAGGCATACAGATCAAACATGTGCAACAACTTCTTTGAATATTTAATCTTATTTTTATCCCTTCAGGACTTTTCAAGATTAACTGCGAGAGCTGCAGTACCTATAGAAATCTAAGCTGTTGGAGTCTTTACAGCTTTACAGAGACTAATTACAAAAGATCATCAACAAAACTTTCCCAAAGTTTCACTTTCACCTTCCAAAGCTGCTGAGCACTGCCTGAAGACATGCATTTTTCCTTTATTAATGAACATACATGAGATATGTAAAGGTGAGCCTTATAAAGGTGTGTAAACATGAGCTATGCACAGAAGAATTTTTCAAGACAGGCTGGGTTGAGATTTCCACTCTTACTTACGAGACCATCTTAAATGAATAATTCATGAATAATTAATGCCTTCTTAAGCTCATTTGGGTTTCCAATAAGACAAATCAATGTCCCATTAAATGTCCAATTTACACAGAGCAACACAGACGCTGCTGACTGGGTTACGTTGCCTAATTCAGGAGGTAAAAGAAAGTGAAGGAGAAAACCTCAATAGCACATTCTCCTCTGAGGAGGACAGCCTTTGTCACTGCACTATTGCTTTGTGCTAAAATCACTCCACAGACATCCCACCATGGCTGCTGCCAATCCTTACACTCCCTTGTGAATCATGCAAGGCTGCTGTCATTAATTTCTGCAACTGCATTACATGGATGTAAACCCTAAGCAGCTGTACCAGCTTGGGAGTACTCATTAGTGCATTCTGTCAAGACACCTTAAAATAATTCCAGACCTACAAAGAAAAGAAAAACAATTAGGCAGGAAAAGAGATAGAAAATACCAAGAGCAACCTAATGTTCACATGAAAAAAATCTAAGGCACCTTCTGAGGAAAATGAAGGAATTAATTTGCTGTGCAGTTTAATACTCTCTTGTCAGTCATGCTTTATGTAGAGTAGATTGTTGTACAAAGGTTTACTAGCAATTATTTGGTTTGCTGCATCAGCCAGAAAGAACCACACACCAAACCCTTCTGAAATGGAAATTAAAGGAACTACCTGATGAGTAACAGTCGTTGAATAAAGGAAAATAAATACTGCAGCCTCCCTTGTTGATGATTTTCTCCCTGAACACAGAACTGTACTGAAATCAAGGACTCAAAGTAAGTGACACTTAGCTGCAGATTTCTCCTGGCAAGACTCCATGTCCCTACTGCAAGCCACAGAATACTTCAGCTTTTTATTGGAAGTCAGAAAGAAGCTTCTGGGAAGTGCCTTGCTGTGAGCATGCTGCAAAGCAGAGGTCACAGCAAAATCTGCTGCATTCAGTTCTGCTCTGAAGCAAAAAGCAGCTTGCTCTAAATTTAAACAGGAGGAGGGCAATTGTTTTTAAACTGAATGTTTGCTGTTTTCCCATTTGCATGTGTACCTTCACAAACAAACCTGGAGGGATGTTGAAGCAGGTGTAACTTCCACCTTCATGCAATTTCCATGACTTCTAGCTCCACAACCTCTGGGGTCTTTTGCACAGCACTGAGATCATGCTATGCCTGTTGCAGCACAGGCATGGGGGACTACCTAGAGTGGCCTAACAAGGACAGCATGCTCTGAAATGCTAACTTGCAGTTGGATACTGTGGTTTCTTAGCTGGAAACAGAGCTATTAAGAATGATAAATAAAGCAAAGATTTAATGGCATGGAGCTATTGCATGGTGTTTGTTTGGGTTTTTTTGCTTCTTTGCTTCTAATGAAGGTAAAATGTGCTAGAGATTTCCAAGACAGTAAATACAACCAAATCTTCCTCCAGGCAGCAGTGTTCTCTGCCCTCTCACTCTGTAACACCTGACAGGGCTTTGGAGGCCATTGTTTGGAGTTCAAAACTTGAAGGTTTTGAAATTACAATCCCCTCAGTCTCTGATGCTGGCAAGCAGCTGTACTGTTACTCCAGCTGTGCAGCAGCTTGCTTGGGATGGAACAGAGGTAAGTAGACACTGTGCACAGTACAAGAAGTGAGGAAAACAGCTGTTTTGGGATGAAAGGAACTAGAAAGACCCCAGAGAACCAAGTTCAAGAACCAGATCTGACTCATCACTTCTTTTCCAAGATCTTTTTGTAGAGACACATGAAGTAATTTTCTCCTGTCCTCTTTACTGCAGAGGCGAACGTCTGTAACCTTTGGTTTGTAAAGCCTGCCTATAGCCTGTACACTCCCTGAGGAATCCCCTCTGTTGTAAATGCCCAGCACAGCGAAGCTTTGAGAAGTTACTGAAACAGCTATTAAAATAAAGGGGTGTAAAATGCAGTATCATTTTGCTTATCTGCAGACTCAGTTCTTCAACGTTACATCTGTAAGACTCCTATCAGCACAGGTGACCAAAGAGCGACTGAGACTGAAATGAAACCTCCAAGCTGTCAGGAAGAGATAAAGAAGTCACCGCAGTCACTAGGCACAGGTATCAGATAGGGATCTTCAGGAATTCCAGGATATCCCGGAAAGAGGCACTCCCATAAAGAGATACAAGGGAGCCGTGTGCCCACACATGGATGAAAAAGGCTAAGGCAAACTCCCAAACTGTAGCTGGTTCATACTATTGCCATTCAAATCATACCTGAAGAGTAATTGTAAAACTCCCTCTTGCAGTGCATTTGTCTCTGTTACTCCTAGAACGTGCCAGTTTGTCTTAAAACCACTTTCACAGTCTACATATAAGGAGAGTAGCTATTTGTTTAAAAACAAAAATCATAAATCTTGTACTTATTTACCACATTCTTAAAATGCTTTCTGATATTTTCCATAAAAGTATTGCTGTTTCCCCCTTACAATTAGCCTGCTGCTGAAAATAGCAGAAGCAGGCAGGACCACAGCAGCAATCAGAACACTGCAGGACACTATCTCTTTTGGCACTGGAAAAGTCAGTGTCCTAATCATGGTGACACGGGGTACATGTGAGAGCATACTAGCTGCTCAGTGCATTCATCCTGATAGAGCAAGGCAGCTCTCCCCCATGTTAATTCACACTCCCTTTTTTGGGGGTGTTGGTGGGATGAGAGATGGAGCTTAGCAAGCAGGGCAAGCACAGTAATGAGGGCTGGACTGTGTGAGAAAGTCATCTAAAGACGAACAGTATAGCCTAAGTCTGCTCTGGTTTAGATCCAGAGAGGTACAACTAATCCCCCAGTCCTCTGTCTCTGGTCTTAATCTCTCCTTCATTAACAAAGTGAAGACCTATGAAAACCTGACACTTTTCTATGCATCCTATTCAATTATCACCACAATATGTGCTTCTCAGTCTCAGTTCTTCAGCTGGAATAAACAAAGCACACACAGTTATGTCTTCAACACACCCATCAGACACAAAAAGATCCAGCCACTATTTCACAGGAGTGGTTTGGGGTTGTTGTTTTCTAACATAGGACAAGAATAATCAGAAACTCAAATGCCCATAAGAGTACTCTGAGCAACTATCTCATGGACATCACTTGACGTCCGTCTCAGAGTCTTACTCAAAAGAATTAATAAACAGAATTTTCAGATTATTCACTGCAAGTCCTCAAGGATCCTCAAGGCTGCACAAAAGCAAGTTGCTGAAGTTAGCAGAAAAAGCAACTGCTTTTTCCAGACAGCATGGAAATTCTGCCTTAGTGATGAGTGGTGGTTACCTAGAATATCACTCAAATGTCAAACACACCTCCTTGCCACCTGAACAGCAACTCATGTGGGGATTTCAGCCAGCAGCAGTGAACTCTAGTTTCAAGTTCCCCTATGCTTCCTTTTTTTGAGGCTGTCAAAAGCATTCCACACAGAGAAGGGAATTAAATGCCCTTTTCAGGCAAGTCAATATCAGAACACTAATTCTAAAACCCAATTCTCCTGCTGTTTATGATTGGTCATTGGAATGAGCTGCCCAGGGAGGTGGTGGAGTCACCATCAGTGGAGGTCTTTAAGAAGAGACTGGATGGGGTACTTCGTGCCATGGTTGAGTTGATTAAATGGTGTTGGATGATAGAAACATAGAATCATAGAATCAGTAAAGTTGGAAAAGACCTCAGAGGTCATCAAGTCCAACCTGTCACCTAACATATAGGTTGGACTTGATAATCTCAAAGGTCCTTTCCAACCTGGTTAATTCTATTCTGATCTATTCTACTGAACTGGTGCTAACAGCAGTGGGAATTCAAGAGCTCTCCTGTTGACACTGTTTATTGAACCTTGCCTGCTAGGCTCTCCTATAGCATAAATGCAAGAACACTACACTTCTCAACAGCTGGCACTGCTTGGCTTGACCCTTATTTTAGCACCTCTCAGTTCACAGCTTTGAGGAGATTCCTCAGCTTTCCTGCTCCTGTTTTCCTGTCCCTGTGCACGCAATAGCAGGCAGCACACATGACTGAGGTGCACAAGGTATCCATCCTAACTGGATTTATAGCACTTTATGACAAGCCCATAGAGAAGCCAGGATTATTTCTTTCAGAGCTGTCTCTGACACCACAACACAGTTAACATACATCACAAAATCACTGTCACTAATAAAACACTGCAAAAACATCAGCAAGCCTCCAACAATGGAGCTGACTTTGAGACAACACTGAAGCACTTACTTAGCTTAAATCCCAGTGAATCAATTAGACTCAACAAGGTACTCTGCTGAACAGAGTAAGCCAAGACAATGCCTAAGTGTTCCCCTCAGCCAGATCCCTCGTGAGCCTGAAAGCTATCCAGGCTCAACGAAGGCAAGGATTAGTCATCCTTTTGGGGACCCTGACTGTGCTCTAGGTGGAAAACCAACTTTTAAAATAAGAAATCCTTTTCTAAATTAGTTATGGATTGCCCCCAGAAACATCAAAATGCTGCTCTCTGGCTTCTCCCACCCCAAGGGCACAGCACATTTTTGATTAATGGAATGTAGTCTTTTTATGGAAAAAATTAATGCATACCAGGGGAAAAGAATTGACTACCCTACAGTAGCAGGCCAAATTATCATCCTAACTTACAAGTTCTTTCCTACTAAGCTTCCTACCTCTCTTCTGGAAAAAAATAGAGTCTAATGTAATTTAAACATGCCCAATTTCACCATGCCAAGACTCAGTTTTGCCTTTGAATTCCCATCCAAGGGAAACAACCATATAATGTGCAGCCTAGTCGCTTGTGTTCAAGCTAACTAGCAGGTCTTTGGTAGTGAGGGTGCTGCAATGGTGACCTGTGTAGGAGGTCCTCATGGAGTGCATTGTGTGGGTCATAGTTGGTTCTGACCAGCTCAGCAATGGATAAAATTGACACACTGCACATCAAAATAGAACCAGAAGAAAACAGTATCTGAAGGGGGCCTACCAGAAAGCTGGGGAGGGACTTTTGAGGGTGTCAGGTAATGATAGGACTAGGGGGAATAGAACAAAACTAGAAATGGGTAGATTCAGATTGGATGCTAGGAAGAAGTTCTTCCCCATGAGGGTGGTGAGACACCCAAACAGGTTGCCCAGGGAGGTGGTAGAAGCTTCATCCCTGGAGGTTTTTAAGGCCAGGCTGGACATGGCTAGATGTGAGTAACCTGCTCTAGTGTGAGGTGTCCCTGCCCATGGCAGGGGGGTTGGAACTGAATGATTCTTGAGGTCCCTTCCAACCCTGACAATTCTAAGATTCTACATAGCACCTCTGGAAAAACATATACATAAAAAGGGGCAGTAAACATTGAAAGGGTAGACACTCAGCGGGAGATGCAAGAGAGATGCCAGAGCAGCAGAGTCGTCTAAAAATGGAGGAGACACAGGAGACAATGAGACGGCAGGAGGGCCAGCAAGGCAGAAGAAATGCTGAGGCAAACCAAGCTGGTTTAGCTGGGACAGAAAGGGAAAAAGAAGCAACAAAATAAAAGGAAAAAAGAAGCAACAAAATAAAAGGAAAAAAGAAGCAACAAAAAAGGAACAAGAATGCACCAACCCCAGCCTCCTGTGTCACCCTCACCCCACTGATGGTACTGAGTATAGTGTGTGGCAAGGGGAATGGAGAAGAAAAAGGGGATGGAGAAGCTGAGGCATGTTTTTCCAAAATCTGTTTGCTTGCTTTTCTTTTCAACACCAGGATTAGTAACTAAAAGTTCATTAATTGCAACTAAATTAGATTGAATCTCCTCTACTCAAAACTGGGTTTGTTTTGGTCCACAAAGGTTTCAGATGGAGGACCAGCTTAACTGCCTCTACTGCTTCCTGAGCCCATGAAGTCTGCGGTCTAATATTTAAGGACTAACCCCACTAAGCCCTCCCTTCCAGTGAGATCAACAGCTCAAGTTCTCCCATTTTTCAGTGTAAAATAGCTGCCATCGTATCCTCAGAGAGCTGGCTCCTATATGCAGCTGGTATGCAAGGAATGTATGGAATTTCACTACTGGAGAACTGGGGAAGCCATTAGGCAAGGCATGATAGGGCTGCAGGCTGTGCTTGCCTGACTCCTTGGATGTGAGTGTTTGTACCCTCATTTGAACCAAGTGCAATTTACAAAAAACATACTAACTCCAGCAAACATGCAGTGCCTGAGCTGCCATCTCCTTGGTTATTTTTGTTTCTCTCACTATCAGTGCTGCACACCCAGAACTGCAATTTGAAACCTACTATTAAAAATAAATTTAGAGAGAGAGATGCAGCACCTTAAATTTGCCAACAAAAACATTAATTCCTCTGCAGCTGTTTTGCCTTTAGAAAATAGTAAGATGTTTAGAAGATAGCCACCTACCACTGGACTTTAGCACAAGTGGAAGCAATTAAACCTCAGGACTAAGAATTCCTTGTTATAGCTGTGAAATGAAGGAAAAGAAACCCTCTGCTCCAAAGACTTCTAATTCAAATAACCAAGGCAGACAAGAGGAATGTTCTTATCCTCATTTCACAGATTAACACAAGGAGAGATCAAATTACTTCCCCAAGGTCACCTTAAGACTCTCTAACACAGAACTGCTCTATCGTTTAGCACTTCAAGAGCTAAATGCATGTTTATCAAATGCCTTTTCCCTGGCTTGTACCAGGTAGCACATTGACTTAATCAAAACAACACCTCAAGTGCCAATCACCAAAAGCAAAACATGGAGCAGAATGAACTTTAAAAGTAAGTAAACTGAAGCAAAAAGAAAACAAAGCTGCCCAGCCCAGCCCTCCCCCTGCCGACGCTGTGGTTGCATAATCTTGTCATGTGCTCCACAGGCAGCAAACTGGGAGATTTCCCCAGGTCACCTGGGGTTAAAAGTTCCAAAGTCATGAGTTCAGATCAAGACCATGTTTCATTAACAACCATGGCACTGAGATCGTGACAGCACCAAATTCCATTATTAAACACGCTGGGAACAGATGCTAAGATTGCAAGTAGACAGAAAGGCAATGTTCAAGAGAGAGAACACCTTTAAATTAACACACAGGGAACATTTTGCATGCTCTTCAAGGATAACCCCATCTAAAGCAGTTCCATTTTCAACAACAGAAAAAGTTAGATTAAAAGCTGCCTTGGAGACTACAGCTCTTGGGCTATGCAAATGTAAGCAAAGACAAGACTGGAGCTACTGCAAGCATAAAAACAATCTTCCTAGTTATAACCTTAAGGGGTATCAGGGCTATGATGATCAGAGGGCTGGAGCACCTCTCTTATGAGGACAGACTGAAGGAGTTGGGGCTGTTCAGTCTGGAGAAGAGAAGGCTCTGAGGTGACCTAATTGTGGCCTTCCAGTATCTGAAGGGGGCCTACAGGAAGGCTGGGGAAGGACTTCTCAGGATCTCAGGTAGTGATAGGACTAGGGGGAATGGAATGAAGCTGGAGGTGGGGAGATTCAGGCTGGATGTGAGGAGGAGGTTCTTCACCATGAGAGTGGTGAAGCCCTGGAATGGGTTGTCCAGGGAGGTGGTCGAGGCCCCATCCCTGGAGGTGTTTAAGCCCAGGCTGGATGAGGCTCTGGGCAGCCTGATCTTGTGTGGGGTGTCCCTGCCCATGGCAGGGGGGGTGGAACTGGATGATCCTTGTGGTCCCTTCCAACCCTGACTGATACTATGATACTAACTCTTGGTATCATGCTTTATCAAAAGTATGAAGAAACACCAGACTCCACCAGGTTGTGGAGTCTCCTTCTCTGGAGACTTTCAAGGCCCATCTGGATGCATTCCTGTGTGACCTGAGCTAGATTCTATGGTCCTGCACTGGCAGGGGGGTTGGACTTGATGATCTCTTTGGGTCCCTTCCAGCCCCTGACATCCTGTGATCACTAAGTCTGTCTGCAAGACTGAATTAGACCAGAGGCTAAATTGCATGGGAAAACTTCTTAACATTTTGATGTACTACATCTTTTGTATTGCTGACTGGAAAAGCCAGCACCAATTGAATACTCACAGAGACAGTTGTGAGAACCTGGAAACACCACCTAGCTTACTGCAACATGGTACCCAGTAGGTGCCAGCACCTACCCTTCAACAGAATCACAATGTGAAGAGCAGAACTTACAAAGCCTCTGCACTTGCTTCCTAATCCCCCAAAAAATTTTTAGGCTTTCCTCTTTTTTCCTCTCAACCTTCTAAGCATGCAGAATTTTGGCATGAATACACACTATTCTCCTTTCATGTATGATTAGGGTGTCAGGTAATGATAGGTCTAGGGGGAATGGAAAAAAATAGAAGTGGGTAGATTCAGATTGGATGTTAGGAAGAAGTTTTTCCCCATGAGGGTGGTGAGACACTGGAACAGATTGCCCAGGGAGGTGGTGGAAGCCTCATCCCTGGACCAGGCTGTATGTGGCTGTGAGCAACCTGAGGTAGTGTGAGGGGTCCCTGCCCATGGCAGGGGGTTGGAACTAGATGATCCTTGAGATCCCTTCCAACCCTAACAATTCTGTGATTCTATGTCCAGAGAAGGGCCACAAGGATGATCAGAGGGCTGGAGCACCTCTCCTATGAGGACAGACTGAAGGAGTTGGGGCTGTTCAGTCTGGAGAAGAGAAGGCTCCAGGGTGACCTAATTGTGGCCTTCCAGTATCTGAAGGGGGCCTACAGGAAGACTGGGGAAGGACTTCTCAGGATCTCAGGTAGTGATAGGACTAGGGGGAATGGAATGAAGCTGGAGGTGGGGAGATTCAGGCTAGATGTGAGGAGGAGGTTCTTCACCATGAGAGTGGTGAAACCCTGGAATGTGTTGTCCAGGGAGGTGGTCGAGGCCCCGTCCCTGGAGGTGTTTAAGTGAAGGCTGGATGAGGCTCTGGGCAGCCTGATCTAGTGTGGGGTGTCCCTGCCCATGGCAGGGGGTTGGAACTGGATGATCCTTGTGGTCCCTTCCAACCCTGAATGATACTAAGATCTAATCCAAGATCTCATCAGGTACAAAACTGATTCCCAACATTGTGTCACAGGCTGTCAGGATAGCCCTCCTATCAACTGTTCAAGAAATCAAGAATCAGGGCTGAAGTCTTGGCTTGGGTAAGGACGATGCTGCAACAGTTAAATCACCCAGCAACATGGCCAGCAGGCTCCCAATTCACACGCCGACCTCAATACAGAAGCACCAAGAGCCTGGCTTATTCCACGTGGGTTTGAAATTGCAGAAGAGAATTAATAACAAGGCAGGCCTATGCATATGCAAACTTTCTGTCAAGGGATATAAAGAGAGAAAGTTGCCCTCGGATGCAACGCAGGGATAATAATTTAGCTGAGTAACTAGATAATGAGGGCTCATAATTGGAAAGAGATAAGCACACAGGCAGAGACATGGAAATGTGGTATCAGTCAGACGCAATTTAGGAAGCGCCATTTGGTGTCAGCAGAAAACACCCTGGCCTCAGGATTTTTTTGTGTGTGTATGAACTAACCAGGCAGACACTGCAACCATTCTACAATATGAGCATAATGAAGCATGCTAATTTGCTAAAAACTGTTACTAACTGGTTTGCAATTCAGTGAATTGGAATTGCATGGGGTTTTTGTCCGGGTTGGAACCAGCCCCTCCAGTGCCTAGTTAACATGTTCATGAAATGACACTAGACTGAATGCATTTTCAGCTTGTCCAAACAGCAATTCCAGCTGAAACAGAAGGTACCAGCTGTATTACACTGCCTTGCATGTTGCAAGGGTATCGCTCTGGAGAGCAGTACTTGCAGCGGCTTCAAAATATCGGTAACTCATAGTATCATCATAGTATCAGTCAGGGTTGGAAGGGACCACAAGGATCATCAGAGGTCCATGAAACACCAAACTGAAGCAGCTTCCTGCCATCAGTTAATTTGCAGAGCAAAGTTCTTTGTTTCTCAGCCTCTAGAAATCATAGAATCAGTCAGGGTTGGAAGAGACCGCAAGGATCAGGTAGCTCCAACCCCCCTGCCATGGGCAGGGACACCCCACATTAGATCAGGCTGGCCAGAGCCTCGTCCAGCCTGGGCTTAAACACCTCCAGGGACGGCACCCCAACCACCTCCCTGGACAACCCATTCCAGGGCTTCACCACTCTCATGGTGAAGAACTTCCTCCTCACATCCAGCCTGAATCTCCCTGCCTCCAGCTTCATTCCAATCCCCCTAATCCTATCACTACCTGAGATCCTGAGAAGTCCTTTCCCAGCCTTCCTGTAGGCCCCCTTCAGATACTGGAAGGCCACAATGAGGTCACCTCAGAGCCTTCTCTTCTCCAGACTGAACAGCCCCAACTCCTGACCTTCTGACTAAAATGAGGGAGGGGGTATAGTGGATGGTGAAAAAAAGGAGAGGAAAAAGAAAAAAAAGGACAAGAAATAATGAAACAGAACCTTGCTACAGAGGTTATTTGAAAGTAATACAGTAGAAAAGCAAAGCACTTAGCAGATGCTATCCTTTCTCACTCTGCAGTCATGAGATACGACATGAAGAAGGCAGTTAGTTATTTTAGTTCACTATCTGTGTGAAGAGAAAAATATTTATATCCAACATCAATATTAATAGCCACTGTCAATAATGCATTCAGCTTGGTGGGGAGGAGGAAAGGAAGCAACTTTTTTGCACATTTTCAACCATTCACTGTCAACTTTCCCCATGATTCCAGGAGGTTTTCTTCCAAGAGACTTTAATAAACATGCTGGGCTTGTTTGAATTTGCTTACAGGCACATGACAGCTTTCAATGTTTAAGGTGCTAAAACTCACTTTACAGAGTACCCCTAATGTACAGTCCGTGGAACACAAGGAACTGTGCATCAGCTGAGAGGGGAGCAGAAGCATATTGAAATGAGAGCAGAGCAAAAAAGGCTACTCACAGCTTATGTATACTTCAAGAAAATCAGCAGCCCAATTTTAATATCTATCTTAGAGAACAAGCAACAATTCTGATAGCTGAGATAGCACACTTCTCTGGAAAGGTGAGTGGCATAGTTGATTCAAATCATCCTGAAACCTGCAGGTGCAAGGATTTGGGGGGGGTGAGGTGGGGTGTAGCAGGTCAACAATTCACCCAGATCCTGGAAATTTGAAGGAATGGATCTTGAATCTGGTAAGTAGCCAAAAGTATTTATGCTGGGCTATTGCTTCTCATCAACAAAAAATGGCAGTAATGTTTATGACTAGAACTCTCCTGACACATCTGCCACACTATGGCAAGCTATCAAGGCATCTGTCTGCTCACTTCAATCCAAACATCCAGGAAGCTGCATTCACTTTTATTTTATTTTTTTCATATAATTTGGGTGCTCACAGCTGAAAAATTCCTCACTACTTATTTATCTTTCTTCCCTAGTTTGAATTTACCCCATGTCATCTCTCACACAATCCTCACAATTAAAGAGCACAGATCCTCCCCTTCACAAAACAGAGACAAAGCCCAAATCTCTCTATGATAACGTAATGCTTCAAGCTCACATCCATTCCACTACTGGAATACAATTCAGAAGGCATCACACATTTTCATAGTATAATAAATGTCACAGACCACTACTAATGCAAGGAAACACCCTCAGCCTTTCCTAAATTCTTTGACTAGCAAATACTTTGGTGGGATGCTTAAAATTCTATTTCCAGGTATTCACGGGTAATTGAAACTGATCTCTAATTCACTGCTGCAAAATTCCAAATCCATTTTTTTTCATGAAAAGGTAAAATATGACCCTTACAAGTCCAGACTTGCTGCATATATCAATGTTTGTCTTTGAAATTTTAAGCTAACTGCTTCAGTGGTCAAAGCTCTCCGAGCTGTAGCACACAGAGGTAACACAGTCAACAGCAAATGAGTTAAATCACATGAAAAAAAGCATAGAGGTACAGACTGAAGGAACCCAGCTGTGCAACTGCCCTAAATTAGGTGTCTTCCATATCCTCCCCTTACTAAAGCAGGTACAAAGATAATCAGTGCAACCCACTGCAGGGCTTGGCACATCAGTTTTATAGGAAGGGAAAACAGTAACTGTCAATCAAAGCATTTTTTGTGTTAAATATGAAGGTTTAAACCTTAGGTGATCCTGGCTGGCACCTTAGGTTGTTTCAACTCCAGTCTATCAATAAACATAATTACCTTTTTCTTTCACCATGGCAAATAAATTTTCTTCGTAGTGAAAGCAGCAAGAATTAGCTGAAGTACTTTAAACACAATCCTTTCTCCTGCAGTGTTTGGCTGAGGTGGGTTGAACTGAAAAAGCAACAACAACAACAACCACCACAAAAAAAAAGAGGCAGCTTATTCCAGAGAATTCTTTTCCTCAGTCAGATTTTGGTCTCTTCCAACCTTAGTGATACCGTGATCTGTGATTTCCCCCAAGATCTGGTCACACTGGATTGCTCGTCACTCTCTCTTTCCTTCTCGTGCCTCTTATCTTCTTCCACTGTGGTCTTTTCCTATGGCTAATGGCAGCTCACACCCTGCACGCGGACTCTGCCCCTTGTGCTGAAACAACCAGCTACAGCTGCTGCTGTGGAACAAATGCCGAATTCCACTGTCCCTCGTTTCCAGCCTCTGACACCACCTTGCATTCCTCTGCCCTCGCAGAACCGAGCTGGCAATGTAATTTGCTTCCGAATGACTGGCAAAAGGCTGCCAGTGAGAAGATGTGGGAGAGGAGAGCTGTTCAAACACAAACAGAAAGCTGAAGTGGGGGTTCCAAGTCTCCTATTATTTTATTTACTCAAACAGAGCCAGGATCAAGAGGAGAAATAAAAGATGAACACAGGCAAGTGCTGAGGCAGGCTGTGGCACAATGGCATTTCCATGGAGAGAAGTGTTTTATGCACTCCCGGTTTCACTCTAAAGCTGCTACCAAATGCCAATTAGTAGACCACTAAACATGCTATAAATAGTCTCTCCATGCCTTCTGACCATAGCACAGAAGAGAGTACCCTATAACCTGTGCAAGCTGGGAGAACTGACACTATTCACTACCTTGAAATAACACCAAGAATAATAAAACTGAGAACAGTCACTGCTCAGTGAGCACCTGGGCTTTGACATGTAGCCAGGCAGTATCACAGAGAAAAATCCTTGCTGTGAGTCAAAGAACACACTGTATTCTGAAATACCAAAGAGTGGTAAACTACAACACTTCTCATGCTATTTCTGCTGAGATGATATCCATAGCTTCTCATGGAGCTGAGAAGAGAGCAGCCTGCTGGAACAGCAGCACTTGGATGGGAATTTCACCCACCCCCCCTGCCCCAAGACAAAGCACCAGGGGTGGAGCTGGGCATCAAACTGACCTTTCAATGTATGGTTTTCTAGACAGTACACTCTGCCTGAGAAAAGACAGATCAGTAATCTGATGTTAAAAACAAACCTCAACAACATACCAATCATTTACAATACTGCCAAGTCTCACTGGCTTATAGCAAGATCCAGAATACTTCTGTTTTCTAGTAAAAGATGCAGGTCAGAGTCAGGTGAGAAACAAAGCCTGTCTTCTAGAAGCACACTTTTCTTCAGGGGTATGAAGAAAAGTTTGGAAATATGATTAATCAAAGCCCTGAATGGCCACTTAAAAGCACTTCACATTATTTTAAATGCAGAGGTATTGCCACTATCAAGATTTTTTGGGACCCTCTGTCACTCTTACTGTATGACACTTTTCCCTTATTTATAGCTGACTTCTTTCCTCACTTTAGCTAGCTACCAGTGACTTCACCACTACAAACCATCCTTTGCTTGGCCAGTAAATTTTAGCATTTGGGGGTTTACAGGTGGAGAAAATGACAAAGGGAAATGAATTGCCTTGACAAACACAGAGGTGACCTCAGGAGCAGTGAACTGGGTCAAATATAAAGATACTGTGGGCTAGATTATGGGCAGATTCAGTGGGCTACAGCTTCAAACTGACCACAACTCAGTGCCAAATGTGCTATGAGGAGAGGCTGAGGGAGCTGGGGTTGTTTAGCCTAGAGAAGAGGAGGCTCAGGGATTTTCTTGCTCTCTATAACTACCTGAAGGGAGGTTGTAGCCAGGTGGGGGTTGGTCTCTTCTCCCAAGCAACCTATGACAGAACAAGAGGACACAGTCTCAAGCTACACCAGGGGAGATTTAGGCTGGAGGTGAGGAGAAAGTTCTTCACAGAGAGAGTTATTAGCCATTGGGAAGGGCTGCCCAGGGAGGTGATGGAGTCACCATCCCTGGAGGTGTTCAAGAGGGGATTGGACGTGGCACTTGGTGCTGTAGTTTAGTTAGTCATGAGTTGTTGGGTGACAGGTTGGACTCGATGTTCTTTGAGGTCTTTTCCAACCTTATTGATTCTATGATTTTAAGTTACATCATGGCAGTGCAATTACAGTTATCCTGCATCCTAAAGCAAAACCTTTGTTCAGCCAAGAGTTGGAGGAACCTCTATTTTTTGAAAGCTGGACTTGAACTGGAGCTTACACCTCCACAGGGGAATTCCTTCTCAATGCTACTATATGTAGGGAGAGAGAAATTAATATAAAGAAACAAGCTGTAGGCATCAGCCAGACAGAGCAGCAGATGGCTGATACCTGCTGGAAAAAAATCAGAGCAGGCATGCACTGTTAAAAATATTTGCAGTAAATAAATTCTAAATGTTTTGTAGAAATGCCACCCAGAACGTCAGAAAGGAATGAAACAAGCCAGTCTGCCTCACCCAAAAGATTTTTCCTACACAGTGACATTCTTCAACAGATAAATAACTAAGAGAGAGAGGAAGAGAGAGAGAGATTCAAGCACATGCATGTTAAAAAAAACAGTTATTCTACTCTAACAAATCTAGGCTGGCTTTCTATTGTTAGCAGCCTAACATGTAAGAAAAGCACAGCCCAGGCAGTCTGACATTCTTGCTTCTATGACTCAGTGTGTTACTATTAATAGCATCTGAGGCTCAACTGAGGAGCCAGGCTGAACCCCACCAATGCTGGGGCATAATCTGTTATGTCACATTTCTGACACATTAGAGATGTCAGGCTGTAACTCAGCCTGGCCCAGCTCTTTCTCAAACAGTATTTTGTAAACATTTAGGGGACAGCCCCCTGGAAGGGGCACACCTGACCTCATTCATAAATGTTTGATCTGATGGGCAGAGCAGAGTGTGTGGATACACCGGCATGTTCGCTGTTAACCCCTTCCTGTGACCCTCAGATGCGCTCCAACGGCTTGCAATGATCATAAGGCATTTTTCGTTCCTGCAGCCTCAGAGACAGAAGCTGCCTGCTGGTATCTGGACTTTCTGTTCTCTGGGTTCATTACATCCATTTTTCACATGTGCTAGAGATTAGCACTGCTGTATCTCATCTCACCCACAGCTGAATGGAAGCCTTTCCTCACCTCACTCGGCCATGGAGATCCACAATGTCAGGCACAAAAATAAAAGTACAGACTGCAGTAAATTATCCTGGAGATTTATGAGTCAAATGTGGTTTACTCCTGGAGAAAAGAGATGCAAAGAGCAGACACTGGTATTGTAAATAAATAAATCTTCTTACACTGGGATGGGTTTTGGCTTCAAGCACATTGTTTTAAGCCTGAAGACTAAAATTTACCCTGCTGCACAATGCAGAATCTGCTCAGCTATCCTAAACTGGAGATAAAAGCTAAACAGATACCAAGTCTAGAAACAAATCCCTGGTACTTATTGCTATGTAGAGGTGGCTATTTGAAAGGCAAGCAAAAGAACCTTTTCTCTTTAAATAACCTTTTGCACTGTACAAATGAAAGTCTCCCTGGAACACAGTGTGGGTGGGAGAGTCGCAATGAGTAAACTGCAGCCACTCAATGTGCTTAAGCTGCTGTTATTTTTGTGATGAAAGACAGCCAGTGCATCCAGCAGAAGGCATGAGAGTCACACTGAGACCTCTCCAGAAAGGGAAAGAGTTAAACCAGTTTGTTTTGCTTTTTTCTTGCACATTGATAATGTTGAGAAATTACACTAAGCAGTTTAGCCATGATTTAAGATTTGTTATTCTCATTTTAAAAGCTGGCTTTCATAATTTTATCTTGCTCTCATTCCTCACAGATGAGATCATGAAGCATCAGCACACAGTTTTCACACAGTTTCTTCAAAATCAATTTATATGTCTCGTTCATCAACCAAGGAAGGAAGCAGTCTGCTAGAAAACAGAAAGAGAAAGGGGGAAACTCATTCTATTAAATAACATCCAGGAAAATACCTTCTCTTCAATGTCCTTGCATCTGGCAAAAAGCCTGGCACAAACAGTTTTGACAAGAAAGCCTGCCACAGGCTTCCACAGCTTAACCACTGCCCAGCCTAGGTCAGCTTGGAACCATCACTTCTGTAAAGTCTTGGCTATGGCACTTGGCAAAACAGTCCCTTCTCCAGGAAGGAGGTCCTATTCTCTCATGCTTCTGAAGAAAAGTGACCTGCTCTAATTGTTATCCTGTATTAACTGTGCCTGCTCAGAGGGAAACCAATAACGTTGACACAGGATTTCTTGCAAAAGAGCTGTGACCCAGCAGTGGTCCAGGGCCCTGATGGGGAAGCCTACAGTTTCCAGTTTAAGCATTCTCAAAAGCGATACAATTAAGCATTTCCTGGTTTCCATTTCTCCTGAACACACCCTGCCCCAGCAACCTAGTGCTCTGATGCCTCTCCCTTAGCTATTTGGGCAACTGACACATTTGCCATCTTTTGAAAACAGCCCAGGCAGTTGTGCTTCTTGAGGGCTGTCGTGTAAGAGGCAAGCTACCAAGTGGGCCAAAGCTGATGATGTCAGTGGAGTTTGCCAGCTTCACCCAGACACACTGCTGAGCAGAATTTAGCCTGTACCTGACAAAACTGTTCCTGACACGATGTGTGAATAGCTGGGTGTTTGCTCCTGAAAAAAAGACATAAGGTGTTTAGCAATGCTGTTCTTGCACATGTTGCTCTTTTGTCTCTCCAGGTTCTTACAATACCCCTTAGTAAATCTATCTTCCTAAGCTTTCTTTCCATACCCTCCACAGTTTTTACTCTGAAGTATGACTTCATACTGCAGCTTGTACAACAATCTTAGGCTGCCAAACTCTCTTCAACTCCCATCGCCCCACCACACTGCCTTATGTGGAACTGGTACGATGTTAAGGACCTGTGAAGGCCACACAGACTGACCTCACCACCTCAGACCTTCTGTGTTGCCCTGCTGTGATTAAGAGAGAGCAGCAGCATTGCCCTGTCACAAGTTTTAAACAGTCTAGAGGAGCATATGCAGACCCTCCAGAGAGGAAGAATAGAACAGAACAGAGCAGAACAGAACAGAATTAACCAGGTTGGAAGAGACCTTTGAGGTCATTGAGTCCAAACTATAATCCAACACTATCTAATCAACTAAACCATGGCACCAAGCAACCCATCCAGCCTCTTCCTAAGCACTTCCAGTGATGGTGACTCCACCACCTCCCTGGGCAGCCCATTCCAATGGCCAATCACTCCTTCTATGAAGAACTTCTTCCTAACATCCAGCCTAAACCTCCCCTGGTGCACATTGAGACTGTGTCCTCTTGTTCTGGTGCTGATTGCCTGGGAGAAGAGACCAAGCCCCACCTGGCAACAACCTCCCTTCAGTTAGTTGTAAACAGCAGCAAGGTCTCCCCTGAGCCTCCTCTTCTCCAGGCTAAGCAAGGTGGCTCTTTCTCAGGATGCACTATGCTCTTGCAATCCTGCATCTTGGGATAATCACATTATCCTCCTTGACAAAGCTGATCCTTAAACAAGCAGTGCCTGATGGCCTGGGTCAGCTTTTCTGCTATGCTGGGGCTTTTCCATGTAGCTTGTGGCATGCTACTTCGAATACAAACAGTCTGCAATATTGGTGTTTACATTAATTTGCCATCATTCCTTGAAAGCTAATGAAATGAAAATTTAGCAAACACATCAATCACTTCATTCAGCAAAATACACAGAGTATGTATTCCCACCTGCCAGGATCTGGGGGTTGGGTACTTTTTAAACAGAACCTGTAATATTCTTTCAACTTCAACACCTCAGGAATAAAACATTTCTCAGGTTTCAATTTATGAAGAGGTGGAGCTTTCTTAAAACAAAATTTGCTTTTCTGAAGTTCTTGCAGGTTAGATTTTCTACAGTAGGCTGTTGTTCTGCATTGCAGTAAGAGTCTGCAAAATGCAGATTAAACAGGAAGAGCAATGTCTCATTTACTGCAAAACAAAGTAAGGAAACAAAGACACTTGGCTTTGCTCTGAACATTAAGAATCCTGTAACACTAAGAAGCCTATAACACAAAGAAGCCTATAACACACCTGAAACCTACATGTGACAGGTGGGGGATGGTCTCTTCTCCCAGGCAACCACCAACAGAACAAAAGGACACAGTCTCAAGCTGCACCAGGGGAAGTTTAGGCTTGAGGGGAGGAGAAAGTTCTTCCCAGAAAGAGTAATTGGCCATTGGAATGTGCTGTCCAGGGAGGTGGTGGAGTCACCATCCCTGGAGGTGTTCAAAAAAGGCTTGGACGTGGCACTTGAAGCCATGGCTTAGTTGTCAGGAGGTGTTAGATAATAGGTTGGACTTGATGATCTCTGAGGTCTTTTCCAACCTGGTTGATTCTAGGATATTTTCTTTAGAAACATATGAGAAAAGATAGAATAGAATAGAATAGGACAGACCAAACCAGACCAGGTTGGAAGAGACCTTCAAGATCATCGTGTCCAACCTATCAACCAATCCAACCCACCTAATCAACTAAACCATGGCACCAAGCATTGCATTCTACTCCTTACTTTCTACTCCTTTTTTTTTGTTTGCCCTGACCTCAAAAATATACAAAGCTCACTGATGGATAATCTTCTGACTGCAGGTATGCACAAACATTTACCTCTGAACCCACATTTATGTTATCGATGTAACAACTGGCTTCCAAACTGCTTATGTGATTGCTAATCCTTAGAAAGGAGCTCATGCTTTCCTAACACCTGTGTGAACTGTCACACTATCCACACATACTTGACACTGAACTGAGATACAGTGCAGCAATAGGCTCTAGTGGCAGTGGTTTAAATTCAGTGTAAAGAACTACCATATAAATTCATCACTACTCACCTGCTATAAATTGAATTCATCTAACCAGGTCGTGACCATAGCCAGTGCTGTTGCTGTGTATGAGTGTACTGTCAGTAACCATTACCATAAATGTTACAACTGCTGCTGAAGAATACAAATAGCTTGCACGAAGGCAGGAATCCCCACCAGGAGAGCATATATGCAAGTGTCATGCTTTACTGTGCATGCCTAAGGTTAAGGAGATTTGATATTGATAATCCACTTCAGAATTGGATTAACTCTGCAGAATAAGCCCCACACAGCCTGTCTAGAGAGTTTTTGGCTCAGTGAAGTCAGCAGGAATGTAGTAAAGGCTCACTAGTCTAAAGAGCTTCTCCATCAGAGGTCCATGAAACACCAAACTGAAGCAGCTTCCTGCCATCAGTTAATTTGCAGAGCGAAGTTCTTTGTTTCTCAGCCTCTAGAGATCATAGAATCAGTCAGGATTGGAAGAGACCACAAGGATCATCTAGTTCCAACCCCCCTGCCATGGGCAGGGGGACACCTCACACCAGATCAGGCTGGTGAGAGCCTCATCCAGCCTGGTCTTAAACACCTCCAGGGATGGGGCCTCAACCACCTCCCTGGACAACCCATAGATGTGACAGAGTATCTCACCAGGCATTAACCTTTAGTATAAGCCTGAACAATACAACATACAGCAGAGCAAACAACAATGCAAGTCCATGATCCCTACAGATGAGGCAACTCGTCATGTGGACATTGGATATGTATCACCCTCACATTTAAACTGAACTAATCACTATTCACACTGACAAATTCCTTCTCTTCTGATTCCATAATGAACTATAAATAGGACTCTAAAAAAAAAAAAGGCACCCAAGTGTGTCTTGCAAATACATCTCACTCCCAACAGCTATTTCCCAGTTCAGTGTCCTGTCAACTGAACCACAGAGGACCTCAAAGTAAATACAAAACATATGCTTTCCATGTAGATAAAACTTGGCTACACAGTCTAATACTAATATATTCAAACAAGCTTTTACAGCAACATAAATTTTTATCACCTCACTCCAGCTCCTGCAACTTTTGATGGCTGAGATTTTATCTGCTAGCTAGGGAGGTCACTTGGTTCAGCACGTAAAAGCTAATATACTTGAAGCTTTCTTTTTAAACTGTTTGTTGCTATTTCAATAGGATCATCATCAAATTATTAAGCAGACATAGCGAATTGTTATTCAAAACAGAGCAGGCAGAACTGATTCCAGCTTCTGCACTGACTGGAGTGTTTGAAAGAGAACTACAAAAGCTACTTTGCTGCCACTGCCGCTTCAGAAGGTGGTTTGCTCACAGTTCATTTACATCAAACCAAACGGCTTACTGCCTCTGTTCCAAAGGGAAGAGGCACATATTTTAAAGGAGAGTTTGCCAACTTAAAAAGATATAAACAAACAACACTGAATCTTCCAAGTACTGATGCAGACTGATAAGCAGCTGGGTTTATATTTTTGCATTGGACATTCTGATGCTTCTACATTTTGTGTTGAAAGAAGCACAGGCACCCCCACCGCCTAATCCACGTGGTAACAAATTAGTGATAAACATTTCCTGGGACCACATCTTTTCTGCATCCCACCATAAAGACTTGCTCTTTAAAGGAAAGCAACTGAAAAATCACAAGCAGGATAACAATAATAATAAAAAAAACCCAAACCTGTAATTAAAATCTCCTCTTCTAATATTGTATTCTTCCCCCTTCAGCTGCACCTTGTCTGCATCACCTAGCTGAAGAGCATTCCTGCCTCCCTTCCTTCCCTTCTCCTCCCACTAATTATTTAGCCTTTTACTGGAAAAAATAAATAAAAAATCCCACAGAGGTCCACTAAACATCCATCAGTTTCTTAAACTAAAAGCCACTTCTAAGGTCTCTGTATACAAAAGTCTACTAATCGATATCCTAACCTCTCACTCATAAAGGAGAAGGAGCCAACAGCAATCACTATTCGTCCTCTCCTCAACCAGTACATGAGGGATGTATGGGAATGGAAGAAGCAAGGGAAAAGGCTGTGTTCCAAGCTTCTCTCTCCTCTTCTCTTCCCTCCATGCCCCAGTACCAAAACTGGAGTGAGGATAGCCGTTTCCCATGCCCTTCTCACTACTCTGAAGTCTTCCTGCTATTTCACCTTTTGGATATGCAGAGCAGACTCAAGCAATGGCTGTCAGAGAAGAAGAAATAAGAATTCCTATTTCTCTTTTCCCCACCCCAATGCTGCCAGTATTTTATTCTCTGACATAAGGGTTATAACTTCTTCAGCTTCAAATCAGCTTCATTTTCATATTTACCTGCAACTTTCCTGTCTGGAGGAGGCTGTGGTGGCTCTGAAGCCCCATGGATAGTGGGTTGTTTGCTCTCTTGCCATTTGAAGCAGTGGAGAACAAGCCACACCTGCTCTCCTGCTTCTAGCCTGCCCAGGACAGGGACTGCATTTCTCTTTCAGTTGTTTAATTAAAATACCAAGGTTATACAACTGCAAATGACAGACCCAGGAGAGGAAGTTTCAGTCAGATACAGAACAAAGGCAGGACTCCCTGTAAACAGTGGGGGATGTGTAGCAACAATACTCTTTCCAGCCAGAGCTGCCTGTGCTGGTCCGTATTCTGGAGCACAGAGCCAGTGAGATCTTTGCTTCATTTCCCCTTGACAACCTTCACACTGCTATTGTAGTGTGTATTTGTAGGCTATTGCCTAGGAGTACAGCCACAGAGGAACCCACAAAATTTTCATTATTTCTTTCTTCTTAAAGCTGATTTCACAGAATCACAGAGTGGTTTGGGTTGGAAGGGCCCTTAAAGGTCTTCTAGTTCAAACCGCCCTGCCACAGGCAGGGACACCTGCCACAGGCAGGGACACCTGCCACTAGGCCACGTTGCTCAAGGCCCTGTGCAACCTGACCTTGAACACTGGAGGACATCCACAACCTCCCTGGGCAACCTGTTCCAGAGTCTCACCACCCTCACTCTAAAGAATTTCTTCCTAATATCCAGTCTAAATCTCCCCTCTTCCAATGCAAAGCCATACCCCCTCGTCCTATCGCTACAAGCCATAGTAAATAGTCCCTCCCCAGCTTTCTGTCAGACCCCATTCAGGTACTTGAAGGCTGCTCATCTTTCCTGCTAGCATCTAGTAACAGTAGGAACTGCAATTTTGATCTTTACTGGACACCATATAACAAAGAATTTAGGCAGAAAAGGAGCAATGAGCTCTACAGGCAGAATTCAGTTGCTCTAGACCATGCTACATTAATGCAGATTCATGCTAAACCACTGATGTACTACTGAGCAAATTAGCTGGAACCAAGCTTGAGCAGTGGCAACAACTTCCCTCACAGCAAATGGGAATCTGAAATAGGAAGCCAAGGGATAAGGAGACATTAAGTGTTCAAATGTTTTAAGCAAAAATATAGCAGTGTAGACATTGGAGTAGACAGATCACTGAGGTCTTTTCCAACCTTATTGATTCTATGATTCTATATTGCACATGGGTGGAGGATGAAGAACTGGTCCTAGCTGATATACTTTTTAGTTTTATATTTAATTAGAAATGAAAAAAAAAAAATCAGTCAAGCTAAGTGTGCATATTTACAGAAGCAAAGAATACTAGGGAGTTTCAGCTACATGTCTCACTCCAACAGAAACCCACTACACAGTATTTTTTTCACAGGCATACTTGCCTGTGCTTCTCTGGCCAATGCAGAACACATCTCCATTTGACAACCCTTTATTCATCTGAAGATTGACTAAATCCCTCACTTATCTCCACTCTTTTAGATTGAGAAAACCTAATTCTATTAATCTTTTCTGGTAAGTCTTTTCTTCCTAATACTATTCCCACTGCCTTCTACTTCCTTCCCTCCAATTTATCATATCTTTCTCAAAACGCAGTGTCCAGACCTAGAGACAGTATCCAGCAGTTCTCTTTGGCAACAGGAACAGAGGAAAATTATCTACCTTGTACAAATCTCCTGCTAACACATCCCAGAAGAATAATGACCTTTTTTGGTTTAGCAGTGTTACACAGTTGATCTGTATTGACATTGTAATAAGTAACATTAGCCTCCAGATACTTGTCTGGTGTAGTGTCAGCTATTTTCTATTTCTTATTTGTCCCAGCCCAACACCTTGCATTTTTAGTCACAGTTTAGGCTTGAGGTGAGGAGAAAGTGCTTCACAGAAAGAGTAATTTGCCATTGGAATGTGCTGCCCAAGGAGGTGGTGGAGTCACCGTCCCTGGAGGTGTTCAAGAAAGGACTGGCTGTGGCACTTGGAGCCATGGTTTAGCTGTCATAAGATATTAGGTAATAGGTTGGACTTGATGATCTCTGAGGTCTTTTCCAACCTGGTTGATTCTATGATTCTATGAAATTCAACAGCGTGTTTTCAAGCCATCTAGCAGACTTACCAGAACTATTCTGAATTCAGACATTGTCCTGTAGAATGGCATGATGACGGCACGATGTTCTCAAACCTGATTACCAGAAAATAAAAGCATACTCCCTATCCAATCATATAAGAAAATGTTACTAAAAATAAATAAATACAGAAATACAGGGACTGAGGCCAGGAGAGAACACTCACTTGAAGGAACCCATTTGAAAAGCTATCAAAAAGAAGAACCACTTTATCTGAAGCACAGGAGCAGTCTTTTTAGCGCATCTTGGCACATAAAGAGTACCACCTACTACAATGCCAACAGAACCTGGATTTTTCTCCCTTATATCACCAGTTGTTTATAGAATAGAATAGAATAGAATAGAATAGAATAGAATAGAATAGAATAGAATAGAATAGAATAGAATAGAATAGAATTAACCAGGTTGGAAAAGACCTTCAAGATCATCGAGTCCAACCTATCACCCACCACCACCTAGTCAACTAAACCATGCAGTCAAGCACCCTATCAAGCCTCCTCCTAAACACCTCCAATGATGGTGACTCCACCACCTCCCTGGGCAGCACATTCCAATGGGCAATCACTCTTTCTATGAAGAACTTCTTCCTAACATCCAGCCTAAACCTCCCCTGGTGCAGCTTGAGACTGTGTCCCCTTGTTCTGGTGCTGGTTGCCTGGGAGAAGAGACCAACCCTTACCTGGCTACAACCTCCCTTCAGTTAGTTGTAGAGAGCAATAAGGTCTCCCCTGAGCCTCCTCTTCTCCAGGCTAAGCAACCCCAGCTCCCTCAGCCTCTCCTCACATCTTGAATGTGTCATTCAAGATTGCTTAGCTTTGGACATCTGACAGAGCACCATTAAAACACTATGGCTGTAGGTCACATCAAGTAAATATTCTGTGGGCAGCTACCATGAACACCATTAGCAGGGAAGAGCAAAGACTAAGATTGTAATTCTTTTCCATCTGTGCCTTCCTCTTTTCTGTATTTATCACCACAAGGACTGGTGTTGAAGAAACAACAGTCTTTAGGGTGATCTTCAGCACTTCTTGGTACTAAGAATGGAAAATGGGGCACAAAACAGTGCCTATTTGTTTCCCTAGCTGGGGCTCTAGCTTTCTTGCCTTAACACAGCAAGAAAAGCCTACTAATGCAAGTAAGCATTGTGGAGGAACTTAGATGTAAAAGAGTGGGTAAAGATTAAAATGTTTATGCATTTCATAACTGAAACTTTTATTTACAATATGTAAAGCCCATTCTTCTAAAGAACACCCTATCTCTGTGCCTTCCCTCCTATCATTATTTTTACCTCCTGGACCTCTCCTCCCTACAAGCACACACCTAGAAAAATCAGACCTCCTTTTCCCCTCCCCGTTTCTCATGGAGAGTGAGAAAGAGAGAGAGAAAGAGAGAGAGAGAGAAGAAAAGATTTAATTTTGAAGGGACCTATAATGATCATCTAGTCCAACTGCCTGATCAATTCAGGCCTGGTCAACAATTACAGCATGTTATTAAGGACAGATTTCCAGCCATTTTGTCCCAAGCCTGCAGTGTTGCATGGGGTTGTTGTGACCTAAATGCAAGATTTGGCACTTGGCCCTCTTGAATCTTGTACCATCAGCCTCAGCCCATTGATCCAGTCTGTCCAGATCCCTGTGTAGAGCTTCCCACCCCTCAAACAGACTAACACCTCTACCTGACTTGGTGTCTTCTGCAGACTTGCTGAGGGTTCACTCAATCCCCCCCATCCAGATCTTTGATAAAGATATTAAACAGAACTGGTCCCAGTGCACATACCTGGGGAGCACTACTTGTGGCTGGCTGCTGACTGCATTTGTTCACTCATCACAACTCTGAGTCCAGCCATTCAGCCAGAGTTTTACCCAGCAAAGATTAAATATGGTCTCAGTGCTTTAAATTTTCCTGCACTAGATCAGTCTGCTCCCTGTCTCACCACTTAGCTGCTTTCATATTTTCTAGATTCCCTTCATGCCCTTCTCATCCTCTCAGGTCCCTTCTGTCTTCCTTTACATCCAACAGATGTAACCAAGCAGCCATTCTCACAGGTGCTACTTTAAATTAAGACTGTTACATAAACAGTTACTAAAGTCACACAGGAGGCTGGTTAGATAATATGGTATATATCTGCTTTTCCTCAGGTGTATACCACTGTTGTATCCAAGGGCTAATCAGTTTGAAAGGGTGGAGAAGATGCCATCTGTACAAGTGACAGATGACAGTATCTCAACCAGAAGCAACACCACACGTTCAAGTCAGTATTCTCTTTAAAATTCCACTGCCATTTTGCAACCAACTGCCCTAAGTATCAGACATTTTTCTAAAGAATCCTTTGTATCAGAGTCCTGCCACCATAGAACCAAAGCCACTTGCTGAACCAGGCCCTCTAGGCTACAACAGATTTTGTTGCAGCAAATCATGTGGCCAGCAATCACTCTCGTGGGAAGCAGCCCCTCATCACTTCCTCATCAGGGAAGGTGGCTCATCACTCCTTGGCCAAATGATCTCAAGGAAAATGCAGAATGAGGGTCTTTGCAGTGGTCAGAGCCTATTTGGACCACCTTTGGGTTTTCTCTTCAATTTTTAGAGTATTTTAACCGTCAGTATTATGCCACCATTCACCTGACAAGACAAGTTTCACTTTCAACATACCCCTTCCAAAGGGGATGGAGTTTCTTGGTACAAGTGTCAAGTGGAAGCAAATCACAGGTTAAACCAGCAAGACTTAAAAGACTCCCTTCCCAAATCTGCGCTGGTGGATAATTCCTGACCTTCCAAAACCCTGAAATATGGAACTTTTCCCAATGGTTATGGTCCCATTTATGAGCAGCATGGAAAATATTTAGTGAGTCTCCAAATGCCTTGAACAACGTAATTTCTAATCTCAGCTTGTAAAGCCAAATACAGGCAGCAAACTGTCTTTCAGCAGGGTATATAAGCTGCTAAATCTTGTAGTACTTGAGGCACCATAATCCCCACGCAGGCACATGGCCTATGAGACAGACTCGTGAGGTTTTGCATCTTAAAGTCACGTACAACTTTCACAAGCAAGCAGTTTTCAATAACCATTCCAAACACTTCTGTTCTAAGTTGGCGAGATTCTGATACCAATTCTTATAATTTAAGTAAAGCCAAGACACCAGGCAACTTGCAGCCTTTCAGCTAGCATTACTCATGGCATTGGAAAGCAGGACCACAAGAACTATACTATTAGAATAGGAATAGGAATAGGAATGGAATGGAATGGAATGGAATGGAATGGAATGGAATAAACCCAGTTGGAAAAGACCTTTGAGATCACTGAGTCCAACCTATCATCCAACACTATCTAATCAACTAAACCATGGCACCAAGCAACCCATCCAGTCTCCTCCTAAACACCTCCAGGGATGGTGACTCCACCACCTCCCTGGGCAGCACATTCCGATGGGCAATCACTCTCTTTGTGAAGAACTTCTTCCTAACATCCAGTCTAAACCTCCCCTGGTGCAGCTTGAGACTGTGTCCTCTTGTTCTGGTGCTGGTTCCCTGGGAGGAGAGACCAACCCCCACCTGGCTACAACCTCCCTTCAAGTAGTTGTAGAGAGCAGTAAGGTCTCCCCTGAGCCTCCTCTTCTCCAGGCTAAACAACCCAGTTCCCTCAGCTTCTCTTCATAGGACTTGTGCTCCACATCCCTCCCCAGCTTTGTTGCCCTTCTCAGGACACAGTCCAGCAACTCAACATCCTTCCTAAACTGAGGGGCCCAGAACTGGACACAGGACTCAAGGTGTGGCCTAATCAGTGCTGAGTACAGGGGCACAATGACTTCCCTGCTCCTGCTGGCCACACTATTCCTGATGCAGGCCAGGATGCCATTGGCCTTCTTGGGCACCTGGGCACACTACTGGCTCATGTTCAGCCTATTGTCAACCAGTACCCCCAGGTCCCTCTCTACCTGGCCGCTCTCCAGCCACTCTGACCCCAGCCTGTAGCACTGCATGGGGTTGTTGTGGCCAATGTGTAGAATACGGCACTTGGATTACTATTAGGCAGTACCTGAAGTATAGGACAAAAGGAAAGGAAGCCCCAGTAGTTATTTGCATTGTTTATTGCAGCATAAAGCTAATCAGAGCCTGTCCCACTAGCTGCTTGATTGCTTACACCTGTGCAAAATGGTGGCTCCCAGCCTTATACAATGGCAACGAATTTCTTTGGAGTCCTGCATGGATTGATCGTACAGCTGATCAATGCACTTAATTCACTGTCCATTCAGTTAGTTTTCTATCCTAAATTGTGGGTTATTAAAATGCCTAAACTGTCTGTAGCAGTTTTCCCCAGAGTACAAACGTGAAACACCATGGAGGGTAGCAAGGCAGAATGAGTTGCTTTTCTGGTTCACAGCCATGTTATGTATTTGCCTCATGTTTTAGCAACACCCTAATTAAATTTTTAGTTTTAAAATAACTGATTACTCAGAAGCAGTATCTATCCAAAACAGCAGATGGGGTTTGGCCACTATTACTCTTACCACATCAAGTTCATTGGGTGCACAGCTGACAGGCAAAAAGCTATTTGCACAGAAGAGTAAGTGTTCTGTGGTGCTGATCAAACAAACCTGAGAGCAGATGTTGGAACAACACTTGCCTCCCATACACAATCATTCAGTATGAGCACCTGGAGGAGCTGAACAGTGACACATTTTCTGGATCTATTAAGTACGGGCAGAATCTCGGGCACATAAGCCTGGAACAATCATGTTTTGGGTTATCAAAACTGAGGTCCATAAAACAAGTCTTAGAAGGGAGTAACTTTGACGTTTATCTGAGAGCTGCAGATGAACATTTACAGCAGATTTGGTAGATTGGAGTTTCCAGAGAAGTGTTTGAGCATTTTAAATTTGTAACAGATTGGAACAAATTGGTTGAGCTGATGAATTCCAGACACAAGTCCTCCCACCACCAATAGCTCTGGTAAGAAATAAGCCAGTGCTCAATATTAAGCAAAAATACAAATGAAATGGTAGGAACTACTGAGAGGAACAAAGAGCATTGTTATGACTCTCTACACATGCCCACATTATGCAGTTCTACTCCCCAGTTCTTCAAGGGTTACAGAAGCATTCAGGTAAAAAGGATAACCAAAGACATGGACTGGCTCTGGCACAAAGAGCATTTAAATAAATGATGAATGCTTAACCTGGAAAAGGAGGTATCTGGATAAAAGATACAGCAGAAGTCTAATAAACTCTTAAGTGACAAGAAGGTGAATACAGGAAGACCTCTTTCAATTAAAAAATGAGGCAGTTCCAAACGAAACTACTTGGCAACAGGTTTCAAACAAATGATAAGGAATACAGTTTCATAAACCCCATAGCAATGCTCTGCAACACAGTACCACTGCTCCCTAAAGGTACTTCTCTAGTTTGAATACTTCTGCAGATTATGGCCCACTTCATCCCAGGATGGCCACATAGAGAGCTGCACATGTCTCCATCAACTACTTCTGACTACTCACATTCTAATTTAACTTGTTGGTCTTCTTTCCATCCTCTCTGGCAGTGATAAACCATTTCTCCACACCTGAGCACATCTATTGTCATAAAGCACTTTGCTGCTATACAACAAATAAGCTAACTGTAAAACAATATAGCATATGCAGCAGCCAAAAGGCACGATCTGATGACAACCCTCACTTACCCAGATCCTCAGGAGCATCAAATAACTGCTCGCACAAATAGTAGTCATCTGGATTCAAATAGGGTAGCTGCTTCAGCAAGCTCTGCTTAGGAATGAGATACAAGACCTCTGCAATATCCCCATCCTCAATAATCGACATCCTTTTGACTGAATTTCGGAATTTCACCTTTTCTAGCACCAGTTCTTCATTTTGACTTGATCCACAGAGCTTCCTAAAGCTGTTCAAGATGGGGAAAGATGGCATTTCTGTTCAGAAGAAGCTAGTGAAAGCAACCTGTAGTGCATGTATTCAGCCTACTCCTCACGGCACACTGCCCTTACCAGTCCTTCTCTTTTTCTCTTATCCAGCAAAGGAGATTAAGGGAAGATATATTTTTAGTGATTATCTTCAAGAGATTATGACAGTCAGGTGACTGCCATCTAAAACTATTGTAACCAGTTACAACTCAGCCCTAGGAATGCAAAAGTCAGAAGCAAAACCATAAAGAGTATCTGAGACTCAGATTAATATTCAGGACAAGAGAAAGAACGTAACTGAGTTACATAAGAGGATTAGTTTAAAATCAAAAACCCCTTGCTGTGTCAAAAATCTTATTATGGAAGAATCATCATCATAATCTACAAATGCACATCTGTGCATTTAATCTACCATGCCCCTGTTCCATGCCAGGTTCCATGTGTGCTCTGGCAAAAACATCGTACTGAAGACAGAATATGTTGGTCCTCCTTGTTGAGGAATGTACAAAGACTGGCTAACACTACTTCATAAGCAGATTTCTTTGCAGAAATCCTTTCTGCAGCTTTCACTATCCCAAACAAAAGCACTTAAGCTTTCTTCCAACTATTAAGGATTGGTTCTCTTGTGCTCCTCCTCTCCGCTTTCTTGTGTAGCTGACAGGAGAAGCTTTGCAGATACTATGCCAACCCTTCCTGCTTCACTTGTAAGAAGTATTTACATTAATCCAATTCCAATGGCTTGCTAATCTAATCATCTAATGAATATTTCTCCTGGGTAAAGGCAGAGTTAATCATCAACAGGGCACTGGAAAGTCACAGGAAATTCCAAAGCAAAAGAGTAAAAGAAAACCCCTAACAACAAACCCTAAACTAAACCATCAAATGTCTGTGAAACAAAGTCACAGGTAGAACCTGTGAGCAAGACCTGCTCAGAGACAACCTCAGAATCTTTACTCAGCCAAACTCCTAGAGAACTTTACCAGGTAGCGTTTGACCCAGGCTTTCAATTCATATATATACACACATACGTGTGTATACAGGTGTGTGTGTGTAGATAGATAGATAGATAGAAAGATAGATAGATAGATAGATAGATAGATAGATAGATAGATAGATAGATAGATAGATAGATAGATAGATAGATAGTTGGAGTTGGAAGGGATCTCTGAAGATCATCTAGCCCAATCCCCCCTGCTTAACACAGGTATGCCTAGATCAGGTTGCACAGGAACCAGGTGAGTTCTGAAAGTCTCCATAACCTTTCTGGACAGCCTGTTCCAGTGCTCTGCCACCCTCAATGTTAAGAAGTTTTTTCTCACATTTAGGTGGAATTGCCTGTGTTCTAGTTTGTGCCCACTGCCCCTTGTACTGTCACTGGGCACCACTGGAAAGAGTTTGACCAAATCTCTTGACACCTGTCCTTTAGATATTGACAAGCATTAAAACTAACTGCACTGCTTCCTGTAAGGCTTTTGCCAAATGAGAAGGTGAAAGAAACCTCACCAACAATAGGCTTACTGAGCACAATGACACACTGTCATTTCATTCTTCCTTTAAAACTACTATCTACAGATGGGGACAGACTTTGAAGAGACAGCTGCTTTATTTACTGTTTCCAGATAACATCTCACAAACCCAGACCTTGATCTATTATTACACACCTCCTATGAGGTCAACTGCTTTTTATTTTTCAAATAGGATGATATCTATGTTATCTTGAAAACAAGCCTGAAATCACAGTTCCCCTCAACCATCCAGACACCTGGCTTTTATAATCCGTCATGGGCACAGTGGGACAAAACCAGAATAAATCTGCATCACTGTACTAATTCTAATGGGGTGATGCCAAGGTATATTTGAGGAAGAGCTGGCCCAGTAAATATAGCAATTTCAGTTCTGTCACAGAGTATCTTCTATCAGCTCAGAAATAGCAGCAAATGCTGTGTTTTAAGTATTTCCCATAGGAAATGCAGCTCTGCAACAATTTTCCAATCTCTCCCAGGTTTCACAACCTACTGACCTGCACAGCACAGCAACTGAGCAGAAACGACAGATCTGAAACTCTAAAAGCTTCTACCACTACAGCTGAAGGTGGATCACCATTCCCTGCTTAATGCAGAGGGATGACTCACAGGAGATGACTGGATGCACTCTGACACAGGTGTCTCCCAACTGAGTATCATTTGTTGCTGGATAATCAGTGAAGGATGTTGACATCTGACAGCAGCAGTGCCAACTATCCAGCCTCACCAACAACTCAAGGTGGACTTTGCCCTTAGACGTAGGCGAGGCAAAAGCGCACATTGCCCTGACACAAATGCTGCTGCAGAAGCTGATCCTCAAAAAGCAGAAAGCTGAGTTCTGCAGTAACTTTTTAAACTGCTGCAGCATTTGCTACAGCTTGGATGCCTAAATCCTGAAAGTAAGCCTTCTTCTTCTCTGGAGTTTCAACACACTGGTTTAAGACTGACTCCAAACTTTCTGTTGTAGCCGTGCTGATTCCACCCTTCCAGCCATTGCAATATGTACTCAAGCAGTATGATCTACTGTGTAGCCATACTCAGAAGAAAATGCAGTCTTCTCCCACTTAATCAAACACTGTATAAGCTGTATAAAGCCTCTATGAATTCCTTTAACTTGCAGTTTGCCCAGAACAGTTGCAACTAAGTGATAAAGATGAAAGGGCACAGAAAAGGCACAAGATGCTGAATCCACTTTCACCCTCTCAGGGCTCTGTTCCTGCATAGGGCAGGCGTGACTTCTCCAGTGTCAGCTTGGGAAGCAGCAGAGATCACTACTGTGGAGGCTTTTCACAGTATCTGCGCTACAGAAGTAGGCAGCCTGTGACTGCTGTAGAAGGGTTCAATGTTATTTCAAACAGTGAAGTGCAAGCCAGTCTCCTTGTGCCACCAAGACACATGGGCTACTGGGGACCACAGAGACTGTTGAGTTTAGACTAGCTTTTTGTGACCTTAACAGGGCAGGGCAGAAGCATCTTGCTTAACTAAAAATAAGGTCCTCCTTCCTCTGGGGGAGACTACTCTAAAGATGATCACCTCCAGCCCTGAATATTGCTGTTCCTATATGATGAATACAGTCTCAATCTCAAAGACCACACACCAGATGCTGCTTATAATTTGTTATAAGCACATAATTGCTTTGTGAAGCAATATGGTTTATTTTGTTTTAAGTACAGGGTTTGTCTTCAAGAGCTTCCATTCTGTTAATATGTAATATTAGGAGGACAAGAAGGAGAAGTGAACAAAACAAGACCAGGAAACATCTCAGCAGCTTCCCAAGTCAAATGAAGGGCTATTTGAAGCAGCTGGCTCCAAGGATCAGATCCTTGTTTCCAAGGGAAAGGAGGAGGCCTGAGACAGCCTTGTACAACATACTGACTGTTACCAGGCACTGGGATTTAGCCTTAACCAGAATCGAAATGACAGTAGCAAGTACTCAGTGAAGTGGAAAAGATTGATTTCTAATATTCTTGCTGAAGAGAAAAGGAAAAAGCCGAGAACCCAAGGGCACAACCCTGTCCTTATGCTTCTTGAAAGACATCCTCAGGAATCCAGGGCACCCAACCCAGAAGTAGTGTTGAGGAAATTTCCTCAGTATCTGCCAAGTAGCAAAATACTTTTAAATCACTGCCAATTCAAAGCTGTGCCTAATCCAAGTATCCGATGCTGGGGGCTTGAGCCTTCACTGGGCACAGTTTGAGGTATGGGCACTTTCCAGACTGACAGTTCTCACAAGGGATGGGCTCTGAGGCAGGGATTAGTCAGACTAGCTCTACTTAAAATATTTTATCTCATTACCCACTTTATAAATATTTCATTTCCAAGTATTTCCAGCTGTCTCAAGACCATTCCATCCCCTCTGAATTCACCAAACCAACGGGCTGCCTGGATGACAAAAATGCCTGTATTTCACATACAACCAGGAATAGAAACCTCTGTGCTAATGCTACTAGAACAAAAGTAACTAAACAAAAATTGACTGCAATCCACAAAGAAATTGCACAACAGAATAGCAGGCACTGAGGAATAGCAAATATTAGGCACCAAGGGCTAAAATCATAGTAGAAGAAATATTCCTCATCCTCCTGAGCAATGCTGAGGATGAAACTGGCCCTTCAGCTAGGAAAAAAAAAAGGCAGAAATGTGTACTGCAGTCTTGCCTTTTAATTGCTTCTGCCACCAGAATTAAACTCCTTGCAAATGCATTACAGTTTGACTTTATTCTTGTATTGAAAGCATCAACCCCAATTCAAAACAAAACAAAACCCAACCAACCAAACCAAAAAAAAAACCTGAAAACCAAAACCAAACCAACAAAACCCACCCAAACAAAACAAAACGACTAAACAAAGCACAACAGGAAACTGAAGTCACCTTAGTACAGCAAAATCTAGCTGCAAAGAAAAAACAAAATGAAAGCACAGAAAACACTGTACAAGAAAAATGCTTTTCCCCCTCACACTGCTTCAGAGGGTAACACATTTATTGCAGAGGTAGGTAGCCCCAAATAATGTTTTGTGCATCTGCCCAGGGCAACAGGATTATCTTTTTCTCCCATGTAATAATTCTCAAACATATTGAGAATGGGGAAAAAAGAAGATAAACCCAAGGCCTTCACATAAATGAAAAGTGAGCCAGCACTATGTCTATTTATACCAAGAAATACAGCGATCCAGGCAACAAAATAACCAGAACAGCAAGAAAGAGCACAAATTTATCCTAGCATTCTAGTACACACACACAAACACACACACCAAGAAAGGAACAAAAGCTTTCTACTTGTGGTGAAATTACTCTATACATGCAGCATTTTTAACTCTGGACACACACAATCCACTTACTGAAGACTTCAGGCTGATGTACAAAACACTCAGCTATTTACTGTAAACTTCTGGAAACGCTTCATCCACATAATAGAGACTCCCACCACCCCCACCACCCCCAAATAATCCATATGCACATCTTTCATTTCTTTACCTATCTGTCCAAAACAGGCAGCTATCTTCTGGGCGTACTGACACACGCCATTCAGACCCTGGGGTTCCTCACTGAGGATCTGCTCACTCATTGCTTCAGAAGGAGCTGCCTTTCTCTGCAAAGTCAACCAACTACTGCTTGCTGGAGACCAGCAAGACAAGAGAGCTTCCCCTTCCACTTTCTCCCCATCAATAATTCAGGTACTACACAGAATTTGCTGAGCTTTAATAACCGGTAGTGCAAAGCTACTTTGTGGCTTTTGAAATAACCCCGCTTTAGTCCTTAAAAAACCATCTCAGCTTATTATATCCCAGTCCCTTACAGAAAATCTTTTCAAATGGCAACAAAATCCATTCTCTTGCTGCACAAGGGGAAAGGGCTCAGATCAGTGAGACATTTCAAATATTCACCCAGCTTAAATCCAGAAACAGAATTACCACCACTACTGAAATGTGTTCTACTCCAGCAAGCAGGTGTGTCCACTGCTGTAAGAATCATAGAATCACAGAATCAATAAGGTTGGAAAAGACCTCAGAGATCATCAAGTCCAACCTGTCAGCCAACACCTCATGACTACTAAACCATGGCACCAAGTGCCACATCCAATCCCCTCTTGAATACCTCCAGGGACAGTGACTCCACCATCTCCCTGGGCAGCCCATCCCAATGGCTAACAATTCTCTCTGTGAAGAACCTTCTCCTCACCTCCAGCCTAAACTTCCCCTGGTGCAGCTTGAGACTGTGTCCTCTTGTTAGAATAGAATAGAATAGAATAGAATAGAATAGAATAGAATAGAATAGAATAGAATAGAATAGACCAGGTTGGAAGAGACCTTCAAGTTCATCACATCCAACCCATCAACCAATCCAACCTACATGAACAACTAACCCATGGCACCAAGCACCCTATCAAGTCTCCTCCTGAACACCTCCAATGATGGTGACTCCACCACCTCTCCAGGCAGCCCATTCCAATGGGCAATCACTCTCTCTGTATAGAACTTCTTCCTAACATCCAGCCTAAACCTCCTCTGGCACAACTTGAGACTGTGTCCTCTTGTTCTGTTGCTGGTTGCCTGGGAGAAGAGACCAACCCCCTCCTGGCTACAACCTCCCTTCAGGTAGAGCACCGCTAGTTCTAATATTCCTATGCACAACTTGTCAATCTTATGTATCTTCTGGGGACTAAAAAAGGGGTGAAAAAAGAAAAATCCCAGGTATCACCACATTATCTGGTAAGTTCTAGCATAATGATCAGGGGGTTGGAGCATCCCTGCTACAAAAACAGGCTGAGGGAGCTGGGGTTGTTCAGCCTGGAAAAGAGGAGGCTCCAGGGAGACCTAATAGCAGCCTTCCAGTACCTGAAGGGGGTCTATAAGAAGGATGGTGACAGGCTGTTTACAAAGGCCTGTAGTGACAGGACTAGGGGAAATGTCTTCAAACTAGAGAAGAGTAGATTTAGATTGGACGTAAGGAACAAGTTCTTTACCATGAGCGTGGTGGAACACTGGAAGAGGTTGCCCAGGGTGGTGGCTGAGTCCCCATCCCTGGAGATATTCAAGGTGAGGCTCGGCAGGGCTCTGGGCAACCTGATCTAGTTGAGGATGCCCCTGCTGACTGCAGAGGGGGTTGGACTAGGTGACCTTTGGAGGTCCCTTCCAACCCAGACCATTCTATGATTCTTTTACAGAAGACCTAAGGCACCACAGTCAGGAGCAGCAGGAAGAGGGTATTTTCTCACTGAAGCATGAAGTCCATCTAATCTTGTTGTTATCTAGGCTGAGATGGAAATACATGAGAACTGACTCAGCAGTCCTGCTCCAGGCCAGCTGCAGTGGTCACATATACTTGTTTCTGTTCTGCTCTTCAGAGATAAAGGCAGAATTCTATCAGACTCACAAGGGGAGAAAGAGAATAAGAAAATCCACTACAGATTAAACAATCAATAAACTCAGTGTTTGTAGAATGGCTTTGGTTATAGTCTCCTGATTCAGGTGATCATTACCAGTGAAGAGCAGATGTTCCTCATAAACTAATATGCTTCTTAGCCACATTTGATTTTTCTCCACTCACATAATGCTTGCTGCTTCCTCATTAAGATCATATCTACTCATGAAAAAATAGTAGAGATGATAAGACTACTGATGTCCATATTAAGCAGTGTTAGTACCAAGCAGACACTTCAAAAAGTGTGCTAATACGTCTAGATGTAAATTTCACTCAAAGCAGATTGAAGTGCCTAGTTATTAATATTTAATACTACTTCACCAATCTGTTGTCCATAACAGCATAAAATATATTTTAAAATAACACAAGGGCATTGGTGTCTGTTACTGCCCCAAAGGGTTTGAAGGATCCACACAAATATGAATCTCCCAGTTCCTAGATCTCTACCAAGGTAGTTTACTGGGTTTAACCCATACAAAGTCCTATAAGGTAAGCTGTATTACTGACTATGGCAGGAGGAACAGAAACACTGCAAGGCATCTCTGTACTAACAGAAAAGATTAGCTCACTGAAAAGGGCTAACTCAGGTTAAAGTGGTATCAAAGGTAAAATGATTTGTGTTATCACTCAGCTGAGCAATGCCATTAAGTACAAGCCTTCCATGTAGTCTCCCATGTAGCTCGTTATCAGGCTGCCAAGTCAAGGTTTTTTTCTTCACTGCTGTTACAGCTGACACTAACTAACCATTAGCCAAACTCCATCCAAAACCACCTGTTTTTGCAGCACACACATGCAAAACACCATACTGAAAAACTGTTATGAAGCCTGTCAAGTTCCTGAAGTCTGTGAATGTCTACAGGAAAGGATAGTAGCAAGTTCAAGTCTAAATAGAACGAAGCTACTTTTGTATCCTCTTACACTGCATGAAACGTTAACTCTTTGAAAACCCCTCTGGGAATAGGATAGAATAGAATTAACCAGGTTGGAAGAGACCTTTGAGATCATTAAGTCCAACCTATTCTCCAACACTATCTAATCAACTAAACCATAGCACCAAGCACCCCATCCAGTCTCTTCCTATACACCTCCAGTGATGGTGACTCCACCCTGGGCAGCCCATCCCAATGGCCAATCACTCTTTCTATGAAGAACTTCTTCCTAACATCCAGCCTAAACCTCCCCTGGTGCTGCTTGAGACTGTGTCCTCTTGTTCTGAAGCTTGGTTTTACACATCAATAGCAAAATCCATATGCACAAAGTATTTTGTTAAGCTGACTCAGAAATAAGAAAGCAAATGTATTATGTGTGTTGATTTCTTCTTGGTGCTCATTCCAAAACATACATGGAACACTGCTCTGCCATTTGTTCTTCTGTTACAATTTGCAACCAAGAAAAAACACAAGAGAGAGCACAACTACATTTCTATCTCAGGCTTAACTAAGACCACATGGTGACAATTTCCTTTCCCAACTGATGACATTTGCAAAATCTTTCAGCTGAATTAAAGCATTGTGCTCAGCTTCCTGTTATCAACTACGTATGATAACTTTCATGGCACATGAGGTTTAGATAACAAAAGAGCAGCTTTGCAGCGCATTGTAAAGCTGGACAGGCAGCATAACAAGCTCTTGGGAATGCCTTTCCCTTTGCTGTATGTTCAGAAATTGAATCTGACTCACTTCCCTAAACCCCAGCATCCACTAAGTTTATCCTTCAGTGGAGCAGGGCACATAAAGATTAAACAAACAACAATACCTAAACAATGAGCTTGAGATTACATCTAATCATCTTTTTCTTGGACAAAGGAGAGAACACCACCAGCCAGTTACCATCACATACAATTATTAGCTGGGCTGAAATAGAACACAGAGAAATGAGTCCCCAAATGAGGTATTTAAATAGTGTTAGGAAAAACAAGCAAACAAACAAAAACCCCCACACAACAATGAAGTTGGTATTCAGCAAAGTACTGTATACTATCTCTGGAAGCCTTAACACACCCCTTTCATGGCATTGCCTGATGTCAGAGATCAAACACACATCCACTGGAAATGAAAGAATGGTTTGAATGGTTGCGGTCATTAATTCTATATAGTGGATAACCCAGTTTCACTAAGAATACTCCAGATAACCACAATTAGTATTTTGTTTTCAATTAACACAGAATTTACAAAGCTTATCAAAAAGCAAGAAAACTATCTGTACAACTTCCAATTTGTTAATATAAACCAAGTACTAAGCCTTTCTACATTACTGCTCTGTGAAACCTGAAAAACAAATACACACACACCCCCCAAAAAAACCCCAACAACAAAAGAAGCACAAACCAAAACCACCCAACTTCCACTTTCCCTCCAGTTCCCAAACTCATCAGCTGAAACACTTTTAACATCTATCTAAAGATTTCTCACATCATTTTTTACTACCTCCTTCAGGGAACTGGTGTCAATGAAGGTTATCCAGTTTAAAGGTAAAGCAGAGACAGACAACTAAACCCCCAGCCTGTGATACAAAATGGGCCGTGGCTGTGGAGGCAGAAAGATGAATCTCATATACTCTGTACCAGACCTTGATCTGCCAGAGGAACTAAGCTAAGTGGGTTGTCTGAGGAGTTGCATGGTTTAGTTGATTAGGTGGTGTTGGATGATAGGTTGGACATGATGATCTTGAAGGTCTCTTCCAACCTGGTCTGGTTCTATTCTATTCTATTCTATTCTATTCTATTCTATTCTATTCTATTCTATTCTATTCTATTCTATTCTATTCTATTCTATTCTATTCTATTCTATTCTATTCTATGCAACTAAGCTAAGGGGTTCATCACTCCCTTTTCATCACTTAATATTTACATAAAATAAATTCTGCAATCAATTCTGGCTACAGATGTACTTTAACAACAACAAAAATGACACTGAATCTTGAAGTGTCCATGCTTTCTTAACACCTATCCCCAAAGGCATTTTTTCACTGAGGCCCACATTCCACTCTGCACTGTTCATGGCTGGCTACTGCCCCTACCCAGAAATTAAGTGCAATTTCTGTGGCACTGCACCTGCAGTGCTGATTTATTTTCCTGTTAATAACTAAAGGCCTCGGGTATAATGCTAGTCCAAGTCAAGCACTGCTGAAGAATGTCACCAATATCCATACCAATTATGGCCTGTGGAGATGCTGTTGTGCTCTGTTTCAATAAATTAAACCCATTTTTAGTATTTAATGCCATCACAGCTACCAAAGTATCTTCTCCCATAATCAATTATTCACATTAAAAATAAACAGTGAGTTTAATAGTAAGAAAGTGAGACCTGAAGGGCTGGAATGCTACCCCGGGATTTGAGACACATGCAGCGTCTGCGCTCCCAGACTTGCTGTCAGTCACTGAGCCATTCCCTTAATCTCTTTCATTGTTTCCCCATATCACTTTCCCCCCTCACAAGGGATCTGTAACAATAGGTACATTAAAGACTGAAGTTTTTGCATTCTGTGATAATGGGAACTATAGAAGTACCACAGATACTAATGCTAGGGAGTAATTGGTCAGCCTTAAAAAAAAGAGGTCATGTAAAGCATAGCTGAGTGCTTCTCCTTGATCTTAATTCCCTTCCAACTTTGTTGTTTTCACATTTCTTAATGATTTTCCAATAGATTGCAGCCCTTATTTAACCCTAAAATTGCACATTCCCCCTGGAGAATCTTATTGCTGGCTAAGTCAAGCATAACTAATTCTGTACATCTTTTGATCTGAAAATTCCATTTTTAGCTCTTCTGCCCCAAACAAGCAAAGTCGCTGTTTCGCTGGTTGCTGTGTCTAGAAGAGTAAACAGTTAGCAGGTTATGACCAAAAAAATGTGATTCAGCCAACAGCTATTTACTTTGCTTTATCAATTCCAATGTTTATTTCAGACTAGTCATGGAAAAAAAACAAACACCCTTTGGCCGGTCCCCGACTATTTTCAGACACAAAATAACAGTGTGTGCACTAATGGATTCATCCAGTGCATTATTACAGGATGAGGTGGCTCAGCATTTTATTTCCTGGCAGCACAAGGCTAATCTATTGATCTCTGATGTCAAGAACACTGCACCATGTATTCCTACAGCAAACCCAATCTTTCCTACCTACATATAAGGGGGGGAAAAAGCTAACTGTAATTGCTGACAACGGAGGCAATTTTATAGGTGGGATACAGTGAGAGCTATATGAAAGGTAAATACAAAAACTGCTGCACCCCCAAGGCTGTGTGATTAAACAATGGACTCAACAGCACAATTCAAGTGGCTCAATGCATATAAAAAAAAATCCCAGGGCACACATGAAGTTAAAGAAAAGCCTAAGCCACTCTAGGGAATAATTAGCAAAAAGGATGCTGGCAGAGGCTGGCAGTCCTTCAGATACTCAGTAGGAAATCAGGGGGTTTTCCTACTCCTCAGCAACGTTTGCATATCTATTATTTAAACTGGTATTTGAAAAGCAATTTTAAGATTTCAGTTTTATTCTACTTACTTATGCTTATTAACTATGGAACAGTTCAACCTGTAAAGAACCAGTTAAAGAACAAGAACTAACTAACTAAAGCTACCAAACCCTAGATGACGTTAGTTAGGAAGCCCCACGAGCTAGAGATGGTTCATTAAAATAGCTCCCCATTGTGTTTCGTATTCATTCTGCTTTTCCAGCAAATCACTAAGGTAGCTTCAAGTAAGCAAAGACTTTCAAGATAAATGCAATTCCTTTAATCAGACTTTTTCCTTGACTTTTCCTTTCTTGAACTTTGACATTTTTCTTCCGGCTGAGAGGAGAAACTCTGTAACATTCTCTTCGCAGCGCAGTAAGCGAGACAGAAATAAGTTGGGAAACCAAGAGATCAAAGTTGAAAGCTCAGTATTTTTCCAATCCTCATATTTATTTCTTGTACCTTTAAAAAGAGCAATGTGTTACAAGCATGACATCAAAGAAACCACCACTCTTCTTGTTCTGTATTAAAATGAACTGGATATTATTACACTCTCTTCTGACAAGCCACATGACTACAGAAATGCACACAGCAACTTTACCCCAACCCTGAACAAAGAGTTTTATTAGAAGAAAGTCTTCTCTAGGTCACTGCAGGACTTCCTGAACATCCCAGCTTAACATGCCCCATTCTCTCCCAACAGTGAGTCTTCTAATTTAGATGTGGAAGCAGCACACATGATGAGAAGGGTATATAAAGCATTTCTCTTGCTGGTCTCCAACACTGTAGCCATTCTCAGAGTATGACAGCTTTTGCAATCATGTTGCCCACTCCTGGTTTCAACAAAACCCTTGCAAAGATTCCTTCTTTGTACTCTATGGACTAATTTAACTACCAACCAGAAGCCAGTGCAAACTTTTTGTCAGTGCCTGTCAAAACTAAGAATAGGAGGTTACCTTTCTATATAGTGGAAACTATGGCACTACTACAGGATGCCAGATATGACATCAGAGCAGTTTATCCACTGCCAGCATTCCTACTAATAGCAGCTTTAAATATGCTGTGTTGGCTAATCTTTGTTTTGTAATTAAATAAATCCTGCAGCACTGCTGAACCCTTCCTCTTGTGGTCAGCACTATCTTCTGGTTAAATCAGCTGCAGGCACACACACACACACACACACGGGTGATCAAGAGCGATGTTAAAAACCAAGAAACTGTGAGTTAAGCAAAATTCTGACTCTATGAGCGGCTCACTTCTCACACAGGGATCACACCATTCAGGCAGAAATGAGGTACTGACATCTGAAAATATGCTGAGGGGGGTGAACAAAAGACTCTTTTTAATTTAGTTAAATTTATTCATGACAGGAAATGTCATATAACAAACCATATAACTACTACTGTTTGGTAAACCAAGGGTTTTGTCCTCTTGGGCATCCCATGGTCTCATTTCACTTGTTTTTTCTTGATAGTTAAGAGGAATCTACTCAAATAAGCTCTGTAACCTGGCACCAACAGAAAAAGCAACAGTCAGAGAAACACATCAAACTTCCTAAGTTAACAGGACATTAAAAAGGAGAAACATGTCCTTGACCTGACAACAGGTACAGCTGGGTTTGCTCTTTCCCAGTGCCACTCAACACAAACCAGGCCTTATCTTACGATATTTCCCTGACGTACAACACCGTGAAGCTGTGCCTGGCAAATCTTATGAGAGCTATTCAAAGACAGTACTAAATCAAGAGTCTCAATCCTGTAGTGGAAGTGGAGAGCATTTGGCATCTAGCAAGGTACAGTTTTGGAACAGAAGCCCTACAAGGAGAGACTGAGGGAGCAGGGGTTGTTTAGCCTGGAGAGGAGGAGACTCAGGGGAGACCTTATTGATCTCTACAACTACCTGAAGGGAGGTTGTAGACAGGTGGAGGTTGGTCTCTTCTCCCAGGCAAGCAGCACCAGAACAAGAGGACACAGTCTCAAGTTGTGCCAGGGGAGGTTTAGGCTGGATGTTAGGAAGAAGTTCTATACAGAGAGAGTGATTGCCCATTGGAATGGGCTGCCTGGGGAGGTGGTGGAGTCACCATCATTGGAGGTGTTCAGGAGGAGACTTGATGGGGTGCTTGGTGCCATGGTTTAGTTGTTTAGGTGGGTTGGATTGGTTGATAGGTTGGACGCCATGATCTTGAAGGTCTCTTCCAACCTGGTCTATTCTATTCTATTCTATTCTATTCTATTCTATTCTATTCTATTCTATTCTATTCTATTCTATTCTATTCTATTCTATTCTATTCTATTCTATTCTATTCTATTCTATTCTATTCTATGTAAGATCTCATAATACTGGGGAAAATCATTCCAGTGGTATCATAAACCATAGGAATGGTGAGTGAATCAAATGGAATAGCTATAAACAATCTAACATCACTATGATGACTGCATGATTGATATTCACCATATTATATTGGCAACAAGAATTTACAGCAATATTTCTTCAGCAAGAAGCTCTTGATCACGTTCTGCCTCTGTTTGACCAAATGCTATCTATTGAGGCTCTCTGGGTTTGCCTTAAGGTCATTTCTTTTGTGGGCTACTAAAAAAATGCAGTTTTCTAGGAGGTGAACTCTATAAACAGAAATGTGGGTTTAAAAATAAACAAGTTGTAGATAAAATGCAATGTAAAGCCAAAATGTCTGTGATCACCTTTGAGAGAGAATCTGCTGATGCATTCTTAGTCATCATCACAGAATCTCTATAGTTCCTGGGACTTCAAATACATAAAATGATTCATCTGGAGAGTTACTCCACAATGGGAGGTCTGATTCTTCAGTTGAAGTAGAGTGCAAACAACTAGTACCAGTGCATAATAGTGTATACTCCCTCAGTCTAGAGCAAAGCTTGCATTTCTTTTATCTGTGTGGACATTACCTCAGTGGTGCTTATTTAATGCACAGATTTACCATCGACATAATTCAATGACGAAAAGAATTTCATTTTCCATGCAGTTCAGCTTCAACATCCCTTCTGCTACTAACACTCCCTGCACATTTTCAGTTTGTTGGTAAGTGTTTTGCCCAGGTATGATTTAGGGATAGTTCTGTAATTGAGGACAGCAACAACAATAGCAGCAACAATCAAAGAAGGTAAGCGAGCCAGCCAACCTGTCAGGCTGTGCCTATAAAAATTGATTAATGAACTTCTTCTAGCAGCATTGAGCAGTATTTTCAGAAGAATCAGTTGAAAGAGGTGCTGACCACCACAGTTGAGAACCTTATGTTGCAAACATATGTTATGCATATTTTCAGACTAAAACTAGTTGGCAGCTTCCAGTTATTTCCTTTTTAACTGCGGATGAATGACAAGATAATGCATTATTTCTTAGTGCTTTCCTGATTGTTTTGTTGTTGAGTTTCCACCCCATATTTATGTTTTCTTTGGAATCCAGATCTTCCCAGTACTTGTCCTAGAATCAATTAACTTATTATGAAGAGATAGGAAATTTCAGTTCTCCAGCTGTTTACTGGATTATCATCAAAATAAGGTCAGGGCTTCCAACTCAGACAGCTGACAAGAAGATTCAGTGGATCATTCTTCTAGAATGTGAAAGCCAGCAAGTGAAACTGATTAAAAATGAAAGTAAAACAAAACAATCTGTTTTCATTACCCACATTAATGAAATGACAAAGAATTATCTCCAGAAGTATCTTTCCATATTAGATTTCAAAAGGGCTAGACTCTCAACCTCCTCCTAAGAGGAAAGAGAAAGTGCAAGCACCTGCAGAGTAGAAGGGAGATGTAATCAATCTTCTATCCTGTGCGTTATCAGCTTGGCAGTTAGGAGTGTATCTACTAGGCTGCAAGCAGTGAGAAGAGATTTCAGTATCCACACAAGAGATCACCTGCACTAGCCAAGGCAGGCAAAGATTTAAGGAAGACTTCCCCCATTCTCAGTGTCAGGAACGGAGATCCCTAATCTCACTATAATAAATCCTCATGGAACTTGGACAAATGCTCATCTGATCTATACATTCACATAATGATATGGTAGTTTCCCTCATCAGAACATAGAGAACCATTATTTTCACCAAATGATATTGTATTGTACTTATGTGAAGATTCATTTATAGCAGTGTAATAAATATCAAATGGTATTGAAAAAAAGAAGGTAAAGCAAAGAGGGGAAAAGAAGTACTTTTGCATACCTAATTCAAGATGCATTCACAGAACCAACAGAAAAAGAACTGTTGTATGCAATTCAACATAAAGTTAAGTGGTTGGCTTACAAAGACTAACTAGCAATGGAAAAAATGTTTTGGTGTTGGCAGAGTTTGGCTGGTGGGGCTTTTTTAAGGGCAAGTGATACTTCTCACCAAGAGATGCACGCTGTTCTTTCCTGTCTACTGGCACATTTTTAAGCTCCAGATCCATAAAGGTAGATGGTACTTGTGTGAGATATTATTTTTAAGTGTCAAAGATTGGATTAGACAATGTAAAAGCAAAATGAAATGAAAAGAAGTCCTTCTTCCAGGTCTGACCCTTTAAATCAAATGTGTACCTCAAGGGTTTATTTATCTGCTTAAGCACAACAGAGAAAGCAACTACCCACACTTGAGTTACCAAGAAAGCTAAATATATCTTTCTGTAGTTGGACCTCTTCCTCCACCTTTTTCTAAGAGCATGGTGTAAAAAGAGAAAAATATTTACTAAGTAAAGCAAGCTTTGCATGCCTCTTGGATGCAGAGTATCTATCCACTTTGTAGTACAAAGTTGTAACTTACCACCAAAACCATGCTGAATGTCTCTGTAGTGTTTAGGAGCAAGGTGGTTTCAGTCTCACCCCCTAGTAACTCCTTGCATGTTGCTACATGCTGGCATTCTGTACTGTACAGTCATACCTGCAGCACCTTTGGACAGGGAAAAAGTTGCTCACCAGCAACAGCTGCTCAACATCCTGCTGCCTGCTCTCCGTTGAAAAGCAAATAGAAGTGACAGCCAAGAACAGGTAGGTGTGCTCAGACAGTCACAGGTTGTACAGCAATGTTTCCTCAGGTTAAAATCCAAAGCAAGTTGCCCTCAATAGCACCCTAAACCAGTGCAGTTACCAGCTTTTCATTCAAAGCACTAATTAGCAACACTCTGAACTTTAAGACCACCGCCCACCACAAAACCCCAAACCCTCTTTATGCAGAACCTACCCCTCAGCAGCAGCATGCTGTCATCATCTACCTACAAGTAACTGCAAAACAGAGCAGTGAAGAACCTCTCAGAAAAAACAAATGGAGTAAAAAGCTGGATAACAAGCCTGTTTAATTCCACCCAGTTGTGCTCTGCTCCTTATATTAAAAAATCCAGCCCAGGAGAGCAAAACATAGATGCACACAGACACACTGCTCAGCCACATAACAAAGTCCACTGTACATAAAATACACCAGACTGGCAAGGTGTTTAAGTGTTAAAGCAGTAAAGGAAAACAAACTGAAATGAAGAAATTGCTCTGTGAACAAACATCCCAATTCCAGTCCAGCAGAACTTCCTCAGCCTGCTTTCCTTCTATAAATCCAAGAACTAACGTCCCGTGGATGGCTTAAGCTAAGCCATTTACCAACAGAGATTTACATTGCAGAGCTATAGCCCAGGACAAACCTTTGCCGTTTGTGGAGCTCGGCTGTATTTCTAGTTCCATTTGTGTTCTCAAGCAGTAATGTTTCTGGACCTCAACAGCTACAGCCTTTCAGAGTACTGATGACAAGCTGGAGGAACAACCGAGATCCTTCAGAGTTAGCTCACTCTATGCCTTTATTTCTATTATTTCCTGGGTTGAACAGTACGAAAGGGAGTGGCCTGAGCAATAATAGGTGTGTCTGTGCTCCCAAACAGTTTAAAGGAAAAGTGAACAGTTTCCTTTAGATATTCCATTAGTCATCAGGACTGTGGTATATTCTCCTTCAGTGACATGTTCCAATGTATTAACTATCTCAAAGTAGTTAATATTATTGCTAATTTTCATTCTCACACAACAAGATCCCAACCAGCCTCAAAGGTTGACTGCAAACAGACTTGATTTTGTCCTGGGATTGTTTTCTTTCTGTTTTGCTGTGCACCTCATCTCCACTCCCCTGCTTCTAATTTATGGCTGTGTACCACAGAAAGAAAACAGCCTATGAAAGATGGAGATCAAAGAAACACCGCTACCACTTTCCACACAAGCTTAAAGCAGGGAAAGTCGGTTTCAAGCATCTTCCCCAGGTTCTTACAACACCCTAGCCGGGCAGAGGCAATTAAACTGATTCAAAGTGTAGACTTCCAGGCATTTCCTTCTACGCAGCTGTCCACATCCAGAGACAAACTGTTCCATGAGCAGCTGAATTAATGAATCTTTTCTTTCTGGCAGATTTGCCTCCAACATCCTCAACACCCATCGGGTTTGCCCTACCTCTATGTAATATCCTCTTGGCAGTATCATTTCCAGAAATACTTTCAGTTCCTCTCCATTTGTCTGCTTTCCCAGTTCCTCTCCAAGTCCTTTAAATCCACCCACGGAACCCTTAAGCTGTCTTGCTTAAAGGCTTCAACATCTTCCATTTCCACCCATACATTCTAACTGCACATGCTCTTCTTTCACTCTAATCTTTCTAGTGTACCCCAGCTACTGCTTAGTATCTTCAAGTTTGATTTACCTGAAAGAAGGCTGACAGAGCAGTTGTGGAGCCCTCATGTCCTAGGAAATGAGATTGGAAAGCAGCTAAACACAAGGTGCAGAAACTGACAACTTGCAACTTAAAGCTCCCTCCAGAACACACTTGCTGTAGTCTGTATATTACTATGAACTGAGAGGTGCTGATATAAGAAGAATCCCATTTTATCCCTAAAATGTCAATTTAGGTGGCAAAAAGATGTTATTTCTCTTCTAAATGTGTAGAAAAGTATGCCAGAAACATACAAAAACTCTCAAGTCCCTGGGTGTGAACTGCTAAATCCAACCAAATTTTGGCCAATTACTTTTAATTCCCTGCTTCAAACACTAAAGCCTGAATTTCCTGAACTCCTGGCTTTTCATTTTTCCCCACAATGAGCTGTCATCTTCTCTGTCAGCTTGTTAAAAATACACATTCATGCAGGCACACAGACAAATGTAAACACAGGCACAGAATCTGGTCTCTCTACCTTTATTGTCAGTCTGGCTTTCTCCTCTGGCTTCATACATTTTATATGCTGCCAAATTGAGTGGAGTGCAGGACAGGGCGTTCACTCCATTTGGACTTCAATGTACTTGACCAAAAATGATTAGCTCATCAGAATCACTGCTTTCTCTCTGCTCCCATTCTTCTTTTTAATAACCAAAGCACTCAACAGTTTAATTACCATCACTTCCACTCTGATGTGGTAAGCAGACACAATTACTCCTCTTCTACAGACACACAAAAATCACAATGCTGTATTCCCAGGACCTGCTGACCACTAGCATTTATTTACTTTGTTTACTCTGCTCATAGAAACAGCTATGTGTTGTGAATCTATCTCAGATACAATAGTGAAGAGGAGCTCAGTAGGCCCAGAAATAGGTTCTTCTGCCCTCCTTAAGAGACAAGTTCCTAAAGTATGCCAGATGACTTCTGCAGTTTACCACATTTATATTGGGTTGGTTTGGTTTTTTTCTTTTGGTGAAAAGATGAAAAGAGAAGGAAGCTGAGAATGATTCAATACACATCTACATATTGCACAAGTCATCACATTCACACTAGCTATGTGTTCTGAGTAGCTACCACATTAGATGCTGTATTTGAGATGCATGTAAGCGTAAGTCTTCCATACAGCTGTGTATGTACATGAATACCACCTCTGTAGTACAGCTGATTACACATTGATTATCATTGATGTTAAATGAACTGACCATAACTGGTAGCTTTTTACACCATATGCTAGTCATAGAATCATCATAGAACAGTATGGGTTGCAAGGGATCTTCAAGACCATCTAGTTCCAACCACCCTCCCATGGGCAAGGGAATATTCCACTGGACCAGGTTACTCAAAGCCCTATCTAACCCGGCCCATACTTCGAAGTCAGTGTAATAAAACTGGATCCTCATTGTTTGAGAAACAGAAGGCTTAAACCAATTTAAATGAAAGCAACTCCTTTGGCACAAGATCTTACCTTTACTTATACAGCTTGTCATCAAGCAGCCCAATTCATCCATCTGCCAAAAAAAGTTCTGCTTGTGGATTAAGCAGTTTTGCATATGTCAGGAACAGGGAAACTTTAGCCTGTAAAATCCTGTCTGTATGACTGTGTAAAGTTGACTCTCTGAAACTTTCTAGCTAACACTACAAAAAGACCTTACACTGAGAGTTTACTGTTTCCATTTCTGTAGGTTCTGTTTGTACAGACATTACATGCACCTTGTTATGTATATTTTGAAAACACTCCTCTTTTTCCTCCTTACAGGTTTTGTTCTGACCACTCTCTCAGGAATTTCCTCCTGCCTCCAAAATCTGGAGAAGGTGAAACCTGCCAGCATGCCATCATAAACATTTTATGTTGTTCCCATGACAAAAACACACAGAAATCTCGCCAAGTGATAAGACTTTGAAACACTACAGTCTATTATGCTCAGCAGAGAGATGTTTTTCTTGGCTATTAAAGCTCAGCAGAGACTTGCTGGCCATTAGTTTTCCAGCAATTTCATTGGATTCAGCTTATTCCACCCCACATAGTTCTCAAGCCTATTGTAATTCCTACAAATTGACTGAGAATAATCAATCCCTGTGCTGCAAGGGGTATGCAGGACTATAAGGGTGCCAGAAAATAAGAGAGGAAGGTAACAGTGTTCTCCATGGCTCCGTTACACAGACCATCAATGGAAGAGTTCATCTGTGTGCCTTTTCACAGAATCACAGAATCACCAAGGCTGGAAGAGACCTCAAAGATCATCAAGTCCAACCTGTCTCCACAGACTTCATGACTAAACCATGGCACCAAGTGCCATGTTCAAGCCCCTCTTGAACCCCTCCAGGGATGGGGACTCCACCACCTCCCTGGGCAGCACATTCCAATGGCTAATAACTCTCTTTGTGAAGAACTTTCTCCTCACCTCAAGCCTAAACTTCCCCTGGCACAGCTTGAGACTGTGTCCTCTTATTCTTTTTTAGAGAAGAGAAGAGAAGAGAAGAGAAGAGAAGAGAAGAGAAGAGAAGAGAAGAGAAGAGAAGAGAAGAGAAGAGAAGAGAAGAGAAGAGAAGAGAAGAGAAGAGAAGAGAAGAGAAGAGAAGAGAAGAGAAGAGAAGAGAAGAGAAGAGAAGAGAAGAGAAGAGAAGAGAAGAGAAGAGAAGAGAAGAGAAGAGAAGAGAAGAGAAGAGAAGAGAAGAGAAGAGAAGAGAAGAGAAGAGAAGAGAAGAGAAGAGAAGAGAAGAGAAGAGAAGAGAAGAGAAGAGAAGAGAAGAGAAGAGAAGAGAAGAGAAGGAGAAGAGAAGAGAAGAGAAGAGAAGAGAAGAGAGAGAAGAGAAGAGAAGAGTAGACCAGGTTGGAAGAGACCTTCAAGATCATTGCATCTAACCTATCATCCAATACCACCTAATCAACTAAACCATGCAACCAAGCATTTTTCCTCCAGACTTCCAAACAGAAGCACCCACAACCATGAACTACCTCCTAGCAGAAAACCTACTCATCAATAATGTTATCAGCCACTTCAGATGAGCACAGACCCATGAGGCAGCACACTCCTGCTGTGTCTAGTGGGTGACACACAAAGCACCACAATTGCTCCTTCAAGTTTTAAGATATTGCTGAGATATTGTTGCCTTACTACAGAAGAGGAAAATCCAGGCAATCTAAGAGATCTGTGCAGGACCACAAAACTCCATGCCCAGCTTAGAAACTGAGCCAAGGTCTCATGAATGCTAACCCAACGGTCTAGCCATTACACTTTCTCTGTAGAGAAAATGATTTTAAAACAAATCCACAGAAGAAAACCAAGGCAGAGATTTTAATGGAGATAAGCTCTTATCACAGGAAATTAACTTACCCTGTTCCTTCATAGCTTTATCTCCTTATTTCTTCTTACTTTAAGTCCCACATAATAGAAAATGTCCCTACACAGCTCCTGTGGATGCCACAGACCTTTCCACCAGAGCTCTTCACAAGAGACAGCAGCGAACCCAGATGATCACAGGAGGAAAATTACAAGCAGACTCTTCCTTGTTACTTCATCAAAAAACTTCCCTCACATCCCAATCCAAGGCTGAGACTCCTGACTGTTAGTAATTCTTCCTCTCCTCATTTACAAGTTCCACTGGTGACTTCTCCAGAATTTTTTCCCCTTCCTGGGAAATTATTGAGTTTCAATGCCTCTGTCTCGCAGCAGAAACACATCTACAGTAACTTCCTCCAAGCTTGGGCACAGCAATTCTCTCCCAGTGAAACTGCTCAGAACAGAACATGTATTCTGTGCTCCAGAAAATAAAACTTTATGGACATACAAAGTGCAGCCAGGCAAACATTCAATTTTTTGTGCATTTCTAATCACATCTTAATTACAGCATTTTACATGTATTTATGTACCTTTCATCCCAGTGTATCCCAGAGCATTTTGTAAACTGTCACATGGTTTTAAAAGGAGGCTTTATTAACACAGAGCTGCCAGTACCCAGACATCTCTAGAAGCCAGTGCAGCAGCCTGTAGATGAATTTGTGATGTGAGAGATTTGGGCCGACGGCAGAACACCGAATCTCTGTAGTTAGATAAGGACCTTCCTTCCCCCTTCAGACATCATTTGAAATTCTTGCATATCCATTTCATTTGATGATCTCAGTGTTTTAAAAACATTAATTAACTTCTACAGTGTCTTAATTAGGTAAGGCATAAATAAAGATCTAAAACCTGCAATGCCTCTGCTAGTAGTCAAGAGGAAGTGCTTAAGGGAAAAAGCATATGAACTAGGGCAAATACTGAGAGATCCTTCTAGATCCTCTCTCACATTGCAGCAAAATTGTGGTTTAGCTGGGGACTGCCTCCAGATCAGTGTTTTAACAGCTACCAATCCACCTATTCCTTTTTCTTTTTTCTTTTCTAAATTCTTTTGGAATATGTCCCTCTTTCTTATTGCTTTACACTCTGAAGCAGTGAGCTCCATCCCATATTCTGATTTGTTCACATATCAAGAAACACTTCCAAAAGAGTTGTGTTTTTTTTTCCCTTTGAAGCCTGTCTGATACCATAGAATCATAGAATTGTTAGGGTTGGAAGGGACCTCAAGGATCATCCAGTTCCAACCCCCCTGCCATGGGCAGAGACACCTCACACTAGATCAGGTTGCTCAGGGACACATCCAGCCTGGCCTTAAAAACCTCCAGGGATGAGGCTTCCACCATCTCGCTGGGCAACCTGTTCCAGTGTCTCACCACCTTCATGGGAAAGAACTTCTTCCTAACATCCAATCTGAATCTACCCATTTCTAGTTTTGTTCCATTCCCCCTAGTCCTATCCCTACCTGACACCCTCAAAAGTCCCTCCCCAGCTTTCTTGTAGCCCCCTTCAGATACTGGAAGGCCACAATAAGGTCTCCTTGAAGCCTTCTCTTCTCCAGACTGAACAGCCCAAACTCCCTCAGTCTGTCGTCATAGAAGAGGTGCTCCAGCCCTCTAATTATCCTCCTGGCCCTTCTCTGGACACATTCACCTGCTGGAGTTGAGGACAGAATTCTTATATCCTCATGAAAAAAATCAAATTGAAATAAACCCAAGACCCATTCTCTACATCCTTTCTCTGCACAGAGATTTGAGAGTATTTTATTGTGTCTCTCAACACCACTCAGTTCTACAGGTAAAGAAACACAGAAGCCAAAATTTGCCAACAAAATAATCTGAAACAAGACTTTACATCTGCAACGACAGCAGCTGTTTATTTTTAGCTGTCTAATCTTAGGTGGCTAGCTTTAAAAATTCCCCACCTGTGGACACCAAGTGATTTGCCGAGGTCACACGTTGAGCTAGTGACAGCTCGGATGAAAAAGCCCAGGCATTCTTGTCCCTGCAACCATTATCAGAAGGCAAAGAAAAGGAGTAAACTGCATGTTCTCCAACACATCCATGCAGGAAGGAAGGAGGCTGAGTCAATTCTACTGGGATTTCAATGCACGCTTCCAAGACATGCAAATATTCCAGTTGTGAGACACTGAGCTGTAAATAGTTTGTAAGACTCAAATGGTAGATGCTCATTACACTTCAATTAAAGATTTACTTAACTTTGTCTTTCCTTAAGCTAAGCTAAATCTTTGCAAAGATACAATAAAGCACAACCTCCCCCTCGCTTTTCCACACTCAAAGATAGCTTGTGGACTTGCTGATACCAATTGTTCTCCTTTGACTTGGCTTTTAATTCAGGCACCAGGCAATGGATCACAAATGGATAACATGGTGATAAAACATTTGGCAGACCCTCGAATGTCACATACTTTCTGGTGCCAAGAAACAAAGCAGGACCTATTAAACTCATCTCATTAATTAACTTTTCCATAATCCTATTTTTTATTGTCATCTTGTGGGTTAAGCAAATGCCTTTTCTTCCAGAAAGGCAGTGTGCTAAGCTAATGGAGTGACTTTTACTACCATCAGAGGCTGGCATTTAACAGATCTTTACAACAAATAACTGTGGGCCAAATCCTCAGCTAGTCAGTGTTGATTTTGCTCCCTGGTATTAAAAACCCCACTTTCCTTCTTGAGAAGTAAGATGTTGGTGGAAGGACCAATTTACATCAGCTGACATTCTGAATCTTAATTTCTTGACATCTTTTTTTGCTTCAACTCAGAGAAGTTACTAAATGATGTACTGCAGTTCTGAAATCCTGAGCTGTGGTTTCTGCCACAGACACAGGTGGTTGAGGCCCCGTCCCTGGAGGTGTTTAAGCCCAGGCTGGATGAGGCTCCGGCCAGCCTGATCTAGTGTGAGATGTCCCTGCCCATGGCATGAGGGTTGGAACGAGATGATCCTTGTGGTCCCTTCCAATCCTGACTGATACTATGATACATTTGAATGACTGTTTTTTGAATGATTCTCATCTTGATGCAAGTTGCATGCAGCCTGTAATCCACTTGGCAAACAGTTCTCAAGGAAAAGAAAAATATTTACATTCTGTCAGTGGCAGAATAATACTTCAATCCTTGACTTTAAGAGGAATCTTAACCCTCAAAGAAGTCACCTCAGACCTAAACGAAAGGCCTGGCTGAATGATCCATTCCCAATGAGTAACAGCTGTAAAGACTGTCAGAAAGAAGAAAAATAAATTATTACAGTAAATATTATGCTGAAATAAAGCCCAGGTCTGTAAGCAATGTGCAGGAAATAATACTGATGCTCATGCAGGTGTCTTGCACATGTCAATGATTGTTACAGCAAGCTAAAACAGACCAGCAAGTCTGCTTCCAGTGCACATCACTGCAAGCACAACTGCATATAAACAAACAAACAAGACACTTCAAACAGTGTCTCTATTTTCTTTCATGATAGTGAAAATGTTTTCTCATGTTCTGAGTATTGTTCAGAGCAAGGCAGGGTTCTGATTATGCTCTGCAAAGAGACACAGGAAAACAGGGAGGTAAAACCAATTCTCTCTATAAAAACCTGCATGAAAAGGTAGACTATAATAATAATAATAATAATAATAATAATAATAACAATAATAACAATAACAATAACAACAACAGGTTGGAAGAGACCTTCAAGATCATCGTGTCCAACCTATCAACCAATCCAACCCACCCAAACAACTAACCCATGGCACCAAGCACCCCATCAAGTCTCCTCCTGAACACCTCCAATGATGGTGACTCCACCACCTCCTCAGGCAGCCCATTCCAATGGGCAATCACTCTCTCTGTGTAGAACTTCTTCCTAACATCCAGCCTAAACCTTCCCTGGTGCAGCCTGAGACTGTGTCCTCTTGTTCTGGTGCTGGCTGCCTGGGAGAAGAGACCAACATCCGCCTGTCTACAACCTCCCTTCAGGTAGTTGTAGAGAGCAATAAGGCCACCCCTGAGTCTCCTCCTCTCCAGGCTAAGCAACTCCAGCTCCCTTAGTCCCGAAGCACAAAGAGTGACAGGCAGAAGTCACTATTGCAAATGTTTCTCAGCCCTAACACAAGCAGTATTATCTGGGTCAGGATTTTCAGTGCAACACATCACACCTGGCTCAAGAACATCACAGTGTGTGGCTTGATACACCAGGATCTGAGCAATGCTTGGTGCTGCAGGTTCCTCAGACTGTGCCCGTTCTCAGCAGCCAGCTTCTCACATGAGCCGGTGGGAGTCTTTACAGTGGAAGTTGATTTAATTTGCCAGTGTCTTTGTGATATTACATCCTTCGCAAGAATGAAATGAGTATGCTAATGCAATCTCTGAAGACTTCACTTTCATAAGAAATTGAGGTATGTTACTGAGCAGCAAAATATCACACTCAGGTGGAAGGAATGGATGCAACTTTCCACTGTCTCATGTTCAGCTATCAACAATCACACAATTCATTACAGAACCTGATCATGTTTGAACTTAAAATGTGTAACCATTACAAGTTCCACTGGAAGGCTACTGTAGGCATTGATTTTTCTCTAGGTCACAGAATCACAGAATGTTGGGGGATGGAAAGGATCTCGAGACATCATCTAGTCCAACCCCCTGCCAGAGCAGGATCACCTATACCAGTCCATAAGAGCAGGATCACCTATACCAGTCCATACAGGAACTCATCCAGACAGGTCTTGAATATCTCCAGAGAGGGAGACTCTGCAATCCCCCTGGGCAGCCTGTTCCAGTGTTCTGTCACCCTCACAATGAAATAATTCTTCCCCCTGTTTCCATGGAACTTCCTATGCTTCAACTTCCACCTGTTGCCCCTTGTCCTGTCATTGGGCATCACCAAGAAGAGCCTGGCTCCATCCTCTCGGCACTCCCCACTATGTACAGGTGATACACTGGATTTTTTACTGGGATGTTCCTACACTTTTTTCTTGTGACAACATCTTCCATTAGTTTAATGATGATCTCTGAGGTCTTTTCCAACCTTGTTGATTCTATGATTCTGTGATAAGGAAACTCACATGGACCATCAGTCATTTGTCAGGTCACTCACCATCAGCAACACAAAGTATAAAAGGAAGTGTCCTGACAAACAAGAGCAATGCCTGGGGGATGGAGGAGAACATTGCTTATTTGAATGCTGAAACTCTTTGGGTGTCATATTCTACTTTATGACTAGTGCTTTATTTTACAAGCAGCCCACTGATATCCTTACTGTCCCTTAAATTATGAGTAAGGATGAAAAGACTTCAGCCTAAAAAAAGTACAGCCTGTGCCTACTGACTGCAGGCTGCAGTGTGTAGGTTGGATTGCTGAAGGGCAGGAGCCCCTGCATCCAGCAGTCTACTGCTATTAGAGTCTTAAAAGAGAATCACAGAATAAATCAAGCTGGAAGGGAGCTCTGGATATCTCTAGTTCAACCTTCTGCCTAAAGCAGGGCCTTGCTCAGGGCCTTTTTCCATCAACTTCTGAAAATCTCCAGAGACCACACAATTTTTCTGGGTAATCTTATCAAGGGCTCAGATTTTTGTGGGGGAAAAAAGTTCCTTCTGTTTAGTTGGAATTTCTCTTGATGCAATTAGAGACTACTGTCTCATTATGCACCAAGGAGAGTTGGGGAAGGAAGCTATATAGAAAGGATGGACAGCTTCTGGTAGTTGAAGCCAGCAGTTGTACCTGCTCTTAGCCTTCTCATCATTGGAGGTGTTCAGGACTTGATAGGGTGCGTGGTTGCATGGTTTAGTTGATTAGGTGGTCCTGGATGGTAGGCTGGATGTGATGATCTTGAAGGTCTCTTCCAACCTGGTCTATTCTATTCTATTCTATTCTATTCTATTCTATTCTATTCTATTCTATTCTATTCTATTCTATTCTATTCTATTCTATTCTATTCTATTCTATTCTATTCCCCAGGCTTGCACAAAGCCAGTTCCTTGGGCTTTTCCATGTAGGTCACAAGCTCAGATCCCTAATCACTGCTCTGCTCTTTTGTCAGTCTCTGTCTTGCATGGGAGGGTTGGGGTAAAACTGGACAAACTGAACAGAGAGCAGCATTCACTTCCCTTGACCTGGCAAATCTTGGAAATCTTACTCCAGACTGCAGAAAGTTTTCAGTGTCACAAGGGCACATTGCTGACTCGTTTGATGTGCCCATGAGGACCCACTAGTCCTTTTCTGCAAAGGAACTACCTGGGCAGCCGCTCCCTGCTGGCTTGGTTAGTCCAGTCAATGTGCAACTGCATTTGTCTTTGGCAAACGTGGCAAGTTGCCTGCTGGTCCATTCTTCCAGATTGCTGAAGCCCTTGTGAATTGCAGCCCTGCTCTCAAATCAGTGCATTGTCCATCCCAACCTGATATCAACTCTGAATGTGTCATTGATGAAGCTGGGGAACAGCAATAACTCCAGCAGCAAACCCTGAGGTGCACTGCTTGTCACAGGCTGCTAGTTGTACTTCAAGATACTGGCACCTTAAGGCTGAAGGTCTGGTTAGTTTTTCATAAAATCTGTAGTCACATTTGGTCCATAATCCCCAATTGGATTACAAATACGCTAGGTATGATCAATTTCTTTGTGTATTGGCTTGGAGAATACTGAGCACGCTCAAGTTCAAAGCTGCACCCCTGATACACATCAAAGAACAGGTTAAAGGGTGATTGCCACTGGGTGAAACTTAGCAGCTGTTTGTACTAAGAAAAGCTATTTCACTGTTTCAGAACATCAAGGTGTTCATACCAATGCATCCCAAATGGAAATGATCAACCGACTGGGCAGATGGGCAGAGTCCAATGGGATGGCATTCAACAAGTCCAAGTGCCAGGTGCTGCACTTTGGCCACAGCAACCCCAGGCAGAGCTACAGGCTGGGGTCAGAGTGGCTGGAGAACTCCCAAACAGAGAGGGACCTGGGGGTGCTGATCGACAGCCACCTACACATGAGCCAGCAGTTTGTGCAGGTGGCCAAGAAGGCCAAAGGCATCCTGGCCTGCATTAGGAATAGTGTGGCCAGCAGGAGCAGGGAAGTCACTGTGCCCCTGGACTCTGCTTTGGTTAGGCTGCACCTTGAGTCCTGTGTCCAGTTCTGGGCCCCTCAGTTTAGGAAGGACATCGAGACACTTGAACATGTCCAGAGAAGGGCAACAAGGCTGGGGAGAGGCCTTGAGCACAGCCCTATGAGGAGAGGCTGAGGGAGCTCGGATTGTTTAGCCTGGAGAAAAGGAGGCTCAGGGGAGACCACATTGCTCTCTACAACTACCTGAAAGGTGGTTGTAGCCAGGAGGGAGTTGGTCTCTTCTCCCAGGCAACCAGCACCAGAACAAGGGCACACAGTCTGAAGCTGTGCCAGGGGAAGTTTAGGCTTGAGGTGAGGAGAAAGTTCTTCACCGAAAGAGTCATTTGCCATTGGAATGTGCTGCCCAGGGAGGTGGTGGAGTCACCATCCCTGGAGGCATTCAAGAGAAGATTGGACGTGGCACTTGGTGCCATGGTCTAGTCTGTAGTGACAGGTTGGACTCAATGATCTTTGAGGTCTCTTCCAACCTTGGTGATACTGTGATACTGTGAACACTTGGGCCACCAACTAGGAATTCCTCCCTTTCCCCTGTATTACCAGCAACAGCTTAGACCTTCTGCCCATTTTTTCCCTATTATATTCACTAAAGGGAGACCAGCAAGACCTTTTAACACCTCATTCTCATGTTATTAATTAATCAGCTCTCCTGCAAAGAACAGAAAGCAGCTAAGATGTGGTCTGTTCCTTCTGTTTAAATAGTGAGCTGTTCTAATTCACCATCCTTCCCAGGTGAATCAGAAAACAACTCCACCCTTTTATCAACTGAGAACCCACAGAACAATTTCATGAACACAAATTAATACATGGCAATGAGATTCAGCTGGCATTTAACTGAGCACTGAGCAATTTATGCACACTGATGACACCCACACACTAATTCTACTAATATTTATCATGAGTTTCACATTCATTCCATGACAAATCCAAAGTGAAAAAAAGAAAACCCAACAACCCAACCCACCCAACAAATAGTTTGGCCTTTTAGCAGGTTGTTTATGCACCCTAAGGGAATCAGAAACCTAACTCCAGGTCAGCTGGGCTGCCAAAGAAGGCAGTTCAAATTCCACCTGGAGTACATGCCTTTGCTGAGAGATTTGAAAGGCTGGATAACACGTACCGTACAGACACCTACACTGGAAACACAAATCCTTTGTTCCACTCAGAGTGTAGACACCTTTACATGGATCATGTATTCTTGGAAGCTCAGTTTCCAGATAGCTTTTATTATAGTGTCAATAATTTTTACAGCTCAGAGCTATTTTTAGCTTCAGCTCAAATGCTATTTTCAATCTTAAACTCTGGCTCATTGCTAGGCTTAATTACATTGTGTACTTAAAGATGCATTTCAGCTTGTTCTCATGCTTTTGCAGTGCCAAAAAAATTATCCTTGTGCTCCCTGAACTAAAGTTACAATTGCTATTCATTTTTCATCAACCTAAAATACTAAAATAATAAAAAACCCAGTAAGGTGTTACCCATCACTTAAACAAACAGAAAGGGCAAATCAACAAAGCCACAACAACAAACAACTAAACGAATCAAAACCCCTAAATGCTTTACTGAGTCTTAGACTACAAATCTAAGGAGTCAACCTTCTAGGAGACAACCTTCTTCACCTCTGGGCCACTCATACCACACCTTGAGTCCTGTGTCCAGTTCTGGGCCCCTCAGTTTAGTAAGGATGTTGACCTGCTGGAAGGTGTCCAGAGAAGGGCAACAAAGCTGGGGAGGGGTTTGGAGCACAGCCCTGTGAGGAGAGGCTGAGGGAGCTGGGGTTGCTTAGCCTAGAGAGGAAGAGGCTCAGGGGAGACCTTATTGCTCTCTACAACTACCTGAAGGGAGGTTATAGCCAGGTGGGGGTTGGTCTCTTCTCCCAGGCAACCAGCACCAGAACAAGAGGACACAGTCTCAAGCTGTGCCAGGGGAGGTTCAGGCTGGATGTTAGGAAGAAGTTCTTCACAAAAAGAGAGATTGGCCATGGGAATGTGCTGCCCAGGGAGGTGGTGGAGTCACCATCCCTGGAGGTGTCTAAGAGGAGACTTGGATGAGGCACTTGGTGCCATGGTTTAGTTGATTATATGGTGTTAGGTAATAGGTTGGACTTAATGATTTTGAAAGTGTTTTCCAACTTGGTTAATTCTATTCTATTCTATTCTATTCTATTCTATTCTATTCTATTCTATTCTATTCTATTCTATTCTATTCTATTCTATTCTATTCTATTCCATTCCATTCCATTCCATTCCATTCCATTCCATTCCATTCCATTCCATCCTACCCTCTCCCAACTGATCTAATGGTGCAAATTATGTGATGAAATGTGGCTCAGTTGGTAGTGCATCAGATCCTTAATGGGAAGGTCGTGAGTTCAAGCCTGCAGTGGGCAGTAGTGTGCTCCCTACTCTAGTCATGAGGTCTGTGGTGACAGGTTGGACTCGATGATCTTTGACGTCCCTTCCAACCTTAGGAATACTGAAATTCCCCCCACATTTTCCAGTCATCTCTCTCAGCATACACATAGTCTTCACTATTAGCAAGAATTAACTTCTGAAGTAGCAATTCCTGGAACATTAGAATGAGAGTCTCACTTTCCAAAAAGTCAGGTTTAGCAAATTTGAGAGTATGAGCAGCTTCCAAACTAAACAGAGGAGTTGGGTCATCACAGAAAGTCATTCTTACTGTTCTTCAGTGATAACCACATAAGGAAAAAAATAATAGTCCTGGGAGTAATCAGCAGCACGTATGACCTAACAGGCATTTCACTCACTCTGTCAGAAATTCAGAACACTCTTTCTCTGTGCAAATGGTGTAATAATAATAATAATAATAATAATAATAAAACAGGTTGGAAGAGACTTTCAAGATCATCGTGTCCAACCCATCAACCAATCCAACCCACCTAAACAACTAAACCATGGCACCAAGCACCCCATCAAGTCTCCTCCTGAACACCTCCAATGATGGTGACTCCACCACCTCCCCAGGCAGCCCATTCCAATGGGCAATCACTCTCTCTGTATAGAACTTCTTCCTAACATCCAGCCTAAACCTCCCCTGGTGCAGCCTGAGACTGTGTCCTCTTGCTCTGGTGCTGGCTGCCTGAGAGAAGAGACCAACATCCGCCTGTCTACAATGTCCCTTCAGGTAGTTGTAGAGAGCAATAAGGTCACCCCATAGTCTCCTCCTCTCCAGGCTAAGCAACCCCAGCTCCCTCAGTCTCTCCTCATAGGGCTTGTGTTTCAAACCCGTCACCAACTTCGTTGCCCTTCTCTGGACTCGTTCCAGCAAGTCAACATCTTTCCTAAACTAAGGGGCCCAGAACTGGACACAGTACTCGAGGTGTGGCCTAACCAGTGCAGTGTACAGGGGCAGAATGACCTCCCTGCTCCTGCTGGCCACACTGTTCCTGATGCAGGCCAGGATGCCATTGGCCCTCTTGGCTGCCTGGGCACACTGCAGGCTCATGTTCAGCCTACCATCAACCAGTACCCCCCAGGCCCCTCTCTGCCTGGCCGCTCTCCAGCCACTCTGCCCCCAGCCTGTAGCACTGCATGGGGTTGTTGTGGCCAATGTGCAGAACCCGGCACTTGGATGTGTTCAATCTCCTGCCCTTGGACTCTGCCCATCTATCCAGCCTGTCGAGGTCCCTCTGCAGAGCCTCTCCACCCTCCAGCAGATCAACTCCTGCCCCCAGCTTGGTGTCGTCAGCAAATTTACTGATGATGGACTCAATGCCCTCATCCAGATCATCAATAAAGATGTTAAAGAGCATGGGGCCCTGGGGGAAAACCACACTAAATCCAGATAAAAAAGTCTAAGTTGCTCTGCCCCATTGAAGTTGTTCAAAAACTAAAAAACTTCTAGCATATAAAGCATTGAAAGCAGATGAAGAATCCTGGCTCTTTAAAAGGCATTGCTTTCTACTCAGTTCTGCCACACCAGAACAGGTGCTACTTTCACAGAATCATAGAATAGAAGCATAGGATCAATAAGGTTGGAAAAGACCTCAAAGATCATCAAGTCCAACCTGTCACCCAAGACCTCATGACTACTAAACTACGGCACCAAGTGCCACATCCAATCCCCTTTCCAACACAAACACACAGAGCGAAATCTAAAGCTATCTTCCTATAAGTTTAAGTTCTCACTATGAATAAAATTCTTGTACAGCAGTCTGGTGGGAGAGGAGTTGGAAATACCTTGGAAATATTTCAAATGGCACCAGTGCTTTGGAGAGGCAATTACCTGTCCTGTGCTAGACCTAAATAGTACAGGTGCATGTTTACAAGTAGCTGAAATGCATGTCCCAGACCTGCCTGTAGTGATGACCCTTGTTTGCAGCTCAGGAGGAAAAAAATTAGTCTATTTAAGGAAAAAAAATCTTCTCTTGTGGAAGATAGCTCCAAATCTTTCCTTAAATCAATTCCCACTCAAACTTCTTTCTTTGATGAAGCCCCATTACACACTGGAACAGTAAGATCTCTGCAAACAAATACTCACAAACTAGGGCTTGACAAACAAGGTTGCATTGTTGCCAGTCCAAGTGACCTCCAGGTTATGTCCCTGGTTGCCCCACCAGAGCACTTTGTTCTGAGATGACAGTATCTATTCCAGAACTGGGGGCAAATGCCTCCACCTTTGAAACATGCAAGAGAAGATTTAGCTGTCCTCAGAACAGTATGACCTACACAAACACCACCATGCTCTGGGAGAATGCTAGGAAGCAGAGACGCATGAGGCAGCATGGACCGCTGCTGGCACACAGCAGCTGCTGACAACCTGCCAGTACACAGCCCAGGCACTGCAGTAACAAAAACAACTTCATTAGTGGGCAGCCACAGCCTGCACTGATTTCAACTCCTGGATAATTTCCACATATAACTCTGCACGCCAAGACTTTAAGGTTTCAAGTAGTAGACTTGGTAGTGCCTGCAACAATGGAGATCAGCTCTTTAATTGTGATCCTAATCCACCACCTAATTGCTGTGTATCTCATTACTGTCATATTTCACAACAGTACTAGGGTGGAAACAATCAATTCAGCAGCAAGGGACTGTGACTCCTGGGAAGTCAGTGAACTTAACATCTGAGAAGACAGAAGATAAAGAAACACCTCTTCATATCCCTCAGAATTACTGATAAAGGGAGAGGCCTTTTCTAGGCAGCTCTGAGTATAAAATGGATCTCCTGGGCTGCTGAAGGGGGCCTACAGGAAGGCTGGGGAAGGACTTCTCAGGATCTCAGGTAGTGATAGGACTAGGGGGAATGAAATGAAGCTGGAGGTGGAGAGATTCAGGCTGGATGTGAGGAGGAAGTTCTTCACCATGAGAGTGGTAAAGCCCTGGAATGGGTTGTTCAGGGAGGTGGTTGAGGCCCCGTCCCTGGAGGTGTTTAAGAGCAGGCTGGATGAGGCTCTGGCAATCCTGATCTAGTGTGGGGTGTCCCTGCCCATGGCAGGGGGGTTGGAACTAGATGATCCTTGTGGTCCCTTCCAACCCTGACTGATACTGTGATACTATGAAGTAGTGCCTGTGACCAGCACAATCCTTTAAAACCACCAAAAGACAGGGTCTTGACTTTGACGAGATGTTCAAACAAACATCCTACTCCAACTGTCAGAAAAAGGAATCTGTCAGAATATTCTCCAACAGTTTTTCCATGTGCCAGAGTGGTACAGGCACTGCATAAGAGTGACATTCCAGCTGTAATGAGGAGAGGGAACATTACAAACAGCTCAAGGCAGTTCCCATGTGCCCATCCTTTCCTCTTTTTTCACAACCTTCCTGAATTTAAAAGGCAGATACAGCTCTTGGCTGAGTCACTAATAACAGCAGCAACAACAAAAAATTACACATTGGGACTAACTCACAAGACCTGGCAGTGCAGGAAGCCTTCAAGGCACAGAGCCAGACAACTGGAGCTCACGGGCCAGGTGGTGCATTCATTCCTTGGAGAACCTGGCATTAGTCTCACCCAGCAGCTGAACCACAAAATAATTCTGGCTTAAGTGCTGGAAAAAGTGTTTAAAGACTCACTGTCTCAGCTGTGGGTGAAGGTGGCATACATCAGAGCCAAGGTAAAGCAAATGTAAATTACAGCCCTGGGAGGAGGAGGTAGGTAAAATTTATCAGATTTAGCAGTCCTTAGTCCCTGATGCAAGCTCCAGGCAATGATTTCACACAGAGACCCAGGACACTGGGGACAAGGTACTGTGGTTTATACCATGCTCCCTGCAACCCACTGGGAAACTGCAGTGTCTCCCTCTTTATAATTACCTGCTGAGGATGTGTAGCCAGGTAGAGTTATTTTTGAGTGCCTGCAGTCTTTGCACACAGGCAGCAGGGGGTTCTCTCTCTGAAGACATTTTAGCAAATTAATTCAAACTGATTACAGAAACTACTTTAAAGCCTTTGTGGACAGTCTCATTCCTAAGCAAGAGTGACCCTGATCAATTTCAGTTAGCTCATTACAAGAATATTTTAAGATCAATCAGAGCCCCTTCAACTCTGAATTAATTTCTTTATTAAATTGGGATGAGCTGTTCCTATAATTTTCCATCAGACTCTATCAAACTGGCAATGGAGAATGAATGGAGAGAACTGGCATTCCTGCATTATCTCCCTGGTCATTACATTGTCAGCCCCCCATAACATCACACATTCTTGCACAGGGCTATTATGTTGTTTCTAACACCAAAGTAACCATGTCTGTATAAGTCACTGATCTGGGTAAGGGAAAATGTCCTAGTAATATCTGAAAGTGATATGTTGCCACTGGGTTGCTGAGCTTTGAGATTCACCAGAGTTTCTGAGCCCATATAACTAACTCCCTAAGAAGGCAACCATGGGACAGGCAGAAACTGATGAATCTATCATGTCTGAAATCCTTCTGTCATCCAACTTCACCATCTCCTAAATTCCGTTACCAGAGCTGTTTTTGCATTGGGGACTATACTGATACATGTTGGGCAGCGTATCCAGGTACCATCTGCAGTTGCAGCACCACAGAAAGCGGGAACTGGTTTTGTATTTCCCATAAATATTTGGCAGCAGAAGCCTTGTGTACTCCAAAAGAGCAAACCTAGCAATAGATTTTTGCAGCCTTTCTCCCATCCCCAGGCCACTGAAAAGTTAGGTTAGGACTGGAGGTCAGTGAAGGACAGGAGCACAGGCTGTCAGAAGTGAGAAGGGGCTCATGTCTTCACATCCAAAAGAGCATCAAAAGCAAATGATGCATCTGTCAGGCCTCACTCCAAAGGCAATCACAGCTGAATTCTGTGGATGATGCCAACTGTGATTTGAGCTGCACTCAACAGCCCTCAGCTTCTCCTCAAGTGCAGACTACATACAGCGACCACAGAAGGATCTCAAGGAAACGAATCAAATCAGGCTGCATTTTACAGAAGTCTTCAGATCTGGAAATAGGCTCAGGAATCAGGTAGCAGCTGCTGAGCACTGAGATTTTTCCTTATAACCAGGGTTGCTAGCTGCCTTATTTAGGAACAGGAATAACCTGTTCTGACAGATTTACTGCTCCTGCATTTCCCCTTAAACTTGTAATGAAGATTTTATGAACCATTTCCTTCAAACACCCTTTCACCATTGACAATGCAAGGAAGTTACACTCGCAGAGTGGAACATAGAGAAGCAGATGGGAGGCAAAACAAGCTGAGAAGAAACTCATGCTTCTTGCTAATATTTTCCATGAGCTGTAAGCACTATTTCCCACTTTCTCAAATACCACATCTTCCCTAGGATCAGGATTTTTAAGTCACGTCCTACTCTCTCATAGCATTACTAAAAGAACAGAATTAGTCAGACAATCTTGATACCAAAGTGTAAAAGCAGCTTTCCTAGGTGTGCCAACAATCTTTGTTTACCCCCTAGGCATCTGTAAAGCAGGGAGCACTGGAGAAGTGGAGCAGCATTTCCCTGATCAAATCAGTGTGACACTGACTTCCTAAGGAAAATCAGCCCAGTGGTAGTGTGTTAACAGAAGGCTTCAGCAGGTACTTTGAAATTCAGATGAGTGTAAACCTTTGGGACTCCAGACACTGAGCTCTACTGGCAGTGAAATTTGAAATACCACACATCCAGAATTTGCCCTTACATTGCCACCTATGTAAATTACCATGGGTTGCACTAGGCATGCATGCCTGAGTGTGTGTATGTAAGCATGAGGGGGTGATTGTCATTCCCTCTCTGCATCTTTAGCATTATTTCACTCTGTGTTGCTGTGGAAGTGCCAGTATTAGCAGTCCATAGCTCTGAGTGGAAAGGCAGCAAGAGTGAAGCATGGAAGAGCTGGAAGGAGGTGGTAATGAAAAGCCTGCAATGGCACCCAAGATGTCTGAATTTAAACCCTACCTCTGTCAGAATCCCAAGCCTGTAATTTCTCTCACACATGTTGAAATGAATGTGCACTGGGAAAAAATGGCTGGGCTTACTTGCCTTAGGTCTACCACTAAGACTGACAAAACCCTATAAATCCTTAAGAGGGCTATGTCTTCTTTAATTGTAGGTTTCCTGAAAGTTCTTAGATAACACACAGGAGACGAAGGAGGAACAGATCACACTTCATGCTGCACTACAGCATGCCTGCCAGCCATCCACGCTGTCCTCTGAATTACGCACATAGCACCATTTGTCCCAAAGAACTCAGTGAACTTCATAACCTTTAGTGGACCGTGAAAGAGGCTGGTAGAAAGTCGTGATGCACAGAAGTCCCACTTGGGTGAGCAGGAGGGGTTTCACATTCACAGAACTTGCTGGATAGGACTTGCAGTAGCGGGAGAGTACTGCTTGAAAGTAAATTCCTAACCTGAGAGCACACTGCCCTACATTACAAAAGCTGCATGAGAAGCGATATGGTGATGAGAGGTACAACAGAAGAGATTCTCAGGGAACAGGAGACAAGCATCTTTCAAATTTTTCAAGTGTAACTGACAAATATCCAATGTCAATATCACTAACAGGCCAAGCATCCATCCTATTCCTTACTCACAGCAGTTTCCTGGTGAGAGCTGAAAGGAAGAAGCTCTAAGTAATGTATTCTGTGTAGTGGAGTGAATTTTATGTCTTCCTTCCTCTGTCACATCTGTTTATTATTCCTGTGTATTCCTAGTCTTGTCAATGGCAGGCAAACACTTGTTACAAGTACTGCTTCCAGACTGACTGGCTTTGATACTCCAGTACTTTCCTCCAGTAACTTTCTCCTCTTGAAAAGACTAAACCTGGAAGGAAAGAAGCAAGAGGAAACAAAAACACTCTTTGTCATGATGAGGCCTCAAGAGAAAATGCTAAGTTTTCTTTTCCTCCACTCTTTTGCATCAGTAATTTGCTAGTATGTCTCAAATCCTAAAAGTGCTTCTGGGCACTTCTACTATTATCAGTTTCAAATTCAAACTCATTTTCCACCTTTGCTGGCAAAAGGAGAGATTGTCAGGTAGATCTGCATTCAGGAAAATTGGATGTTGCTCCTCCTTTCATCTTATCAGTATGCAGCAAGAGTTCAGGTAAAGCTGATAAGTAACCCTGCTCACAGATACAGATTCATCTTAGGGTATTTCTGAGACAGTTTCAGTTGAATATGAATGATTTATTTAGAAAAATGTCAACAGATCCAGATACATAGCCAATACTTCTTTAAAGCACTTGGGTCACATTATTGACACAGTCCCCCACAGCAAACTCCTGGCCAAGCTGTCAGCCCATGGCTTGGATGGGAGCACACTGCGAGGGGTTAGGAACTGGCTGGATGGCCAAGCCCAGAGAGTGGTGGTGAATGGTGCCACAGCCAGCTGGCGGCCAGTCACTAGTGGTGTGCCCCAAGGATCAGTGCTGGGCCCCATCCTCTCTAACATCTTTATTGATGATCTGGATGAGGGCATTGAATCCATCATCAGTAAGTTTGCTGACGACACCAAGCTGGGGGCAGGAGTTGATCTGCTGGAGGGTAGAGAGGCTCTGCAGAGGGACCTCGACAGGCTGGACAGATGGGCAGAACTCAGCAGTATGAGATTGAACACATCCAGGTGCCGGGTGCTGCACATTGGCCACAGCAACCCCATGCAGAGCTACAGGCTGGGGTCAGAGTGGCTGGAGAGCAGCCAGAGAGGGACCTGGGGGTACTGGTCGATGGTAGGCTGAACATGAGCCTGCAGTGTGCCCAGGCAGCCAAGAGGGACAATGGCATCCTGGCCTGCATCAGGAACAGTGTGGCCAGCAGGAGCAGGGAGGTCATTCTGCCCATGTACACTGCACTGGTTAGGCCACACCTTGAACACTGTGTCCAGTTCTGGGCCCCTCAGTTTAGGAAGGATGTTGACTTGCTGGAACAGTCCAGAGAAGGGCAATGAAGTTGGTGAGGGGCTTGGAACACAAGCCCTATGAGGAGAGACTGAGGGAGCTGCAGTTGCGTAGCCTGGAAAAGAGGAGACTCAGGGGTGACCTTATTGCTCTCTACAACTACCTGAAGGGCGGTCGTAGACAGGCAGAGGTTGGTCTCTTCTCCCAGGCAGCCAGCACCAGAACAAGAGGACACAGTCTCAGGCTGTGCCAGGGGAGGTTTAGGTTGGATGTTAGGAAGCAGTTCTATACAGAGAGAGTGATTGCCCATTGGAATGGGCTGCCCGGGGAGGTGGTGGAGTCACCATCATTGGAGGTGTTCAGGAGGAGACTTGATGGGGTGCTTGGTGCCATGGGTTAGTTGATTAGGTGGTGTTGGATTGGTTGATGGGCTGGACATGATGATCTTGAAGGTCTCTTCCAACCTGGTCTATTCTATTCTATTCTATTCTATTCTATTCTATTCTATTCTATTCTATTCTATTCTATTCTATTCTATTCTATTCTATTCTATTCCATTCTATTCTATTCTATTCTATTCTATTCTATTCTCTTTCTGAAAATGAATGTTTGTATAGGACTGGATGAGGAGTTTACCCAGAAAGCATACCAAATACAGCACCATGTTCATATTTCTGAGCCTGTCTCTGATACAGCCAGTGCAGCATGGTGAAGAACAAGAGAGGGATGCCAACAAAACTGGGAAGCAGAATTTCCCAGAACATTTTTTACTTTCTTGCTTTGCCTGATTAAAGACAAAAATGCTATCTGAGAAAGGCACCCAAAAACTGTGCTACCCAAATTTAGTATGGATCCTAAAAGAAAAGTAGCCAACTGTTTTTTGCAGTTTATTTCAGGAAACAAAAGACTCACCTCTACCATTCAATTTCAGTTCAACTATAATTCAAGGTAAAAAAACCTCACACACAGACAGAAATACGATTTGCAAGCATTTACTTCCACTCTTTAGTATTCCAGCTTTTTCACTTGTGAAATAACACTCTCTTCTCTCCTCCCTTGAACTCCATATAGCACTGGCACTGTAATATGCAAATACCAGAGTACTCAAATGTGTTCAAATTAGCTTTCAATATGAATGTCTAAATCCTGCAAAATACCCTAAAATCTCTGGAGAAAATGCACACAGGCTTATTGAGACTCTCTCAGCCCTGTGCTATACTGCTATACATGAATTAGTGCTATCCATAGCTGCTATATGCTTCAGCAAGATGCTTTTAATTAAAATACACCAAATATTTATTGGGTTTTTTTGTCTTTTTTAATGAGAGAAGTCAGAGGCCTCAGTCAGTTGTTCTGAAATGAAGGAAAGTGAGGCTAACTGTAGGAAAGCAGAAAGTATCTATGAAAGGTTTCAGGAGAAGAAAGAACAACAGGCCACTGATACTGGAAGGATGGCTTGATGATAAAGAAGAGCTGACCTGCTAAACAACCTGAAGTGCCAGACAGAAGGACACTTGCCTCCATGATGGAGAAGATCAGCCTGATATGGGATGAAGATAACAACGGACAGCTGCATATCATAGAGGAAAACCCAATTAGCAGCAGTGGTGCAAGAATGTCAGGGAATTGCTTACCCTGCTCGATGTTTCCTATATAAGCTGCTTGCTCTGTACCAATAAAGGATTCCTGCTTCACCAACAAGGGAGTCCGTGCATGCTTTCCGAAAGCTAACCACCATAGCATGGCAGCCAGTCACTAGTGGTGTCTGCCAGGGATCAGTGCTGGGCCCCATCCTGTTCAATACCTATATCGATGATCTGGACAACGGCATTGAGTCCATCATCAATTTGCAGACAACACCAAGCTGGGGACAGGAGTTGAACTGTTAGAGGTTAGGAGAGCTCTGCAGAGGGACCTTGACAGGCTGGACAGATGGACAGAGTCCAACAGCATGAGATTGAACACAGCTAAGTGCCAGGTTCCACACATTGGCCACAACCACCCCATGCAGTGCTACAGGCTGGGGTCAGAGTGGCTGGAGAGCAGCCTGGCAGAGAGGGACCTGGGGATACTGGTTGACAGCAGCTGCCTAAACATGAGCCAGCAGTGTGCCCAGGTGGCCAAGAAGGCCAATGGCATCCTGGCCTGGATCAGGAACAGTGTGGCCAGCAGGAGCAGGGAGGTCATTCTGCCCCTGTACACTGCACTGGTTAGGCCACACCTTGAGTCCTGTGTCCAGTTCTGGGCCTCTCAGTTTAGGAAAGATGTTGAGTTGCTGGAACGTGTCCAGAGAAGGGCAACAAAGCTGGGGAGGGGTCTGGGGCACAGCCCTGTGAGGAGAGGCTGAGGGAGCTGCAGTTGCTTAGCCTGGAGAAGAGGAGACTCAGGGGAGACCTTATTTACATGCAGAACTACCTGAAAGGAGGTTGTAGCCAGGTGGGGGTTGGTCTCTTCTCCCAGGCAACCAGCACCAGAACAAGAGGACACAGTCTCAAGCTGCACCAGGGGAGGTTTAGGCTGGATGTCAGGAAGAAGTTCTTCCCAGAAAGAGTGATTGGCCATTGGAATGTGCTGCCCAGGGAGGTGGTAGAGTCACCATCACTGGAGGTGTTTTGGAAGAGACTGGATGAGGCACTTGGAGCCATAGTTTAGTCGATCAGATGGTGTCGGGTAATAGGTTGGACTCGATGATCTTGAAGATCTTTTCCAACCTGGTTAATTCTATTCTATTCTATTCTATTCTATTCTATTCTATTCTATTCTATTCTATTCTATTCTATTCTATTCTATTCTATTCTATTCTATTCTTCCTCCCTGTCACAGGTGTTCCAGGAAGCCTCTGGGGCAACAGCAAGGGAATTCTAGCAGCTGAAAGTCACATCTTATACACCTGGCATTAAACATGTGCATCTTCACTCATCAGGTTAATTATCTAAACAAGGTAAAATAGCATTAGGCATTACAGACACAAAGCCACATAAGCAATATCTGCCTAATTTAATCAGACAGTCAAGAGGCAGGGGAATATTCCTAGGCCTTTGCACTTTTCCATTCGCCAGCTAACCTCTTCTATTTGCCTGTTTATGCAGAGTTTCTCCTATATGAATGTTAAGGATAGGATAGGATAGGATAGGATAGGATAGGATAGGATAGGATAGGATAGGATAGGATAGGATAGGATAGGATAGGATAGACCAGGTTGGAAGAGACCTTCAAGATCATCGTGTCCAACCCATCATCCAACACCACCTAATCAACTAACCCATGGCACCAAGCACTCTATCAAGTCTCCTCCTAAACACCTCCAGTGATAGTGACTCCACCACCTCCCTGGGCAGCACATTCCAATGGGCAATCACTCTCTCTGTGAAGAATTTCTTCCTAATATCCAGCCTAAACCTCCCCTGGCACAGCTTGAGACTGTGTCCTCTTGTTCTGGTGCTGATTGCCTGGGAGAAGACTTTACCTTGGCCTCTTCTGTGATTTCTTAAAATTTAACTGTACACTAAAGCATTGCTGCCTGCTCTTTTTGTCAGCAGTAACAAAGTGTAACTTTCAAATCAAAAAGACATTTATGAAACACACAATTTTCACAACTCCCAGGCTTTTGAACTTTCAAAATGAGGAAGAATGACTGCAGTTTAAAACATTCTAGGGGAAGGTTCTGCTCTTTAACAGAGAAAATGTGGTTTTGTCAGAAGTTTTGTACACCTATGGAATCCATGCTCTCAAGAGTCCAGAACAGTTCCTTTCATTTATGACTTTGACAATTACTCAGAAGCCAAAAATAGAGAGTGCACAAGTGAAACAAGTTTTAAAGCAAAAATTGAATCTTCCTAATGTCAGGCTCATACAATTAAATCTTCCTAATGTCAGTCTCATCTGATCTGTCAGCTAATGATGCTGCTACTGTACAGCCTCTCTTGTTCCAAACCCCTTTTATAATTGGTAAAGGAAATACTATTCATTTGCATGCAGCTGTGAAAAGCAAAGAGGTAATGTTCTTACTCTTATTTGAATATGAAATAAACCACAATGGTTTATAAAACAGAATCTTAATACTTTTAACAATAGGAACAGGCAGGAAATTATTGATTACTTAATGTAGCATACTTTAGGGAACAACTATTCAGAACATCACTATAGGTAATTGCAGCTCCTTATAACAAGGTGTGTCTACCACAGTCCCAGCTCTCATCAGTCTTCTACTTGTCTGCAAAGCTAGAAACAGACTGCAATGAGAAGCAAGAGGTATGAACAGCAGGTGTAATGTTTATAGTGTCTCAATCAAATGAACCCAAGAGCACCACAAACTTAAATAATTACTTGAAAAGTGCCACAAATCCTACAAATATTTTGTTATCTTTAGGCATTAACTACTAAAGGCAGCTTTCCCTGGGCTACAGCAGTACAGCACCCTAACCAAACTTATAATTGATATAAAAGTACATTAAAAACCAAACAACAAAACCAAAACCAACCAACCAACCAATCAAACAACAATGAAAACAAAAAAACCCAACACAAAACAACAACAAAAAAATATCAACCAGAACACTGAAGAGAGTTTAGGGAAGAGGAAAGAAAAGAAGGAGACCTAAATGGGGCCTTCTGGTATCTGAATGGGGCTACAAGAAAGCTGGGGAGGGAGTTTTTAGTGTATCAGGTAGTGATAGGACTAGGGGGAATGGAACAAAACTAGAAATGGGTAGAGTCAGATTGGATGTTAGGAAGAAGTTCTTCCCCATGAGGGTGGTGAGAGGGCACAGGTTGCCCAGGGAGGTGGTAGAAGCCTCATCCCTGGAGGTTTTTAAGGCCAAGCTCGATGTGGCTCTGAGCAACCTGATCTAATGTGAGGGGTCCCTGGCCATGGCAGGGGGTTTGGAACTAGATGACCCTTGAGGTCCCTTCCAACCCTAGCAATTCTATGATTCTTACAATGAAAAGCAACACCTCACACTTCAAACAGAAGAGCAAAGGGTGTACAGAATTTTTCAGGCAAGAACAAAAACACTGCACTGATGCTAATATTCCAGGGACAACGGCTTGAATTTTTCAAAGGACATGGAATGTGTTTCTGCAGAACACCACACTCCCAGGACTGCGCTTCGTGTGATGCAGACAATTACATGGCTCTCTGGGTTCCACAAAGAAAGCTAATATGGAGACTGCTCAAGGGGAGAATGTGGACTAGAAATCTGCAGGAAAAGTCCTGGCCTGATTGACTGCACCTCTGGAGATTTAGTTAAAAAGCAAATGCAGCTCAGATTTGGACAGTTCTAGAAACACAGGTTCCATGCCCAGGGCTGGACATGGTACAAGCATCAAAAACTTACTTGCTAGCACATACTCTTAGCTTGAAAAAAACCCCACACAATAACACATACAGCCCCAGCACTTTCCTGTCTTCAGTTTTACAACGCTCTTGAGACAGTGTGTAAGCATAGCCCTCTCACTTTATACCCTTGGACTGCAGAACCAATGATTTTCTGATTTCACTAACACTGGGCATTTGGATAGATTAGTTTCACAAACTCAATTTCTTTCTTTGTTTCATTAATTTCTTGATTTCATCAGAAGTCTTTTGCAATGAGTCCTGAAGTCTAATCAAGCACTCCCTCTTTTTCCCCTCTACACGTTTCTCAGGATTTGTATTTCACTGATATTAAGGGGAAAGAAAACTGGTGGTCCTTATCTATCTCTTCTATACCACTTATAATATATTTAGTGACTGATCTGACACAGAAAAGGGATGAAGACTGGAGCCTAGACTGGAGGTTTAGTCTTTCAGCATGTTTTTCCAGCATCAATCATGTTAGTTTCCTTTTTCTGAACTCTCTCTAGTTTAAGATGGAGAAATCAGAACTGCAAAATATTCCATGAAAATCTGTATCATCAGTCAATACATGTGAAAAGTACTGATGATACACCCTGCTCCCTTTTCCTTGCTGCTTCAGTCCTTATAAGCAGCCCAAGAGCAGCAAATGCTTGAAAGATACTACTCTGAACACAGATTACTCAAGCCATGATGAGTATTTAAGGGAAAAAACCAAACCTAGTCTTTGTATTTTCCACTGTACTGCCTAGCCAATAGTAAACTATTTCTAGTAACAGCTGCTAAGAACTTTGAAGAGTATTTTTAGGATGCAACCAAGCTCAGGGTATTTTTAATCTATGATTATACATTGTCTAAGTCAGATGAGCTTCTGTTAGGAGGTTAAGCCAGACTCTGTTCTTGTTATCATACCCTGATATAACTTGAGACTTCTGCAAATCAAATCTCTACATAGGGCCACTCAAGAAAGGGTGCAACAGGGGCAACTGAGCAGTTCTACCACTTCTTCAGCAGGGAACATCTTCAGGACAGCTTCACCTCCTTAGATTCTGCAATAGCTGTAACTCAGTAGTAACTGCAGCAAGTCATACTGAAGTTTTCCTAAGTTTCCTACACTGTGGCACTGTGATTTCAGAGGTACTGGGAAAATGCACTAGTTCTGCAAGGCTACTTCAGATTTTCTCCAGTGCACCATGAGCTGAGAATGGGGATGGTCTGCTGAAAAACATAGATCTCTGCACCCTTGAGGAGGGAACACTGGGTCTTTCCCCCCCTTATTTCCTCATTGTTTCCAAATCTAAGCAGCTGAGGTGACAGAATAAGGTAGCCCAAACCCTTCTGTGTGTATTTGCAGACGCTGCTAAAGACTGAAGACAATTTTCCAATTATTTTTTTCTTATCTTTGGGATTCTGAGAGAGCCTCTCATGGAAATGAAGAGGTAGGAGGTAACTATCTTTGTCAGGAAGGCAAGCCGGCTTTGCACTAAGTAGTAAGGGTATCTTTTCCACCTCCACATTAATTACTTTTCACTTTGCGCAGTATTATGTAATACATTACTGTGAAACTGTCTTGCAGGTTAAGTCTCTCCACCCAAAACAAAGAGGGACCTGCTCCCTTGCTGCCACTGAAACAGTTTACTGGCCAGAAAACAGAACGCATCAGCTGGAGATTTCCAGACTGTGCAGCTGAGAGGAATGAGAGAAGAGCTGCTGCTAAATGGCCACAGGACAGAGATAAAGGGCTAACATCCATCCCAGAGTGTTTAACCAAAGTGATCCAAAACAAATACTGCTTGCATCTCTCCCTTTAACACACAACTGAGGGCACATTTGAAAGGATCCCACGGGCTACCAGCTCACACTGACAGCAGAAAAAGCAATGTACGTGATTTTAACAATCCTTCTCACTCCATTCTCTGCCACAAGCAGCAGAGGCAGGATGCACACAGATCCAAAGGAAGCCTGTAATTGTTTTAAATTATTTAGTGAAACTGTGGGGTTTTTTTCTCTATTTTTAGATCAGCTGCTTTTATTTCACCAGAGAATAGCAAAAGGAAAAAGGAAATATAATAAAGAAAATAATTACCACTACAGCAACAGAGATGCAAGTACTTTGATACCTTCCCCACCCTATTGCTTCAGGGTGGCATTACTTGTTACCTCAGATCTATTTCAGCACAGGAAAGCCCAACTCAATGGGTATAGGACAGGCAAGTCCAGTAGAGTGTTAAGTGTTTCAGTTTAGGTTCACTGCACTTCCCTTACTCTCTCCCCTGGAAGCATGTACAATTTCACAAGTAAGGGAAAGGGTGAGGGTACCAGCCTAGTCCAGACAGGCAGGCTACTCACCCCTGACACTTCTGTGTAAACTGAGAAGAAATGCAGATGCTGTAAAAACTTATTCCTACCCTAGGACACTGACCCTCTTTGCCAAGGGGAATGAAAAGTGACTAAAGGAGTCAGGGATTCCCCACTCCAAGACCAAGCTGAACTTGTGCAATGCTGTGCAAAGATCTGTAAAGCCTAAAATTTCCACTTATACCTAGTACACTGTGAAATAAGATTGACCTATTACTAGAAGAACTGACTTGCCTGTTTCTTTTACAGGTGAAGCCTGTAATTCCAGAGTCATCACCTGGAAGGATGGAGGTGTGCCAAGGAGGTCACATATAGCAATCACAATGCTATGATGTCTGGAGTCAAAAAAGACCAAAGCTTACCTGCTCCAGGTCTAGGCCACCTACAAAGACAACTCCAAAGACTTCAGAAACTGAATTACAGGCAGCAAGGTCCTTTGGATACAGGAACGCCTGACAGCAACCACAAACACTTTTCACTTTTCTCTCATTAAATCCAAATGCAAAACTACTTCACAGGATTTCTAGGATGGCTAATGCAAATCAAATCAGTATCTACAAATCATTTGTTCCCAAGGGGTGAGCTGTTTACACATTACAACACCATGAGAGCAAGGCGATTAAACTGAGTGAAAATATGACGAGAGGACTGCATATATATAGTTTCACAAGTCCTAATCTGGTAAACTAAGAGAATTACCTACAGATGTCCAGAGATGCAAAAGCCTTGACAGAGAGGAGGCTAAGATTCCACACAGGCATGCAAAAACTATCTGCAATGAAAGCCAAGGCCTAAAAAACCTGACATGGGCAAGCTCAATACTTTCCCAGGTAAGCACTCAACCCCGAACGACTGCTCAGAGTAATCACAGAGAGAACAAGAAAAGAATGGTAAGAAAGTTTGGCCTAATACTGTGAGAGGTCAGTGTGTACATTCTACTGTCTAAACAATCCCTTCACTTAAATTTTCAGTAACATCCAGCACTGAGCATACAGGCAATGTATGATCTAAGAAAGCTAAGCAGGATACAGGTACAACATGGGAAATTCCTGCTGAACTGGGGCATGTTGCACACAGTGTGTGTGCTCAAACCAGGAGAACCTGCTGATCATTAGGACAATGAAGGGACTAGCATACAAAAAACCACAAACTACTTCAGAAAAAGAAGTGTTAATAATCTATTCAATTAGAGGCATATCTTGGGTGACAGGTTGGACTTGATGATCTTGGAGGTCTCTTCCAGCCTTATTGATTCTATGATTCTATATCACAAGAACATGCAAGAACAAACATCACGGCTGTGGTTATGAAACAAGAGCACCAGAACAAGAGGACACAGTCTCAAACTGTGCCAGGGGCAGTTTAGGCTTGAGGTGAGGAGAGAGTTCTTCACAGAAAGAGAGATTGGCCATTGGAATGTGCTGCCCAGGGAGGTGGTGGAGTCACCATCCCTGGTGGTGCTCAAAAAAGCATTGGACATGGCATATGGTGCCATGGTCTAGTAGTGATGAGGTGCTGGGTGATAGGTTGGACTTGATGATGTCTGAGGTCTTTTCCAACCTTGTTGATTCTATGAGAGATAAAATCATGCAAGGTGTATCTTTATTTCAATATTGTTTTAAATACAGCAAGGAAATTGATTTAAAATATGGGGTTTACATGGATTCTCTGTGCAGCAGGCTGTAATGACTAGAGAGGAAAATGGGCCAGACAGATATCAAAGCCTATTTCAGAACCTTTCCCAACACAGCACACCACCAGCACACACCTCTGATTAAAGGCACTCTCCAAAAAATGGCATGTCTCCTTTTATTTGCAGCAAAGAATCCACTACTCTGCCACACAAAGTGAATTTTATTAACTTGATTCAAGGCCTGTCACTCATTTTTCAGCATCCTATGGGTACCTATAATATACGTCATTTGCAATCCATTTGATGAACTATGTTTATTTGTGCTTCTCTGATGAGCTCTCCAGCGATTTGCCTGCCAGTCCAGCTCCTTTACAGCACCTTATCAGAGTCCAAATTACTAAAAAAAAAGCTTTATGTAGCTTGCTTTCTTAAAAAATAATGAAATAAATAAAAGCTACAAACTGTTCCTCTGCTTCTGCTGTCTATTCAGATTGGCAAGTCCTCGGGCGCCGATCTTTCACAGTGTGCAAAATGGTACTCAGCACCATGCCCATCATGTACCCAGCCTGGCTGGGCTCCCCAGTGTGAGTCTAATCATATAAAGCACTTTTTTTAGAGCCAGATTCACCTTATTTAGCAGTAGTAACCCAAAAGACGAGCATCTCCTCCACACTAGAGCATCAAAGCTTTCTCCTCAATTAACATTAGAAAGTACCCATGAACATTAATTTATCAGCCTCGTCATGTATCTCTGGGGATGAATGACACTTCTTATTCCTCAGCAGCCATTAAGGCCAGACACAGTAAATGCCTCCTTAGTCATTTGCCAATGTATCAGTGTCAGCTTCCTCAAAGAAAAATGTATTTCCTTATCTAAATGCCTGCCTTAGATAGGTCAGCTCTACACAGCTGGTGTTAAAGGGAATCTCTACAGTTTCAAAAACGGGGTGGGGTGGAAAAGGCTTCAACGCATTTAAATGAGCTGAAACCATGTTTCCAAAAGTCAAACCTTGGAACATTAGCCAAATGGTATTATTCCACCCTAATTTTTCTGTAGTGAATTCTTAAATTCACAAGGCAGGCTTTGCATGGTATTTCTGACAATCAAAATCCAGATATTTTAAGGAGCCAGTAACTGAGAATAGAATAGAATAGAATAGAATAGAATAGAATAGAATAGAATAGAATAGAATAGAATAGAATAGAATAGAATTAACCAGGTTGGAAAAGACCTTTGAGATCATCAAGTCCAACCTATCATCCAACACTATCTAATCAATTTAACCATGGCACCAAGCACCCCCATCCAGTCTCTTCCTAAACACCCCCAGTGATGGTGACTCCACCACCTCCCTGGGCAGCACATTCCGATGGCCAATCTCTCTTTCTATGAAGAACCTCTTCCTAACATCCAGCCTAAACCTCCCCTGGTGCAGCTTGAGACTGTGTCCTCTTGTTCTGGTGCTGGTTGCCTGGGAGAAGAGACCAACTAAAATTATTTCTCCATTTGGCAACTGACATTTTCAGACTTTAATGCAAGGAATCACAACATAACATAAAGTAGCCTACAATAAGGCATATAAACAAGGAGTAAAATGAAATGCTCCTCAGTACCAGCCTACAACAAATGGGGGGAAAAAAAAGCCTGAAAGACAAAAACTGTAGGTTATAAAGACACAATCCGCAGCACACATTGGGCTACAGACTGCTCAAAGCATCACCATGGAGCACACACATCTTCAGGCTCTTGAGATGGCTTGACCCCTCCAAACAAAGCAATCTGTGCTGCATTTTCACACTGTGTGCATCTTCAGCCTCTTCACCTGCTGGGCATGTACTTCCTTCTCATGTACCACTGCTTTCTCATGCACTACTGACAAAGTCCCTATGACCCTACAAGTGCATCCAAGAGCAGGCAGGTTTGCTTCAGTCAGGAAGCACAATTTCACTGCACATGGCCTAAACTGGATGCAAACAAACAAATGGAGGGGGTGGGGGGCGGGGGGGGGGGGAAGATAGTGCTGAGCAAATCTCATCCTTCATGATCAGATTAGTGTTGAAGAAGGGTCACTGGTTTGGAAATTTGTTTGTTTTTTTTTTTTTTTTAATATCTTGACCTTGGTCTTGTCCATCTTAAGTTGCTAAAATCACACTTACTGTTTTGAAGGAAAGACATGCCTGCAAACAGATTATTCCTCAGTTAGCCCTGGATTACAAAGGCTCCCAAAATGCAGCACCAGCTGTTCCTAACATCTTTTGAAAGCCTGAACTTAATACAGATCTCCTACAAATCTTGCTGGTTTATGGCATGCCTCTTCTAGTAGATGCCTCAGTACTTTACATGGCAGGAGGCAGTTCATTTTGTATGTTATCATTACACAGGCAGGTCATCTGTGGCATGATTAACTACATCTTGGGGAATACTCCAAGCATGGGGCACTGCAAGAGATTGACCCAGGTAATACCAGGAAGGCCACTCCTGACTCAGGTGTGCTTCTAAGGACAGACCATGTAGACCACTGTTTCAGCTACAAGCCTGTCCTGAAAAATCACTGAAGACAAACCAAATTCTCCAGTGCCCTAGTAATAAAACACAGCCTTCCCACAATGCCATGGAAATTGCTTAATTAACTAACTAGGAGGAACTTAATTGCAGATTGTAGGATATCTTTATCACTATGAATATGTCATCACATTTATCACTGTTTCCTGTCACCACACATAAAGAGCATGTCTTCAGTGAAGTTAGTTTAATTTACAAGCTCCAAACCAGTAATTTCTCACCTTTGGTGACATTTCTGGAAGCTCCTTTGTGAGGTATGTTACACAAAGCAGCTTCAGGATTTTAACTGCCTAAGCAACCAAATAATGGTGTTAGAAAAGTGTTACTTCTGCCCCCAAACAACTTCAGCATCAAATTACAGAAAGAAAAGGTGACCCAGTTCAGCAATGTAAATACTGAGGGAGCTGGGGTTGCTTAGCCTGGAGAAGAGGAGGCTCAGGGGAGACCTTATTGACATCTACAACTACCTGAAGGGAGGTTGTAGCCAGGTGGGGGTTGGTCTCTTCTCCCAGGCAACCAGCACCAGAACAAGAGGACACAGTCTCAAGCTACACCAGGGGAGGTTTAGGCTGGATGTTAGGAAGAAGTTCTTCCCAGAAAGAGAGATTGGCCATGGGAATGGGCTGCCCAGGGAGGTGGTGGAGTCACCATCACTGGAGGGGTTTAGGAACAGACTTGATGGGGTGCTTGGTGCCATGGTTTAGTTGATTAGATAGTGTTGGATGACAGGTTGGACTTGATGATCTCAAAAGTCTCTTCCAACCTGGTTAATTCTATTCTATTCTATTCTATTCTATTCTATTCTATTCTATTCTATTCTATTCTATTCTATTCTATTCTATTCTATTCTATTCTGTTCTGTTCTGTTCTTCCTCCGATTAGCTTCAAAGTTTAGCTGGAATCATGTTCAGATGCTACGGCTTGCACTTCAGACAAATTCCATCAATATTCCTCATTATTAACAGGAGCAGATAAAGAGATGGTCAGACCACTGCAGAGGTGAACTGACAGACGTCAGTTAAACAGTCCCCATTCTTACAGCTGAGGATTAGCTGTTGAATCCTATAAGCTAAATTCTTCAGAAATTCATGTTGCTTCAAGAAGCAGATCAGCAAGCAGCACTAAGGAAAGACTAATAACCCCATAGAGAAATCAGCATCACCAGAGTGCTATCCCCAAAGCCATCCCAGAAGTAATCTCTCTGCATTTGCCTAAGAAAGCCACTCCGGGTATCTTCAATTTATTCCTAATAAGATCTGTCTCCTTCACCTGTGAAAGCTATTAAAAGGAATTTGTTGAAGCTGGATTAATTTCATTCATAAAGCTTTTTCTTATAGCTGTACTGAGGAGATGAGCTGCTTTGGTAGACTTTGATGTGTTTCATGTTCCTTTTTTGGGACAAAGCACCAGCACACCTTTGAAAACAAGAACACGTGAGAACTGCACACTGGGGTTAGGATTCTGCAGCACTCAGTATCACAGTATCACCAAGGTTGGAAGAGACCTAGAAGATCATCAAGTCCAACCTGTCAACACAGACCTCATGACTAGACCATGGCACCAAGTGCCACGCCCAATCTCCTCTTGAACACCTCCAGGGATGGTGACTCCACCACCTTCCTGGGCAGCACATTCCAATGACTAATGACTCTCTCGGTGAAGAACGTTCTCCTCACCTCAAGCCTAAACTTACCCTGGCACAGCTTCAGACTGTGTCCCCTTGTTCTGGTGCTGGCTGCCTGGGAGAAGAGACCAACCCCTTCCTGGCTACAACCACCTTTCAGGTAGTTGTAGGCAGCATTGAGGTCACCCCTGAGCCTCCTCCTCTCCAGGCTAAACAATCCCAGCTCCCTCAGCCTCTCCTCATAGGGCTTGTGCTCAAGGCCTCTCCCCAGCCTTGTTGCCCTTCTCTGGACACATTCAAGTGTTTCGATGTCCTTCTTAAACTGAGGGACCCAGAACTGGACACAGGACTCAAGGTGCAGCCTAACCAATGCAGAGTACAGGGGCACAATGATTTCCCTGCTCCTGCTGGCCACACTATTTCTAATGCAGGCCAGGATGCCATTGGCCTTCTTGGCCACCTGGGCACACTGCAACACAGCACTGTAACACAGCTGAAAAGGGACATTCAATCATCAAAAACTTTCCATTTCACTACAGCTGTTTTTAATGAGAGTGGAGATAGACATCTTCTCTCCAATCCAGGCTGGGTGATTAATTAACTGATGCAACAGCAATGCTGCAGCTGCGTTTGCCAAGTTATCGTCCTCAGGACCACAATTAAAAAAGAGGAAGTTCCAGTGGGAATCAGGCTTGAATGACATCAGTGGTAACAATTAAAGCTCCTGAAGCTTTTACAGCACTTCAGGGCAGCTTCTTAGCTCTCTGAGCAACCCTTCAGTTCTGCCAATTGCCTCTTGGAGGCAGCTAAGGCTCAGTCAGTATGTTTTCACTGGACTCGAGGATCACTCAGTAGAAACCTCTGACATAAAGCGTCTAAAACAAAGGTGCCCTGCTTATGCTTCCCCTTTATCTCCATTTCTTTCATGTAAGCAACAGAAGCACAAAAGGGGGGTCACAGCTAAAATGAGAGTTAGGGGCAGACTCCTCCCTTCAGCTTGCATTTTGGATTTGTTGGTAAATTCTGCAGTTCAAGGAGGCAAGAGATCACAACACTGACTAACCACAACTAGTTACCCTAGTACTTAAACTTCCATACTCTAAATCTTTATAGCTCTTAGCCATGGATATTCATGCTTCACAGCATAAACCCCCAAACAGCAGACTGAAGCAGTATGTTATAGCATGTTAACATAGTGGATTTTTAATGTTTCTGGTTTACTCAGTGGAGAAATTCCCATTTTCATCCTCGATTAATGCATCAGAGACATCAGCCTACCTAAGGACACCAATTCCTAATGAGGCAGCACAGCCCCCCTCTAAAACAAATGTAAAGAAAGGACATCCTTGATCTTTTATTGCTAAGTGTTTCTAGTGCAATGATCTACTTGCAGCTGACATTTGAAACTTGAAGCTAAAAAGAAATCTGCAGATGGGATTTGAAGGTCATCCAAACACAGCTTTAAACCTGCTCTGTTTTGCTTCCTAATGTAGCCTCAATACAAGCTTCTGGTTCTATGCTATCCTGCACTTCTTCTCCTCCGAGCTGCTCATCTGGTATACCAATTTATGACTGGTTGGGTAAGAGCAACAGCACATTTATAGAGATTTTCTTATTTTATTTTCTCTGAAGCAGTAAAATTGGAAAACCTGATTTTGCCTTTCAACTTACCCTGCTCAAAGAAAATACAAAAGCAACCTTCTCTCTTTTTCTCTTTTTTTCACATAACACCTAACTAGAAATAGATTTGCATCACAAAACACTGCGGTAAATGTCTGTTATGTCTTTTCAGGGCAGTGCATTCAGATACTGTGATGCTCCCTGGGCTACCAAGTGGACTTAAAAGAACTTGTATTTGTAATTCAAAGCTGCTGATTTTCATACCTATCTACACTGCAGCAAAAAGGACAGCTATGTGTTTGCAGGGAAGGCTGACTACAACCCCTTGCAAAGGACTAGCCCACATCTGCATGACATTTAAATCCTACCTAAGCCTATTCCAAGTATCACTAATGTTCTTCCTGCACAAATGAGACAGCGCCACTCTGGATTAGGTAATGAGAGACACACTTAGCATGCTGGACTAGATGACAGGGAAGGAACAACACAGCATTACCAGGTCACGTTATTGTCTCTGCTTTCTAGCCTCCTTAAATATAATGGCTTCATCTTATATCTCCTCTCCTGTATCCTGACCTGCACCTGCCATCATAGATCATACTAACCACTGACACCTGGTATGTTCCATCACAGAGTAGGAAAGAAGCTCCAGCATTGAGGAACGTTTGAGTAGGCCTGTATTTAGCACTGGAGTATCACAGAACTATGGTCAGCTCTGACTGACACCCATGGTAACACAAGACACAAAACTTCCTAACTCTGGTGCTCTGAATCTTGTTAAACACAATTAACAACAGTGGCAAGACCCAACTGTTTTAAACTGCATACTTCCTTATTCAGACTCATTTAGGCAGGGGATGAAGCCAAGTAACAAATGCCTCTGAAATAAAATCCAAAAATCTAGTGATGCAGGACACTTCACACCACAGACTCCAGTCTCAGCTTGGACTGTGTGGCCAGACAAGACCTTCAGCCATGACATTTGTCCCACATCCTCAAAAGGCTTCACTGGACTGGCATGACAATTTGCACTCAAGGGCAAAGACCAACTCACAGGTGACAACTGATGGCTATGATGATGAGAAGTCATGATCAAAATGTGTTCCATGACTGCTGTGTTCAGGAGGAGACTTGATAGGGTGCTTGGTTGCATGGTTTAGTTGATTAGGTGCTGTTGGATGATAGGTTGCACACGATGATCTTGAAGGTCTCTTCCAACCTGGTCTATTCTATTCTGTTCTATTCATTCCATTCCATTCCATTCCATTCCAAATTATTTTCATTCCACAGCTCACAGATTTTAAGGCATCTACAGTCACCCAGTCTGACTTCTGATGCACCTAAGTCTTGGTAAATGCCTGCTAATCAGATACTTTACATTGAATTTCACTAGCCCAAGTATAAACATGTTTTCTCATTGAGTAATTTTGTATGTGGGCTATGTCCCACACTTTGCTCTTCTTAACCATTTCTCCCATAACAAATCTGAAAATCATAGTATCATAGTATCAGTCAGGGTTGGAAAGGACCACAAGGATCATGTAGTTCCAACCCCCCTGCCATGGGCCTGTAAATACAGGTGAGGTGATTTTGCAGATCAGCTTCTACAACCTGGGGAAGCTGCTCTGCAGCTCCTCACCTCACTGTATGGCAGCAGGTAGTTAGGCTCAGCCCTCAGCTCATCTGTACAATAGAATCAGTTGGGTCAAGTCTAGAACTGCTCTTCTAAACATCAGGAAAGGAGGAAAACTACTCTGGGCAATAATTTTAATTATTAAAGAGCTTGATCATTGAGTGAGGGAGCATTGATTTAACAAAACTCCTCTATTGTATTGTCCATTAAAATCAAGAATCCTAAAGCTTTGTGAAAAGGACCAACATAGCTGCTTGTGAGCTGGGAAACTGAAGTCCAAGAGGAACGGAAGTCACCAGCTGTTAACTAGACTACATGTTGATAGAATAAAGATAACATCTGAAGCTATATACATTAATAACCCTGCTGGCTTTCATTCTGCCCAGCTGCACCACACATGGAGAAAAACTCAGTAGCAGGCTGAGCAGCATACTGGGTGGAAATTTGCAGGAATGCAACCAAAAAGGATAGAGAAATTTTGAAATGAATCTCAGGGCTTTGCCTGAAACCACATCAAAAGCATAACCCCAGCAGCAGTACCCATACCCAAACTCCTATGAACCTTGAGAACTAACAACAGTTGAGTCACACTGACATGGATTTAAGCTCAGCCTATTCACCAGACATATAGGTCCTATCCTAAAACTCAAGCCACTGTGAGTCTCTCTCTGCACTGTTTCTCAAGCTATTTCAATAAAAGATGTTATATATGTCATATGGCAATTTACAGTCACACTCCTGATCTGTAGACAGGAGAAACAGAAGGCTTTGATTCCTGCATACCTGGACTTCAGAAGCAGCAATACAGTTCATGCTCCTGTACATGGCACCATTTCCATTCTCTTCACCAGGCACAGCCTTAATATCTTCTTTAAAGAAACCACGACAACCTCTTTCTGTCTTAACACAGCACTCATAAGGCCAACTTACAAGTAGAGGGAAACTGCCATGAAAGTAATATTCTTCCTCTCATGGAGACATAACTGGAACACACAACTGAGATGAAAGGATGCAGGTTCATGACACAAAAGGAAGAAGAATACAAGCCTCTCCAAAGTTAGCAGATTGGAGACACAGGCCCATTATTGCCTTGCTATGCGAGGCACCAAAACCAGTTATGGGCTCTTCATATGATCCAGAAAGAAGCTGGGCATCATAATTGTGGAGATGGAAATCTCACTAATAATAATGTTTGTGGAATATAGACTTTTGGCCAGAAAACTGTTGACTGCCTCACTCTCAAGGAAATAGAAATATCCTTATGTAAGGGAACTCATCCACTGAAACCAGCATCATCCCTTGTGCTCAGCACACAAAGTTAACACAAAAATCAGAAGTAAGTCATTCTATCACCTAATAATTCTGTACTCACCATCTTCTGCTTTTGGAGCCATCCCTTCCAGAAAAGCTGGGGTAGAGAGATGCAGGGCTTGGGGAGAATGAACCCTTAATGCAACCCAAAAGTATGTGCTCTTTAAGCACCACCTCTGGGCCATCAGTAGATCCCAACTACTCTACAGAGTATTACCAAGAGAGAAGTACTTATTATTTGCTTTAACTTGGGTAGAAACAAAGTACTGAAAGTTATTTGACAGGCTTCCATTCATTTGTCCAGCAACTTATTTAGAATAAACCAAACCAGGTTGGAAGAGACCTTCAAGATCATCATGTCCAACCCATCAACCAATCCAACCCACCCAAACAGCTAACCCATGGCACCAAGCACCCCATCAAGTCTCCTCCTGAACACCTCCAATGGCAGCGACTCCACCACCTCCCTGGGCAGCCCATTCCAATGGGCAATCACTCTTTCTGTATAGAACTTCTTCCTAATATCCAACCTGAACCTCCCCTGGCGCAGCCTGAGACTGTGTCCTCTTGTTCTGGTACTGGCTGCCTGGGAGAAGAGACCATCATCTGCCTGTCTACAACCTCCCTTCAGGTAGTTGTAGAGAGCAATAAGGTCACCCCTGAGTCTCCTCTTCTCCAGGCTGAGCAACCCCAGCTCCCTCAGTCTTTCCTCACAGGGCTTGTGTTCCAAACCCCTCACCAACTTTGTTGCTCTTCTCTGGACTCATTCCAGAACTGGACACAGTACTCGAGGTGTGGCCTAACCAGTGCAGTGTACAAGCATCCCGAGCATCTTCACACCAAGCTCACTCAGAGCTGAGAAAACAAGATGAAATTTCTCAGCAACCTGCATAGCAAACAGCTCACCCAGTCCAGTTCTGATGTAACTTTGCTAATTCCACTTACTTTAGAGTTGAATCTGGCCCCTAGATCCTACATTGCTCCACTTAACACAGCTAACGTGTGTGACTAAAGCTCTGCTCAGCTCCAGATGGCCAAACGTCAAATAAATTGAAAACCAGCCACTGCCAAATCTCTGCTTAGAAGGAGAAAAAAAAGAGAGAGAGAAAAGATACAGAAGAAATCAAAGAGAGCATGAATTCAGCATCAGAAAACACAAACAGCATGCTGCCTTCCCTTTTGTAGCTCACTTCCACAAGGTACTTACCTTGTAAAAAGTGATGAAAAGATGCAACGGTAATGAAAATGTGCAGTAAAGCTCTGCCCCTAGCTGCTGAACAACCTCTTCAGCTTTATTCTTCCTGCTGACAGTGTTTATGTCCTCCAAGACAGAAAACTACTACACTGTAGATTAGGGGCAAGACCTCCAAGCCCCTGCTGGCACAGAATGTATCCTAAACAGGTTATATAACTGAATAACAACTGTAGCCAGATAATGCACTTTCATAGAATCATAGAATCTTAGAATCATAGAATCATAGAATCAGTAAGGTTGGAAAAGACCTCAGAGGTCATCAAGTCCAACCTGTCACCCAACATCTCATGACTAACTAAACCATGGCTTCAAGTGCCACATCCAATCCCCTCTTGAACACCTTTCTTTAGAGGAGATAAGGTGTGACTAGGAAGCAAACTATGCCCTAGTAGAAATGAGGTTAATCATGATCAGCAGCAGCTGATCATAAGTAACTGAATAAATCTATCCATACACATGCACATACTATTTGTAGAGTTCCTCCTGTTCCCAGTTGTTTTCCAATGTAGCTGTCAGCATGGCAGAAGGACTCAACAGAGCCACTCAGTTCAGAGCAAGGTTTAGCCCACGTGGAAGAAGGGAGAGAGGGAGTAAGGGACAGCAATATCAAAATTTGATCAATATACAGAACTGAACTAATGAAGAGTAGGATCAATTTCAGTTTTAAACAACTTCTCTTCCCTGCACTAAGCTACATCTGGTATCAGTCATAACACTCTAGAAGCAGCTAAAAGTAATTTTCACACCTTCTTCCTAGGATAGCATGCTATCCAGTGTGTCCTAGATGAGATAAAGCAGCCTGCAGATGAAATACAGACTTTACCTACATGAGGTCTGTGGTGACCGGTTGGACTCAATGATCTTTGAGGTCTCTTCCAACCTTGGTCATCCTGTGATTCTGTGTGATTCCTATAACTGCCAGGAAGAACAATTCCCCAAAGATCACAATGCCTGCTTTTGTACTTTCACATGGGGACAATCCAGCTTCATGTAGCTGTGTATATACTGCACAGACCATTAACACATTTTTTTTCACATGCTTTTCACAATACATTTCTAAATAACAATATATTGTTGAGGTGCTCTGGCAGGGGGGGTGGACTCAGTGATTTTCAGAAGTCCTTTCCAAGCCCTACCATTCTGTGATGCTCTACACTGCTGTCATATGCAAATGAACATGCAAAACCCCCCTTGTTTCAAAGAAAGTTTCCAAAACAGAGAGTCAGAATGAACACAGCTGAATCAACTCATATGTCCCAGAGCAGAGAACCCCAGAAGTTACAAAATACTAATTGTGGGAGAGACTTTAAAAAGCTATTTGCCTTCTCCTGCCTCAAGTCAGGATGAACTGTCTCTATAACCATTCCTCTGCTCAGTGCCTTCTTCGACTTCATATCACTACCAAAAATCCAACTCTCTTTGACTAACACAAATCTGCAATTACTCTGCCAGCCTCCACAGTTATTCCAGATTCACACAACAGAGTGTAACTTGTCTTCACAGAGCTCTGCTATCAAAACCAGATGTTTTGTCAATACATTCTTTGCCCATACAACAAGCAATGGGCAAGAAATAGATCAGAAATAAAAGGCAGAGTGACTATTTTTTGAAGCACTCCGGAAAGATTGAATTGTTCTGTCTCACCCTCTGATACTGCAGAATCCTGTGCTCAAGTGTAGCCAACAGTGCTGCCTTTTTCATGATGTATTAAATGGGAAAATAAGCATTTTAGAAAGGCATCTAACTCGCAGCTCCTAGTGCAAAAGGAATTCAACGCTAAACATTTGCACTCCAAAGAAGAAGGATTTAAGGGTAGCACGCTGACAGAGCCCAGAAATGTTAATGGTAAATAATGATGGACAGAATGGAAAGATGAATTAAAGGTTTCCTACTGGGGTATTTTGCATTACAGAAATTAAGGAGGGTGGGGCAGAAAAATGATGTTTAATAGTAATCAAGAACTATTTTGTTCCATGATGAGTGGGGCAGAAGCATCAATGAATGCTTTACTAAGAACTGCACACTAGCACACATTTTACATGGACCAACACTCCCCCATGATGGTGTCAAAACATCATTTTTGTATCCTAGAACTTGGGAAGAACGCAGACACTCTCTTATGTGGTCCACTGGCCACACTTTGGATATAACATTTACTGCTGAAAAGAACACAGTAAATAAACCCAGCTTTCCAGTCAGCATGAAGAAAGATACACTGTGACTGAAGCTGTTAAGTTTGGAACTGTTAACTACATCAGTAGTGTTTAGGCAGCAGCAGGAATTTACTTTCTCTTCCAGTTATTCTTTCTGTCTTCTCAATTTCATTTGCATAAACTGTATTTTCCACATGGAAACACTATGTGCACTCCTCACCTGTGCTGTATGCAGCACCTGGAGCCCTAACATAGGAAAGACATGCACCTGATGGAGTGAGTCCAGTGGAGGGCCATGAAAATGGTTGGCCAGGGTGCTGGAACACCTCTCCTATGAGGACAGACTGAGGGAGCTGGGGTTGTTCAGTCTGGAGAAGAGAAGGCTCCAGGGAGACCTAAGAGCAGCCTTCCAGTACCTGAAGGGGGCCTACAAGAAGGCTGCACAGGACCTGTTTACTAAGGCATGTAGGGAATAGGATGAGTGGCAATGATTTTAAATTAGAGAAGAGTAGATTTAGATTTAAATTGGATGTTAGGAACAAGTTCTGCACCATGAGGGTGATGGAACACTGCAACAGGAGGTAGTCGAGGCCCCACCCCTGGAGATATTCAAAGTGAGGCTCAACAAGGCTCTGAGCAACCTGATCTAGTGGAGGACATCCCTGCTGACTGCAGGTTGGACTAGATGACCTTTGGAGGTCCCTTCCAATCCAAACTGTTCCATGATTCATGAAAACACTTTTGATCAGGTCTGGTTGCATCTGTGGTGCTCTTTAGACCCGTCAGAAATCAAAAGGATGTTGTAGCTGAGCTGATTCCTGGCAAGTTAACACAGGACTTCTCTTGGCCTGACCATTTCTAGTTTCTTTAAATTCCCCACCTGATGGGGAAAGCTCTTAATATTTCTGTTTGAAACTTCAACTTGCTATGCAAAAATAGCATAAGTAAAAAAGAATTAACTGTGTATCAAGGGAAACAGCAGATCCTTTGTAAAATCAGCAACATGGGCTGTGTAACCCAGCAGGATGGAAAGGCACCAGGGCTGGAGCTGCTCAATCTCACTGAAGATCAGCTCTGCTATGCAAACACGGAAACACAGCATCAAACTTGATTGGAGATTTTTCCCCTCAAAAGTCATAGGCTTGCACATGTGCTTTCCCCTCCCTTTCCAGGCCCTAGGCTTGTGTGATATTGCTAAGGGAAGCATACTTTTGTAAAGCTGGGAGAGAAATCTAATTGCTTAAAAATAGGATTTGGCAGAGCACCAGCTCCTAGATCAGTCTGTGAAGCATTCAGAGGTTTTAGGCAGATAAGAGTTTTACCTCAGGGGATTTCAAACCAATACTTTCCTCCACTGCCTTCAGAAAACCACAAAAATATTTGCAGCAATTGGCATTTACTTCAGCATGCCCTCCCCTAGCCTGACTGCTAGGTTACTTGGGACATCTGAAAATAAGGAGAAACCAAACCAAACAACTCTTTGATATCAGAGCACTCACAACTCCCTCCCGCAATTCTCCAAATGTTCTGTACTCCCATCTCTTTTAACCTCTTTTAGACTCAGGGCCAGTTTTAGCCTGCATCACCTCTGCCACTATACCACCTTGAAGAATGACTCTCTCTCCTCATTCTGCTTAAATATGTTCCCAGATGCCCTTCTATTCCTTTTCCACTCTCTCCAGCTCTTACTCACTGCCTCCTTCATCCACTGCTCTCGTGACTTCTCAGTCTAAGGTAGAAAGTGTAGGAAGCAAATTTAACAATCAAGGAGAAAGTGTAGGAAGCAAACCCAACAAGGGTAGAACAAGGCTCAATCTCAGCCTTGCTTCCCCAGAAAACTGAGTCAAAATCTGTGTTAGTAACATACAGATCTTTCTGAACCTGAACGTTGGGAGGGAGGGTTTGGCTATGAAAACTGGGTATCCTATAAAAAACTTTCCACCATACTCTGATAATCTTTCAGGAGGATGAACTGTGTGGAACATAGCATGAATTAATCTCCTCCCCTCTTTCAAATGGTGGCAGTGAGCATAGGTGATTATAATCTTTAGTTGACTATAATCTTCAAGAGATTATCATCTTCTTTAGCTGTTTTCTATACATCAACTCCATACACACACATCCATACCCACACACAACCACCAAAGAGATCTTTGCTGGGGTTACCCCTCCTCTGCAATTCCAACTACAGTCTTCATTAGTTTCATCTGGCTGCCTCCTGACCTACCCTCACTCAGCCATCCCCTTTGGGCAGCAGCGCCAACAACCTTTACTAAAAATACCTCCTAAGCATCATAAATAGCAAGATGGTAGGATTCTGAATCCCCCTTTAGGCACACAGCCTTTTTGCTTTTCATAAATACAGAGTGGCAACAATGGCAAGAGAACAAAGTGCATCTCAGAGCACTGCTCTGCTCGCCCCATGTGCCTTGCAGAAAGGAAAAAATGAGAGCTTCCGGTAGCCACAAAAGCTGTCACCAGATGACAACGGAAAGAGAGGGAAATGGCTTTTGCAGAAAGTCACATAATCTCCCAAACCTAAAGTTTGAACATGCTTTAACTCAATGGGATTCACTGCCTAAAATGCAAGGCCAGTGTTATTAAAGAAAACTTTAGATCTGCAGGTTATCTGCGTCAAGCAGGGAGCCACAGAGTGAAAAACCAGCAAAATAAGGTTGACTCTTGCTCTGCTGAATTTCTGCACCACCATGAACTGTACAGAAGAGGCTGACTGCACAGTGCAGGGCCAGCCTGGCTGAAGGAAACACTACACCAAAAGTTACCTGAACTGCTCAACATCCCAGCCAAATTGATTTTAAAAAAATCTCAGCATTAGCTGGGGACTGAGCTCAGGTTATTTTGAGATATACAAAATACATTAAAGATCCTAAAATCAACTGCCCTTTACATTTTCAGCCATTTGCCTTACTGAACTTACTATGGGTAGAAGTTTTACAAGTCTATGAGATTTTGTCCAGAGAAGGGCAATGAGGCTGGGGAGAGGTCTTGAGCACAAGCCCTATGAGGAGAGGCTGAGGGAGCTGGGATTGTTTAGCCTGGAGAAGAGGAGGCTCAGGGGAGACTTCATTGCTCTCTATAACTACCTGAAGGGAGGTTGTAGCCAGGTGGCCAACAGAACCAGAGGACACAGTCTCAAGCTGCACCAGGGGAAGTTTAGGCTTGAGGTGATGAGAAGTTCTTCACAAAGAGAGTTGTTGGCCACTGGAATGTGCTGCCCAGGGGGGTGGTGGAGTCACTGTTCCTGGAGGTATTCAAAAAGGGATTGGACGTGGCACTTGAAGCCATGGTTTAGTTAGTCATGAGGTGTTTGGTGATAGGTTAGACTTGGTGATCTCTGAGGTCTTTTCCAACCTTATTGATCCTATGATTCTATGATACAATTATGGAGGTTTCAAAAATTCCATCTTATCATTAAAAAAAAAAGGTCAGGTAGCATTCTTTGGCTTATATTCTCACTCAAATTTGATAAGATTAAATTTGGTATGAAAAATTTGCCACTGTCCAGCAGCAGCTCTAAAGGAAGAACATCACAAATGTGCAGGAGAATAATTACTATAGAATGGAATGGAATGGAATGGAATGGAATGGAATGGAATGGAATGGAATGGAATAGAATAGAATAGAATAGAATAGAATAGAATAGAATAGAATAGAATAGAATAGAATAGAATGGAAGAATGGAATGGAGGAATGGAATGGAATGGAATGGAATGGAATGGAATGGAATGGAATAGAATAGAATAGAATAGAATAGAATAGAATAGAATAGAATAGAGTAGAATAGAATAGAAGAATGGAATGGAGGAATGGAATGGAATGGAATGGAATGGAATGGAATGGAATGGAATGGAATGGAATGGAATGGAATAGAATAGAATAGAATAGAATAGAATAGAATAGAATAGAATAGAATAGAATAGAATAGAATAGAATAGAATTAACCAGGTTGGAAGAGACCTTCAAGATCATCGCATCCAACCTATCATCCAACACCACCTAATCAACTAAACCATGGCACCAAGCAAGCGTGGAAAGAAATCACTGTGTCAACTACAACAGTCTCAGACATTGCCTACTGACAGTTTTTAATTTATAAATGACATTTTCAGAAAGCCAGAAAGCCAGATAACATCAGAACCACGGTGTAAATTATTCAGACTATGTGTGGACATAATTAGTTAAGCAGAGCTTCTTTCCCTGAATCACCAGGGCCCAAACATGCATTGCACATCTAAGTACACAAAACATGTTTGTTATTCATCTCAAATATCAAAACATCTGGCAGCAGGAATAGGAAACAAAAACAAACCCAAAACTATTTATAGGCACTTTTGGACAGGGATTACTTCAGGTCAAGTCAGAAAGCATCCCTAAGCTGCAATCACCAATTTCTATTTCTCAGTTATTTTGGATTTAAACTGGTGTTCCGAAGAGAGAAATGCCACACAGGCTTTTTATAACAGCTGCCAATTCAACAGTGATCAAAGTTTTATTATTCTCCCCTAGATCAAAGTCTGGACTGGATAATTTTGGGATTATCTCCAGCTCATGAAGCAGAATAAACAGTTTTGGATAACCACATTATTATATAACAACATTGTCTTCTTGCAATAAGTTTTGCTCCCATTTGCATATGCCACAGAGTTTGAGCGGATTGTCTGATTATCATTTAATTGTTTTATTGGTTTTCTAGGACAATAAAAGGGGAAATTATACCACAGCAGCAGAAGGCCATAGAAACATTCAAATCCTGTCTTGTGCATCTACATTCATATGCAGAGGACAGTCACGAGTACAGGTGAAGCCGAGATTAAAACAAACCAAACAAATCAGGCACAATTCCAGCGGAAGGTAATGGTTCTTACAGCTCTGCTCATTATGAACCACTCAAGCCATCTGCAGATTTCCATCTGTGGAACAGAGGAATTCACACACACCTTGGCACAGCCTGTTCATACATGCACACACTCTTTCAAGTGGAATAAAGAAACTCCTTGGCAGACAAATTGGTATACTTCCATTCTGTCGGCTTTCATTAATAGGCATTAATTATTACTGCATGGGTAAGATTCCTTTTTGCAAATACCCCTGATTTTTAAAATGCTTCACTCTGGTATGCTTTCATGTAAGGAAAAAAAAAAAGGGGTGGGGGGTGTTCGCCTTTTCGTTTTCATCCTGAGAAAACCATTGAATTCCACATTGCTTATTGACCACATGCTTGGCTATATTCCTGTTCCACTAACAAGGTATTTACTACTATCTTCAGTGAAAGGGCAAGTCCTAGATCCACCTCTTACACCCTAGTTCTATGAAATTCATTCACTCTGCACTGTCCTTACTGAAGCAAACTCTTCTACGAGGGTTGATTTTAGCCTGGAGAAGAAGAGGCTCAGGGGAGACGTTATTGCTTTCTACAACTACCTGAAAGGAGGTTGTAGCCAGGTGGGGGTTGGTCTCTTCTCCCAGGCAACAAGCACCAGAACAAGAGGACACAGTCTCAAGCTGCACCAGGGGAGGTTTAGATTCTGAAGTGAGGAGAAAGTTCTTCACAGAGGAGTTGTTGGCCACTGGAATGTGCTGCCCAGGGAGGTGGTGGAGTCACCATCCCTGGAGGTGTTCAAAAAGGGTTTGGATGTGGCACTTGAAGCCAGGGTTTAGTTAGTTATGAGGTGTTGGGTGATAGGTTGGACTTGATGATCTCTGAGGTCTTTTCCAACCTTATTGATTCTATGAGTCTATGATTAACAGAACTGGCAACCTAGGACACCAGAGAAAGCCAGTACTTTGGCATTAACTGCTCTGCATTCTCTTCATGTGTAGGGCCACAGGGAGTTAGAGCTGGAACATCTTTTTCAGGGCCATATTATACTCTCTTAGCTATATTCCTTTACCATTAACTATGTTTCAGCTCTTATCTAACCTGGTTGTCTCCCAGACTTTGTAATACCAAAAATAAACTGAAAGCTTTCATCACTAGTTGAAAGGAAACTGTAATTTGAACAGCAGTTTTGCTGACTGTTGATCAAAGATGCCTCATGCAAGCCTGATGCGATAAAAACAAAATCGGCTTTATAATGACAGTAATTAAAGCAGAATCCTTTCCCTGAGTGAAATCCCACAGTCCTTACTCATACAAAACTTACAGTGGAGGAAATGGGAGTTAAAATGAGAGCACATTAGAAATTATTAATTGGAGGTTCCAGGTACAAGTACTAAACAACAAAAAAAACAGTTACAAAACCTGTTTCAGCTTTGCCCTTTGTATTAAAATGTGTCTGTCCGTCTCTATGACAATACCTGACCTGCTCTGGCATTCTAGAAACACATTCTTGTAAAGTCCACTGTGATAAGGTCACTCAGTGTTCTGACCTGTCTCCAAAAGGATCACTGCTAAGTGCTATCCAGTAAAAACACGAATATATTCTTGGCTTCATCAACAAACAGCAACACATACTGCACTTTTCAGCATGCTCCAGAGCTAAGCAGAGGTCTAAAGGCTTCAAGGAGTCAGAATCTCAGAGTTTGCTGGCTGGCTTGGACCATTTTCTTACACCACTGTGAAAACTGAAATGGCAAATATCCTGCAGGAAAAAATATAAACCCTTTTTGCCTCACCTTTGAGCACACTGTCTTCTCCATAATTCCTATTTCACACTTCTACAGGTCAGCCTTTTTTACAATGATGACAACAAAGTCTCCTTCCACTTTGGAATGTGGAGCTCGGATAAATAGGTTTCAGCAAAGGTGAAGTGAATGCAATCCACTCTAGCCATGGGGCAGTAACTCCAAGGCTATGTATTCACACCATACTCTTCGCCACAACCAAGTTTGTTGAAACTGGCCTCAACAAACTGTTTGCCACAGCACAGAAGCCAACATAGGCTGCAAAATCCAAACAAGTAACTGAGCAGGTACTCAGACAGGTAGCTCATATTCAGCTCTCACTGAAGCTATATGCAGTCAACACCATGCTGAGTTAAGTGTAAGTCCAATGTGTGCATGTAAATAGTGGGCGCTGCCTTGTGGATGTGGCCACAGCTCATGGTTTACATGAAACAAACTGACTCACCAAAGCACTAATACTGGCTTCTGAATGGGAAAAGATGAACATAAGACTCTTCCATCACAGGTGTACCCTGCTGAAGCCTGTCTGGTCAAATCTGGTAAGGATTTTCCCACATTACAGCCTCATAAACATACTGACTGCAATACTTTATCATCTTAACAAGACTGGGACCCTTCTTTGGGTTTGAATTCCTGAAAACAAAGCCCTTTCTGAAAACAAAGCCCTTTCTGAAAACATGACACAATAAGGGCTGAGCATTTGTGTAAAAAGGGAAGCTCACAGAGGAGGTTTCTGCTCTTGCTCTATAATGCCTGGAGTTTTCCTTGGCTTTTAGAAAAGGCCACCGCCTGCTTAGGCTACACGCTGTAGCCTAGACAGTGTGTGATTAAAAAAAAATTGGGGGCTACTTGTGGTCTTGGAACTTACAGACCAGTCTGCTGATGATGATGCATGATTCTGCATGTACACTGCAAAATTAAGAATCACAGAATCACAGAATGTTAGAGGTTGGAAGGGACCTTCAGAGATCAACCAGTCCAACCCCCTGCCAAAAGCAGAATCACCTAGGGTAGTCCACAGAGGAATGCACCCAGGCAGGTTTCCGAAAGTCTCCAGAGAAGGAGACTATAAGAAATACAACAGCAGTCATATGAACTAACCAATGTGTGGGTTTCATCTTCAATTACTTAGATTATTATTTAGAATGAAATAATTCTAACTATTCAATTCAAACCCATTAAAAGAACCAAAAAATCCCAAAAGATTGTTTTCAGAGACTGCAAAGCACATGAGGTTCTGGTGTTGTTCTTCACTAAAAGCAATTTTACTGGCTTTTCCATCCATAAGCTGATGCTTATTTTCCTTCTGTGCAATTCCTTTTAAAGCCATGCATCTAAAATAGATCCTACCTCATTGTCCCAGTTTCCTCTTGTTGTTGCCATTAGTCTATGCAACTTTTTCCATGCGTTCAGGACTAATTTTCATTAATCACAAAAGTTAAACAGCACTGAATAAGCTTTGTTGAAGGGAAAAAAAGATGAGACAAACAGGCAAAACTTAAAAAGGAGCAGCTTAAAAGAGGTACTCCTGTTATAAGTCAAATACCTCAGTAAAATACCCTTCTTCCCTATCACAACAAAAGGCCTAAAGATTTGGCTGCAGCTACTGATTCTCATGTACAGACAAGCACAGCTTGCAATGACAATCTAGGTGCTGATTCTGAGCTTTTTAAGCCACCACATTGAGGTTCAAGCCCTAAAATGAGTGACTGGAGGGGGGGAAAAAAAAGGCATTGCATGGATTTGGAAGAAATAAACAGAAAGTGCAGATAGGATTCAATAAAAGTATGAAATCAGCACAGAAGAAATTCAGGGCAAAAGCTGGGGAGAGAAACACCCTTCAGAGCCAGCTCCCAATTCTGCACTGCACAGGTATTCAAAGTGGTAAACAGCTGTGTCAGCATGACTGCACACACAGCTCCTTCTCAGGTCATGCTGCAGAGCACTGAACCCTGCCAGGAGCATGCTCCTTTGGGCTGCAGAGCGTTGTACCAAGGAAAATGGTGGAGATGACTACTGCAAGCAGCGTTTAAAGCTACAATAATTAACTATTTTAAACATGCTAAAATTCTCCAATTCTAAAATTAAAGGAAGTCCAGCCAGCTCACATTTGTCCCCACCCTCCAGGTCTCTCAGCCTGAGGGCACTGGGCAACAGCTATGCACTAGTCATGCCACAAATGGCATCAAGAACAGATTATTACATGCCTGAAAGGAATCTCTCTCTGACACCTAGAAAAATGCAGCACCATATTTCCAAAAGGATATGGCAGACAATATTGCCACCCCTTAAGTGCCTGGTTCCTTCAGATGTAACCATACTGTGAGAATCACAGACTATAATAAAATGTCGCCAGCAGCTCCCAAAGTCAGCATAGACCTCAGTTGAAACCACCAGTGCCAGCAACAGCAGCCATACCTACAGCTATTTGAGGAGGACTAGAAGATTTGGCAAAGATAAATAAAGGTTACTGGTGGACTATGCAGGAGCTCAATACTTAGTATGTATTTCATAGAAATATCTGTGATTTCCTCACACAGAAGTCCATAACTGTGAGATGGATCAATCAAGCAGTGTGCACAGTGTGGATGAAGAAAGAACTGTTACCAGAGCAAAACACAAATGAGCTGAAGTTTATCACCTTCTCTCAGAAATCTGTTACTGGCTTGTGTGAGAACAAACAAGGAGCCTCAGAAGAGGCCCAGAGGAATAAATTCCCCTGCTCTGATTTGGCTCTGAGACTCACAGAAAAGAAAGAGATCGTTTCAGTTCTTGTCTCATCTGTAAAATGAGGACAAAATCTCCCTCATCCCAACATTAAGAGTGATTTATTTGTCTGAAATGAGAAGTGTTTGATCTACATGTGGTAGAAAGTCAAACAGGATTGTAGTACAAAATAAATTCTTAAGCTAAACAACCCTACTACTTTGACTAAGGAGTAGGCTAGAAAATGTAATTACCCCCTCTACAACACCCACACTTGCAGCATCAGAGTGGTGCAGTACAACCTGTTAATATTAGACAGCAATAATATTTCTTTAACACTGGTTTCTGTCAAAATTCAGTGATTTTTGTTGTGGCACACCACACACACACAAAAAAGATACCACTACTGATAAACCTCCCACTTTACATGCCTTCATATTCCTCAAGAAGTTGCCTGCTGGACTAAATACAGTTCATACTAATTCTTTCCAATGCAATGTAGTAAAGATCTTTGTATTCCACCACACCAAACACTACCGTTTGTGACTGTTTGCTCTAGCAGAACTGAAGATTATAACAGTTAAAAATAGCCATTTTTTTTTTCCCATTAACTTAGACCTTCATGATAACAAGTAGTTTTGACAGTTTTTAAGCAGCCTGAGATAACATGCACAAGTAGGTCACGGTTATACTTGGCTTTAGAAAAACGTCTTTCATCCAGAGAATTTACAGCTCTCTGCAAACAAGCCCTTAGGTAAGCAACAATCTATAAGGCTATTCCAACACCCAAATTCAGTCATGTATGAGTCCTAATAACAACTACTTAACAATGGCTCAAAGGAGAATATGAAGGCTTTTGCAAACTGCAAAATTATAAAGCCTGAGTGACGTCAACAGGCTGCAGAACAGGTCGTGAGAGTGCCCTGGGAAGGACTCCAACTTGATGGGGAAATGAAAAGGGATTTTCAGAGTTCATCTCAGCTCCCAGTTCAATCACTAGATTTCAGGAATTATAATTTGTTCCAGCTTCTGGGAATACTCATCTGTGCTGCTGCATCTGGCATTTGGTCAAAACATCTGCTAGAGCTGTGCTATGAGGAAAGCATCAGCAGAAGGTTAGAGAACTCGTAGCAGCAAGAGCTGCAGGACAGGTGAGAAGGGCTGCCACAACCCAGTGCATGAAGGGTGGAAAAAACCAACACATGAAAAATTCAGAAATTTGCCTGAAAGCACAGATGAGCCATTAGACCTCAGTGCAAGCCCTCTCAAAAAGTTAGCTACCGTTACTTCCACTGTACAAGTAGCAGGGAAACACGAAACTCTTCATCCAGATTTCCATTTAAGGCAACATTACATGAATTTGTGGCTTTAGTTGTACCTCATATATTGACTTACAGTCTGTCATAACATCAGTGACTACATGGGTAGTTTTGGTTAAATAACAACAGGGAACTAGAACAGATGAGCCAAAAGGAGCACTCAGAAAGTACAGAGGTACTGCTGGATTCCAGGAGTTTCTTCTGTCATCTCTTGCAGTCAGTTCACTAGACCGTGCTGCCTCCTGGAGCAAAAAAGATGAATAGGGACCCACAGAGATTGAATAATGATAATATTGTGATGGTTTTTACCATCCTTTGAATATCTTCTGCAGTTTAGTAATAAAAATGGCACAGATGAGTGTTTAACTCCTTTGCCATTCCTGTTGTGCTTTGTATATTTTTAGAATAAACCTTTATTTAGAATAAACCAAACCAGGTTGGAAGAGACCTTCAAGATCATCGCGTCCAACCCATCAACCAATCCAACCCACCCAAACAGCTAACCCACGGCACCAAGTACCCCATCAAGTCTCCTCCTGAACACCTCCCAGCTCCAAGTGCTGATGCATTCAGGATAATAATAATGATCACCTTTTGGACAGCTAACATAACACAAAACATTATCAATATTTGCTGAGCATGCAGATCTTGATATGGTGGTTTTAACGAGACTCCCTATGCATTAGGTAACCTACCTTCATGAAGGAAAGGATCCCTATCTGATATTTGAACAAAGCCCTAATCCCTTAAACTCTCCCTTCTTACTCAAGCTTATTCTCATGAGCAGCCTCATTAAGATTCAGCATGTCACACAATATGTAAAAGTTACATTGATATGTAACATTTTAACAGCAGTGCTGCTTACAGTTAATAACATTGGTCTACACTCCTTCAGCCACAAAGAGCGTTTGGCCAGTACCAACTAGTAACTGAGTAACTCACAGGCAATTTTTTTCCCCACTGAGTCCATTTGTTAAAATTGAAAAGCTGATATTGATAGAAATTAGTATCTTAATGTCTTCTATGAATATGATTCACTACATCACTAATGTCCTATGGACTCTCTCTCTCTCCAACCAATTATTCTGAAAGAATTAGATGGCATGGGAGAGGCTGAGAACAAGTTCACCCTTCTTCTCCAGGCAGCTCTCCAGCAGAATCAAGCAGGCAAAGAAAGAGCAATTTGGGGGATGGGGGTGGGGGGTGGTGGTGAAAGGGAGTATGGCCAGTGGAAATGTTTCCTGGCTTCCCATTCTGTATGGTTAAGTCCTGGTGAGTCATATGCAGACCTGAAATGGTAAAATTTTTCTGTTGCTTCCTCAAATCCAAAGGCACCCCTTGGAAGACAAGAAGTCTAATCCATGCTATAAAGCTTTGCTGGGTTTTCCCCTCAAGTACTAATGCAGCCTTTGCACAACCCTGATGCTAATACAGTGTTCCTCCAGAAATGGATTCTTCAGAGACCAATACAGTCCATTTCTTCCTAAAGCAAGAATTCTACTGTGCCACAAAGATTTATGCTGCTTTAACACCATTTATTATTTATATCTAAAATGGGTGTGATGCTTTAGGACTATGGTCCTAACCACAAAATGCTGACAGCCTTTCAGCAGTCACACGATTCCTTCCAAGAGCAGGAAGCTCATTTGGGCATCAACATGAATCTAAGCAAATTAAAAAGATGGTCCATGGTGAGCAGTATTTGATACATTAATATGCAGAGAAATAAAAGGATAAACAAATAAGACCTATCTCTACATTCAGGGGGTTGTTAATTTGCAATACATAATTTTAACAAAGTAATTTTTCAGTTCAGAGAAAACTGGGAGTGGTTTTATTTGTTCCTGTGCAGATAGTTTTCTGCCTTCGAGAAATGCTTACAAGTATCTCTGGTCTCTCATGACAACGTTCAGAAAATGTTGAACTTAATGCCCCCAGTCCTTGAATTGGTAGTAACTATAATAAAAAACCCCAGAAGCATCAGTCTTCGGCCACACCTGCATCAGTTTTTCATATTGTAAGGAGAAGTTTGGAAGAAGCCGGGATCGGCAGTCAATGAGGCTGGTCTGTTCTTCTCCAGCCCAGAATCTCCAAGCACACAGACAGAGCCTGTGCACAAACGCATGCAAAGGACAAAGCCTATTCAAAGTTTAGGCCATAATTAATGCAAACGCAAATTTGAACTAAAACTTCAAAATGCTCATTTTCAGCCAGATACAAATATTCACCAGAGGTACGATCTGACGATGGGATTTACCACCACACCCGAAGAGGAGCACCTGCTTTACAACGACAGGACAAGCCAGATGCCTTGCCAGCGCTCAGCAGACACGCCAGCACCAATCACTTAACATCGCCTAAGCAGAAATAGCCACCGACTTCAGACCTTAACCCCCCTCACCACTACCAACCCTTCTCCGCACACATACACACTCCCATCACCATTTAAAACGCACCAACCCGCCGCCCCCCGTGCACCGGGAAGAGACCAGGTGGGGTTCCCACGCCTCGCCCGGCAGGTGCGGCTGGATGCCCGGCCCCGAAGGATGCTCTGCGGCGCTGAGACCCGCCGCAGCCCGCTCCGGAGCCCCTTTCCCGGCCGAGCTGCAAAACGGTATTGGCAGGCGACGGGCAGTGGCGCGGGGTAACCTCTTCACTTTTCCCCGGTCCGAAATCGCCCGCGCAACCTCCGCCCAAGCGCAGCGAACGGGGCACTGCAGCACGGCCAGGCGCGCAAGGTCAAGCGCGGCTCCTCCGCCGGCGCCCAAGGAGCTGGCAGGGACGCGGACCCGGCGCCGCGCGTCAGGGACCCACCTCTGGCAGACATGGCTCAGGCCAGCGGGGACCCCGCGGAGCTCCAGCGGCGGCAGCGCACGGCCCGCACCGCCCTGCGCCCTCCGCGCCGCGGCGGCCGATGCGGGGGGGGCGGCGGCGCTGGGCCGGGCTGGGCCGGGCGGGTCCGCGCCGCCGTCGCCGCCGCGCTCCCTCCCTCCGTCCCTGCCCGCCCGCCGCTGTGCGGGGCGGTGCCGGGGGCCGCCCTGCGGTGGCTGTGGGCGAGTGTGAGCCCGAGGGCGTGTGTCCGTGTGCGTGTCCGTGTGTGCCGCCGCGAACCGGCCTGCCGGGGCGAGGGAGGGCCAGCGGAGGGGCCGCGGTGACTCCCGTGAGGCGGGACTGAGCGCTGGGAGCGGTGGCGGCGGGGCGGGGGGGCAGAGGAACCCGGCGGTGCTGGCTGCCGGTAGGGCGGTGGGGAAGTGTCACACGGTGGGTGTGCGGGGCGCGGCTCGTCGCACGGCGATGCGCTCTTGGAGAGCCACAGCGGCTGCAGAAGCAGAGCTGGAAGAAGCACCTGGGCCAGACCGACTGCTCGTTACAGCGCTGGAGAGGCGCGTGTGCTACAGCCACTGAGCCGTTCGGCAGCTCGGCTGTGACCCGACGCTGAAATGGGTGGCACAGCTTGAAATTCACCCAGCGAACAGCAGCAGAGCAGGGCACCTGCACATCTGTGTGTAAAGAGTGTGTGAACATAAAAATCACAGCAATGTTGTCTGCAAAACAATCTTGGCATTAACATAGAGGAAAGAGCACTCAGCTTTTGCCACACTCATTAATAAACACAGAGAGCAATCAGCTGCAAAGCACCTTAGAAGATCAGTATCTGGTGGACATCCTCCCCACAGCAGACTAGACACCAGTCGAAACCAGCCAAACACTCCCAAGCCACACTAAAAAGAAAAGCTCTATGCCATCGGTTTATTAGATGCTGGCAAGAGTTAAGCAAAACAACAATCTAGTTTGTCGAGAATAACAGGTTAGAAGACTACATCAGAATAGTGAAAACATTAGAGCAGGCTCTTATCAATTTCAGAATGGGCAACTCTCAACTCAGAAAGCACAATCTGTGGTGTTCTGTGAGGAGCCAGCATGCAAACTAAATGACAGGAGAGACTGAATCACACTCCTCCACTCTGTTCTACCCTACACTATACAGCTGCATACTAGCAAGAAGCCTACACAGTTTTTCCATTGGAAAAAAAAATCACCAACAAAACAATTTTTGTAGCTAAGATATCTAAGAGAGGTGGAAAAGATTGCATCACAGAGTGTCCATGGAGCAAAACCGGGTGCTAGTAACAGATGCGGTCAGCAGGAGCAGGGAGGTCATTCTGCCCATGTACACTGCACTGGTTAGGCCACACCTTGAGTACTGGGTCCAGTTCTGGGCCCCTCAGTTTAGGAAAGATATTGAGTTGCTGGAACATGTCCAGAGAAGGGCAACAAAGTTGGTGAGGGGGTTGGAACACAGCCCTGTGAGGAGAGACTGACGGAGCTGGGGTTGCTTAACCTGGAGGAGGCTCAGGGGAGACCTGATTGCTCTCTACAACTACCTGAAGGGAGGTTGTAGACAGGCAGGGGCTGGTCTCTTCCTCCAGGCAACCAGCACCAGAACAAGAGGACACAGTCTCAAGCTGCACCAGGGGAGGTTTAGACTGGATATTAGGAAGAAATTCTTCATAGAGAGAGTGATTGCCGATTAGAATGGGCTGCCCAGGGAGGTGGTGGAGTCACCATCATTGGAGGTGTTCAGGAGGAGACTGGATGGGATGCTTGGTTGCATGGTTTAGTTAACTAGGTGGTGTTGGATGATAGGTTGGATGTGATGATCTTGAAGGTCTTTTCCAACCTGGTTAATTCTATTCTATTCTATTCTATTCTATTCTATTCTATTCTATTCTATTCTAGTCTAGTCTAGTCTAGTCTAGTCTAGTCTAGTCTAGTCTAGTCTAGTCTATTCTATTCTATTCTACCACACATTCCCACTGCTGCTGGAGCGTGCAGCCTGGCCAGTGACCCTGATCTATCAGACCAACCCTCTGGCAGTACTTGCATGCCACTCACCTTTCCCATTACACCAGCTGTGCAGGGAGTACCTATGTGTAAGAAAGCACAGAGACAGCAGCAGAATGACCAGCACACCCATGCCTTCTCCACAGGTGGCACATGCACAGAAAGAGAGTTGGCACATCTGTCTAGCTGAATCTGTGTTCACGCTCACACACAGCAATGACTTTTAGTCACATCCAGCTGTTTGCCATAAATTAGCCCAGTGTCCCCCACACTTCAGTTCGATCATACTCCTTATGCCATTCTGTTTTCTTGCCCATTGCAAGTGCTTCTCAGTCCTGCAAGCAGGAATGAAGCCAGTATCAAGTTCTTCTTCCAAACTCCTAGGGCATTATCTTTAGTTGGTGATCCACTTGTAAAACTATTCCTTTCCCTGCCTTCTGTTCTGAAATGAGCAGAATTTTCCACTTGCAAAACAACTCAAGTTTTCCTTCATGTCCAAAAGAGCCAAGGTTTTCTTCAATGTACTATGGCAGCATTTTGTATTTTTAATTGAGTCATTTCCTATGCACTTCCTTCAGTGAGTTTCCAGCTAGCACTACCAAGGATTCTTCTGTGTGATACTTAATAGGTGGCTGTAAAAAGAAGGTTCGGGAACATGCAGAAATTAGCTTTTTAATCAAGAACTTCCTTTCTTTATACTGCTAGGAAGTAGGAAGGGAAAGGCAATTGTAATTTGGGTTTCTATGGAACACAAAGAGTTTATTCCATTCCCTGTGTAAAGTCTCTAAGGCAGAGAAGTTCACCAGACCTGTTGGTCAAAGAATGCTAAAATGGAGCAGACACAGTACTCATTAATTTAAAAGAGCTTTTCAGTGGCTTTTTGGAGGAATTGGTGCAGATAGGAGTTACTACATTCTCCTGCCTGCCCACCAAGTTCCCTCCAAGAAGTTTTAGATTTGGAAAGGAAGAATTTGAATTCAAGTCAACTAAAAGTTAAGATTCAGAAAGAGTCCTACATTCCTACAAATTTTGTAGCAGTTAGCATTTTGGAAAAGAATTAAAACTGAAGGAGAAAAGCTGCAGTGGGAACTCAATGGTTACCAGTCCTGGAGGGTACATATTCATTGGCCCTAAGTACCAGCCAGGCAATCTGCATGTGTGCAGCTGAATCAGCACCTCTAGCTGCCATCTCAGATCCTGCCAGTATCTGCAGCATGTGGAAGAAAGCTGAAGAGGATGGAAAAGGGAGGTAAGAAAGAGAAGAAATGAGACATCATTATCACTGCTTTACAGATTAAGACTTCCTATACTTAGACCAGAGAGGTTGAGTGGTCACATACCCTCCTATGCGGCCCCTCTTTTCTTACTCCAGTCCATCTGCTCCCGCTTCCCTCACTGCAGCATCATGAACATGGGTCTGATCCTCAAGGAACTACTTCAGCTCACTAATTAGCAAAGAATTGCTCACCTTCTTGCACTGGCTTAGTTTTCTGCCAGGTAAGGCTACAGAAGGATAGAGAAAGAATCCAAAGGCACAGGAGCAGGCATACTAGAGATAACAGAAGGTGAGTGCAGAGCTCCACAGACAGGAAGGGGTAAGGAGAAACCATTAGAGGGAAAAGATTCTTTTGAGTAGCAGCAAGCTATTGAGCTGTGTGATTGGTTAAGCCATTTCCTGAGTCCTTTAAAAGTCCATTAAGGAACAATGATTGACATTGTTTTATTTCAGGCATTATTTCTACCTGAGACTTCTGATCAGTCATCTGGGAAGCAGAATCCTACCTCCTGCATTTTCCTGTTGACTGTACAGAATGTACTTGCTTCTAGTGCAAGTACTGTACTGAACTCTTACACCAAATACATTTCCCCACTCATGATCTGCACAGCAACATGAGAGAGAATCACTCCCTTTGCTTTTCAGTAGCTTTGGGACCAAGACTCAAGACACCAAAGTTGGACACTGTGCCATCTTTGTAACATCCTGTACACGTGGAACACATCACTGCAAGTTTTGTTCTTTGGCTTTCCAAAAATTTCCTGGTACCAGACCCTACTCCCTGCCCTTCTTCTTACCCATTTGCCCCCCATTCAAAAAGAAGAAATAAATCATTGATCTTTTAAACATCCATTCTTGGAAAAAAATGAAGGTTAAAATCTGGTTTGTTCCTTATCACTTCTTGAATCAGCTTGAAACATACTAAAGCAGGAGAGTGGTTTTAAAAGTCATTAAGACCCCTTCAGCTGTATGTCATCTTTTATCTTTCTTTCTTTTTTCTTTCTTTCCTTTTTTCACTCCTGAAAATGAGGGGAGAATTGACAGCACAGACAAAAAAGCAGGTAGAAGGCAGACTTACATCTTTGTCTGATGGAGATAACTTATCAGTCAGAACATATCCATCTTTGCGCAATATGTTTCCTCTGGAAATCAGATCACGGTCACAGAGGTTAGGATTTGGGGGGTTTGGGGAGGGAAAAATGGCAAATTCTTTCAGAAGTAGGCTTCAAAGAACAACTTCTGTAGGCAAAGCAAATGGCAAGGATGGCCAGGACTGGCCTGAATAATCTATTTAACTTCTTTTACTAAGCTGACATTGGGATGTTGAAGAATGATGGATTTTTCTACAGGTTTTTATCACGCATTCCACCATAACTCCAGTGGCTCCTTTCTTAGAGAAATCAGGCCTCTAACAGTCACCCTGGAAAGAAATAAAATCTACAGTCCAGAGAAGGGCAACAAAGTTGGTGAGGGGTTTGGAACACAAGCCCTATGAGGAGAGATTGAGGGAGCTGGGGTTGCTTAGCCTGGAGAGGAGGAGACTCAGGGGTGACCTTATTGCTCTCTACAACTACCTGAAGGGAGGTTGTAGACAGGTGGATGTTGGTCTCTTCTCCCAGGCAGCCAGTACCAGAACAAGAGGACACAGTCTCAGGCTGCACCAGGGGAGGTTTAGGTTGGATGTTAGGAAGAAGTTCTATACAGAGAGAGTGACTGCCCATTGGAATGGGCTGCCCGGGGAGGTGGTGGAGTCACCATCATTGGAAGTGTTCAGGAGGAGACCTGATGGGGTGCTTGGTGCCATGGTTTAGTTGTTTAGGTGGGTTGAATTGGTTGATGGGTTGGATGTGATGATCTTGAAGGTCTCTTCCAACCTGGTTTATTCTATTCTGTTGGGTACAACCATGCTTATGTGGGGTAGAAATTTGGGGCCAAAGAAATTAATTACCTAACTCAACGTGAAAGTAATGCAGTTTGATATCTGATCATACGAGGTTATGCTCATACTTAGGTTTCTTCCCATACTCCTGGACTCCACACGTTGCTGAGGCTGTCTTAATTTCTCAAATACTAATTCCTTTATGTGCATTTTCTGGTCTGAGCACTGTAGTGCAGAGCCCTCTGGCTGAGAAGTACAGAAGTGGACAGGCCTCCCTTCAGAGCACATCAAGCTCAATCCTTAATTAGCTGGTGGATGCAATTTGATTTCAGAGACACAAAGGACTGGCTCTTTTTCAGGAATGGAATGCTTTGCTCCTTGTCATAATAAGTCAAGAGAACAACCTCTAATCCCAAACCTGACACTCATCAGTTTTACATCTAGGGCACATGCCTATGTGTAGATACATCCTCTTAGACAAAATCTCCCTGGAATTGTGAGAGTCAAAGGCACAGACTTACAGCCATAGCAACAGCAGCTTGAATCTTCTCCTGTTAGTCTTGCCCTGTGCAGCCAGGTGCACACATTCTGGATATTTACTTTCTCTTGCCTTTTCACATCTACCAATGAATGTATTGGTTGTACATGTGAGACATTTAAAGCTCAGATCTAGCTGAGTTTTCTCATGCAGTATTTTCCTTTCAATATGTTAAAAGAAAAATAAAAGGAACAAAAACAAACCCAGAAGGTTTAATTTATTCACACGGCTTTTTTCTTCTCCTTCTTCTTCTTCTTTTTGGTCTACTTTTGAATCTGTTTGAGTTTAGGGCTGATCCTAATTCTCCACAACATTCGGTTGTTTATTTCACAGCAAGTCACACTGACAGCTGAAGATGCCAGCAGATGACGGAGCTCTCCAGGGGAGCGCATCGCAGAAGTAAAAAGCGAGGCCAGGCTGCCCTCTGCTGGCCACCAGCTAGCACTGCGAGGAACTGCTCATGGAAACTGATTAATGCTGCTACAAGGTTTCCACGTCTGAACAGGGAATTTCGATGTACGTTGCCCATGTAATGCCAAATATAACAATGGGCTTTCTGTTGCCTGGTTCTTACTGCTGGAGAGGAAGAAGGAAACGCGGGCTGCACTTGTCTGATGCAGCACTCGGTCACCCCAGGTTCAAATAGATCAATATGACACCACATGGGAATACCTGGGAGACTCAGAGACTGGGGATAACAGCTTCTGAACACAACACCAGACAAACGACGTGGATGGAAATCCTTCACTCGGCACGTGTGCTGCCAGGCAGAAAACAAGGCCAGTGCATTAGAGCACCAGCCCAAGATCTAATCAGGAACAGGTTCCATTATATTAGGCATACTACAAACACAGGTCTGCTTACATCAGCATTTCACAGCATGAGGACTGAATGTCAAACAGGTCCAAAGCAGCCTGAGGCAAAAAAAAAAAAACCCAGAGATGAACAACAGAAGCATTTCTGGATGACCCTAGGTCTACTATCGACTTCATTTTCTTCACTTGTTGCCAGTAGCATCTCCAGCTCAGTTCCTTAAATGCTTCATCCAAATACAGATTCCTACAGGGCTGATGACTCAGAAAAGGATCAAGCTGTACATACTTTTTCTAGAAATGCATTTTGGCTCAGAGCACAGCTTCTGAGCATACAATTCTGACTGGAAGGAGTTTAGATGGCTCCCCTACCCTCACCTGCAGCAGCAATATACATGGTCAGTCTCACCTCTTTGGGAACCCCACAGAATTCAGTTAGCTGTCAAGAAGGACCAGTATTTGAATATAAGACCCCCTCTTAATTTTTTCTGGGATTTAGTTGTTGTAAAGATGCAGATATCAAGTAGGATGTGATAGCCACAGGGGTAAGTCAATGTCTTTACAAACTCAAACCAGTCCTGCAGCTTCAAGTCCCATCATACCTCAGGGTATTCAGCCTCCTGGTAGGGATGGAGGGCAGCATCAACTTCTCAAAATCCAGGAGGAAGCAGTTATGCCACCTGGATACTCACAAGTCTATGGAGCCAGATGGGATTCACCCAAGAGTGCTGAGCAAGCTGGTGGAGGAGCTTGCCAAGCTGCTCTCCATCAGTCAGCAGTCCTGGTTAACAAGGGAGGTGTCAGATGATTGGAGGATTGCCAATGTGACAACCATCTACACAAAGGGCAGAAAGAAGGATCCAGGGAACTCCAGGCCTGTCAGCCTGGCCTCAATATTGGGGACAATTATGGAGTGATTCATCTTGGGTGCACTTACATGGCAAGTACAGGATAATGGTGGGATCAAGCCCAGCCAGCATAGGTTCTTGAAAGGCAGGTCCTTCTTGACCAACCTCATCTCCTTCTATGACCACCTCTTAGTGGATGACAGAAAGGCTATGGACATTGCCCAGCTGGACTTTAATAAAGTCTTTGACACTGTCTCCCACAGCATTCTCCTTGAGAAACTTTAGTGTACTCTTTGCTGGATTAAAAACTGGCTGGACAGCCAGGCCCAAAGAGTTGTGGTAAACAGAATTAAATCCAGCTAGTGGCCAGTCACAAGCTCTGTGTCCCAGGCTCAGCACTGGGGCCACTTCTGTTTAATATCTTTATTAATGATTGGGATCAGGGAATCAAGGGCACCACCACCAGGTTTGCAGATGACACTAAACTGAGCAGGTGTGTTGATCTGCTTGAGGGTAGGAAGGCACTCAGAGAGATCTGGACAGGCTAGATGGGCTGAGGCCAGTGGCATGTGGTTTAACACATTGCTGGGTCCTGCACTTTGGTCACAACAACCCCCAAGCAACACTATAGGCCTGAAGAGTGGCTGGAAAATGGCCTGGTGGAAAAAGACCTGGGTATGCTGGTGAATATATACCAGCAGTGTGCCCAGCTGGCCAAGAAGGCCAATGGCATCCTAGCCTGTACCAAGAACAGTGTGTCCAACATGAATAGGGAAGCAATCATGCCCCTGGACTCAGCCCTGGTGAGGCCACAGCTTGAGTACTGTGTTCAGTTTTGGGCACCACAGTACAGGAAACATATTGAGATCCTGGAGTCCAGAGAAGAGAAACAAGGCTGGTGAGGGGTTTGGAGAGCACGTTGTACGAGGAGCAGCTGAGGGAACTGGGATTATTTAGTTTGCAGAGAAGGTGGCTGAGGGGAGATCTTACTGGTCTCTGCACCTGAAAAGAGGTAGTAGATAGGCCAGTGCCAGACTCTTTTCCCAAGTAATTAGTGACTGGATGAGAGGAAATGTGCCCAAGTTGTGCCAGGGACAGTTTAGGTTGGACATTAGTAAGTTTCTTTAGTGAAAGAGTGGTGAGGCATTGGAACAGGCTGCCCAGGGAGGTGGTGAAGTCACCATCCCTAGAGGTGTTCAAGAAGGGTACAGATGTGGCGCTTCAGGATATAGTTTCGTGGTCATGGTAGTTGGGTTATAGTTGGACTTGATGTTCTTAAAGGTCTTTTCCAACATTAATAATTCCATGATTCTGTGATTTCAGAACTAAGAGGGATAAGAGAACTACTAAGATGATAGGCTACCAAGTGTAGCAACCAAAACTTCTGCAAGCCAACAGGCAGCAGCTAAGCCCAGAGGTAACATTACGAGTTGGTTTACCAATTCATTCTTCACAGGATACACAGGGTTGCTTTTTTCTCCCCCAAAGAATAGCTGTGAGGGATTCTCTGAATCTTGCTTAGTGTCCCATAGATGAAGCAAGGTCATCTGTGCCCTCTTCTGGTAAAAGCCTGTTTCTACCAAGAGGCCACAAGCAGCACTCAAAAGAGTTATGGGCCCCCTTCTGATCAACCAAATGCTGGAGATCACAGAATCTTGTGATGTAACTCCATGGATAGTGAACACTGAAGAGCTTTGTGGCACTAGGATTTGGGCCTCTCTAGATTACTGTGCTATCAAACATTTAAAAGTAATAATGAAGCCACTACCAAGGACCTTGCATCAGAAATATTTTGGACATTTGCTTCAAAATTAACACACTTTACAAAGTCAATATTTAGTATCAGGCTTCATGGAATACTTAAAATTATGCCCCAGGACAAAGATCTTTGTGGGTGCCATGGACAGTGGCATTGAGAGCACCCTCAGCAAGTTTGCTGATGACACCAAGCTGTGTGGTGCAGCAGACACACTGGAGGGAAGGGAGGCCATCCAGAGGGACCTTGACAGGCTGGAGAGGTGGGCACAAGCCAACCTCATGAGGTTCAACAAGAGCCAAGTGCAGGGTCCTGCATCTGGGTCGAGGCAATCCCAGGCACAAATCCAGGCTGGAAAGCAGCCCTGAGGAGAGAGACTTGGGGGTGCTGGTGGACAAAAAGAAAAGCTCAACAGGAGCTCTCAGTGTGCACTTGCAGCCCGCAAAGCCAATCAGATCCTGGGCTGCATCAGGAGAAGTGTGGCTAGCAGGTCGAGGGAGGTGATCCTCCCCCCCTACTCAGCCCTGGTGAGACCCCACCTGGAGTACTGTGTCCAGTTCTGGAGCCCCTATTACAAAAGGGATCTGGAGGTGCTGGAAGGTGTCCAGAGAAGGGCCACAAGGATGATCAGAGGGCTGGAGCACCTCTCCTGTGAGGACAGACTGAAGGAGTTGGGGCTGTTCAGTCTACAGAAGAGAAGGCTCCGAGGTGACCTAATTGTGGCCTTCCAGTATCTGAAGGGGGCCTACAGGAAGGCTGGGGAAGGACTTCAGGCTGGATGTGAGGAGGAGGTTCTTCACCATGAGAGTGGTGAAGTCCTGGAATGGGTTGTCCAGGGAGGTGGTTGAGGCCCCGTCCCTGGAGGTGTTTAAGCCCAGGCTGGCTGAGGCTCTGGCCAGCCTGATCTAGTGTGGGGTGTCCCTGCCCATGGCAGGGGGGTTGGAACTTGTGGTCCCTTCCAACCCTGACTGATACTATGATACTATAAAGATATCTGAACTGAAGCTCTGACAAAACCTACTTTTAATTGTGGCCTAATGTGAAAGAGAGATCTGCTGAAAGCTTCTACGCTTGCTTCGCAGTAGTGTGCCAAAACTATTTTGCATAGCTCATATTGACTCTAAAGATGAGCTTTTGCTTATGATTAAACAGATTATCTGATGACATTTTAGGAATGAACAGATTATAGCTCTAAATCCAAAGATGTAAGTAACAGTGAAATATATTTTTAATGCATTAGAAAACAACAAATCAGTCAGAGCTGATCTGAAAATTACTCAGAAATCTCTTAGTAGGGTCAAGGCTAAACACCTACATTCTCCCCAGAAATACATGCAGATTCTGGTTGCTAGCCTTCTCTCTCTGCAAGTACACAGACAAATGGTTGAGGGAACCAATACACAGCAGGTGGACCACCCAAGTATTTTTTTTGCCAGTATTTTGGGGCAAAATCCAGTTTTATGTCTTATACCACACTGAGACTCCTGCAGTCATCATGGCTGCAATATAGCACAAACTCAGAAGTTTATCATTAATCTTTATCTCAGCTTCCACTACCACAAGAACAAGTAAACTTCTGTTCCTGCTAACTGGCAGACTTCAGCAAAATAGGCTAAGCTCCAGCTGACCATATTTGAGAGTATTTTATCTTGTTGCAATAATTCATTATGTTCTAACACTTGCAGATACCATTATGGCAGCAGATTCATACATTTGCTTACAGAGGGAAGCTTGGATTCTAACACTTTGAGAGGTATCTGAAGAAAACATGGTGAGTTTGGAAAACAAATATCCCACTTCAGTAACATGTCCTTCTGATCTCCCTGTAGCTTCCCTTATAATCCATCACATAAGCTAAAGCAGAGTAGTGCAGGCAGTATAACTGAGGCCTGAACATAATAAATAGCCTACTGGCAGTGTGTATTTGTCCACCCAACCCAGTATCGTGTCTTCCATGATGGCAATGAGTGATGGTGTAGGAACACTTGCAGATCTGACAGGTAGGCAATTAGACAATAGATTAATGACTACAGTTTGTAACATGAGAATGTCTCTGCAGAAGCAGCAGATGTGCAGATGTGCAACATGATGCACAGCCTGTGGAATGCCTGGAAATGTGATTCAAAGAAATAGTGCATGAGCTGATTACATGCTGCTAGCAGCACATCAGCAAGGAGGAAGGTGCAGCTGAGAGGACAGACAAGAAAATATTCATGATGAGAAAAGAAGTAAACAGAAGCACATATGATACTACAAATAAGGGAGGAGTACAGGGTGGACTTCAATCCTGTTGTGTGCTGTTTCGTATCCAGTGCACAGAATGCTTGCTTTCAGCAAGAGACTCCAGAATCAGGGGGGTATGAAGATGATTTCAAACATCTCTTTGTGCCTCCTCAAAAGCAGCGATCATGCTAAGCAGAGCTAACATTTCATTCTTTATTTCATCAAGTAGTCACTGCAAACATAGATGTCAATCTGGTTACTGCAAATACAACAAATTCCTGCACAAAATAGGAACAGACATTATGTATAGCTCTACTAGCATGTTTTCATTCTGGGGTACAGAAGTGTGCCTTCCAACTCCTCAGCCTCTCAGAAGCAAAAGTCCAGACAGCAGGAAGTTCTTCTGTAACATAGAGCAATACATCTATTAGAGACTGGCCTGGTGCCATCAATCCAAACAGCAGAGAGATTTTCAGATAACAGGCTGGCACATTATCTCACTGTTTCACTCCATTTAGACTGATTTAATCTAGAGAATGTAATTAATTTGTAAGAAGGATAAAAGTCGCTTCCCAAAAGCTCTATCAATTAAAACAGCCTTGCCTTCGAGCTGTGTCTTACCTCACATTCAGGCAAAACACTTCCTGCATGTGCCACCCTAAAAGAAAAAAAGAAATACCTTGCCACAAAAACAACTAAAAGTAATCAGCAGAGCTCTGCTCTCAAGAGTATTAAAATAAGTAGTAATACTTGTGTTTACTCCAGTGGGAGCAACATCAAGTGTGAACAGGTGAAGAAGTAGTGTTGCTTATGACATGTATTGGTAGCCTGTCCCTAACAGAGTCACTCCCAATTGAATCATGTCCAGGGAGCACAAGAAGTATCCAAACAGAATGAAACCTCATCTGAGGTCAGATCTTTTGCATTGAAACTGATGCAGTAATTTTTCCATTAGTTTCCAGGGATCTGCCTTACCACTGGTCTGCCAGTATTTATCTAATGTTCCCAGCAGTGAGAAATACAGTATCACAGTATCACTAAGGTTGGAAGAGACCTCGAGGATCATCAAGTCCAACCTATCAACACAGACCTCATGACTAGACCATGGCACCAAGTGCCACGTCCAATCTCCTCTTGAACACCTCCAGGGATGGTGACTCCACCACCTCCCTGGGCAGCACATTCCAATGACAAACGACTCGCTCAGTGAAGAACCTCCTCCTCACCTTGAGCCTAAACCTCCCCTGGCGCAGCTTGAGACTGTGTCCCCTTGTTCTGGTGCTGGTTGCCTGGGAGAAGAGACTAACCCCTTCCTGGCTACAACCACCTTTCAGGCAGTTGTAAAGAGCAATGAGGTCACCCCTGAGCCTCCTCTTCTCCAGGCTAAACAACCCCAGCTCCCTCAGCCTCTCCTCACAGGGCTGTGCTCAAGGCCTCTCCCCAGCCTTGTTGCCCTTCTCTGGACACGTTCAAGTGTCTCAATGTCTTTCTTAAACTGAGGGGCCCAGAACTGGATGCAGTACTCAAGGTGCGGCCTAACCAGTGCAGAGTCCAGGGGCACAATGACTTCCCTGCTCCTGCTGGCCACACTATTCCTAATGCAGGCCAGGATGCCATTGGCCTTCTTGGCCACCTGGGCACACTGCTGGCTCATATCTCCATGTACTTGAGATATTTGAGCATAAAAACCACCCATATCTACAGTTTGCAATAGGCATAGGCACCACAGAGTGGATTTTGCAGTATGGCTACAAATTCCACCTCAACACACTGTAAGTAATTGCAGGGTTATTTGCAGAGACTCAACTTGTTTAATAGGCTTAGGAATCATCACACCCCTGTGATATTTTCTTCAAGACATTTCATATTGAGGAGTCCTTATATAATGTCACCTTTACAATCAAAACCTGAATTCCAACCACAATGAAATCCTCTGTTTATAAAAACCAATGATTTTTTAATATGCATCAGGCACTCTTAGGATAATGAGGCCCTCAAGCATTAGAAAAGCTTTACCTCAACCGCTGTGGAGAGGTGACTTATGATTTCATAAATGGTGAAGTACACTTAGGAATACTCTCACTGTTATAAAACTGTCTCCTTTGCTATCTTCATGACACCTCACTGCTTCTTTATCAATGCTGCTGCTCAGAGATGGGAAGGCTCAGGCCCACCCAAAAGGCATTTTTGCAAAAAAAACCCCAAATGGATTGCAAAGAGCATTATAAATTACCATCTTTTCTCAGACATCTTAAATCAAGCACCTGTGCCTTAAATTCACATTTTCTTCAGAGAGGATAGAATAAACTAGAATAAACTAGAATAAACCAAACCAGGTTGGAAGAGACCTTCAAGATCATCGCGAAGGTCTCTTCCAACCTGGTTTGGTTTATTCTAGTTTATTCTATCCTCTCTGAAGAAAATGGATGTAGGCTCCAAATCAGTATCCATGGTGAGAGAACAGGAAGGTCCCCATTAGCACAGTAAACACCTTGACAGTGATGTGAGAAAAGCTGGCTCACCACTCAGCTCACTTGCCGACAACCTGTTTGCATTCAAATCCACATTTGTCATGCAGATTTGTTTTGTCCTTTGCTTTGCTTTTTAACGGAAGCAATGCAAACCTGCAGTACAAACTACACAAGCAGGCTGAATGCAGCTCCTGAGTTGTATTTATAACATAAAAAATACTAATATAAATAAAAGCATACCTATAAAATATACTTTAAAATCAATACTAATCTGGATGTGTTGCAAAGCTATAGTGGACACCACTTACATTTGTCTGCAGAGGAGTTTGTCTGTGAGAGCACACTTTAGAAGCCTAACAGAAACGTTTCTGTTAAATCATATAAGATTTGCACCTTCCAAATGCAGCACCCATGCAGTTAACTACCTAAACACAGAGATAGTACCTATGTTTCTTCATGTGACTGCCCACTAAGAACACCTACAGAATGTAACTCGATGAATTATAGGATCATAGAATCAATAAGGTTGGAAAAGACCTCAGCGATCATCAAGTCCAACCTGTCACCCAACACCTGCTGACTAACTAAACCATGGCAACAAGTGCCACATCCAATCCTCTCTTGAACACCTTCAGGGACTGTGACTCCACCACCGCCCTGGGAAGCATATTCCAATGGCCAACAACTCTTTCTGTGAAGAACTTTCTCCTCACCTCAAGCCTAAACTTCCCCGTGGTGCAGCTTGAGACTGTGTCCTCTTGTTCTGGTGCTGGTTACCTGGGAGAAGAGACCAACCCCCACCTGGCTACAACCTCCCTTCAGGTAGTTGTAGACAGCAATAAGGTCTCCCCTAAGCCTCCTCTTCTCCAGGCTAAACAACCCCAGCTCCCTCAGCCTCTCCTCACAGGGCTTGTGCTCGAGACCTCTCATTAGTCTCGCTGCCCTTCTCTGGACACATTCAAGTGTCTCAATGTCCTTCTTAAACTGAGGAGCACAGAACTGGACACAGGACTCAAGGTATGGCCTTACCAGTGCTGAGTCCAGGGGCAGAATGACTTCCCTGCTCCTGCTGGCCACACTATTTCTGATGAACAAGCAGATATTTTAGGGGGAAAAAAAAACCATAATTATCTTTGAAATGTATGTTATTTGATATGCCTGCATTTTCAGAAGGAAATAGCTAGTTCTGCTCCTTAGCCACTTCAGCAAAGATGCCCACATACAACTAGTATTTACTTCCACATAGTACGTGGACTGTACCTCTCCACACCTGCCAAGCATGGAAATAAAAACAATCAGTATGGCAGGATCATGACTAAGGCTTCACCACAAGATGAAGTTGTAGTCAGACTTTCCAGATGACACAGTTTAAAATACACCAGTTAAATAGTTTTGTCCTGACTTTTGATTTGTCTCATATGCTCCTAGCACATGAGGAAGTTTATGCTCATTCATCTCCAAAATTTAACTAGAAAGCTTTTCTCCACTTTGTACTACAGGATCTCTTCCCTTTCTCACAGTGGTCTGTCACTTTCTCAACATCTCACTCTGCTCCCCAAGTGTCAAATCACTCCTATTCCTCTACTTTCATTTGCCCAGCATCCAAACACTCTGCCATCAACTGTAGCTATTCCCAAAACACCACACTGCTCACCAGCTACTTCTATAACCTCTGCTCACACCACCTTACCTCTGCTTTTCCTGTACCGTAGGAAAATGCCAGGGATGGTATTTTTCTTTCTGCTATTTGGCTTGGAGGTGAAGTAAAGACTTCTTTGTTGTCTTCAAATCTCTTGGTGGGGCGGAGAGGGGAAACAGGAGTGGCACAAGTAAGGTGCATTGCCACAAGGCCTTCTCATGCAGCCCTATGCTGCAAGGCTCAGAAGGACCTCAGCCAGGACATTGTCACCAGACCTACCAACAAGAAGATGTTACTGAATTTCTGAGCTTATCACCCTTATGCTGCCTTGTGGCGAAGCAGACATTTCATAGTTTCCCCGAGGGCCTCACAGTCCCTGCAGATGGTCACAGATCGCAACTGTCCCACCAGAGAGCAAGCCAGGCCATTGGCCACCCACACCTGGGCTGCTCCGTATCTGGACATATTGGCAGTCGCGGGTGGTCTTCCAGCCCTCACGAAGCAAAGAGGTCTCTGTAAACCCAGGGACCTTTGTTGGAGCCTGATGGCCTCTGGGCTTGGAGACAGCGGTGGTGGGCGTCGCTTCCCCCTTGCTTCCCTGTCCGAGAGCTGCCAACAGGCGCGGGGGGCTGCTCGGGAGCACACGAGCTCGCTGCCCACTTTCAGCCCTGCCCGTGTCCTGCAGTGCCCGCAGCCTGTGCCCTGGACAAGCCCGGCGCAAGCGGCCCCCTACGATCGGCAATGTCAGTGGCAGCGGGCCAAGCCGCCCCGGGCGGAGCGGAGCTGAGCACGCTGCGCTGGGCCGGGCCGAGGCGCCCGGCAGGGCCTCCCCGCGGCGCGGCTGGCTGCGTGCGGGGGGTGGCGGCCCCTGCAGGCCGCGCCGGGGCGGACAGCTGAAGTCTCGCAGCCGTCACCAGAGCCCGGCGGTGTCAGTGCCACGGTGTCCGCCGGGAAGCGGGAGGCAGAGTCGGCGGCCGTCCGTCCGCCCGCCCGATCCCTGCGGCCAGGACCCCGCATGCAGCCCTCACCCTGGAGCGGCGGCGGCGGATCGAGGAGCTCTCGCGGTCCTCCCGGCAGCGGCTGCTCCAGTCGCGGGACAGGATGTTCTCCAAGTTCACCTCCATCCTGCAGCACGCCGTGGAGGCGGTAAGGCCGCCGGCGGACCCGGCTACGCCGCACCGGGGATGCGAGCCGGGCCTAGTCGCCGAGCGGGCCCCGCGGGGGAGGAGGGGCGCGGGGAGGGGGGCTCCGAGGCGCAGCGCCCCTTCCCCACGGCCTGTTGTCGGGGCAGGGCTAGCGGCGAAGGGCCCTGCCCAGCCGGCACATTCGCTGGTCCCGCCGATCTCGGCTCGCCCCTGCCGCAGGGCAGGGAGGCGGAGGCCGAGCGGCCCGGGCGGGCTACGGCCAGCACCGCACGGTGCCCGGGAAGGGAGCGAATTGGCCGAGCGCGGGCCGCCGCCGGCCGGGGCTGCCGGAAGAGAAGGGAGCGAGTGCCCGGGGCTGCGCTGCGGGCCGGGGCGGCTCCGGCACAGCCCCTCTGGCCAGCGGGAGCAGCCGCCGGGCTGTCACCGGTGCTAACGTGCCTTCCTGGTAGGCCCCGGTGCCCCCAGCTCGGCCTGAGGGCAGCCCTGACCCTGCCCAGCCCTTGCCGGCTGCTCTCTGCCAGACAAACAAACAAAAAAAGGAAGTGAATTCAGGAAACTCTTTAGAGGTTTTCGTCTTGTCGTGGCTAGCAGACAACAGTCGCTGTCTCCAGTGCTTTTGTGTGATGTTGCCACTTCCAAACAGACGGGTTTAGCCCTGGTTTCTTTCTCATTTGGGCTGGGTGGCCGAGGGGACTTGGGGTTATCAGCGCTCAGTCGGATGTAACGATGGAGACTCAGGCATCTTTGCCCATGGGGAAGGGAGCGCAGCAGGGCCTATTTCTGAAGCTGCTGTTTCTATAGGCCGCATTCGACTGCTTGCTTATCAGGACTCGTTTGCACTCGGTTTATTTTTGTTTGGGTTTTGGTGAGGTAGGACCCTGGTGGTAACACGCCTCTGGTTTTCAGTGCCTTCCTCAGTAAGCTGAAACACCTACAAGATTGAGTTTGAAGAGCTGCATCTTTGGTTAGCAGCTAAAAACTGGCAGTGCTGGAATACCGCTGGAAGTGAAGGAGGAACATGTTGATGGGAAATGGTTCAAATGGATGAAAAAATAGCCAGCACACCAAATCCTACCTCATGTGAGGGGCACCCGTTGTGCATTGATGTATGCCTCTGCTGCAAGTACTTAAGCACAGGCTTTGTTTTATATGTGTCTGTAGTTCTGCAGTCTTTAGCAGGGCTGTTAACGTTAACTGCATATTAATTAACTGCAGGTTCCTAGTTTGCTGTTTTAGCAGCGGAGTGGTAATTGGAAAGAAATGTTTTAATGATGAAACAGCTTACTTGAAAACTTGCTTTGACCACATATGAATGCCTTCAACAGACAGTGCATTCATTGAAGGAGAAACAGAAATTGGTGGTTGCCTGACTAAAGAAATCTTGTTGTGGTGAGCTGTGCCACATTTTGAATAAGAGTAAATGCCTGAGACATGCAACAGTGGAGAAGTTATTCCTTCAGGCCTACCAATTCAAGGTAACTCATAAAAGTTACTCCTAGAAGAATGTTTACATTACTGGCGTGTACAAAAAATCCACAAGAAGAAAGAACTGCATCTCTTTGAGGTCCATAAAAACCTAGTGAGTTGAGTGTAAAAGCAGGGATAGTAGGGAGACTAGATGAGGCACTTGGTGCCATGGTTTAGTTGATTAGGTGGTGTTGGGTGATGGGTTGGACTTGATGATCTCGAAAGTCTTTTGCAACCTGGTTAACTCTATCTTTCTTTTAATTACACCTCCCCCCAAAAACCCCTTCATAAACGGATTGATAACATCATTTTGCAAGTGACTGCTGTCAAGCACCATGCTGTATGTTCTTGCTCAACTCTGGTGTCCCTTTTAGAGTTGCCCCTCCTGCTAACACCACTGTGATGGACCTTCTGATAATAAGTACTGCACTAAATTGCACATACAGAGTTGTGACTGACATCAAGCAGCACATGCTAGCAGTGAAACATGGCGTCACAAAAGCAAGAAGATAGCATGAATGTTTCTTATTTTCCACTAATTCAAAGAGCAGAGAAACAGACACTCCTAACAGGTTTGGGGGCTGTATCTGACTTTAAATCATTGGTTTGCTCTGTTATAAAAGTATGTGGGCCTTTCTACTAATCTGAAAATGAAAACGGGTGTAGATCCTAGAGATCAGTTATGTCCACCTTGATGCTGACTGCTGTTTTCAGAACCTAGAGAATTTGGAGCATCATTTTTCCTTGCTGTTATTGCTTCTATTTCTGCCAAACTTGTGCCCCCTCAAGTCGACTCCGTTTCAGCCCTGAATAGAAGTAACAGAACTGGTAATGAAGATAGCAAATTATCAAAGGTTATGAGTGCCTGGGGAAGTTCAGTTGAAGCTGAAGAGTTTTCTGCTGAGCTGAACCCTTAAATGTTGAAGTGCCTGGGCTTAGCTTTATTCATAGAACTGCTTTAAATTAGAATTGTTTGGATAGGTCTTCTCCCCTGTCTTTGCTCCTACATAGCAGTTACATAATGTCCCTGTCCTGCCTCAGGGCCCGCAGGCCTACATTTAAATAGTAAGAGTTCCAGTGTTACTAGGTACTTGTTGTTATCTGATGGGCATACCTATCTCTCTGAACTGTGATGAGGAGTTCCAAAGGTTGACAGTCTGCTACACATAGGACTATTTGCCTTTCTGTTGTTGTGAGTGTACCAGGCTTTAATTGATTATCTTATGACATCACTGTGATGAGGCAAACCTAAGGGACCAGTTGCTTTTCATTACGACTTTTTCTTCCCTTGAACAACTCAAAACTTTCAGTCTTTTCTGCCTAAATTGCCCAGGTGTGTGAAATCATACTCCTGATTTTCATTAGAACTGAACCAAACCTTTTGCCACATGTTTCTGTATGTCAATTCTGCCAGTAGTTTAGGTACTTAAACCCGTTCTGGACTTCCCTGCAGCATCCAGATGTGCAAGGAGACCATGGCATTGTCCTGACAGGGCATCCTTAAACTGTGTTGGGTGGACTGGGGAGAATAATGGAGGGGGAGGGCACTGCAGCCTTTGTTGTGTTACCTTACTTCAGGGCACAACAGAAATGTACCTTTTTTCATGTTCACGTTTCGAAGCAAAGCAGATCTTCAGAAGGAACTGAGTCACTGCAGCAGGTACTGCTCCGAAATCATTAACTAACTGCCCAGAACAAGATTTGTTCTTCTTGAACCCACTTCATTTGATGTAATGACCTCACATTACTGATTGTTTTAACATTGTGCTGCTGTTAACAAATGATAATGACCAAGTTTAATGCATGGCTTGCAAGGCTGTGCAGTCTTAATTTTATATGTGAAACCAGCGACCATTGTAAACTCGGTGCATTCATCAACTGAAGAAATAAAGTAAACCTTCAAGCATTAGGCCTTTCCTAGATTTTCCCTCAGGGCAAAACGTTCCCACTAGTAAGTAGTGAGGTGGAAGAAAAACACTGAGTGACTACTGTAGTTTGCCTTGTTTCAGTGACAGGAGTGTGCGTGCGCTTCCCCTTCATTTCTCTTTGACCCACTTTCCACTTGCTTTTTGATTCTGGCATCTGACCAGATGGTACCTGTTCTTTTATACAGTGTTTTCTTTACTTTGTGAACTTGTCCAAAACATACCAAGTGACAGCTTCTCTTGTTTCCATTTTCAGTATTGAATTGCACCTCTGAAAAGCATGAGAATAATCAGTACGTGCACAAAGTGATTGCTGTTAAATACTGAATATTTATACCTTTCTTTGCTCTTCCTGTTATTTCCCCTGCCCCCCTGCCTAAACACAAACTCTATGTACTTTGGAAAACTGCATGGAATTGTATTTTGGACAGGTTTTATAACAAGCAGACTATAGTTCTGGTCAAAGATCTAGAGTTCTCCTGAGAACAGCACTTTCCCTATAAGGAGTCAGGGTTTGATCATTAGTAACTTACTGTCACCAGAATGATAAGGCAGCATGTGTTAAGTTTAGCTCATAAGTGAGAACACTCACTCACACACTCCCAGGAAGCTCCACTGCTGGAACTGGGAAATAGGTGGAGGAGCTAATAAATGCCTGCTCACAGTGGCTGTTTTTCAGTAGCATTAGGTGGGTTTTGGCTATTTGATATACCAACACCTGTAACGCAATCATTACGATGTTTCCTCCTCCCCCCAGGGAAGAGATCTTCACTTTGAGGTTAGAAATCCATAGCTCAAAATTAGTCAGAACATCTGTAGTTACATCAAAATTAATGAATATAACTGGAAGAGATACCTTTCTTTCACATTTGAAAAATAGCAGGAATTAATGGCCTTCACAATGAATTTTGCTTTGCTTCAGAATCTTTACACAAGCATGTGTGCTTTTACAAGAGAGTGATTATTCAGTTTGGCAACTGTAACATATGTTTCACCTCAGCTGGTGGCTAATAATTCATCCTAAAATAGAAAGTACAATTTCAGCCTAAAATTGCCTGACATAGTAGGTAGGATTAGGGCATGTAAACCCAAATGTTTGGAAACTTCTACTTTTCTAATGCTTTCCAGTGCTGGGGTTTGTTTGTAAGCTGGTGTCTTTACCTTGATTTTGCATCTGAATAAGTTAAGAGAGTTGGGTTGGTTTGGGGGATTTTTGTGTGTTTTGTCGTTGTGGGTTCTTTCCCCCATTTTTTGTCAGTAAAGCACTTCTCTCACAGTAATACATAGCATTACTGGAGTTACATCTCTGTGAAATATTCCATGGAAGAGCTGTATTTTAACCAGCAAATCTGTGCTAGGTCCATCTGCTGTGGGAAGGCTAATTTGGGGATGGAGGTGCTTGAGCTGAACAAGTAAAGAAGTGCAAATTTTTCTGCCGTTGCTCAGAGTGGCTGAGTCTGGTAGCTCAATGCAGGCAAATCTCCCACAGCTCTGTAACACCACAGCCAACTGGTGGCAAGGTTGATAGTGTATTCCAGATAGCCAAATGTATATGCTAACGGCATCTCTGTTTGGTATCTCTGTCTTGCAGTCCTCAATCAGAAAAGACTGTGAAATTAGTATTTTAATTAAAAAGGGTGGGACCTGTCCCTGAATCAACTTTTCACTTCTAAGAAGAGTCCCTGGAGGCGTTTGTTGGGAGGGAGAATGTCTGTAGCCACCGTTCTCTCCGGCAGAGGATAAATTATTGACAGGGCTGAGAAGTGAAATCCTTTTCCTGGCACCACTCAGAGGAACTAAATTCATCTCGAGGCAGATGAGGCTAGAAGAAGTGGAGAGGAAAAATCACATCAATTGAGGATAAGTCTTTAATGTTATCTATCATGTGTTGCTTGGAAATACAACAGTCTGACAGGCCCGGTGTTCCTCAAAAGTGTTCTCTGTAATGTTTATCAGCCGGAGTTGAGGGATTATTTCTTTCAGTTTTGCTGCAGAAAGATGCAAAATGATTCTTAGGTTGCTTGAAATAAACATCTGCAGCCACAAGTGTGACATACAAAGCATGATACAAACCAGCATATGCTCAGTCATTCACTTATTCTTCCAAATTTTACCAACTAGTAAACTTCATAGCAAAATAAACTACTTTTATCCCATATGTTGTAGTGTCTTAATATTTCTTCTGTGGTAGCTGGTGTGCTAAAGTGGAAGACTTAATGCATCCCCAGACTTACAGGGAATGGAAAGCAGTGTCAGTTTGATTTCCCGGTTGCCATTTGTGAGGACGCATTTCCACACAGGATGCAGGTGCAGACAGTTACCAAGCACCACCAAGTCTTGCATTTCAAAGTCCTGCCTGCAAAGAGTCATTAACAGTTAGTATTCCACGTTCTTATCACAGCAGGTCCTGCTGTTTGTATACTGAACTGTATGTCTGCACCAAGATAAATTTCAGTGTCACTGAATTCAAGGAGAAAAATGATGTTGAAAACCTCCAAGGCTTTTTCAAAGAGACCAACAGTACTGGGCGGAAAGTTTACAGATGTCTGAGCCACGTGCTTCTGTTTGTCCAGGAACTCAGCACTTTTTAGGCACTACGAGGAGATACCAGAGCAGTTTGGAGTTACTAATCTCAAAAGTGGTATCTGTAGCTTCTGCAGGGAAAAATTCTTCATTGTGAGGGTGACTGAGCTCTGGCACAGTTTCTCAGAGAGGTTGTGGAATCTCTATCCTTTGAGATACTCAAAATGTATCTCAACATGGTCTGGGGGAATTGGCTCTAGGTGGTTGTGCTTGAACAGGGGAGTTGTACCAGATGGTCACAGTATCACAGTATAACTAAGGTTGGAAGAGACCTCGAGGATCATTGAGTCCAACCTATCAACACAGACCCCATGACTAGACCATGGCACCAAGTGCCACATCCAATCTCCTCTTGAACACCTCCAGGGACGGTGACTCCACCACCTCCCCGGGGCAGCCTGTTCCAATGACAAATGACTCACTCGGTGAAGAACTTTCTCCTCACCTCGAGTCTAAACCTCCCCTGGTGCAGCTTGAGACTGTGTCTCCTCGTTCTGGTGCTGGTTGCCTGGGAGAAGAGACCCAACCCCTTCCTGGCTACAATCACCCTTCAGGTAGTTGTAGAGAGCAATGAGGTCTCCCCTGAGCCTCCTCTTCTCCAGGCTAAACAATCCCACCTCCCTCAGCCACTCCTCATAGGGCTGTGCTCAAGGCCTCTCCCCAGCCTTGTTGCCGTTTTCTGGACACGTTCAAGTGTTTCAATGTCCTTCTTAAACTGAGGGGCCCAGAACTGGACACTGGTCTCTGGAGGTTTCTTCCAGCCTCAGCCACTCTGTGTTTCTGTGAAGGGTGATTCAGTTGGGGTGGTCCAAGTCCTTATTCTTCAGAAATGGGCACATCAGTTTGTGTGTGGGATTCTTTCTGTTTGCCCAACGGTCTCATTGCTGCCATCATGTCAAGCAATAATCCTCTAATTCAGGATTGTCTGTAAAAGAATGATTTGGGGACTTGGGTATCAAAACAAAAACAAACACAAAAAGCCTCAAGCAAATAGGCCTCAGTAACAACAGACCCTCACACGATCTGCTGAGTGGTGTGGGGGGTTCCCTATAGGATTCCTGATTTTACCAGCTTGGAACATTTTATATTGTGGTCACAAGCTCAGTATTGGCCTCAGCTCTCACGTTGAACAGCAGAGTTGTGAAATGATTGTGGTCTTCTTTTTTTTTCATATGCTGCCTGTGGTGTAGCTGTTGTTTGTGCCTGTGCTCAAGCTAGGTGAGAGAGGGACATTACTCATGTTGACTGAGTGGGAGACTATGTTTGGTTCTTGCAGCATGTTATTCCTGGATACCAGTCACACCCAACTGGCCATCCCAGATTCCAAGAAATGTCTTTTTCTTTCAGAAATAAAAAAGTAAAAGTGATTGGTTGGTTTTGGTTTTTTAAAGAGCAACTTGTCAAGCTCTGGGGATGGGCCTGATTTGCCAAAAAAATGAAACAAAGATCTTTTTAAAAGCAAAGGTTTACAGATTAGCAGGAAAAAAGGCATGGCAAAACCTCCATAGCTAATTGGTATTTTCAAGGGAGAAAGGAGAACAACCTACAGAGAGGGAGGATGACATCAAGAGCAGATATAAAAGAACATAATTTCTCCTACAGGATGACACTCTGAGATCTGAACAATTCAAGGCTACGTTTCTGGTGCTGCTTTGCTGTATGTGTAATTACTTTTGTTGCTTCAAAGACATTGTCTGGTCATAGAGACATCACAGAGATTATAACTGATGTTCACAAGCTAGGCAGTGTGACATGGGGCTCGTGCCATGAATAATGTATGTAGCCCATGTTAAATGTAAAAGAGCACAGAGTAAGAATTGTAGCAGCAGTAGTCTGCAGCAGTTTGCTTCCAAGTGCAAGATAAAATTCAGTTTAATCTCTGAGGAAATATTTCATTCCTAATTGTTTTCTGTTTGTTTTGTGGTTTTCTTTTTCCTCCCCTAGCTTGCACCTTCGCTTCCATTACAAGAAGATTTTGTTTACCACTGGAAAGCAATCACCCATTACTACATAGAGACATCAGGTAAAAGGTGGGGGGGAGGGAAAAACCCAACAACATTCTGGTTTTGTCCCTGTATTATGAAAAGTAGAATTACCAATTTCAGTGTTGTTAAAACATGCATATTAAGAAATGGGAAAACAAGTCATCATAATAACACTAATATATCTATTGCATAACAGCTATATTATATATTCTTTTTATACATAAACATATGTATTTTATATATACATATATATTATATGACATAACATTAATAATTAGTAATTAAAAATGTTGTCTACCACCATCCATCTCTTAAAAAGTAGGCAGGGAAATCATTGCTGGAAGGTGTCCAGAGAAGGGCCACAAGGATGATCAGAGGGCTGGAGCACCTCTCCTATGAGGACAGACTGAAGGAGTTGGGGCTGTTCAGTCTGCAGAAGAGAAGGCTCCGAGGTGACCTAATTGTGGCCTTCCAGTATCTGAAGGGGGCCTACAGGAAGGCTGGGGAAGGACTTCTCAGGATCTCAGGTAGTGATAGGCCTAGGGGGAATGGAATGAAGCTGGAGGTGGGGAGATTCAGGCTAGATGTGAGGAGGAGGTTCTTCCCCATGAGAGTGGTGAAGCCCTGGAATGGGTTGTCCAGGGAGGTGGTCGAGGCCCCGTCCCTGGAGGTGTTTAAGCCCAGGCTGGATGAGGCTCTGGCCAGCCTGATCTAGTGTGAGGTGTCCCTGCCCATGGCAGGGGGGTTGGAACTAGATGATCCTTGTGGTCCCTTCCAACCCTGACTGATAATATGATACTATGAACTCTTTCTTGAGTATCACATAGACAATTGTGCCTTTTCGTGTCCCACACAATTTCTGTCTTCACATACTCTGTTTAATCTAAACAGACAACTACAGAAATCTAGTCCCTGCTGTTAATGTTACAGTTTTACATCAGAGATTGTCTTTGTCTTTGCATGATTTTATCAGAAGTCCTTTTGTGGTCACAGATCTACCAAACATGTATGAGTTCCTCGTACTTGGCATTAGAGCATTAAGTATTTATTCTTTAGTGTCTTGTCTTCATGAAAGCCATTTTGGTAACACAGCTCTGAAAAGAGAATTTGTGAGCAGATTTAGAACCCATTTTGGTAAAACTTTTCCAGACTTTATTCTGCTCTTCTTAAATAAATGGGTATTCTGATGAAATATGGTTGCAATTGCTTCTTTTTACACTTTTCTCCAGTTTCCTGCGTATAGTTATGCAGCATTTAAATTTAAAATGCTGGGACCTTTAAGACTATTCAGGTTTTCAAAGTGAATGTTAGCAAGTTTTCCCCAGGGTTATTATTTCTGCACTTCTGATAGAGTAGCTGTTGAATCTGTGTTTGTGCCTGGGACTGGTGATCTTGTTTATATCAATATTTACACTCTAGCAGCTGAAACCAGACCCTTGGTTCTAAATACTCGTCTTTTGGAACGCTATGTGATGTTTCCTAAGGTAGAAATGGCAGGGTGGTAGGGGAAAACTGATACCTGTGATTACGTGGTGCAGAATAAAAGCTGACCTCTCTCCCAGACTTTCAAAAGTCTTGTGAAAAACAAGTGGATGTATTTCTGTCCTCTGCAGTGAGCACACAATTATGCCTAGGAAATTCAAGCAAAACACTCCAGGCTAACTGAAGGTTGTGGTAGAGACCAAAATCACTCTGACATGGCAGTTTTCTTGTTTCCATTTGCATGCAAGTGACAGTTATTTTTAGATCATTGCATAAGAGGTAGCAACCATTTCTCTAGCAGGATAGTTGTTGAAGCAGAATGTAGCTGCAAAGAATGAAAAGGAAAGTCTCCACATGGGGACGTGCTCTACAGCGTTAATGCCTGCTCCCACTGCCAGTAGCATAAATCAACAGCAGCTTCATGACTTGAGTACAAGGAAATCAGAGTCTTACCCTTTCTTTTATAAAGTCTGAGAGAATACTACCTTAAGGCAGAAAGGATGAAAGACAAATCTAAAAAACTTGAAGAATAAACAGCACAGAGAGAGGATGAGTGCTAACCAGAAGCTCGAGAGTTAAACCTTCCCCTCCCTGATCTTGGTTTCTGGCTGTAGAGGTTTTCCTTTTTGACTGTGTTGTGCATGTTTTGAAATTGGGCATTTCCCCTTTTCCCCACTGCAGGGTCAGATAGCTGCCTAATACAGCTTCCAGTTTACATTTCCAGATGCAGTTCTGGAAACTCAGTTTAAGTCATGTTCAAAACCCTGTGTGCTATATGTAGGATTCTTTGAATGAGTGGCCATGTTCTAAAATTGGAAATTTGGAACTGAACTTAAAAAAAGTGTGGACAATATTTTAATGATTCTTAATTGCACATCTCTTCTACTTAGATGACAAAGCTCCTGTGACTGATACCAACATTCCTTCTCACCTGGAACAGATGTTGGATATTCTCGTTCAAGAGGAAAATGAGAGGGAGTCGGGTGAGACAGGCCCATGCATGGAATATTTGCTACATCACAAGATTTTGGAGACACTCTACACACTAGGAAAAGCTGATGTATGTACTGCTCAGCAGAGCAGATTACCTTTTGTGTGAGCTCCTAATTGTAATAGGGACTGAAGTTCTACAGTAGGTGGTAGTGTGGGACTCTGAACTCCAGCAAATAGCTGTTTGCTTGTTAGTAACATATTGGAAATAGCAGGCTTTTACAAGTGTGATCAAAGTGAGACAAGTGGTGAGATGCTAAAACACAGCACTCAGATTTGTCCTTCACCACTCTGATGGTATGGAGTGTGAAGGTAGAAGTAGGAGAAACTATTTTGTTCAGTTTAGAACTTTCCTGCCATCTAAAAGATAGTAATGTCTCTTCTTTGTTAAATGTTTACAGATTCTTAGGTGGAAATTGCTGTATCAAATACCAGTTTTATTTCATTTTTCTGAATGTGATGAGTTATTGCTCAGAAAGATTTCCAGTCAGAAAGCATTAATTTAAGCTGATCCCTAAGCAGCTTTCCTAGATGAGTCTTGTTGACTGCAGGTATGAATGCAGCCCTTGGCCGTGTTGTCTGGTTCTTCTCATGTCTGCTTTCTGGCACATGTGAAATCAGCTTCATGGTCTTGGTGCATTCTTGTTGCTATCTTTCTTGGCAGATTTATAAGCTGAAACATATGGGGATGTGTGGCTCGTGGGGTGAAGTAATGTGGCAGCCCTTGTGCTAGAACTCTTTGTGTCCTGATGCAGATTCAGCTAGGAAAGGGTAGCGGTGTATCCTGTTCCAAGGATCAATGAAGCTCTCTGTGGTTTCATTCTTAGTCTTTTACACATTGGCATGAGTTTTTAATCTACTTGATTTTACAATGTAGGGTACCAGCTGTCTGAGCCTGGGATGTTCCTAGCTCTAGAAGGGCAAGTGCTCTACAGTTCCTGTTACTATACCAGATGTCCTAAGAACAGGCTAAGATACCTGATGTATTGAAAGTCCTTGCTCAGAAATACAGCTCATTCAGTAGCCTGGAAACTTTGTTAAGAAACCAAGAAGAAATGGTGACATCTGTGAAGCGGGTAATTAGTAGTATGTTTCTAAGAGTTGAGAAAAGTCATTTTGCACTCATGCAAATGTGCCTGTACAAGCGATTCTTGTACAGCCTGTCTTTACACTTTGCCACTTGTGAGTTGATACATGTGAAGTAAACACAGTTCAGTGCTTGCAAGATGTTGCAAAGATCTGTTGCTAAAAGAATAACGTTATTTCACAGCAATCACTTAGACTTGTTACATTATTGGAGATGCACCTTCTGGTACACGTTTTGCCATTATTTCCAACAGATTGTTTGACAATTCAGTGATAATTCAGGATTAATAATCTAGGGATAATGACTTCAGAACGAGAACCAGATTAGGCAGTTGTCACAGCTGGCAGTGAACCAGGTGAGGGAAATTTTGTGGGTTAAAATTAACTTCTGGTAAAACAGCTTTTGCTACTTTGATAGAACATGTTAGAGTCAGGGGAGGTTTAGCTAGGTACATAAAGGACCAGGAGCCATCAGATCTCGTGGAGATAGGAAGGTACTTTCATGTGACATGGTGTATGGTTAATGGAATGAAGCTGGAGGTGGGGAGATTCATACTGGACATGAGGAAGAAGTTCTTCATCATGGGAGTGGTGAAGCCCTGGAATGGGTTGTCCAGGGAGGTGGTTGAGGCCCTGTCCCTGGGGGTGTTTAAGAGCAGGCTGGATGAGGCTCTGGCCAGGCTGATCTAATGTGGGGTGTCCCTGCCCATGGCAGGGGGGGTTGGAACTAGCTGATCCTTGTGGTCCCTTCCAACCCTGACTGATACTATGATACTATGATATGAGGGACAGCAGAACAAGGGCTGGATGTTCCACAGATATTTGTGATTTATATTCTGCTGAATCTAAGGGAAAACAAGAGCCTTGTCTTGTCCTGGAACATCTGGGCTTTTATAAATGCTCTGTCTGCCTAAGGTTAATTGCTGAGGAATTCAAAAACCCTTTTGCAGACGTGAAGATGTTGGTAGTTCATCACTGTGCATTTGTAGGTCTGACTCGCTGAGTTGCTGTGTTTTGTGGCACAGTGCCATACAGTACAGCCATCCTGTAGCAAATTAATTCACAGTTAATTTTTCCTTATCACTGTATTGATGGGAAATACTCCCTGGGAAGGTTGATAGAAGTCTGCACTAGAGAATTAACTAAAAGCATGAATAATTTGAAAAGCAAAATGCCAATGAGATGCAATATTTTTTATTGATCTGTGTTAATATCGATAAAAGTACTTTGGGATAAGTTATTGCTGTTTAGTTAGCCATTTTGAGTATCAAATTTGCATCTATGTTTCCCTCCACATTTGTTATGTATTTGTTACTGTTCTTCTGGTTTTGTTTCAGTGTCCTCCAGGAATGAAACAACAAGTTTTGGCTTTTTATACAAAACTCCTTGGAAGAATAAGGCAACCTCTGCTTCCCCACATAAACGTGCATAGGCCAGTGCAGGTACTGCTCAGATTTCAAGCAAACTGTGTTTTTGCATGACAGGTTTCTCTTATTGTGCTGTAGCTAATAGTATCTTTAATTTCTTCCATTGTCAAGTGAAATAAAGAAATTGCTCTAGAGCCTTGAACTGCCACTGCTGTGCAAGTCCTAAGTAATAAAGAAATCTTGTTCATAGCATTCTCAATCTAGAGTAAATGTTTAAGTCAATAATCCTACATCATTGTAGTATGTTATATAGGGAAAAAAAATCAGTCCATCATTCCTAGAAAAAGCTGTAACTTACTCTGTAACTTACTTACACTGCGCTGGTTACACCACACCTTGATTACCGCGTCCAGTTCTGGGCCCCTTAGTTCAGGAAGGATGTTGACCTGCTGGAAGGTGTCTAGAGAAGGGCAACAAAGTTGGTGAGGGGTTTGGAACACAAGCCCTATAAGGAGAGACTGAGGGAGCTGGGGTTGCTTAGCCTGGAGAAGAGGAGACTCAGGGGTGACCTTATTGCTCTCTACAACTACCTGGAGGGGGGTTGTAGACAGGCAGAGGTTGGTCTCTTCTCCCACACAACCGGCACCAGAACAAGCTGTGCCAGGGGATGTTTAGGCTGGAGGTTAGGAAGAGGTTCTACACAGAGAGTGATTTGCCATTGGAATGGGCTGCCCAGGGAAGTGGTGGAGTCACCATCATTGGAGGTGTTCAAGAGGAGACTGGATGGGGTGCTTGGTTGCATGGTTTAGTTGATTAGGTGGTGTTGGATGATAGGTTGGACGCGATGATCTTGAAGGTCTCTTCCAACCTGGTCCTGTTCTGTTCTATTCTATTCTATTCTATTCTATTCTATTCTATTCTATTCTATTCTATTCTATTCTATTCTGTCTTAATTGTTCACTTTTCTTTATGTGACAGAAATTAATCAGGCTATGTGGGGAAGTTTTAGCAACTCCAACAGAAAATGAAGAAATTCAGTTTCTCTGTATAGTGTGTGCAAAGCTGAAACAGGATCCATACCTGGTCAACTTCTTTCTTGAGGTGAGTAAATAAAATTACATTTTTCCAGTTATATTGGGGGTGGTGGAACACTGCAACAGGTTGCCCAGGGAGGTAGTCCAGGCCCCATTCCTGGAGATATTTAAGGTCAGGCTTCACAGGGCTCTGGGCAACCTGATCTAGAGGAGGATGTCCCTGCTTACTGCAGGGGGTTGGGCTAGATGACCTTTGGAAGTCCCTTCCAAACCAAACCATTCTGTGATTCTGTGATTGTATTTACTGTGTCAGAGACAAAACCTAAGAGAACTGGGGGCATCACATCATGCATTATAGCTTAGTTTTCATTTACTTTTTGATTCATTTTTTTCTTTGATGATTTTTGTGTTTGTTTTCTTTTTGCTTCCAGAGGCTTGATGCATTTGGTTATTTATACTATAATCTACTTGGTTATTTATACTATAATTTACTAGGACTCACAAACATACATTATCCTTTGTAGTGAGCCTTTAGAGTAGGGATATGAATTGTAATGTAGGACTCTGTGTGAGGGAGACCTTGGATTTCTTATGTTGTTTTGTCTTCAGCACGACAGAGACTAAGGGACAGATTGCATGGGGCATTGAAACCTTGAAAGTTGCTAAGTGTTCTGCAGGATCAGGCCCTTATTTGGCAGTGGCACATATGGTCTAGCTGCAGTGCCAGCTCACAATCTACAATATGACTATTTTCTTTCTGTAAGAAAGCCAGATATCCTTACTGCCTCTTCGAACTTAACATGTGGCACTGATGAAATCGGAGTGGAAGTAGAAAGAATTTCTAGACTGACTTTCTGTTCTTGTTTAGAAGGAGCACATGCAATCTTAATTTGTAAAAGTCCATTTAGAAACACCTTCTGCTCCCACTTTGATGTTTCCTATGGTGACACAGTATCTATTATGCATGTGATACAAAGGTGAAGGGAGGTACATATAATGTCCTTCAGGAATATTTTACAAGCTTTCTGCAAACAAGATCTGTAGCAGCAGAGGCTCCTAAACTGCAAACATATGTTATTTTCCATTGAGTATAGGAATATCACTTAGAAGTCAGTCGACCAACTGGACAGATGGGCAGAGTCCAACGGGATGGCATTTAACAAGTCCAAGTGCCAGGTGCTGCACTTTGGCCACAGCAACCCCAGGCAGAGCTACAGGCTGGGGTCAGAGTGACTGAGAGCTGCCAAACAGAGAGGGACCAGGGGGTGCTGATTGACAGCTGCCTAAACATGAGTCAGCAGTGTGCCCAGGTGGCCAAGAAGGCCAATGGCATCCTGGCCTGCATTAGGAATAGTGTGGTCAGCAGGAGCAAGGAAGTCATTGTGCCCCTGTACTCTGCATTGGTTAAGCCACACCTTGAGTCCTGTGTCCAGTTCTGGGCCCCTCAGTTTAAGAAGGACATTGAGACACTTGAACGTGTCCAGTGAAGGGCAACAAGGCTGGGGAGAAGCCTTGAGCACACGGCCTATGAGGAGAGGCTGAGGGAGCTGGGGTTGTTTAGCCTGGAGAAGAGGAGGCTCAGGGGTGACCTCGCTGCTGTCTACAACTACCTAAAAGGTGGTTGTAGCCAGCTGGGGGTTGGTCTCTTCTCCCAGGCAACCAGCACCAGAACAAGGGGACACAGTCTCATGCTGTGCCAGGGCAAGTTTAGGCTTGAGGTGAGGAGAAAATTCCTCACTGAGAGAGTCATTGGTTGTTGGGATGTGCTGCCCAGGGAGGTGGTGGAGTCACCATCCCTGGAGGTGTTCAAGAGGGGATTGGACGTGGCACTTGGTGCCATGGTCTAGTCATGAGGTCTGTGGTGACAGGTTGGACTCGATGATCCTCGAGGTCTCTTCCAACCTTAGTGATACTGTGAAAAAAGAATCCATCCTGAGTGTATTTTTACCTTAATTAAACACCACCCTGATTGGCATTATATTGCCATTGTAGTTGTAATAGTAGTGGAAATGCTGGAAGGAGTGAAAAGTCAGTGTTTAAACGTTAGAAGCGTGCCAAAGGAAATTACTAGGCATGTTACATGCAGAATATGGGACAAGTCCAAACCAGGATTACTTCTGATGCCATTTGTGTAAGTTACATGTTTTGAAAAGAACCCTCTGAATGGCTGCTTTACTCAAGTACTGACCTTGAAATCAACGCTGAGAACCCCAACCATGAGGACCTCAAGTGTTTTGACAGACACTGGAGTTCTTTCCCTAAATATCAAGATAACAGTATTAAGAATCACACATGGAAAAGCAGACAATGCCAAATTGTAAAGAGATCTCTATTTTCACCACACACTGCCTGTAGAGTTCAGGAAAGCTGAAGAATAGAATAGAATAGAATAGAGTAGAGTAGAGTAGAGTAGAGTAGAGTAGAGTAGAGTAGAGTAGAGTAGAGTAGAGTAGAATAGACCAGAAGGACATTTACTGTAGCTTGTCTTTCCTTCACAACGTTATTCTAAATGTCACAACCTAAGGCATATGTCTTTACAACTTCTGATAGTTGTTTCCAGGTAGAGTGGTTTGGGTGCAGAATTGTTCTTTATTAGAACAGAATACTCTGGTCTTTCACATCTGTGCCTCTTAGAGGTGCTGCCGGGACTTGATAGCTGTTTCTGACCTTCCAATGCACTAAAGAGTAAATTTACAGTGTTCTGTGTGGCCTTTCTCTCTCAAATCTCCAACATTTACAAGCTGAAATGCAGATAGATCTCTTCAAAGCAGCCTATTTGCATTTGTTACTTTTGCTTCCTTCTTTGACTTTTCCTGATCAGTTTCTTCAGCATTTTATGAACATAAAAACCTACCTACAAACCCAGGGTCTCCTTTGTGTGATTCCCTATCAAATAACTTGGTGATAGAAAGCTGGTTATATTTTTAGTAAAGTCTTTCACCTACCTTGCTTAACCAATAGGACTGGATGGTGTAACTGTATCTCCTGGGTAAGTTGTGGAACTAAGAACCAATAGAACTACATTCTACTCTTTTAAACCTGTGAAATCCATATGCTAATCTTTTTGTTGCTTTTTTTTTCTTTAAGCTGGGTTTTCCTTGTTCTAGTGTGGAGAGAAAGAACATGCATAGGGATGTTGGAGTATAAGCCAGCCAGATCTGATTTTCTTGCTGGATGTTCTTACTGTTGCCAACTGTTTAGTTGAGCTAATGAATGAAACTTGCATATTGTAGAAAAAGGTTGGAATGGAGCACACTGAAGCCTGAGAACACGAAAGATGACAAAATCTAAGTTACATCAAAACTATGAACTGAAGTGTTCCTTAGTCTGAGTGCTTAGTTGACTTCAGTCTTTTAAAAGGAGCCTTAAGTTGTTCTCTAGAGTTAATTAAAGGATCATAACACACTGGGATCAAAACTCGATGTTGTGTTACCACAGTTGTTTTCTCCAACATTAGCATTCTAAGATTTGGTTCAGTGAGTTGCTTGAGAGTAAAAGGAAACTTCTGACGATATTGAATCCAAGATGTGAACTAGTTTTCTATGCTTCTATGCTGTTGTTGCTAGGTTGAAGATTCTCAATTATCCCCTGCTGTGGGTAATAAGTAGCTGTTTGATAGAGTCATCTCTGCCATTTTGTGTATGGCCCTGTATGGGCTGTTGTATATTAGTAGTCAAATCAGAACAAATACATTGGACACTTTCAAGGCCCAGCTTGACAGGGTGCTGGGCCATCTCATTTAAACTATATTCTTACCCTGAAAGGTTGGACTAGATGATTCTTGAGGTCACTTCCAATCTGGTATTCTATGAATCTATGAAGACTAAGCACCTCTATCTCAGTGATTTTTAATGCTAAACCCTTTATCTCTGTTTTTCTTCATTCATTCCTTAGTTGCCCCATCTCAGCTAATCTCATCCCATTTTACACAAGATGCTCCTTGTAACTCATTGTTCCATGGAAAGGGGCATTTGGTTCTCTGTGCTTCAATTTCTGCTCTTGACACCTTAAATACATTCTAATACAGTGTTCTACCATCATTTTATAAAATGAACAATAGTTTCACTTCTCACTTCTACTTTCATTACTACACATGATGTGAAATCTTTGTTTTTCTCACCCTGAATGAAGTAGAGATTCTCATAAGCTGTGATATCAGAACTTAGATGTGGCATCATCCACCACAGATTTTGAAAGTGACAACTACATAGCATGAAAATATAAAAATATATTGTTACATTGTCTGCTCTCTGTTGATGCTGAATTTACTTGGAGGAGTGCACTGTCTAGAAAGCACTGAATGTGTGTTTTATGTACCCTTTGCTGTTAGGTCATTCAGGATCCTGTTTTGCACCTTTACAGGAGGCAGGTGAGCAGCTAAGCTGCAGGATTGCATGATGAGACAATAGGAAGCTTAAATAAATGCAAAAACTCTGCTTGTGTGTTGTTCAGTATACAGACTGCTTTGTTTCACCTGCTAATGAAGGAGTTATGAGCTGTGGACAAATCTTTAGGTGCATTTATACATGTTAGGTTTGCTCATCACTGCCTTAGCTATACAAACGGTGGCTGTGCAAATGGCAGTAGAGTCCAGGCATGAGACAGTAGGCCAATGTGTGAGCAAGTAAGTATTTTGCAAAACATTCTCTTTACTTTTCTTAAAAGTATCTTTTCTCTTTGGCAGCCTTGCCTGCTGCTTGAGTGGTGCCAGCAACAACCTTTAGTTCTACTCTATGTGCAAGGCTCATCGTTGCGGTTCAGATGTTCCTATATATTGATCAAATACACAGGAGGGTGCTGGAGGACTTTGGAAGATTTAGGGATAGACAGACAGGGTTCAGACAGACACGTTTTGGTTGCTTTATAGGCTTCCACTTTTCACAGTGTTAAAAGTATATGCTGAAGGATTAATTTTGCTACTGTAATCCAAAATCATACTAATGTTATAGCATGCAGTGTGCTGCTGTTACCACTGGGCTGCCTCTCCTGGGAGTATCACAACATTCAGTACAAATTCCCCACAAGGAATGCACATCACTCAAGCAGGCATTCACAGTAATTTTCTAGTTTGCTGCCTGAGACTGTCATGTAGTTAGTCCCTGCTGGTTTGTGTGTACTAAATGCTATTAACCCCAAATGGTTACTCTTAAATTATTAATGCTTGAAATATATTTGCAATAATTTTGGTGTTATCATAGAGAGTGGGAACCATTTGGATTTATAATCTGACTACAGTACTCACTTGAAAGAAGAGTCTTGCACTGGAGTCTAATTTATGGCTCTATTAAAGTATTATTCACCTGTGCTTATGCCAGAAGAACAATGAATTCTTGCCTCTCTGTGAGTTTTTTCTTGCTATCACAGAGCTCAAATTTAAATGTCTTTTTATGTGCTGGAGACAGATTTATGGGAAGACAGATGGGTTGCTTTCTTTCAGGCTAAGCAGGCACGCTTTCTAGCTTCCCAGAAGATTCTCTTGTAGCATCCAGTGCTAACTTCTAGTATCTTTCGTCCATTCAATCTACTCATTTTCTTCTTGAGAAACACAAAGAGAGTGCCTGTCATAAAAGACATTTTATTTCCCTGTCCTGTTGAAGGTAAAATCTCAAGGAGCTTAGAATGAGTGGACAAGAAGCTCAACATGAGCTCTCAGTGTGCACTTGCAGCCCAGAAAGCCAATCAGATCCTGGGCTGCATCAGGAGAAGTGTGGCCAGCAGGTCGAGGGAGGTGATTCTCCCCCTCTACTCAGCTCTGGTGAGACTCCACCTGGAGTACTGTGTCCAGTTCTGGAGCCCCTATTACAAGAGGGATATGGAGGTGCTGGAAGGTGTCCAGAGAAGGGCCACAAGGATGATCAGAGGGCTGGAGCACCTCTCCTATGCGGACAGACTGAAGGAGTTGGGGCTGTTCAGTCTGCAGAAGAGAAGGCTCCGAGGTGACCTAATTGTGGCCTTCCAGTATCTGAAGGGGGCCTACAGGAAGGCTGGGGAGGGACTTCTCAGGATCTCAGGTAGTGCTAGGACTAGGGGGAATGGAATGAATCTGGAGGTGGGGAGATTCAGGCTAGATGTGAGGGGGAAGTTCTTTACCATGAGAGTGGTGAAGCCCTGGAATGGGTTGTCCAGGGAGGTGATTGAGGCCCTGTCCCTGGAGGTGTTTGAGACCAGGCTGGCTGAGGCTCTGGCCAGCCTGATCTAGTGTGGGGTGTCCCTGCCCATGGCAGGGGGGTTGGAACTAGATGATCCTTGTGGTCCCTTCCAACCCTGACTGATACTATGATACTATGAGTTTAATTGTATTACTCCAACTGGAAACACTGTTTCAGACAGTAGATGAACTTGAGGCCTTTATCTAGAAAGGGATGTTTTTTAGTAGGTGTTAAGGTCTACAGGTCCCCTCCTAAGTTAAATGTAGAACTTGTATCAGATCATGGTCAAATCAAGTGAATGTGTGCCTGAAGTGGCCAAGACAAAAGGGTGCCATCTCTTTGCAAATGGCATATTCAGCCTTGAGGCAAAATGGCACAGGGCTTTCGAGAACTTTAAGCAGATTTAAAAATGCTCAGGTTTGAAAACTCCCACGCTCCCCCAGCCCATTACAGTCTACATGGTTACTGTATCCAACCTTACAGAGAACTGCTGCAAATGCTTATGTAAAAAAAAAAATCAGCTTTTGGTATATTTGTGCTTCAGGGGGAACATTTCAACCATGTCGTTTCAAAACTGTTTTGCAGAATAAGTTAAAAGGAATGACTTCCAAAGGATCAGCAAATGTAATCACAGAAGACATGCTAAAGGGCCCAGACTCCCTGACAGCAGACACGGGACAGCCTCTTCAGCCTGAGGAAATACCTGGTGCTGCTGGAGCAGAGCAAATGGAGAAGGAGGATGACCTCCCCCAGCAGGCAGATGATCTCTCTTTCAGTCTGGATGAGTTAAATGTCACATCACCTGAGTCCTCCACTGGTTGTCCAAATCAAGACTATAATTTAGTGAATTCTTTACTAAACCTCACTAAAAGTCCTGTGAGTTGTTTGTTTGCTTGTTTGGGTTTTTTTTTCCTGTTTAATGTGATAAAATGAAGTAGTTTGGAGTCTGTATGAAGCGGGCAGTGAGAGTGAACACCCACATATGTACACACTGTATGTTAACTGTAAGGAGTAAAATGAGGCTTGTTTTTCAAGCAGCTCTTGTAAATTGGGCAATTGTCTTTGCCAGTTGAGGTTAAAGTTAAAATGCTATTTTTAGGAAATTAATACTATGTTTGCTGATGGTGGTGTAGCTGGGTTTTGAGCAATTTATATGGGATGCTGCCTGTCATAGCCAGCTCCATCCTTCACACTCAGATTCTTTCAGATAAACTAGAAGGGCTTAGGTATAGCCTGTAATGGCCACAGCAGTGTTGAGAGCAGAAAACTGAATGTACCAATGTGCCTTATTACTGTTCAGTGCTAGTTTACATTGTCTAATACCTTGCTCTTAAGCTGACCTACAGCACTAATCCTGCTCAACTTGAAGGTTGCTGTTGCAGTCTTAGTATTTGACATGGATCCAGGTTGAGATTCTTTTATTTTGTACCATCTGAATTCACTAGAACTAAGTTTTAATGACTGAAAAGGCAACAAAAGTAGATGCATTTGCTCACTGTGGGAGAATGGAGGGGTTTTATTTGGGAGATGTTTGCTTCTTGATTTCAAGTGAGCTTCATTCACCCTCTGATTAATTCTTTCATGCCCTTCTGCCAGGACGGCCGGATAGCAGTGAAGGCCTGTGAAGGCCTCATGCTTTTGGTGAGTTTGCCAGAACCAGCAGCTGCCAAGTGCCTGACTCAAAGCACTTGTTTATGTGAACTGTTGACAGACAGGCTGGCCACCCTCTACAAAGCCCTGCCTCAGTCACTGGATCCCTTAGACATTGAAACAGTGGAGGCAATTAACTGGGGGTAAGCATTTTGTTTTTGTACTTAATACCCAAGGTGACTTTACACCCCTCCCTGAAACTAATGTTCTATAGGTAGATAATATGTGTAAAATATTCACAGCCCTCTGCTAAAGTCTCAGGAGCAGAACTGAGCTACCAGCTGCAGCGTAGCGGTCTGACTGGGCATCTGATGTAGGTGTGATTTCTGACGTGGGGCCAGTTTTGGCTGCCAGTCCCTTGCAGAGACTCCTCAGGGGGCAAGTTCTTCCACTGAATTACATTAGCAGTTATTGGTGGTGTAGCTGTAGTATCAGGTACAGGTTGTGTTCATGTTCAGGTGTCAAGGATGTAGAAAACATTAACTTTTCATGGTACACAGTGAGTGCTCTAAGCTGCCACAGAGGGCAGGAAGGGTGTGGTTAATAATAGGCTCTTGTTGCAAAAGTTCTGCAGTGAAAAAGGAGGAGGAAAGAGTTACAGCATAAGTCATCAGCAGGAAGCAAAAGATACAGGCCTCTTATCCTAACTGCCTTCATGCTAGATTCTCAAAACATTTCTCTTCCTTACTCTGCCTTTACTGTGAATTGCTCATGATTTCTTTGTGCTGAGACAAATACCTACCAATCCACAACTTTGAACAGTGGGATAAATAATTACTGGAATGCTTTGCTGAAGAAAATGGTGAATTTGTTATTCCTTAGAGCCTTTAAATTGAGGTACTTTTTTATTTTAATGAAAGATATAACCTAATTCAGGTATACACTGTCTGGTTTTGGTGAACTTGATTGAGACTGCTTACAGAGTAGAGATGAACAATTGCCTTCATTTTATGGTTCTCTGACTACAGGAGTTAGTGATTGAGTTTCTATCAGCTGTGTTTCCTGGAAGAGCAGGCTAGATGATGAGTTTTCCCTTCTGACTCAAGAAACACTTAACCAAACAGAGGAGTTCTGCTGTACCTAGCATGTACCCTTTAGCATGCCACTGTAGAATTACAGCACTGCCAGATTAGTAGAGACCAGCAGGAAAAGCTATTTTAATGTTCACTTCATTGCAAGTAGATCATGAATTACTCTGTAAAGGTCAGTAAGAATGAAGTCCAAGGTTCTGGGATTACTTGTAGACTAAATAAGGATTTCTCCCTCTGTTACCTAGTTTGGATTCCTATAGCCACAAAGAAGATGCATCTGCTTTTCCAGGGAAAAGAGCATTGATTTCGTTTCTTTCATGGTTTGACTACTGTGATCAACTCATCAAAGAAGCACAAAAGGTTTGGAATGTTTATGGATTAGAAATGTAGTCAGCAAATAAGTAGTTCCAGTTGTTTCTTGGCTTTTGAGTTTGAGACATAGCATTTTGTACTTTTGTTTCAGACTACTGCTGTTGCTATGGCAAAAGCTGTGCGGGAACGATTTTTCAATGATGTTATGGAACCCCAGCTGATGCAAACGTGAGTAGCATCCCACAAGACATAGCAGAGCAGACTCCCAACCCAGGTGATGTTGTGTTTGTTCAGCTGAGCTCTCCTACATACCTGACATGAAATGTTTTGTTCAGTTCAGAGATTGGAATCCTCACATCGACTGCGCTATTGCATCGCATTGTTCGTCAAGTGACTTCAGATGTCTTGCTGCAGGAAGTAGTTTATTTTATACTTGGAGAGCACAGGGAGCCAGAAACTCTGACAGACATCAACAGGCATCCATTGCGACATAGGCTAATTGAACACTGTGATCATATATCTGATGAGGTGAGGAGCAGTGGTGATAATACCTGGTGCCCAGTTCTGTCTTGCATAGACGATGTGAAAATGACGTCGTGAGGTCTTTTCATATTTGTGTCAACTGACCTTTTTGTTGTCAAGGAAAAGAGTCTGGCTGCCAGGGCTAAGAATTCCCTTCAGAAAACAAAAGTCAAGCTGTTTTCTCCAGCAAGCATATTGTTCTCATTAATAAAGATTCTCTCCTAAATTTGCTTGTCCCCTATGTGTATCTAGTTCGGCTTGCTCATCTGTGAGATAGGGCAAAATCCATTTCTGCAGCTGCATTCTAATTTGTGCTTTGTTCAGTGTTACATGGTGCCACTTCTGTCATGTCATCCCATGAGGTATTGTTAAAAACTTGCTACTTTTTATATAAGGTAAATGTGGTCAGAGAATCTGCCCCATGCCAGTTAAAAGGTGATACAGTAGCTGTAATTGCACACAGTAAACCTAGTTAAAATAATTTATGTCAGACTGAAGGAGTTGGGGCTGTTCAGTCTGCAGAAGAGAAGGCTCCGAGGTGACCTAATTGTGGCCTTCCAGTATCTGAAGGGGGCCTACAGGAAGGCTGGGGAGGGACTTCTCAGGATCTCAGGTAGTGCTAGGACTAGGGGGAATGGAATGAAGCTGGAGGTGGGGAGATTCAGGCTAGATGTGAGGAGGAAGTTCTTCACCATGAGAGTGGTGAGACCCTGGAATGGGTTGTCCAGGGAGGTGGTTGAGGCCCCGTCCCTGGAGGTGTTTAAGCCCAGGCTGGCTGAGGCTCTGGCCAGCCTGCTCTAGTGTGGGGTGTCCCTGCCCATGGCAGGGGGGTTGGAACTAGATGATCCTTGTGGTCCCTTCCAACCCTGAATGATACTATGATACTATGGAATCCCTCCTTGGGAGGTGCTTGTTTCATTTTTTCCATGAAACAACCTTCATCCTCTTATTTTTTCAAATAAAACCCAAGCCCACCTTTTTTTCTTCTTTTTTGAGTATGCTTGGCTGCTCACCCTGTCAGAATGATTGTCTGTAGAAATTACTTGATGCTTGCAAAGCAGAGCACTCTAAAGCTGTCTTTAAAAACCTGTCTCTATATTGCTTAAAGTCAATCTCCTTTCAAAAGTTTGGATAATGTCTCCATGTCAAAATTGTAGCCTATAGATCTTGTCACAATATCCCAGCATTACTTTGTTTTGTTTTGGGTCTTTATTGCTTTGTCTTGGTTTGTGTCCCATTTGCACAATGATAACCATCCTCCAGCGTGGATCTGATTGTAATATGGAAAGCTAAGTTGTAAGTTATCATAGTATCAGTCAGGGTTGGAAGGGACCACAAGGATCATCTAGTTCCAACCCCCCTGCCATGGGCAGGGACACCCCACACTACATCAGGCTGGCCAGAGCCTCATTCAGCCTGGTCTTAAACACCTCCAGGGACAGGGCCTCAACCACCTCCCTGGACAACCCATTCCAGGGCTTTACCACTCTCATGGTGAAGAACTTCCTCCTCACATCCAGCCTGAACCTCCCCACCTCCAGCTTCATTCTATTCCCCCTAGTCCTATCACTATCACCTCCCTGGACAACCCATTCCAGGGCTTCACCACTCATAGAATCATAGAACTGAATGTTCTTTTTATTGTTATTTTGGCAGATTCTAGACCCTTTCTTTGTTTTTACAGGTAAAGAAAATTCATCAACGTACTGATTTGCAACTGTGTGTGAACTCTTCCTCCATGTTTATACCACATGCAGTGTAACAGTTTCCTAATTTTCATAGGAGTTTTGCTTCCTTCCATGATCTAAATAAGCATGGCAGCGTTCTTGGATGTGCAAACCAGATGGAAGGCAAAGAGCACGGTGGAGTGGTGCATCAGTGTGGTGAAGTTTCTCTTTGTGTTAATGTTGCAGATCAGCATAATGACTTTACGGATGTTTGAGCACCTTTTGCAAAAGCCCCATGAGCACATCCTTTATAATCTGGTTCTGAGAAATTTAGAAGAAAGGAACTATATGGAATATAGGCCTCTCTGTCAAGAAGATAAAGATGTGGTGGAGAACGGACAGATTGCAGGAGCAGTGTAAGTTGGGGTTTTTTAAGTGAAGTTTTCACAACAACTAACCGAGATCCTTAATTTCTAGAACAAAACTGAAAGAAAAGTGAACACAGATAGAACACTTTGAGTGCTCTGTGTAGTAATCCATTTCCCTAAAGGGATGCAGAAATTATTGTATTAACAAGTTCTGGGGGTCACAGAGTGGTAGGGGTTAAAAGGGACCTCTGGAGATCACAGAATGGTAGGGGTTAAAAGGGACCTCTGGGGATCACAGAATGGTAGGGGTTAAAAGGGATCTCTAGGGATCACAGAATGGTAGGGGTTAAAAGGGACCTCTGGGGATTGTCTAGTCCAAGCTGTCTGCTAAAGCTGATTCACCTAGATCAGGTTGCACAGGAAGATGTCAAGATGGGATTGAAAGTCTCTAGTGAAGGAGACTCCAGCCTCTCTGGGCAGCCTATTCCAATGCTCTTGTGACTGCTGTTTTGTACTAGTGAAGGGGCGAGGACTTTCCACACCCTCTGATGTGGTGTGGGGTGTCCCTGCCCATGGCAGGGGGGTTGGAGCTAGATGATCCTTGAGGTCCCTTCTGGCCCTGGCAGTTCTATGATTCTAAGATCTAAGTCATCTCAAATAATTTAATTATTTCCTGGAGTATACTCTTTTGTGTAAAATATGTGGCTCAAGAGTGATTTAATGCAGTGATTTTGTACAAGTCAGAAATGTTTACCTTGTTGTTCAGATCAGGAAATGTTTTTATCTTCAAAACAAAGTTTGTTTGGCATATGCAAAGGGTGATACTGCATGAAATCAGAGGTACATATGATAGTGTTCTGGGAAACAGACAAGTTGTTCAGAGGAGAAGAACAGAAAGCATGCCTTTTGACCCAGACATTTTCCTGCCTTCCATAACATGCTGTGAATGATTGATTTTGTCCAATATAATCTCACAGAGACCTGGAGGAAGATCCGTTATTTACCGATCTGTCTCCAGATAACGCACTGTCAGCTCAGGAGTGGCTCAGTGCTTCTCCACCTGTCAGTCCAGAACATCCAAAAAATGATGGGAAGACTGAAGTCCATAAAATTGTAAATAGGTGAGTTGAAACAAATATTGAAAAGAGATCTCTGAATGTGTGGGTGTCTGCACACACTGTTCAAATTAAATGTACTCTGTAATGGATGTTATTCTGTGCCAGCTGGTAAAATGACTCCACAGAAGGAAATTGTGTGGCATTTTTATCAGAAAGCTACTCCTGAAAGATTAGAGCTTACAATAAGTAAAAATAATTCAACATAAGTGAGAAAAAAAAATAGAAGAGCTTCACAGCTAATGGTCTGGGCAGATTCTTAGACTTGAGGATGAAAGCCTCATTGATCGTAAAACTTTCTTTGCTCAAAAATATTTGCTATGCTGAAACTGCTGTTACAGGACTTGGCCATCCTGGAGAAGGCTGGGGAGTCTTGCCATAAAGATTTTTTTGGGGGGGAAATCCCTCAAACTTCCTGTAGTTCCTTAAACAGACATGTAAAAGGACATAATTGCCATGCTAGGGAAAACCTTCTGTTCCCTGAAACTCAACGGGCACCTCTGTCACTTGTAACATACCTTTGTACATGTTAGACATGCTGCAAATTGGATATCACAAAGAGGACAGGCTCTGCTCTAAGTTACTTAATGATGGTAATTCTCTTAGCAACTAGCATTAGGACAAATGCTGCTTGCTGTGTTAATACACAGTAGCAAAGCAGCACTGGTATTTCAGTGCTGACCCATCTGCTTACCCAGAAATAATCAAAGGTGTTAGCCAACGGAAGCAAACAGCCAGAGGACAGTCAGGATAGAACGGCATCGTCGCTTCCTGCCCTCTCACCCCCAGTACTGCTATATATAGTTAGTTGATGGTGGACGTGATTTGGAGCAAAGACACAAAGAACACTCTCCTAAGATGGAATAGGAATAGGAATAGGAATAGGAATAGGAATAGGAATAGGAATAGGAATAGGAATAGGAATAGGAATAGGAATAGGAATAGGAATAGGAATAGGAATAGAATTAACCAGGTTGAAAAAGACCTTTGAGATCATCAAGTCCAACCCATCATCCAACACCATCTAATCAACTAAACCATGGCACCAAGCACCCCATCCAGTCTCTTCCTAAACACCTCCAGGGATGATGACTCTACCACCTCTCTGGGCAGCCCATTCCAATGGTCAATCTCTCTTTCTATGAAGAACTTCTTCCTAACATCCAGCCTAAACCTCCCCTGGTGCAACTTGAGACTGTGTCCTCTTGTTCTGGTGCTGGTTGCCTGGGAGAAGAGACCAACCCCCTCCTGGCTACAACCTCCCTTCAGGTAGTTGTAGAGAGCAATAAGGTCTCCTCTGAGCCTCCTCTTCACCAGGCTAAGCAACCCCAGCTCCCTCAGCCTCTTCATCTTGTCTAGTCTCCATGAGCAAACAGAAGCATTTTCAGAATTTGCAGTGTTTTGCAAATTAGTGTTTTTGTTTATCAGATCAGATGAACTCCATAGAAAAAGTCAGCTACTACTTATGTCTGCAAATAAATCTTAACAGGACTCCAGCAGTTCTTGGGGTGTGGAGAAAGCTTAAATGTGGAAACAGGGCCCAAACACTAAAGTTTATTTTGCTGTCCAGAAGTTTTAGTCTTTCTTCTATGGTTTTCTTTAATTTTAATGGAAGACAGTTCCTCTCTCATAAGATTCAGAATTTTCTGATGCTTTTTAGGTCAGATATTGGTGAGGTAATAAGGGCACACAGTATTTGCGCTACATACCTGGGCAGAGGCAATGATATTTGAAACTGGAACATTTATATGCAAATATTTCTCTATGTTCTTAGAAGCTAATTTTTTTACCACAACAAACTATGGTAAATAAAGCTGCCCATGCAGCAGGCTAAGAAGGATTCTAACTGTAATTCTCCTTCTCTTTCGGCTCATTTATTCCCCAGTAAATTCTCCATATGTTCCAGTAAGATGGAGCCTGACCTTTAGCAAATACCTGACCTGGTTATGAATATTCCTTTTCATCTCCATTCAGTCTGCTAATTCTCAGGGAAATGCTTCCACAGAGATTCTTCCCTCTAGTGCCAGATACAAAAGTTCTGAGATATATATTACAAGCAGTGTCTAGAATGGATGAGTTTAAATAGGTTTTGTATTCTCCGTTCTCCACATGAAGTGGTGGTAGAATCTGGGGATTAATTGGCCAGACAGTTCAGTATTGTGTACACTGCTACAGGTGATGAGAAAGTATTGATCTGGTATTCTTTGGTTTATAGATACTTAATGTACCTTTTTGTTTTCTCTTCAGTTTTCTCTGTCTAGTACCTGATGAAGCTAAGTCATCGTATCATGTGGAGGGTACAGGCTATGATACTTACCTCAGAGATGCCCACAGACAAGTAAGTCGGTGAAATCTCCCTTAGTCCTTGAGGATTTGAAATGCTCCTGAGAATATACAAATGGTTCTATAAATAGCCCAAGAAAATGCATCTTCTAGTAATGGAAGATGGGAAAATTCAATTTTTATTTCCTAATGAATACTTACCTGTGGAGATCTTTTGACGTTGAATCCACCTTGCATTGCTCTGGTGGGAATAATGGATGACATTAAATGCATTAATATTCATATAACAAATACACTGAGGGAAGATCTGAACTGCAGATAGATTCTTAATTTGCTTTTGCATTTATCTGCATTCTCCTGGAGAATTGCCTGCCAAGCTGTTTGAGAGGACTAAAGGGAAATTAAAATGCTGCATAGGAGTTACGCAATCTGGGACTTTAAAAATAAAGGCTCATCACAGGGAATGTGCAGCCTCAGGCTTTTGGGTTTGAAGCTAGGAGTTTTGGTAGGTAGGGAAAGCTTTATGATTTCTTGTTTTGACACAAATGTGGCTCTTGTTTTTGCAAACATCTGAAGTTTCCTTTGTCAGAGGACAATCGCTGTTTGTTTGCAGCTTTCTTATTGAAGCCCCGTGCATCTTCTAGACCCGAACAATTCATGCAAAGGAGTAGAGTCACAGAGCTATATGTAGTAGGGACTTACAAAATTCCATAACCTCTGAATTGTTAGATCAGCAGTTTAAGATGGGAAGCTTGGATTTTATCTGTAGACTCTGCTGAAAGGGAATAGAAAATAGAGAATAAAGTAACAAAGGTTGATGTAAAATTCCCCTATGTTCTTCTGTAATTGGATGCCAGAAAACACATATCATCTTTTTATTCCTTTCATGCCTTGGGAAAAAGAGTATTCTGGGAATTGTTAGAGAACTGAATTGGTTTCTGTCACTTCCTGACAATTATATGACTACTCTTAAAATATTTCCCCCCTAAGAATAGCCCTGCCTATTGCTGTTATTACATCCAAATAGCTGTTTTGCTTCCATATTTCTATTTCTGGAAGCCTGCAGAAATAGGTAAGCTACATGCAGTGAAGAATTTCTGAGTCTGTATTGTCTCTCTTTTTGTATTGTTTATTCCTGTGTTCCTGATTTTCACTGCTGTAACCTGTGCAAATTTCAAGGCATAATTCCTTGGAAGTGAGAGATCAGGAAGCACACAGCAAATCAGAGGCAGAGGTTAAGAAAGATTGTCATGGGTGATAGGAAGAAAAAAGAAAGAAGAGAAAGCCCTGAAGTATTTTTCTACTTCCTGCATCCATATCTGCTTGTCCTGCACTGGGAGTTAGAGAGCAATATAGACTGGATAGGAAGATAAGCTACACATAGTATAGTGAAAGTGTGGTAATGTACTGACAAGAAGAATGTACCTGAATGCAATTCCTGCTTCAGAAGACCCCTGATCAGGGTGTGTATTGTTAGCTTTGCTTAGTTGTTTTGGCCCCAGGTGCTTTGATCACAGGATGTCAGGGGTTGGAAGGGATGCAAAGAGATCATTGACTCCAACCCTCCTGCCAGAGCAAGACCATACAATCTAGCTCAGGTCACAGAGGAATGCATCCAGACAGGCCTTGAAAATCTCCAGAGAAGGAAACTCCACAACCTCTCTGGGGATCCTGTTCCAGTGCTCTGTGACTATTACAGTGAAGAAGTTCCCCCTTGTGTTGAGGTGGAACCTCCTGTGCTGCAGCTTCCATCCATTGCTCCTTGTCCTATCCCAGGGAGCAAGTGAGCAGAGCCTGGCCCCTCCCTCCTGACCCCCAGCCCTCAGATATTTATAAACATTTATTAAATCTCCTCTAAGACTTCTCTTGTCCAGACTAAAAAGCCCCAGGTCCCTCAGCCTCTCCTCATAAGGCAGTGCTCCAGTCCCCTAATCATCCTTGTAGCCCTCCACAGATCCCTGTCCCTCTCAAACTGGGAAGCCCAAAACTGAATACAGTGCTCAAGATGAAGTCTCACCAGGGCAGAGTAGAGGGAGCTTGATTCTCCACTCATGTTTTGAAATTATCCTAATAGCTTGAATGTCAAGAAGAAAATGAGGTGCCTGCATAGAAACCAGTTAGGTTGATTTTAGAATGACTTTTCTTTTGGGGCTTAGATTACTCATGTAGCTACAAGTGATGTTTTTAAGGACTTATGGACCATTAAAATGGAAGAAGCCGTTTCCATGGAGGTTTGAGTTTGTTTTCCTCACTGCTTTTTTTTTTCTAGTTCCGGGATTATTGTGTCATCTGCTTACGGTGGGAGTGGCCTGGGTCTCCCAGATCCTTGGAAAAGTGCAATTTAGAAGCATCATTTTTTGAAGGACACTTCTTGAAAGTCCTGTTTGAAAGAATGGGCAGAATTCTTGATCAGGTAAGGAAGAACGGGTTATGGGATTCCATTTCTGATACTTCCATTGCGACTCAAGGGCTGATCTCCAAGGTTCCATGGTTTCCCATCCCTCAGATGTCTATTATGGCATCAGGTCATTGTGTGATGTGCCATGTTCAGGGTCAGGTCTCTGTAGATTGCAGAGTGTTATAATCACAGAATCACCAAGGTTGGAAGAGACCTCAAAGATCATCAAGTACAACCTGTCACCACAGACCTCATGACTAAACCATGGCACCAAGTGCCATGTTCAGTCCCCTCTTGAACACCTCCAGGGATGGTGACTCCACCACCTCCTTCAGTAATCCTTCAGTACTAGCATCACTGATTCTGTTTTCATTTTCTGGAATTTGCACTTAGAAAACATGTGCATTTTTCAGTCAATAGGATACTGTGCCATTCCTTTCTGCCACATTTCAGCGAACTTCAATCTGAAGTCATATTCTGGAAGCAGTTTACATCATTGTGTAAGATGAAAACACAACACTGCTACCATTTCCCCTGTTTTTTCATTGTTGGAATGAACTGGTTTTAATGTGTGGAAAGTTTCTAGAAAGTATCCTTTTCAACCTGCAGTGTAAACTATTTTTTCCCCTCTTTGATTATCTTCAAATAATAAAAGTATAGCTGCCAAGGGCAAACAAATGAGAGAGGATCTGATTGTCTCCTTGCTGAGAAAATAAGGCATGTGACAGACCCAGATTAGTACAAAGGAGTTTAAAGGAAGTGAATTTTCCTGATGTCTGTTTCTGTATTTGGCCAGCCTGCATGACCTGGGCTTTGTGGGGAGAGGTGAAGTGAAGGCTCAGGGAGGTGAAAAGGAGATTGCTCTATGTGAAAACTTACTATTTCTTTGTCTTCTTTAAACTCTGGACTTAAGTTAGCCAAGTCAGTGTTGCCAGTGAAAATGAGCCCTGAAAGTCTAGATTTACCCTCCCTGTGACATCACCTGAAGTTGCTACAGATGCAGTAGTATCAACTTCAGAAGTTTGCACCATTCTTTTGTTTTGCATGGGGAACTGTCTACAAAATAAACAATTAGCTGTGGTAGTGCCACATTTCCTGGTCGTCAGGAGGACAAGAGCTGTTTGAACATACAAATGCATAGGAACCATGCCAGGAAGTCAGTAGTAGCCTCTAGGTCAGCTCTGTGAGCCTTCAGAGAAGGATGTTTGAGAGCACTAACTTGTATAATTCAGAAGTTGGGAAAGAAAGCCAAGTATTTCCATTGCTATGTTGTCTATTCTCAGAGCTTTGCTTCCAGTAAACATGTTCTGCATGCTTCACTAGCTGAAATGGTTATAGATTAAAGTGATGAAGAACACCAGACATCATCAGATCTTAGGACAAACAAGCCTTATGCATATGAAAATGTTGTCTGAGCAATGACACATAAATTACAAGGAGAAGCCAAGTTGCATCCCTTGAGAAACACCTGGGTGTCAGGTATGCACAGCTGCACAAAGCAGAGTGTCCATTTGGATGTACTGCCTGGCAGCGTGACACATGTTTGGGTTAGTCACAGAATCACAGAGCTGTCAGGGTTGGAAGAGACCCCAAGGATCATCTAGTTCCAACCCCCTGCCATGGGCAGGGACACCTCACACTAGATCAGGTTGCTCACAGCCACATCCAGCCTGGCCTTAAAAACTTCCGGGGATGAGGCTTCCACCATCTCCCTGGGCAGCCTGTTCCAGTGTCTCACCACCCTCACAGGGCAGAACTTCTTCCTAACGTCTAATCTAAATCTCCCCTCCTCTAGCTTGGATCCATTCCCCCTAGTCCTATCACTACCTGACACCCTAAAAAGTCCCTCACCAGCTTTTCTGTAGGCCCCTTTAACATACTGGATGGCCACAATAAGGTCTCCTGGGAGCCTTCTCTTCTCCAGACTGAACAGCCCCAACTCTCTCAGCCTGTCCTCATAGGAGAGGAGCTCCAGCCCTCTGATCCTCATGGCTCTTCTCTGGACATGTTCCAGTCATGCAAGGTACCAAAAATGGTTCTTGACTCTAGAAGAATTAATTTCTGAGCCAGACAGAAAGGGTAAATTCTTATTATATGGTAGCAAAACCCTGTCCTGAAACTCCTAGAGGTCATTCACAGCAAAACACAGAAACTACACAGAAAATAACCAAGCCACCGCTTGGGTCCTACCAGTAGCAGATTTGACATAATGGATGCTAATGTCCAGACAAAGTGAAAAAGTGTTGAAAAACCTTTAGTGAAGACACAGTGCTACTTGCAGATTGTGTTCAATCTCTGTTTTGCTTTGTCACAGTGCTATAGGTATAGTTGTACCTTTAGTTCTTGTGATTTTATCAGATCTCAGGACACTTCACAGAGGTGACAGGTATCGTTAAACTGGTTTCTGGCAGGAGATAGCTGAGGCACACAAGTGAAGTAACTTGTTTCAAGGTGTTCAAATCCACCTGGCAAACAGTACTTCCTTCCTCCTATCAATATTTTACATTTCTATAGAGCTGAACGTTTCCTAAGAACTTTGTAAGAATTTCCTGAACTTTTTGGGTTTAGCCTTTTTAGTTACAGAGCCATTTTCTGGGATGGTGTCTGCTCTGAGGCTGTCTTACTGAGTCTGCTGACATATGGATGGAAATAAAAGCCCTGTGTGAGGAAGCAGCTTTCCTTAATGCTCTCAATTAGTTCGAATCACAACAACAATCTGTCTGAACAGCACAGCACGTGTTAATACTTTATTTCTTTCCTTTCTTGTGAGCACCAGATACTCATGGCTTCAAAGCTTCCTAGAGAATTGACTGACTCAGACAACTCTAAAGACCTTCTCCTACAATTCAGCCTGGATAGACAGTAGAATAGATTTATGGAAGGAATTTGTGTCTCCCTGCAGAGTAACTTTCCCACAAGAACTTGAATTGCAGTGATCTCTTTTACCTATAGCATCTCCAGCCCAGGGTCTGAAATCTTTATTTGATGGAAGATTGGGATGAATCTATTGCTAGAATATCAAGTACAGAAATAACTGACACTGACTGGGAGAAAAATGAGGCTATGAAATCATCCTCTTCTCGATGTGCTTATACTACCGAGGATGCTACCGCCAATAGGCAGTCAGAGAGACTGAATGAGGATCCTGTAACCCAGAGCAAGTTAAATCATCTGGGTGTTGGTAACATCTTCAGACTGGCATAGGGGTGTACCAAGGGAATGTCTGTCCACCTCTTGCCGATGTAGTCTGTTCCCCCAGAGAATAGGTGGAAGGAAGTTCCACTGGTTTGCAAATTTGGGGCTGAATTAAAATGTCAGCTTGTTTTCACTGTGATGAGGAAACCAAAGACGGGGAACAAAGTACTTGGAACATAAATAAGATAGGGTGAACATTCTTGCTTTTATGGAAACCAGTATCTCACTGAAACAGTAAAATCCTTTAAGCTAGGCTCTCTTTTTTTCCTAGAAAGTTAGGTGTTGTTTTTGCCCTTGTGACTGATGAGTGTCTTCAAGCATCTGACAGCCTTGCCTCTCCCATTTGGTTGATATGGGGAAAGGAGGCAGAGAGGAGTCTCAGGGTGTCATGCTGCTTTCCCAGCCTGGGGCTATCTCTTCTCTCATAGCATGCTGCCACAAGGTGAGCAGGCCTTCTGCAATGGTTCTTTCCAAGAAAAAAGAAAGCAGATGAGAAATACCATATTAGCTGTAAACATGCATCTGTCTCTCTCAGTTTCTTCAGCTCATACGCTTCGCAGTTACCCAGGAGAAGCAAGCAGATGTTTAACTGAGGCTGTTTTGATGCTATTTGTTTAGCTGCTGAGCTGAAGAGATAATTTGCAGGAAGAGGATGTAGCTTACAATAAATAAGTGTGCCAAAACTTCAGGAGGTGGTGGCAGTTACATAGATAATGATATGTAATACCCAACTTACATTTGCATCTCTCCTGTTGTGGAAAGCAACAGTCTTTGGGCTTAACTCTTTATCTTTATTTATCCATGACTCTGTATGTAAGGTAGTAGTTAAAGAAACACTGGATGGGTGAAAAGAACCCAGCATAAAAATAACTGAGCACTGTGCTTGTATTTTATCTATTTTTTGCAGCCCTATGATGTAAATTTGCAAGTTACGTCAGTGTTGTCCAAGCTGTCCTTATTTCCTCATCCTCACATACATGAATACCTTCTGGATCCTTATGTAAACCTAGCTTCTGGCTGCAGGTCTCTCTTCTCTGTCATTGTCAGGGTGAGTAAAGACACAATATTTACATATGGCTGTAGAGCAGTGATATATTTAGCAACTTCGTTGTTAGTGGTAATATTGCTGGGTAGTTTAAGCTGATGAATGGCTTCTGACTGAAAGCAGGTGCTTGGCCTCTTCATTTGAATCAAGAGTTTGGATTTCCTACCAAAAACGTTGTAAAATTGGTTTCTCTGCCCTCCTGTCTTTAGAACTGTTTGTTTGCTTGGTTTCATTGTGTAGATGCAAAATATCCCCTCTGGCACTGATGGTGCTTTAACCTGGACTAGGTCACATTGTTGTCACTTGCAAGCAACATTAGGTAGTGCTGTAAGAACAGACCAGGCACAAGAACAGACCAGGCAGGGATGTGCACCTGGATGAGATTTTTTTCTGATGAAGGCTGTTCTTGACAATGAAGTCCTGGATTTATTGAATTCTCTTTCCTGTTGCTTTCTGATTCCATCTCCTCCTGCCAGACCTGCACCCTAGTAGTGCTGGCTGGGTGCCTGTCAAGCTGCAGACTTCTCAGTCAGCTATCCCTTGCCTACCCCACGCACCAGCTGTTACTAAGCTGGTCAGGAGCCTATTAATGATTCTTGCCCAGTACTAACAGAGGGCTTAGCTCCCTTCTTCCTAGCAGCCCTCCCCATTTCAAAAGAGAATTTTCACTCTGTCCTCTTATGCTTTCCCTTAACGCAGGAATTTACTGCTCAGTTACCTGTGACAACCTTTACTAAGACAAATTAATCCTTGACATAATTAAATTGTATAATGCAAATTGTGGTAACAGCAAGTGAGGCCCAAGAGTTGCTGTCCTTTTGTGTCTCTCTACTTTCTCTTCCCACTCACCCTGTTTTGGTGGCAGAGCAGACCCTCTGCATGTTGTTTTATGAGGCTCAAGAGTTGCTGTCCTTTTGTGTCTCTTTACTTTCTGTTCCCACTCACCCTTTTTTTGGTGGCAGAGCAGACCCTCTGCATGTTGTTTTACGAGCCTGTGAGGATGGTGAAGTGGATCTGCATCCTGGGCACTGAAAGTTGTCATTTAAGTTTGCTGCTGAGCACTCTGCAGAGGGCTTAATTTTGTGTGCTGGTGGCATTGTGCTTTACAGGTCGTTGGGGACCTCATGGTTAGAATTCAGCGCATCCCAGATTTCACTCCCAAACTTCTGCTGGTCAGAAAACGCCTGCTGGGCTTGGAGCCAGAAGGCCCCATGTGAGTAAATGCATTGCATATTCTTCAAGACTGTTTTGTTGGGGGGGTTGTTGTGTGCCAGTCCTCATTCTCTGCTGGTTTTTCTCACTCCTTAGCATTGACCACATGACGTTACTAGAGGGCGTGATTGTGCTGGAAGAATTCTGCAAGGAGCTGGCAGCAATTGCATTTGTGAAGTATCATGCCTCATCTACACCATAAGCAGCCTTGATGAGCAGCCAGGTTGTACAGCCACCTAGCTCGTTTCAGTCAAAAAGACTATTGACAACAGCCAGATCAGAAGAGGTGGTGCCTCCTGGCAGAGTCAGCTGACATCTGGCAGAACTGGAAGACAAGTTACTTGCACCAGATGTTGACACTGCATGAGAAAGGGGATTCAGATGGACCTAGAATATGATAGCATTTCTAGCCACTGTGAGAAGAGGTGCAGAAGCTGCATGAGGAACCACAGACATCAGAGCTTGGTTATTCTGTTGTATAATGACAGTGTTTAGAGAGTTGGGGCTCCTGTATGTTCTGAGGCTCACACGCACCAGTTCGCTTCTTTGTGACCACATTGCTTTAAGGAAGCAAATTAATTTTGTAACATTTTTATGTCTTAATTCTTTTTCTTTTCAGTTGGATACATGAAAGGAAATTGCAGCTTAAATTGCAGTGGATTTTATTTGGGGGGGGAGAAAAAAGAAGAGGTTCAAAATAATTCAGCAATCCATATAGGGTGGGATCATTTTTGTTTTGGTGAATCCTAGACAGCTCTGAGCTTGATTCCCCAGCCGATTACTCTAGGAGATATATCAGTATAAAATCAATACTAATGGAATTAATCCTGATTTGGCTTCACATCCACAACAAATATATCTGAAATGTACATGTTTCTAGCACGTTTGTGTCTGTCATTCCAAGTGACTGCTTGTCAGGTCACCTGTGTAACTAGATTTGCTTTAAGTTTTGGCTCGTGAGCCCTAGTTGCTTGACTCGTGACACCTTTAGAGGGAAGTTAATTATAGGTCATTAGTAGCTGTGGCTGAAACAATATTTTTAATTTCTTTTCAATTGCTGTTTACCCTGAATTGGTTTAAGAATCTGTTGTGCCTTGAAAGTTATCAGCTTAAATGTTCTGTCAGTTTTAGAGATGTTTTTTGTTGCTTGTCTGACCATTGCAGCAGTACCCAGTGAAAGACTGATTCAGGTACAGCATTGATTACCACATACAGGACCAAAATTTGCACCTGCTTTTGGTAGTGCTGGGATGCAGAAGTGTCTCTCAGTGAACCCTATTCAGTAGGAATACTATCAGCCAGGGCAAGCATTTGCACTGCAAGCAGAGGGCCGTTTGTACTTCAGAAGGCTTTGATTCTGCTTCTCCAGCCTGATGGCAGCCAGGTCTTGCTGCTCTCTGCTGCACGCTCACTGTCAGGTCCAGGTGGCCTTCCGGTCACACTGAGTGACTCAAAGGAGGGACCTGTCCTGCTTTTCACACAAGTGTGTAGCACCCCTTTCCCCACATAAGCAGGCAAGGTAGAGTTTAGTTCCTTGTGTTTACATTTCATTTCTTTAATTGTCTTTCTTACTGTCCTATTTGCACAGCTAATGCCCATTTCAGATGTGATTGCTCACATGCAAATACAGGCTAATTTACTTAGTCATTAGAATTTTTCTGGATGTACATGACTGTACCTAGAATCAGATTCTGCTCTGAATCCATGCCTTTGAGGTCTTGTTTTTTACTATTTATGGAGCCTGGATGTTGAGAAGCCTTTTGAGTTAGCAGGTTAATTAGAACAGTGTCACAGTTAATGGGCTAAATTTATTCTTGTCACAACATTGAAGAGGGTCCTGCTGTAAGAGCTTCCAGTATGGTTTCAGTTGAAGAGAGCAGCTCTGCAACTGAGGAAATGTTTTGGCAGGTATAACCTTTATTCAGTCGCTTCCTTTACTGGGAGGCTTTTGTCCCAAAACATTGCATTTTGGCAAACAAAAGCATGATTTACTACTTCACTTTTTTTTCTTCTCAATTTAGCCCCAGTGTGTTTTCAGGTCAAAGTAGCATGGTAGGGTAACATTTTAAAAGAAAATAGCTTTTTTTTTTCCCCCCCCTTTTTGTTTTTGTTCTGTAGAAGCCTACCTTGAAAGTAACAGAAGTCCTGCAGTCAGTCCACATTAGAAGCTTTGTTAATATAACATACCTGACCATAGTTCAGGAGGCATCTGTGCAGAGTGATGCTTAATAAATACACTTGTTATAAATCAAGTCTCAGTTCAGCAAAGCAGTTAAACACAAGCTTCATTTCAAGACCCCCAGTCTCTTACCTGAATGGAGTTAAGCTGTTGAGCACACATGCTGATGCTTTACTCATTTGGGTCTTTGTTGGTTATGCTCAAGCTTAATTACTTCTTCAGATTTTCTGCTTTCTTTCTTGGTTTTTTTTTTCTTTTTTTTAAAACATATGTTCCAGAATCCTTCTAATTCCAATGGAAACTGGAAGTGAAAATGCTACTAGGAATGGAAATGAGAGAAATGTTAAACAAAACTCGCAAGAGCATTCCAAGCACCGTCACAATTTATAAAGCCATTCAAGAGATGCCTGATCTCAAATGGAAGCATTAACATCACCTCTTTTGTTGTTGTTTTCACTGATGCCTGAGCTCATTACCCTGTAAGGAATTTTATCAGCCAGCTTCTGGAAGGACTGCTGCAGTCTCTCTGGCATTTTAATGCAAAAGTCTCCTGAGTGGCAAACAGTTGCTTCCAGCCTGTCCAGGGGAAAAATAAGTAGCTATTAACTAGAAGAACTCTTAACTTCAGGATGAAATTGTTTGCTCTGCGGCAACATTGGTGATGTTCTTGCAAGCACTGTGCTTGCAAACACCATGCTTGCAAACATCTTGCATTTAGCTGATAAATTCACAAGGCATGGATCCATCCTGATAGAACTGAAGCAGTTCTTAAAGTTGCTTTGTCCTAAACTGCTTTATTCCACGCTGGCAATGACTTCTATTTTTTGCAATAGCGATTTAACCTTCCTTGAGGGAGGGAACTCATTTAACTATTTTTTGGTGGTGATACTTTTTTTCATGCACTTTTTTTCTTTTCATTTAAAAAGAAATAAAAAGGGTTTAGGAGTTAGTTCAGGTCCTTGTTTTCACCTTTCTGATCTATGCATGTCATGGAGGTGCCCATTGTGTTTTCTGTGTGCGTGTGTTTGTACGTGGTTATTTATTACCCAGAGGTGGACACCTGAGAAAATATGTGGCCTGAAGTTCCCGGCATCTGCAGATCCTCCAGGTGTCAGTGGGAAGTGCAAGTGCTTATCACCTTAGAAAACACACCCACTAGGATTAGATTGAAATACTTGAGAGGTAATACTAGAGTAATTTTTGTATTTCAGAAAGCAGATCCAAACCACATTTTAATCCTGATGCACATGTTTGTAAATAGACACATTTTTTACTCTCTTTATTTTTTTCCCCCCATTTCCAGTATGTATTTGATTTAGAATCTGATAGAGAAAACTTTGTAATAAGCCCTGTGTTAGCTTGTTAGTTTGTCCTTAGTTTCCCATATGACTGTCATATCCTTGGTATTCAGATCCTGTCTGTGTAATGTTCTTATGTACTTGTTTGTGCAATATAAAAGCTGTGGCTTGATGCACAGCTTAAGTCTGGTTGGACAACACCTTTGTATATATATACATATATATATAAAAGGACCAGAATCCCAAGCTTGCTTACACTACGAGTAGTGTAAAGATTTTCACACTCGATTTTACAGGGCACAGGTAATGATGGAATGGCTTTGTAAAGTGCATGGTAATTTCTGCCATAGCCTGCTGTGAAATTGCACAGGTGCCATTTTATTAGTGCTATTTGTCTTGCTAAAAGGGGTACTAAACCAAAGTGCTCGGATGATGCGGTAGGCTTGGGGGGGGGCTACGTGGCAAATCCATACCTGACACTGCATGTCATAGAGGGGTTTCAAACCATGATCCTTAATGCTTTCTGTGCCCTGTAAAATAGTGTAACTATATATAAAAAAATATACATATATATATACTCCTTGTTTTGCCTCCTGCCTTGTTTACATTAAACAGAGGATATTCAGTAAATTTTTTCTATTAAACCTTTGTGTAGGTCACTTACTGACGGTGTTGCCAAGGTTTCACAAGTGTGGGCTTTCTGAGGAGGAATTGCTCAACAGCCACGTTACCAGACATATAATAGTGAGTTTTATGAAGGAGGTTGTGATAAATTCCAGCTTTTTTTTTTTCTTTCCTTTCTTTTGTGCTAAAAAGGTGCATGGAGGATTAAAAAGGGATATTCTCAAATAAATTAATTTCACCGAAGCGACTGCTTCCGTTATTGCAGAATCTCTGACGGGTTTTGCGTGGATGACCTCAAGACAGAAAAGGCTTTAACATTTTTACATCATGCCTCTCATCCTGAAGTCCTTTCATGGATTTTTATTCAATCCCAAAGTCCTTTCATGTATTTTGAGTCTTGTCTCTGCAGCATCTTCTGGGGTAAACCTTCCTGTAGAGTTGCTCTGCAGGGCAGGGAGTGAATCAGCATGCTCTTCTTGCTCATGAAAATTGGAAGCTGAGGGAAACGGCCAGGATGGAGTCATCCTGAACACAGATTTACATTGCTCCTCCTGTGAGCCCTAGTAGACAGGCAGAGGTTGGTCTCTTCTCCCAGGCAACCAGCATCAGAACAAGAGGACACAGTCTCAGGCTGCGTCAGGGGAGGCTCAGGCTGGAGGTCAGGAGGAAGTTTTACACAGAGAGAGTGATTGCCCATTGGAATGTGCTGCCCGGGGAGGTGGTGGAGTCACCATCACTGGAGGTGTTCAGGAGGAGACTTGACAGGGTGCTTGGTTGCATAGTTTAGTTGGTTGGGTGGTGTTGGATGATAGGTTGGACACGATGATCTTGAAGGTCTCTTCCAACCTGGTCTGGTCTGGTCCTGTCCTATTCTATTCTATTCTATTCTATTCTATTCTATTCTATTCTATTCTATTCTATTCTATTCTATTCTATTCTATTCTATTCTATTCTATTCTATTCTATTCTATTCTATAATATCAGCCAAAGCTGCATCTGAACAAGACCTTGGGTTTCTATTGCATCTGAGTGCAGAGTGTGTCAGTCAAAACATAAGCTTATTGAATTGGGTACGAAGGTCTTCCTTCAGGGCCTTTGAGGGAGGCTTTTGTACATAGGTCTTCACATACATTTTTATGTCTTTTAGAGTCGCATTTGTTGGGTATTTTCACTTAGTATCTCATCTAGTTTTGTTGTCCTTCAAGCTTTCATCAGCTTTTTAAAAATCTCATTGCTCTGTAAGATCCCCTCTGAGGGCGACACTTGGATGTGAAGCTGCTTCTCCTTCTCAGAGTTGAACAGCTGCAAGTGCTCTTGCATCTTTAACAAGAGGAGCGCTACGGCAAGACGATACACTTGACAGCTTTTTTTATAGCTCTCAGCATCTTTCCCCCATCCTCTTGGGTCTCAGAGATTGTCATCTCTCACCCCAGATCATCTATTTGCTGTGCCTGCATGAGGCATTTAGAGCTTTAGGAACGCTTTGCTTCTTCAAGCAGTGAGGCAGTGGCATCGAAATTTGCACATTCTCTATCTGGTATTTTTATCTTGCTTTGATAGCCTGGAAATGGCTGGATTATTGAAGCATGATAATCTTATGACACTTGCATTCTGATGGGAGATTTTGGGGCACTACATCCTGTTGGGGAAAAAACCAAAACCAACCCAAACCACCGCAGTATTTTCAGTGTGTGGTCTCTACTTCATATTCATTAACTCCTTTTACAGATCCTCAAAGCTCTCAGCGTTGAAAGAAGTAGTGCAGGATCTACTGAATTTGTTAACCTTTAAATGTTAACAAAAGTGGTGCTGTGCAAACCTCAAGGATTTTGCTGGTTTGCTATATGATCCAAGTGGATTAAAGTGGATTAATGCTCAGAGAAGTGAATCTGTCACAACTTATATGAGCCCTTTTGGCCTAAACCTGTGTGTAAGTGGTGCATCCTTTTACCAGCCAAAGTTCCCTTTGAAGGATGAGAGAAAGAACTGCAGAGCGATGTAGGGATCAAGCGAAGCATATGGTGGATGAAAGTTTTCAGGTGTCATAAGCTACTTGGAAATGCCAAGAACAAGGAAGTGTGAGAAGTTAAATTTTGCAAGTTTGGTCTGAGTGTCTTGGAGTCAGATCTGCCAGGATAAAAAGATGCAGCTGGGAATGAGGTTTCTCACCAGCCTATTTAAATTGCCCTCACTAGGATCATATACACATATATATCTATATATATACGTTCTGATCTACGTTTCATTAAATCCCTGATGGTTATTACAGTGACTGCTGGTGGTGCTGGCATGAAACCTGTTAGAATAGCACTGCAGAACCGACAGCTTTGCCTGCGTCTCGTAGCTCTGGTGAGGTGGAGAAATAGGCTACATTTTGCTGGCTTCGTCTCTCTGCTCTACAGCTTCATGGCTCAGTAGAGGTTTGTGTGGTGTCTCCTCTCTCTGGTAAAACATTTTACACGCTGAAAAATATGGAAACAGGTGGAAGGAAGGACCTGGTTACAGTGCTAGGCTGTAGCAGCATGAAGAAAAGTGTATTCTTACAATTACCTTCGTTTTCAAAATAGGTGAACCTCCTTGTGTTCTGAAGTGAACAGCTCTCTGAAAGAGCAGCTGCTGAAAAGAGAAGGGTATCCTCCACAGGCAGCTCTAGGCAGCAGGTATAAACTTGCTTTAGAAATTTGCACAGAGGGCAGCAGAGCCAAGCCCTGTGTTTTGAGGTCTAGTATCCTGTTTCCACTTTGGAGGAGGTGTTGTGCTGGGTAATGGCACTTTTAACAAAGACTGCAGGAAGTGCTGCAGTAAACAGAGGAAGATGCTAAACTGATTCAAGGGAGGAGGGTGACAGAGGTAACTGAGTTTAGCAGAGTTAAATTATGGCCTAGGGTTAGAGGAACATTACTTCACACCAGTAAAGAGATTTGAAACCCTTAAGCAACCAAGACTGAAGGAATTGCAGAGCCTAATTTATCAGAATGCAATTAAGAATGACATCCTGTCGTTGAGGAAAACCAATATTCATCAATGAAAACTTCCTGACCATGAGTGCTGCTAGACCAGAACGGGAAGGAGCCTGTGAGCTCATCGTTTTAAAACCAGACTGAACAAACCGTTGAATGTTCCAAGAGGAACATAGCCTGTGTCAGTGAGGAGATGAGGCAAACATGCATTTACATCCTCAGCCTCCCAGCTAATTAACAGCTCCTGAATAACAGACATTTGTTCTGCTAGGAAGCCACGAGCTGGACTGATCCACTTGAGCATTTGCTATAAATGAGGCAAAGTTGCTGCAATCTGAGAAAAGCAATTTTCAGCCTTCCCAAATGCAACTGGCTTTCATTATAACCTCTTTGCAGAAGCAGCACCCATTACACGCTGTGGGTGGTACAGCTTGATTAGCGGGGCCAGGATCTCCCCCCACCATCGCTGAGCTGCCTTGGAGGGAAGAAACAAATTACCTGTGCTCTGAATTGTCATTATCCTTTACTTGAGAAACCCACTTCTGCCTCCCTCATCTCCGCAGCCACAGGAAGCACCTGTCAAGTTTGTATTTCTTAATTTGGGTCATGCATTTTTATTTCCTAAGGTTTTCAGAGCCTCCTGGTTTTACTGTTAGCAGAGCGTCCATCAATACAGTGTGTATTTCCAGACAATTTTCCCTTCACCTTCCTGTAAAGGGAAGAAATTTTTACTGTTTGTCATGCCTTCTGAGGCTCATGTTCTCCTGCCTTGTTAATTCCATCCTTTTCAAATCCCTGAAGATGTTTTTCATCCTGTCCTTCACCTTGGGGATTCTGCAGTCAGCAGTTTGTGCAGCTCAGCAGGCAGGGAGTGTTAAGGACAATACAGACAAAAGCAGAGCTGCTTCTGTCCATTGGGCGCTGTCCCTGGAAGTGTTTAAGACCAGGCTGGATGAGGCTCTGGCCAGCTTGATCTAGTGTGGGGTGTCCCTGCCCATGGCATGGGGGTTGGAACGAGATGATCCTTGTGGTCCCTTCCAACCCTGACTGATTCTATGATTCTATGATACTATGAATTCAGTCTACCTAGCAAACATGGCTGAGGGGATCAAGAAGGGAAACCCGGGCACACTGAAATCCTTGGGAAGTTTGCCATCAGCAGAAATGAGCAAAATCTTCACTCCCTGCTTTGCAAACTCGTTTTGGCATTTCTGATAATGTTGTTAAGTTATTCAGAAGGGAAACAGGAATGGAAATTATCAAAGAGAAACCTGAGTTCACGAGTTTCCTGTGATAGCTGAGGAAAACACAGCTTGGTCATGATTAACAGACAGACATTTAAGGAGACACCTGCTATTGATTTGAAGAACCTGTCTGCACAAACAGTGGCTTGGCAGCAGTTCTGATCTTTCCAACAGCCTATTTCATACCAGCTCAGCACAGAGACAGAGGCCTTGGGTCTGTTCAGGCAGGTGTAGGACAACTGATGGCATGGACCAAGGGAACTGCAGCAGTTTGCTAATGCTCTAAAATCGCTCTGAGGTTTACAAAGAAGTCAAGGACGAGATTCTTATTTCCTATACCATAGAACCATAGAATCATAGAACATCAGAGGTTGGAAGGGACCACCAGAGATTGTCACGTCCAACCCCCTGCCAAAGCAGGGTTGTCTGCACAGGAATGCATCCAGGTGGGTTTTGAAAGTCTCCAGAGAAGGAGACTCCACAACCTCTCTGGGCAGCCTGCTCCAGTGCTCTGACACCCTCATTGTAAAGAAGCTTCTCATGTTGTGGTGAAATCTTCTATGTTCAACTTTGTATCCATTATTCTTTGTCTTACTCCTGTGCATAACCAGAAAGAGCTTGGCCCCCTCCACTTGAGAGCCACCCCTCAGATATTCATAGACATTGATCAGATCCCCTCATCTGGGTATATGAAATGTATGCTTCATATATTTCATATGTGAAATTGCTCAAAATTCAGTTGTTTTGATGGTACTTCTTTGTTCAAATAATTAAACACAAATTCCTAAAGGAACTGGAGCCTGGAGAGTTTTGGATCAACACTGAATCACCCAAATCTCTTGGCCTTGCTTGCATAGACAAAAACTTTTCAGGGTCTTGCACATTTGTTGGCCATAGAAGTGTGCTGCCCAGGGAGGTGGTGGAGTCACCATCCCTGGAGGTGTTCAAAAAGGGATTGGACATGGCACTTGGAGCTGTGGTTTAGTTAGTCATGAGGTGTTGGGTGACAGGTTGGATTTGATGATCTTTGAACCTTATTGATTCTATGATTTAAAGTCAGTGGTAACTCTCGTGCCAGAAGGCAGATTTGTGGTTGGTAAGTAAGGCCTTACAGTTACAGATGCAGATTCTGCTGTCCCCTGACTTATTTTTTTTTGCTGAAATTTAGGAAAAGTAAGAGTAATAATGCTGCATAAATCATGCATCAAAACTCTGCAAGCAGTTTCATGCTGCATATATTAAATGTCTGCTTCCCTGCAGCCAGGATCTCAGCTTGGATCATTAAATAAGGAGTTAGTTTAATAAAAAACCAACAAATCACAATAAACTTTGATATGCCCAAGATGGAAACTAGATTTATCAGACCTTATCAGATCAAGAGTGGGCACAACCTTTGTCTTTCTTTTTTTCCCCCCCTTTTATGATTGGTTCCAAATGTCAATTCGACCTACTAATAGGATTCTAATTGCCCAGTTTCTAAAACAGGGGTTGCCTTTTTGTTTCTAAATATCAACCAAACAGCAAAATGGAAAAAAATACCAACAAATGTCTGAGTGATCCATTCAACTGGTGAGGCAGTACCACAGCTTCAAAACCATTCCCTCCAGTTTGTGTCTCTCAAGTGAGATGCTGACAAGGAGCATTCTAGCTGGTTTTTTTTTTTCCTAAGAGGGGAAAGCTACAGCATGGAAAAATGTCTGTGTTTTACTTCTGGGGCAGAAAGGGGGCACACATATTTAGGCCACACCTCGAGTACTGTGTCCAGTTCTGGGTCCCTCAGTTTAGGAAGGATGTTGACTTGCTGGGACGAGTCCAGAGAAGGGCAACAAAGCTGGGGAGGGGCTTGGAACACAAGCCCTATGAGGAGAGGCTGAGGGAGCTGGGGCTGCTTAGCCTGGAGAGGAGGAGACTCAGGGATGACCTTATTGCTCTCTACAACTACCTGAAGGGAGGTTGTAAACAGGAGCATGTTGGTCTCTTCTCCCAGGCAGCCAGTACCAGAACAAGAGGACACAGTCTCAGGCTGCGCCAGTGGAAGTTCAGGCTGGAGGTCAGGAGGAAGTTTTACACAGAGAGAGTGATTGCCCATTGGAATGGGCTGCCTGGGGAGGTGGTGGAGTCGCCGTCACTGGAGGTGTTCAGGAGGAGACTTGACAGGGTGCTTGGTTACATGGGTTAGATGATTAGGTGGTGTTGGATGATAGGTTGGATGCGATGATCTTGAAGGTCTCTTCCAACCTGGTTTATTCTATTCTATTCTATTCTGCTGGATAGGCTGGGATGATGGTATAGATCCTTATCCTGTAAACCAATGTATATATAATTTTATTTTGGAAATCAGCAAAGGTGTGGGAGCAGCCAGGCAGAAAGGGACCTGGGGGTAGTGGCTGACAGCTGGCTGAACATAAGCCAGCAATGTGTCCAAGAAGGCCAATGCCATCCCGGTCTGCATGAGAAATAGTGTGGCCAGCAGGAGCACAGAAGTCATTCTGTCCCAGTGCTCAGCACTTGCTAGGCCACACCTTGAGTACTGTGTCCAGTTCTGGGCTCCTCAGTTTAAGAAGGACATTGAGACACTTGAATGTGTCCAGAGAAGGGCAACAAGGCTGGGGAGAGGTCTGGAGCACAGCCCTGTGAGGAGAGGCTGAGGGAGCTGGGATTGTTTAGCCTGGAGAAGAGGAGGCTCAGGGGTGACCTCATTGCTCTCTACAACTACTTGAAAGGAGGTTGTAGCCAGCTGGGGGTTGGTCTCTTCTCCCAGGCAAGCAGCACCAGAACAAGAGGGCACGGTCTCAAGCTGCACCAGGGGAAGTTTAGGCTGGAGGTGAGGAGAAAGTTCTTCCAGAAAGAGTTGTTACCCATTGGAATGTGCTGCCCAGGGAGGTGGTGGAGTCACCATCCCTGGAGGTGTTAAAAAAGGGATTGGATGTGGCACTTGGAGCCATGGTTTAGTTGTCATGAGGTGTTAGGTAGTAGGTAACAGGTGGGACTTGATGATCTCTGAGGTCTTTTCCAACCTGGTTGATTCTATGATTTTGTGATTCTCTGATTCACTGCATTTCATTTTCTAGATTTTAGTGTACTTGTAAACATAGCTTCATTTGCTTCCACTGAGCTAGTCTGGCAGTCTTTATTTTGGGGGGTAATTTCAACCCACCACACTTTGTTTGAACTTCTATTGACCTGCCTGCAGCTTTGTTTTAGTTCAATTTAGCTGTAACAGCGATTTTTCTTCTGACCAGGTGGATGTGGCTAAACTCTTTGCTTATCACTGCAATGGTGCCACTGTGCACCCTGATGAAATAATGCAGTGTAGAGAAGTGTGGGGCTGGTAGTATGCCAGGGACCTTATAAGCATTAAATCAGAGGGATACTGGTGTGGGTCCAAAAGAAATTGGGCATAGCCTTTGCACTGGTGACCCCAGAGCACAGGACTCACAGTTAACACAGGCCTGGAGCTGGGCAGAACTGGTTTTAGGGATAACAAAGGAATAGTATCTAACACTTCAGAGGTGCTATACACAGGAAATTTTGATGTGATGTGGAGCTGCAGAACAATGAAGAATGGTGCAAAACAGGTTCAGAAGTATATTAAAACTGAACCCAAGTGGATCCTGAAGTGAAGGAAACAAAGCTACCCACACAAACATCATAGTCCTCCTGGTGAAGAACTCTTGATAGTGATGAGCTGCTGCAGCAGCCCCACCACCAGAATGACAGCACCAACCACAACACTCCAAGGAGCAGGGGAAGGGGCCTGTAACGTCAGGAAAAGGAGCAGAACCTGGGAAGAGCAATTTTAACAGGCTTCTTATTAGCACTGCAATGTTTTGTGCCTAGACAAAGCTGCTTCTTTCTGTAATAATTGGATCTGGGCTGATACCAGGTCTTGGAACAGCCTGCAAGGATTTCAGCTATGCTTACAATAAATTCTTGGCTTTCTATATAATATGTGTTTCCTCTTTGCCTATAAACAAATTTTGAGGCATTACAGTAGCAAATAACATTTTGGAACTAAAAGCCAAAAAGGCAAGTAAGAGGATCAAACACAGCAGGAAAAGTTCACCCTCCTGCTGCCAGAAGGAGAAGCAGCTCACAAAGCAGGGACAGATACTTCTCTCTTCTGATGAAAAATGTAATCCATTTTCTTGTTGGTTTTGATCCTGATACCCTCCATGCTGTGGGAAAGCCGCTTGTGGGTTTTTCTTGAATAAGAACAGTGACATTTGATCTCAAATTTGTCTGGAACTGAGACTGGGGCTATGTGTGAGGCTGCTGGTAAATAAAATTCTTCAACATTTAAACGGTGCTGAAGCCCTGGTTTGCAGAGTTGAGCTGAGCGCAGCCGCGTCACCCCTACTAAAGAAACAAGAGCACCCCTGAGTCCTGCCTCCAACCAAGCATTTGATAACAAAAAGCTCTTTTTCTTTGGTTTGAATCTAGGCATCTCTACTCAAATCCAATTCTACTCTGCCACTGCCTCCAGGTTTAACAAGAGTAAAAGATGACTGCTGTGACAGTCGGCATGACCAGGCTGCAAAAATAGAAGCTCAGAATTTCATTTGGATGCTCATCATTATTTAATCCAGAGAAGAGCAGACATTAAAATTTCATTTGACCAGAACATATTTTCCTTTGGATTTGGTCCCAAATAATTTCATTCCCCACTTACTGCATTGTTTCGGTGACAACATGCCCAACAGTGTAATTATTCTTAAGGGGGTCGGCGTGCATGTGGGAAACAAAGCACTCATCAGTGGGTACCATTCTTAGCATCCATTTGTCTCTTGGCTCCCTGAATCACTATTGGGAAGGATTTCCAGGGAGCTGATACCCATGTTCTAAACTATTATGTTTCCTACCATTTATAAGCATGTCTGAAACAGAAATCATTCAGTGGCTGTTGCTGCTGCATCCTTCAGGGACAAAATGTTCTAAAGAGCTAATGTTGGTCTTTCATTAAGAAACCTATTCGGAACCACAGAGAGAATGATTTTGACAGTGCAAGCGGTAGCTGCTCTAGGGTAGGAGCTTGACAGGAGTCCTATTTTGAGCTAAATGAATTTATACTGTTTGTTTAAAGAAGCAGCGCCAGTTACAGATTTTGGTATGCATATGCAAGTGTATACCTGTGTGTCTTGTGCCTCTCTAGGTTGCACAAAATCATTCTGCCTTGATAAATGAAAAACAAGTCTGCTCTTCCTGGCCAGGCCTGGCATGAAGAGTAAGAAAGAAAAAGTAATAAGGTGTAAAAAGGATAGATAAAAAAGAAAAAGGAAAAATAGAAAAGAAAGAAAATAGGAAAGAAAGAGAATCAAGAAAGAAAAAGAGAAGGAAAGGGAAAGGGGAAGGAAAGGGAAAGGGGAAGGGAAGGGAAGGGAAGGGAAGGGAAGGGAAGGGAAGGGAAGGGAAGGGAAGGGAAGGGAAGGGAAGGGAAGGGAAGGGAAGGGAAGGGAAGGGAAGGGAAGGGAAGGGAAGGGAAGGGAAGGGAAGGGAAGGGAAGGGAGAGGAGAGAGGAGAGGAGAGGGGAGAGGAGAGGGGAGAGGAGAGGAGAAAGGAGAGGAGAGGAGAAAGGAGAGGAGAGGAGAAAGGAGAGGAGAGGAGAAAGGAGAGGAGAGGAGAAAGGAGAGGAGAGGAGAAAGGAGAGGAGAGGAGAAAGGAGAGGAGAGGAGAAAGGAGAGGAGAGGAGAAAGGAGAGGAGAGGAGAAAGGAGAGGAGAGGAGAAAGGAGAGGAGAGGAGAAAGGAGAGGAGAGGAGAAAGGAGAGGAGAGGAGAAAGGAGAGGAGAGGAGAAAGGAGAGGAGAGGAGAAAGGAGAGGAGAGGAGAAAGGAGAGGAGAGGAGAAAGGAGAGGAGAGGAGAAAGGAGAGGAGAGGAGAAAGGAGAGGAGAGGAGAAAGGAGAGGAGAGGAGAAAGGAGAGGAGAGGAGAAAGGAGAGGAGAGGAGAAAGGAGAGGAGAGGAGAGGAGAGGAGAGGAGAGGAGAGGAGAGGAGAGGAGAGGAGAGGAGAAAGAGATTCCTTTTGAGCCCAAGATCAGTCATTTTACCCTAAATATTTCATGTTTTCTTAGCATGAACACACTTTGGTTCTTAATATAGACTCATAGAATGATTCAGCTTGGAAAAGACCTGTAGGATCAAGTCCAACCTTCAACCTCACACTGCCAAGTTCTCCACCAAACTGTGCCCCTAGGCACAGCATCTGCACATCTTTAAAGTCCTGCAGGGCTGGTGACTCAAAACACTTCCCTGGGCAGCCTGTTCCAAATGCCTGACAACTCTTTTAGTGCAGATATTTTTCTTAACATCCAACCTAAACCTCCCCTGGTGTAACTTGAGTCCATTTCCTCTTGTCCTATCACTTGATACTTGGGACACAAACAGACAGCAGCGCTTAAGTTAAGTGTGAGAGGAAGGAGGAGAACATTTATTGAAGAAGGGAAGGGAAGGGAAGGGAAGGGAAGGGAAGGGAAGGGAAGGGAAGGGAAGGGAAGGGAAGGGAAGGGAAGGGAAGGGAAGGGAAGGGAAGGGAAGGGAAGGGAAGGGAAGGGAAGGGAAGGGAAGGGAAGGGAAGGGAAGGGAAGGGAAGGGAAGGGAAGGGAAGGGAAGGGAAGGGAAGGGAAGGGAAGGGAAGGGAAGGGAAGGGCCTCAAGATTCACAGTGACAGAACAGATTCAGTGCTTGTCAGGTGAACAAGGGTACAAATTCACATTGTGGCTCTTCTGGTGGCAAAGCTGGTTTAATAAAATATTATCCCTAGCTGCTGGGCATTGACTTTTATTTTTGCTGAAAAAATGTAGATAAAGATATATGAAAGAACATTTCACTCAACGAAAGACCACCCAAAAATGTTCATCCAGCACAGAGAAAGGTTATGAGTTGTGTGTGAGGTAGAGACATGAATCATCATGAAAATGGGCAGCAAATTTCTATTGAGCTTCATGAAGAACAATGGGAAAGGGCAGCAACCTCCAGCAAGGAAAGATGGCCATGTGGCTCAACCATGTTCTGGGGAGCTAGAAGAAACTGGCTGCTGTCCATGAACCCTGCTGCATGATCCATCCCCTCTGGTACTACAGCATGAGAGAAGTATCTCTTCAGAAGGGTGTAGTTACATCTCATTAGTGAAAGTTTAATTGAAGATGGCATAAAAATACAGCATTGTTATCAGGTCCTCTCATCTTTCTAAGTGTCACTGCACAGGTAATTGCAGACTTTGAAAATCAGATGTCCTGGTAGTGCTACTGAACAGATTTGCTTGTGTCTTAGCAAAATGTTCTTTGCAAGGCTTTGGAGATCAAAGACAAGTCTGGGCTTGGTTGGAAACCAATTATCTACTGCTGCGTGGACCCTTGAAATCTAACAGGATTTTTATTTCCTTTATCCTTTGATCCCCTAAATGAGCAATATGAAGATAAGGAAAAGCAGAACAAAAGAACAGATGTACCAAGCAAAGAGAGAAAATAGAATCTGTCTGTAGGCTAGTTGGATAAACAAAAAAAAAATAACAAACAAACCCCACAAACAAACAAACAAACAAACAAAACCCCCACAATAAAATCAGGCTGCTGGATTAGGGAGCCCCATCGAGCTACAGGCATAAGCAATGTATCTATCAGCTTAGTGTCTTTACAATGCACATAAACACAGAGTTGAAACATGGATTGCCCATGGATGTCCACAGGAGGTACATTCTTTTGCCCCACAATCACCTGGAGTTACAGACTTATTTGTGCAGTTGATCATAGAATCATAGAATCATAGAATCAATAATAATGCTACTAAAGTAGCATATAGAACAGAACAGAACAGAATAGAATAGAATAGAATAGAATAGAATAGAATAGAATAGAATAGAATAGAATAGAATAGAATAGAATAGAATAGAATAGAATAGAACAGACCAGGTTGGGAAAGACCTTTGAGATCACTGAGTCCAACCTATCATCCAACACCATCTAATCAACTAAACCATGGCACCAAGCACCCCATCAAGTCTCTTCCTAAACACCTTCAGTGATGGTGACTATGGTGACTCTACCACCTCCCTGGGCAGCACATTCCAATGGGCAATCACTCTCTGTGAAAAACTTCTTCCTACCATCCAGCCTAAACCTCCCCTGGTGCAGCTTGAGACTGTGTCCTCTTGTTCTGATGCTGGTTGCCTGGGAGAAGAGACCAACCCCGACCTGGCTACAACCTCCCTTCAGGTAGTTGTAGAGAGCAAGAAGGTCTCCCCTGAGCCTCCTCTTCTCCAGGCTAAGCAACCCCAGCTCCCTCAGCCTCTCCTCACAGGGCTGTGCTCCAAACCCCTCCCCAGCTTTGTTGCCCTTCTCTGGACAAGTTCCAGCAACTCAACATCTTTCCTAAACTGAGGTCTTGCTGCCTCATTTCTTTAGCCTTTTTCTTACTCTTTTCCTAGCTTGGCTTCATATTCCAGGAAGAATCCAATGCTGACAAACATGCTTTGTAGCTTTGTAGTGTTGTTTTCAGTGCTGTCAGCAGACTGTGGGCCAAGAGAAGCAGCTGCAGATCCATTCACTTCTGTAGCATTTCATCCACTTCGATGGCCCTGGGCCTTTCATTTTAGTCTCACTGTCTGGGGTCAGTCCTTGCACTTGAAACAATTAACACTGTGCATCTGAAATCTGATAGGGACTTCAGGCAAAGGGTGAGTGGCTGCCACCTGGTGAGAGGAGGAGAAAAGAGGGGGAGGATGAATGAGCTGGACCTTTTCCTTTTTCATCCAGCACATATTAGTGGATCAATGACTGAAATGGATGAGGGTGCTGCTGAAGTGTCACGGCAGTGTAATGATGTAGCTGCTATTAATGGCTGGAGCTCTAGCCCGGAAATTATAGTGGGAGAAATGGAAGGGAAAAAAAATAATATATATATTCTGATAGCTCTGAATTGGTGATTTGAGGATTGTAATTTAGTGCTTGCTGTCATATTTCATAAAATGGCTACTGTGCATATTTTTCAGAAGCCTGCCTGTTACTTAAGGAAGGGATCAAGTCAATAAATTGGGCTTGACCATGATTCTCCTCCTGTGACACACAATCAGTGGTGGTGGTGGCTGTCCTTTAAATCAAGAGCTGCTTCATGCTTTTTAGCTGATCTGCTCACAGCAGGGAAATCACAGAATCACAGAAATTCAGGGGCTGGAAGGGACCTCAAAACATCATCCAGCCCAACCCTCTGCCAGAACAGGATCACCTACACCAGATCACGCAGGAATGCATCCAGGCAGGTTTTGAATATCTCCAGAGAGGGAGACTCCACACTTTCCCTGGGCAGCCTGTTCCAGTGCTCTGTCACCCTCACAGGGAAAAAAAAAATTCCTCATGTTTGTGTGAAACTTCCTGTGCCCAGCTTCCACCCACTGCCCCTTGTCCTGTCACTGGGCACCAATGAGCAGAGCCTGGCTCCATCCTCTCGGGACTCATCCTTTACGTATTTACAAGCATTGATGAGGTCACCTCTCAGTCTCCTCTTCTCTAAGCTAAAGAGCCCCAGCTCCTTCAGTCTCTCAAATGTACCTCTGGCTATCTAGATCTGGAGCAGATTTGCAAACCATTATCATTTACATGGACTGTGAACTCAGCATATTTCGAGATCAGATTCCTGTTACACTACAATCATTGGCAAAACCAAGGCTATCTTCAGGCAGCCCGGATCTAAACACAGATTACACCTACAATAACTAACCTAAGCAAACCAAATATCCCACAGCCAATACATCTCATCTTGCAAAATTGTTCAAAAGGACAAATCTGCTGATTTCAGCTAAATCTATGACCTGAGCAGTTTGACCCCTATCAGGATCCAACAGGATTTTTTGCATATTGACTTCATTTGGGCTCCCCTCCTCCTACAATAGACAGGTCAGAGGGGTAGAAAGTTTAGCTCCCTGCTTAGGGAAAGTGATGCAAAGGAATGTCATCTGCTTTTGAGACACTGTGAAGTTAATATAAAGAAGTCCATAAGAAAGCTGTCTATAGGAGCACTGCTTCCATTTGCACCTTTTAGCTCTAATCTACCTTCTGTTGCCTGCTTTGAGGCTTTTCCCTTTGTCCCTGCTGCAAGTGGCTGCTGTAGCTGCTGCCGAGACTGCAGCTGCCCTTTCTGCAAGCAGGCAAGGGGAAAGCATCCAGCATGAACTGGATAAAACAACCAGCCAGACCACTTGGTGTTTAATAACTGGTCATGAAAAGCATTTCCCACCTAAAATCAACAGCGGGCAGGCCTGCTGAGGCAAGGGGAACTCTGCCCTTCACATGCTTGGATGACATTGCCAGGGCACCCGCCAGTCTCCGCTTTCAGCCCTTTCTACCTGCCCGATTAATTCTCCACATCTCTCTCAGTGGAGGCTTCAATACCTGCCAAAAATATTTTCCTTTGATTTCAGACTCCTAACTTCTTTTCTGTGCTTCCTAAATAGTGGAGGCTCTCTGATAAGGGAGCTCAGGGTGAGCGAGGAGAGCAGACCATGAGGTGAACAATAATGGATGATCAGGCATAAATATTTCAGAAAAACGTGTCAGCATAAAAGGCTTAGCTGCAGCAATTCCTCCTGAGGGGTCAGGTTGCAAAAACCTCTTCCTCACTCCCCCAGCATCTGCCTCCCTGAGACTCAGGCAGGGACACATCCAAGTACCTAATGCATTTCAAGGATGGGGGAAGCAGGAGAGCAAGTATTTACTTTGCCCTAGTAAAACACTCCTTACAGTGCTACCTCGGCGCTGGCTAATTAAAGCTTACAGAGCCAGTTCATCATCAGTCAAAGGCTGCAAACCCTGCTCCTGCCAGGCAGTTCTGCAGACATTAAACTCAGCCCCATGCCTATCTGCTGTTTTATTGTCACTGAACTGGTTTGTGTGAGCTACGTTCCACATGGCTGCACGGACACTCGCCAGCGGTGGTGTAAAACGGTAATAGGCACACCAGCAGCTTGACCCTTTTCTAACAGACTATTTCATGGAAGATGCTTCACTGCAACTGGTATTTATCTCAAAATGTGCATTATAGAAAATAAATAAACAAATCTGTAACCCTCTACCCTAATGATCCAAAACACAGATTAAGTGTACCCTGGGGACTTTCTGCCGAGCTGCTTCAAGAGGTTGCCCTCCCCCCCACTATCCCCAGCTTATATGTCCCCAGAGCAGAAGCAGCAGGAGGGGATGATGCATCTGCTCCTCATCTGCCCTGGTTGCCAGGCCAGCCACTGCCCTGAATACATCTGGCACATCCTGCAGAACTATAGTACAACGGGGCTGCGCTGCAGGATGAGCAGCCTGAGCTTGCAGCTTTGCTGAGAAGATGAGAACATCTTTGCTCTTCCTAATTGTAATAGGACCTGAAATCTGAGTCCTCTTAAGCAGCCTGTTAGCACAGAATATCTTGTTTGTAAAGACTGATACAGAACTTGTGAAATTACTGAAGGCTGTGGGGCTGTACCATGCAGCTATGTGGGCCCTGGAAATCACACTGGGCCCAAGTATTATATATACACAATACCTTTAAACCACTCAAACTGCATGAATTAGGGTATGTGCCAGCTTGGGAGCTCTTTCTACAGATTCAGGACCACCCTGTAAAGAAGAAAGTTGTTCACAGCTCAACTTAGCTTCATCTAACATTTATGTTTTCTAAATGTGCAACAACCAGGCTGCCTGGAGAAAAGGAAATGGAGCAAAATCTCCAGGTCTGGGTTCATCTGAGGGCTCAAGGGTTGCTCCTGTGAGCTCAGCCAGCCCTGGTGCATCACATCCCTGCAGCCGTGAGGCAAGAAGTTCTCATTGTGTTCCCAGGAGGACAAATGCTGTCAGAGTCTTGAGCTTCAGAGACTTGATTGTGCAGTGCAGGGCATTTTAGAGCAGTCTGGTAGCACATTTAGTGTAAGACTTCAGAGATCAGGAGACAGCCGTCTGTCCAGCAGACAGTATGACCAAAACCTGAGGCCACACACAATCAACTAAAGAAGCTACTGTCTTTCCTTTAAAGAGCTTGGTTTCATTGATTGACTACTGTCTCCAAGCTGGCTCTGATATTGAACACTACTAACCTCCGGCTCGAGTTGCACAGTTTCTTTAACCATTGTGTGCAGGGAAAACACTGATTAGATTGCCTGGCTCATTGATAATTTTTCCTTCTGGTTCTGATTATGCAGATGGTACTCCTAAAGAGAACATGAGAAAGTCAGTCAAGCATTGCAGAAGCCACAGTAAAATCATATTCTAGAAATCTTCTTTTTTCCCCCTTATTTTTTTTCTCTATTTCCCCTCTCTAAATTTACTATGTTTGCAATCAAGACATATATATAATATATAGAGAATATAGAATAGAATAGAATAGAATAGAATAGAATAGAATAGAATAGAATAGAATAGACCAGGTTGGAAGAGACCTTCAAGATCATCATGTCCAACCCATCAACCAATCCAACCCACCTAAACAACTAACCCATGGCACCAAGCACCCCAGCAAGTCTCCTCTTGAACACCTCCAATGATGGTGACTCCACCACCTCCCTGGGCAGCCCATTCCAACGGGCAATCACTCTCTCTGTATAGAACTTCTTCCTAACATCCAGCCTAAACTTCCCCTGGCACAGCTTCAGACTGTGTCCTCTTGTTCTGGTGCTGGTTGTGTAGGAGAAGAGACCAACCCCCACCTGGCTACAACCTCCCTTCAGGTAGTTGTAGAGAGCAATAAGGTCACCGCTGAGTCTTCTCTTCTCCAGGCTAAGCAACCCCAGCTCCCTCAGCCTCTCCTCATAGGGCTTGTGTTTCAAACCCCTCCCCATCTTTGTTGCACTTCTCTGGACACATTCCAGCAAGTCAACATCCTTCCTAAACTGAGGGGCCCAGAACTGGACACAGGACTCAAGGTGTGGCCTAACCAGTGCAGTGTACAGGGGCAGAATGACCTCCCTGCTCCTGCTGGCCACACTGTTCTTAATGCAGGCCAAGATGCCATTGTCCCTCTTGGCTGCCTGGGCACACTGCAGGCTCATGTTCATCCTACCATCAACCAGCACCCCCAGGTACCTCTCTGCCTATCCGCTCTCCAGCCACTCTGACCCAGCCTGTAGCACTGGTTGCTGTGGCCAATATATATATATATATGCATATATATATATATAATCAGCACAATTTTAGACTGCTTTATGGGACTCAGTTAGTTTCCTGATGTATCTTGAGGAAGCATAGCCAGCCTGTGGATTTTCTTTGTCAGGCCCACTGCTTGCAGGTAAATTATTCATCTTTGTTTTCACATGTAATTTATTAATGTTTAATTGCTAGTATAGACAATGCTGCACAATTATTGCTGCTCCTGTTTTCTCTTTTCCACTTAGTGTGGGAACTGGGAAAACCAAGTTTAGCGTGTCTGAAAAGATCCAACAAAATGTCCCTCCTGACATTGGGTAATTCTCAAGGTTACTTTCATTTCTCACAGAAAATAAAAGTAAATCTAATATATATTATTTGAAATGCTAAAGGAAAAAGAAGAGAACCATCACAGTGGTCCCAGCTTCTTGTTCTCTAAAGGTCAGCTGTGAGAATGTGGCACAGTGTTAAATCACCGGCACAAAAGAAGCTGGAGCACAACAGAAAGTATTGAAATAAGAGAGAAAGCAAAAGAAGACTTGAAGAATTCCAGGTCATTATATTGCAGCTCTCAGAACATCCAGTTGCTCTGTTAAGTATTGCTTAATTAAATGTACTGGGATTGAGAGCAATATTTAACTCCAATTGCATTACAACTGCAATATTAATTCCAGATACCACCGCAGAAGCGAACTGGGAGCAGGTCTGAATTTACATCCTGATGAGGAATTTATGGGGCAGGTCCAAAAGCATCGAGTCAAAGGACAGTATTAGTTTGTTGCAAGGGCATACAGACCTCTGTGCCCTTGATTCATGTTTTCTGCTCCCAGTTCTAAGAAGACTTGTGTAAAGCCCAACTGCTTAGTCTGACTGTCACGAAGAAGAATGAAGCAAATACAGTCACCTCTTCAAACTGCAGCTTCCTAAAGAAATCTTGGACTACATCAAATAGGTATTTATCTTGGATGCTGTGGGCAGGGAGAGGCACTCCAGAGTGTGGAGCAGTGGCTGAATGGGAAATTCTGACATGACCACAAAAAATGGACTTATGACCTGTAACAAATGAAGGTCTGTCGATCTGATGAAATGTCAGACGCTGCAAAACTAAAGGGGCTTGTTTATCACTGTAATTATGTAGCTTTACAATGGGAAGATATTACATATACATGTCTTACACTCTGCCAGGAACTGCTCTGCAGAAACCCAGTAAATTTAATTACTACAGGAGGGGAAAAAAACCACCACCTCTCTTTCATGATCTATCCACCCCTGCAATGATTACTCTGGGGAAATTCCCACCAAAGCCAAGCAGATGGTTCCTACCTTGTCATACACCCAGCTTATTTTCTGTTCAGCTATGAAGTGGTTCACAATGCCATTTTTTCTCTGGAGCTGCCTTGCATTTGGCAGACTCCTGACTGTGTGAATTCCTTTTCATTGTATATGTGAATGAATTGCTTGGTTTCTTTTGTACCCCAAATAACAAATTCCACTTTGGATTCACATAAATAAGGACATGAATCAGACAATATCTAGTCAAAACATGCTTTCAAAAAGATGACTCCCACTGACTCTGTTAGGAGGGAGTCAGTAACCAGATTTAATGCCACCGAGCCACATCATCTCTGGTGCATTTCCAGAAACATCTGTACTGACCTCTTAAAGACTTGTCCATGCTGGATATTTATGCACTTGCCTGTGACCCATGTTGTGTATTTATGTTTCTGAGCAATCCCCGACTCTCTTTTTGCACAGATAAATAATTTTACACTAAACTTTAGCAGATGTGGGTTCAATGAGGCAGCTGCCTGTGTTCTCTGTGCCTGCTGGTAACCTACACTGGTGATGAGGGCAGGATGAAATATGTCTGTGATACTTGCCAAGGCAAACTTTGTCCTTGTGTCAGAAGCCAGTTCAAGCCCTACACACAAGACAGAGGTGTGGAATTGGATTGTTCTCAGCAGAAAGGTAAATTTCTGCCATTTCTCCTTTCTTCTCAAAAAAATGTCAGGCTAGCAGTACTCTCAGAAGAAATATCATGCAGGGTTTGGAAAACTGATGAGTATTGATAAATACCTTTCAAGAAACTTTTTTTAAAGTCAAATCTTTGTAAAACAGGAAGTGCCCAAATTAAAGAGGCTAAACCTAAATTGGCAGCTGCCTGGTCAGGGGGTGGTATACACTTCATCAGGTTTGAGACTATGTAGCTCCAAGGAGTTTTTTAGAGAGACATAAATCACTAATCCCCCTGATCAGTTCAGAGCAGCCAGAACAGAAGATAAAGTTTCTGTGTCTTTGTGCCACATATACCTCCAGGCATCTTCTAACAGATTTGTCTGCAGTTTGAATTTAGCTCTCCACTTCTGAGTCAGACACACAGAGGGAAGCTGTGTTTGAAAGCAAAGAAAATAGCCGAAATCTCTCATGAGATATGATTTTAAATGGCAGTTGGGGGGTGGGGGGGAAGGAAAGAAAGAAAGAAAAGGTTATTTGCAAGCATTATGGCATATTTTTCCTTTGATGGCCATTGAGAGCATAACAATACCTGGGTGACTTAACCTGTAACCATTATTTATTGTAACCTGCTTTTTTTCCCAGAGTGAATGCCTGAATTCGAATCTTGCATTTATCACTAAGTGCACTTCTGGGAAGGGTAAATAGAGCAGCCAAGGCCTGGGCTTGCAAGCAAGAACCATACAGCGATCAAAACCACAAAGTAGGAAAGTGGTTTTAAGTGTCCTCTGTGCTCCATGAGCCTGGAGGGGCTGTGCAAGGCTTGTCCCAGTGGAAATGAGAAGACCCTGCAGCTTGCTCACTCCTCTGATAGTTGGCTTCAATCTCTCAGAGTATTTTTTTCTGTGGAATAAAGAACCCCTTTGCAGGCTTGGGGGAGAAGAACATTCACCCAGGACTGGCTCCAGCACAGTGATTTGTGCAATGCAGTGTTTTGCCACACAGCATCTTTGATGAGGAATTACTGTGACGATCAAAGCAAGTTTAATCAGCTCAGTGGTTTCCAAGTGTTTGTAGCCTCTTCTGCCTGCTTGTAACCACCCAGCATGTCTCCTTCACTTTGGACAGCAATGGTGCAGGGAACACCAATAATAGCTCTGTGGCCAGCCTTCCCCCGGGCATGTTTTCACTCTCATCCTTCAATGGAAGGACAGATGGAAACATGAATTAGGAGTGGGAGATGCTGCCAACTCTACCCATTGAAGGAAGGGCTTCTGAGGGAAGGTCATCCCTTCTCTCTGATCCCTGCCCCATGAAACCTCTGAAACAAGCTAAGAAGATTTCTGAGTCGCTGAGGAGCCTGCGCTTATGAACTGAAGCTCGGCCTACCAGCATCAAACAAGGCTGTTACTTCAGCTGCTGACCCCAAGCACAAAGCACAGCTGATTCTGGAGACATGATGGTGATTCTCTGACACACAAGCATCTTCCTGTGAGCATCTGGTCTGGCTCCACTTCTCATTTTATGCTGGTCAGACAAAACTAAGCTTTCTGGGGAAAAGCAAGTGTACTGTGTGGCTGAATCACACAGACCCCACAGTCTTCAGAGTTAAAACAGTTGGACTTTGAAGCTAAATCTGGATGAATGCTGCTGAAGAGGATAGCAGATCTTCTTTTAGTTGACTGAACCATTAAGCAAGACTTTGAAAAATGAGGAAAAAGTCTCATAAGGCTTGTTTCATCCAAGCTGCTATTCTAGGTTTCACTCCTCCCCCAGCTGGTATTTCCTGCTCTCCAAAACACAGGGGAGAGCTTAGGCTTTATATAATGGGATTTATCTGAAAGAGGAATCCTTAAACTCTAACTCTTAAACTCATGCTATGGCATGAGGAGTGTGGGTGGCTGGGGTTGCTGCATGGCTGATACCTACCCAGCAGTGTGTTGTGCAGACAGCCCTGGTGAGGGAAGAGCAGAAAGGCTGTTCTTCCATAAACCTGCCTCTGCTGTGTTCAAGACAAATCTAATTCAAGCTTTATCTTTGAGGATTTGTGTGGGGAAAGTTTTCTGAACAAGAGGTAATTTTCCAGTAGCTGGATGTGGCAGCCATGGAGCAGTTACAGTAACTGTTCCACTTTTGCTGAAAAATAACTTCTTAATTTGACTATCAAATCACATATTTCTTTCAGAGTTCCCCTCTCCCATTGCTGGTACTGAATCAGCAGGTTCCCATATTAACTTTCTGAGCTGTTGTCACTTGCAGCACTTCATCTGTTCCAACTCTTTCCCCCTTAAGCTCTTTTGGACTGAAGCAGCTATAAGCTCCTTGCAGTTCATTCACTGGGGCTCTCAGTTTGGCAGAGTATCAGACTGATGCCAGGGTGGCCACAGCCATGGGATTTTTTTAAGGACTTTTAGTTCTCGCCATCTGTCTGTTGGCTCAACTCTTAAGAAATTTAGATTGTGTTGCATTCCCAAAGTTATTTTTTTTGCCCCCCTTTGGACTGCTGTCAGGATATGCAATCTGTCTCTGTAAGTGTTCCAGTGAGACAGCACTTGAGATGTGGCAAAATGCCTCTGACTTTTACACATGTTTCATTATTTGTTAATAACAGGTGATGGTAATGATGCATTACCATGCACATCACCTGAGAGGCAGTGAGCACAAAGAGGTTCAAACCCAGACTTTAAACGGGGAGTTCCGGTAATTTAGGAGCAGTGTAGCAACATTTTCTATGCTCTTGCCTCATTTTGTCCTTTTAAACCAGGTCGTTTTATCAAGCTGCAATGTAGGAATGAGTGATCAATTTTTGTGTCTGGACTGAGGCTTTCCACAGTGAGGCCATTTCACTCAGCAGGGCAGGCAGTGAAGGAAATGTGGGGGCAGCTGCACAGCTTCTGGGTTCCTCTTGCTTCTGTGCAATGTAGTTGCACCCCACATTATCGTTCATATGTGTTTTTCCCCTGAGATTTTTGGAAGGAGGTGGCATTGCACTGGCACTCCAGTACTCCTCTCCATGAAGCTGTCATCAGACAGGCAGCTATTCTGTAACACCACCTAGAGATCTTAGAGTCATCGAATCATAGAATGGTCTGGGTTGGAAGGAACCTCCAAAGGGCATCTAGTCCAACCCCCTCTGCAGTCAGCAGGGGCATCCTTAACTAGATCAGGTTGCCCAGAGCCCTGTCAGGCCTTACCTTCAGTATCTCCAGGGATGGGGCCTCAACCACCTCCCTGGGCAATCTATTCCAATCTTCCAGTACCTTCAGGGTAAAGAACTTGTTCCTAAACCTCAGAGCCAGTGCCCTAGGTACCTGAACCATTTTGATGCTGGGCCTATATATGTATGTGTTCCATTAAAGGTTTAAACTCAGAAGTGGTTTATGAACCATTCCCATGAAAACAGGAACTCCCTGCTAGAAGATGGGATGAGAGGATGCAAACCACCCGAAGTGAGCTGTCCTTACAAAACCTCTGCTTTTGGGAAAGTTGAAATATATCTGAACCAAGTTACATTCTGTGGTCCTGTATTCAGTATTCAGTATTCTTAAGGTTGGAAGGGACCTCAAAGATCACCGAGTCCAACCTGTCACCACAGACCTCACAACTAGAGTAGGGAGGACACTCAGGTATGACTTTTAAGAATGGGACATTCCTAGCGATGAATCTGAAGGTATGAGAGATTCTATCTGTTTTGGTAAAAAGATGACGAGCCCACCAACATTTAACTTATCATTTCAGACTCTGCTTGAGGGGCCACCTAGGCTTAGCTTAGACTTTTTAACCTTGCAAGGTTTGTTTACTTTAAAGACCCTAGAAATCTGACATTGCCAGTGTGTGTCTGGCTATAACCCATACAAAAGAGACATTTAGTTTATTGAATGAAATCATAAAAACCTCAAAATGTGAGCGTGCAGCTGCTTAATATCTCTGTTCTTGTCTAACTGACAGCTTAAAAAACTCCCCACAACTGTCTTAGCTAGAGAATACAATCACCTCTTTAACAAAACAGATCTTCCCAGTCTTACTTGATTGCAGGGCTCACATTTTGTATATACAGCTGAAGTCAAACTAAATTATCTTTGGTTTTAGCTGACTGCAGTACTTCTGCAGAGAATGATATATAAATCTGCAACAGATAAAACCTGTCTGTTTTCAGTTTCAGTACAAATTAGCTATTTTTTTTCTTTTAAAGTGAGAATAACAACGAAGAGGCACAAATTAGCCAATGCAGGACTGAGATAAATTTAGGGTTACGACAGCTCTCCTGCCCTCAGCCAGCATAATGAATAATTTAGAGCCGGATTTAGGGGCACTCCAGGACTAAAGTATTGCATTATCTAATTTCTGTTGTTACTCTGAAGTGTAAGCAGCAAGCTTATTAAATATGAATGGAGTAATCAGACAAACTGTATGAGTGTGTGTGCGAGCTTCTCATTAATGTTTCACAAAGAAGCATCAAGAAAGACTAAATAGACTGCACTGGATTTAAAAGTAATAAATATACTCCAGAAACAAAGTCACTTAATGACCTTCCTATGAACAAGAGGGCTTAAGCCAAAAAGGGTACTCAAGCAGAGTTTCCTTATCAAAGCCATAACTCAAGCAGCCCAGCTTTTGCACATTTCTGGTCACCTCTTGACGATCAATTGCCAAAATATCATTTCCACAGTAACTCCATTTAGTGACTCTTTTCAATGCATTTACACACTGCTAGTCTCAGCTACCACAGCTTACCAGGATTTCATTATAGCACAGGATGATTGCTGTAAACTGGCTTCTTAGTAGGACACACAATGTACCTTCAAGCCAAGTTAGCAATTAGGGCATGATTTTCAGCATCCTTTACCTCTCACTGACTTCAACAGATAGCACTCCTGGGATCGGCTCTTCAGCTGTGTAAGTGAATACTGCTTCAAAGTAAACTTCTGAGCTAAAAGAAAACAATACTTTGGCCTTTTTTCCAGCTTTCCAGGAAGAAATTTCCAACAGCTAGCAGAGGAAAAACATTCTTTATCACATCTTTTATGTTTCAGATTGCATGCACCAATGTTCTTTTCATAAGTAGACTATGAATCAGGATGCCATGAATAGCAATTCCTTTCCTTTATCAAGCACCTTAAACAGAGGTTCAAATTAAATACAGTAAGTTTAAAGTGGAAAACTCCATGCTGACTTCCTGGGTGGTATCAGATTTATATTTCTACCAAATAATACTCTTTCTAAGCAAAAACATTTCTGAGTAAACTCCTCACTATCATTTCCCCCTAGTGATTAACATAAAGAGCAAACTTCCTCTTTGTCCATCTCCTTAGATCTGTATAAATCCTGCAGGATAAAACAGCAAATGAAAGAATGAGACAAATGCATGAAAACCTGGAACAAATGTAAGGAAAAGGACAAATAATTTATTATTCCTTTCTTGTTTTGAAGAAAAGTATCAGACTTCAGAGGTGACAGGCAAAGCCACCAGGGCTGCTCATTGTCTGTGATCAACAGGTTGGATGGGATAACCCAGATGGAGTGGAATATTGATGTAGGTATATTTATGAATTTGTTCACACTGACACAGTAAATGTGGAATTATCATCTTAATGATTGCTACCCAGACTAGAAAAGCAGAATACTCATCTTCACAATCTCCTCAGTTTTACCAAGGTACCTGTAAAGCAACAGTTTTTCTTCTCTCTGTGATTTTAAGTCATAGTGTCATAGTATCAGTCAGGGTTGGAAGGGACCACAAGGATCATCTAGTTCCAACTCCCCTGCCATGGGCAGGGACACCCCACACTAGATCAGGATGGCCAGAGCCTCATCCAGCCTGGGCTTAAACACCTCCAGGGATGGGGCCTCAACCACCTCCCTGGACAACCCATTCCAGGGCTTTACCACTCTCATGGTGAAGAAATTCCTCCTCACATCCAGCCTGAATCTCCCCACCTCCAGCTTCATTCCATTCCCCCTACTCCTATCACTACCTGAGATCCTGGGAAGTCCTTCCCCAGTCTTCCTGTAGGCCCCCTTCAGATACTGGAAGGTCACAATTAGGTCACCTCTGAGCCTTCTCTTCTGCAGACTGAACAGCCCCCACTCCTTCAGTCTGTCCTCATTGCAGAGGTGCTCCAGCCCTCTGGTCATCCGTGTGGCCCTTCTCTGGACACCTTCCAGCACCTCCATATCCCTCTTGTAAGAGGGGCTCCAGAACTGGATGCAGTACTCCAGGTGGGGTCTGACCAGAGCTGAGTAGAGGGGGAGAATCACCTCCCTTGACCTGCTGGCCACACTTCTCCTGATGCAGCCCAGGATCTGATTGGCTTTCCGGGCTGCAAGTGCACACTGAGAGCTCCTGTTGAGCTTCTTGTCCACCAGCACCCCCAAGTCTCTCTCCTCAGGGCTGCTTTCCAGCCAGTCACTGCCCAAGTCCAACTTGATGAAAATAAAATCCCAGCATTCTCACTTCAATCTTACAGTTGGCAATTAACATTGTTACAGACTCAGAAACCTAAACAATTAAAAGTTGAATCATTTATGGCAAATGGACCAGCAGCATAATGTGCATTAGAAATATACTCCACTGCCTGGAGCTGCTTGATATTGATTTGGGAGTTCTCATTAGAGGTACAACTGGCAGTTCCCACCCATGGGCAGTGCTAATTTTGTCTGCCTGCACTTGCATATTAATTGGGACTAATTCATGGTTACTTGCATTTATTTAGGGTGAGATTCTGTCAATAAAAGAGGGTGGAGGAGGTGTGCTATGGCCATTGTCATGCCAGCAGGTTATCTTCCAGGCAAAACCTGTTGGAATGACCACTGACCTGAATGAGGAGTGTGTCATGATTTGAGAGGTAGAGCCAAAAGGACCAAATTGTTCATTGCCTGATAAACGTGGTGTCTTCCTGTGATAGAGTTATAGCATCAGTGGATAAGGGAAGAGCGACTGATGTCATCTAACTGAACTTGTGTAAAGTGTTTGATACTGTCCTGCATGACATCCTGATCACCAAATTGGAAAATCATGGACTTGAGGGGTGGACCACAGCCTGGATAAGGAATTGTCTGGATGACTGCAGAAAGAGGCTCTCCAGCTATGCCCAGGAGGCCAAGCTTTGCACCTTGCAGAGCTCAAAAATGTAAATGAAGTGCTAAGAATGTTGGGAAGGAACAGAAAGCACAACAGAAAGTCTTTCCATGCCATGCATAAAACCATAACTGCTGAGTAAAGTACTGGCCACTCCATATCAAGAAAGATGTTTTTAAAATCTCAAAACAGATGGAGAAGGTAGTTACAATCATAATGAAATTTGTAGCCAGCAAATAGCCTCTGTTTGAGGAATGACTAAAGAGAAAGCTTCAGAAAGACTTAATAGGATTCTTCAAATTGAGATGAGACAGATGAGAGCAGAGCGAGATATGATTTAAGGCCTTCAGATCATGGGAGAGTGGGAGGAAATAAATGAGTTGTTAATTTTTCATTGTACTAGACTCAGGAGGTACCTAGTGCTCAAAATAAAGGAGAAAATAAATAGGACACTTTCACACAGCCTCCAACTAACTTGGGAAAGTCACTGCCTGAGAGTAAAGGCTGAATGTACATATGGTTTCAAAGCAATTAGGCAGATGAGATGATGGATGGAAGATTCATTGATAATGGTTACATATAATAATCTGCACTGAAGCTTTGGCTAAAAATACCTCAGACTGCTGACAACGAGAAGCTGGGTATGTAATGGAAGAAGGAAAACCCTTGCAGTCTTCATTCTTATGCTGTCCCTAAGCATTTGCTGCAGTACAGGCTGGGGAGCTGAACTGACCCAGTTGTTGGTGCAGAGAAGGTGGTACTGCCCCCACTGAAGCCAGAGCACATTGAATGTGGAAGTGTGTTGGAAGAGAAGCTCTGAACTCTCCACAGATGGGGGCTTTGTAGACTTTAGCTTTCTTGTGTCAAGAAAATGACACAATATTTATTTCTTTGATGTGACTTTAATGTTAGATGTTGAATACGGCTTTTTTTTCCTGGAGGTACAAGCTGTTCCTTCTTGAGTAGGTGAGGAAAGGAGGTCATCTGAGGTGCTGGAGCTCAGGTATTCTCTTTGCTGGGCATCTATCTCACAAACCATTAATTAGAGTCTATGTGTGGGCCCACAAGCTGTGAATGAGTCACCAAAGGGCTGATTATGAACACATTTATCTGAGTGCTGGAATTGTGCAAAGCCAGTTGATAAAACAAGTATAAATGTAAACTACTAGTGAAGCCACAAACCTCTTTTCTTCCTCCCCTGTCTCTTAGTATCTCCAAATCAAGATTGAATGCTTTTCAAGAAAACACACTTTAGTTCAACTCATGCTGCTGAATTTATTTTCTAGCTGTGCCATTTAGCAGTTTCTCTGATTTAATAGTGTCTAGGCCCTTTTCACCTTATGTTCTGAATTTATAGAAGGGTAGGTTGGACTTGAATTGTCCATATAAACAATCCTTAATGTCATGCTCTCCTTCCTATGCACATCTGGTGAGTTCTTCTCTGTTCCTAATTAGGATGCAGCTTCTTGGAAAATTAGTTCTTTGACAGCAACTGTACTAAGAGACTGTGCAAATTTAAACAAGATCTAAGTATCCCACTGAGACTTTTATTAGCAACAAAATCAAAGATCTGCAAAAGGTATTTCGCTTTTCTTCCCCTTAGCATCACTGAGTCTTCTGATTCCAGACTAAGCTTAGTCCTCTGTCATTACAGAAACACGTGGGCATGTACCAGAGATTAAAAGTACCTTCCCTGTCTGTAATAGATCTGTCCCCACTTACTAATGCAATATGTTTAGAAAGGGTCCATAAAAAGCAATTGATATCATATTTGTATCATATTTCTCTGTAGCTCTATACCATCAGTGGCTTACCAGCGATTAGGAAATATTGCTGCTCTCTTGTTTAGGTAGCTGCCAGAGCTGCATTTCACATACAGAAGGAACAGCTAAAAACATGTGGATCCTACTATACTCTGTCCAGTTAAACTCACATTGACACTACAAATCTGCATTAAATCAGCTAAACAAAGCCTCTTCTTGTCTAAATTATTCTCTATCAAACATAATCCCTCTAATATCAGAGAAGCCAGAACAAAGGTGGAAAGAAAATATTCCTAAACAAAAGCCTAGACGTAAAATCCTAATTGGTGTAAGCCTCAACCACTGATCTGGTTTTGAACAAAATACAAAAATCTGCTCATGAAATACTTGCAGTATTTAGGAACCTTTCCTGACTGGGAGCATGACTAACAAAAACTGCCAAATATAGGATTAGTGGATGTCATGGGTAGTTACATCTTTCCCCTCCATGCAGTAATTGACATGCTTTTTTTTCCAGATTGCTGCAGTTCAACACGATACTGAAGGAGCTACTTTTGCTCAGAAGAACCACTCACACATAATGAATCATGTGCTTTGTGCCCATCTGAAGGGGGCTGAATGAACTAACAAGTTGAAGAATTATTTATCTATGCCTTATTAACCAAACAGATGGAACCGTTAGGGGAATAAAAAGTTCCATGTATTTCAGGCTCTGATAGTTCCTATTACAGACGAAATTCCACTGGCTGACAAGGGAACAGTTCACAGTCTAGGATGTAAACTTCCAAACAGCTGCAACTCTTTGTTTTTACAGGAAGAACATGAGCCCTGATTGACCGCCTTGCGATTTGCTCTGCCCTGGATCAGGCGATGAAGGCAGAATCATAAAGTGAACACAAATACAGAAATGGCCTCTTGCTACTGAATCTACTTTAAAAGCTGTAATGCAGTATCATTTTCCTCTGCAGTGTGGTCTGTGAGCATTACCTCAGTAAAAGCCATCCTTGAAGCACACAGTAAAGTGAGCATGTCTCTGAAGCAGATAGGAGGAAATGCTGCATCTCTGTTCTGCAGAAGCAAGCAAGGGATTTCTCCTCTTTGGCAGCTGCGCTCATCTGCTCTTTGCATATAAAACAGCTACTACCCATTATCTCTTCTCTATAAAGCATAATCACACCAGATCATAGAATCACAGAATTGTTAGGGTTGGAAGGGACCTCAAGGATCATCTAGTTCCAACCTCCCCCCGCCATGAGCAGGGACACTTCGCACTGGATCAGGATGCTCAGAGCCACATCCAACCTGGCCTTAAAAACCTCCAGGGATGAGGCTTCCACCACCTCCCTGGGCAACGTGTTCCAGTGTCTCACCACCCGCATGGGGAAGAACTTCTTCCTAACATCCAATCTGAATCTACCCATTTCTAGTTTTGTTCCATTCTCCCTAGTCCTGTCACTATCTGACACCCTAAAAAGTCCCTCCCCAGCTTTCTGTAGGCCCCCTTCAGATACTGGAAGGCCACAATTAGGTCTCCTCAGAGCCTTCTCTTCTCCAGACTGAACAGCTCCAACTCTCTCAATCTGTCCTCATAGGAGATCCTTAAGGCAGTTCCACTGGCTAGAGTGGAGGATTTGGCCTGCCTTGCCTAGACCTGTGATGTCCCAGGAACAAAGCCACATTGTCCTTTCAGCCATTTACTGAGACCCTTTATTAAGGTTGTATGTAAAGTCAGTAACCCTAATCGCGCTTGTGGGTGTTTTGGATCCTGGCTTGGCTAGGAATCATTACAGATAAACATTTCAAATAGGCTACTGAGCAGATGGTAATGACTCTTAATCACAAGCAACATGAAGCAAATCTGAAATGGAGCCCTTGAGAGGAGCAGTCTGGTACCTCATCCCCACCACTTTGAATGCTGAATAACCTTGCCCCATGAAGAGGGCCATGTGTGATTTATATACACATCTACTTCCAGCTAACTAAAATACTGCCAGTCATTCATAGTTTCCCCCCCAATTCCTATTGTGGGCCCTTATCCAAGGCTCACTGAAGTCAAAGGAAATTACTTCTTTCAAAGCTTTCAAAGACTCCATCTGCTGCAGTAATGAAGTGTTGTGTTTTAATTGCTGATGCAGAAGTTTGGGATACCTACAAGAATTTCTCTCTTGGTACTAAAAATGAGGGGGTATTTTGTTTAGATGCCTGAAATCTTCTCACAGAAAACAAAACAAAACAAAACAAAAAGCCTCAAACCTAAACCAAACAACAACAAAAAAAATCAAACAAAAAAAATCCCCAAACAACAACAAACCCCCACAAAACCCAAACTGAACAACAAACAAGAAACCCCAAACCTCAAACCACAAGCAAACATAACAACAATGAAACTGAAAGACAACTTTCTGCAGGGGGGGCAGGCACTGACCTTCAGCTCATGCTCTGTGCCTATGTCAGGATAGACAATTCTCTGCTTAGGTCAGTTCTGAGAAGGCAGGCCCTTCACAGGCCCTGCTGGCCACTGCATTTTTTGAAAGCCAAGGTGCTCTTTGCTTTAAGGACATCTTTTTGCCAAGGGTGGAGCTCTCATTTCTGCAAAAACTTTCCCTGATCCTTTGCAATGTTTCCAGAACAGTCTACTGACCCAATACCACTGCTGGCCATGACGGTGTGAGAGGTTTGCATTTCAGTCCTTGGGCTACAAGCTTGCTTACAGAATCACCAAGGTTGGAAGTGACCTCAAAGATCATCAAGTCCAACCTGTCACCACAGACCTCATGACTAAACCATGGCACCAAGTGCCATGTCCAGTCCCCTCTTGAACACCTCCAGGGATGGTGACTCCACCACCTCCCTGGGCAGCACATTCCAAAGGCTAACGACTCTCTCAGTGAAGAACTTTCTCCTTGCCTTGAGCCTAAACCTCCCCTGGCACAGCTTGAGACTGTGTCCTCTTGTTCTGGTGCTGGTTGCCTGGAAGAACAGACCAACTCCCTCCTGGCTACAACCACCTTTCAGGTAGCTGTAGACAGCAATAAGGTCTCCCCTGAGCCTCCTCTTCTCCAGGCTAAACAATCCCAGCTCCCTCAGCCTCTCCTCATAGGGCTTGTGCTCAAGGCCTCTCCCCAGCCTTGTTGCCCTTCTCTGGACACGTTCAAGTGTCTCGATGTCCTTCTTAAACTGAGGGGCCCAGAACTGGACACAGGACTCAAGGTGTGGCCTAACCAGAGCAGAGTACAGGGGCACAATGACCTCCCTGCTCCTGCTGGCCACACTATTCCTAATGCAGGCCAGGATGCAATTGGCCCTCCTGGCCACCTGGGCACACTGCTGGCTCATATTAGGCAGCTGTTGATCAGTACTCCCAGGTCCCTCTCTGTTTGGGAGTTCTCCAGCCACTCTGACCTCAGCCTATAGCTCTGCCTGGGGTTGCCATGGCCAAAGTGCAGCACTCGGCACTTGGACTTGGTGAATGCCATCCCATTGGACTCTGCCCATCTGTCCAGTCGGTCGAGGTCCCTCTGCAGAGCCTTTCTACCCTCTAACATAACTTATTATTATCTCTAACATAATTTCTTAATACCCATGTTTAAATAGTTTTGCTTGAGCCTGTTTACAGAGCAATCTGTGCTTAAGCAAGAATACTTTTTGAATGGTTAACTGGACCAACCCATCTCTGTGATACTGGGATCTCTGCACTAAAAACTCTACCCACAGTTTACAACATGCCTTCCACAATTCTGCTTAAATTTCAACTCCAGGTAAATAAGCAGCAATTTTCCCACTGATCTTTTACTCAGTGTGACTTTGCCATTTTTTATCTTCTGGAAAAGGACTCTGACACCTCACTTCCAAAGGCAGCCACCTGTACAACTCACCAGGGAATCCACCCTCGCAGCTTATGGCAATGGCAAATATTTCCACAGCCAGGTTACAGCTATGTAGACGAGATCTAAGCAAGTAAAGCACCTGATTAATAATACACACTAAAGGTATATAGAGGAGGCTGGTCAGCATCGCTGGTGGCCAGAAACCATTATCCATCTCATGGATGCGGTGGTGGTGGCTTGCAGCTGGAAGCTCTGGTCCCCAAGCGGCTGCTGTGGGAGGTGTGGCCAGGCACAGAGTGAGCTGCTGACTCTGGTACAGGCTCAAAAACCACACAGGGAGATTGATCATGCTCTGTACAGAAACAGCCATTGACTTAAGCCCTGAGATTTCCTTCTCTCAAGCCCTGGAAGGACTGGGAACATGCATAGCTCTTAGCTAACCATGCATTTCCCTGTATCAGAGTCTCTTCAGGGTTTCCTCTCCAGGCTGTTACAAATGAATACATGAAATGCATGAATGAAACATCCAAGCTCTCAGCTTGCAGCTGTGCTCCAGCACAGCTTCCATAAACGCCTTGGGCCAGAGAAACGAGCCTGTACAAATCAGGGCTGAAGATGAAAACCCCCGCACTTCAGCATGGAGGCGAAAGCGCTGAGAGGAGGCTGCCTTCCCAGACCTCTCTTACACATACAAAGGCAGAAACATTAATGGGCTCGGCAACCGGTCAGCAGAATACAATTCTTTTAATCTGGGCAACAGAAGTACAACACCGAAAACCTGAGCTTCCCCGACAATGCTTGCAAAGAGCCCACGCCTGGTGGAGCCACCTAAAGCCACCTCGCTCAGACAGGAGGGCTCTGAACAGCAGCCAGGTCCTGCGCAGCTGGTCCCTCCAGCGCGACCGTGCCGCTGGCTGCCGTGCCGTGCCGTGCCGTGCCGTGCCGTGCCGTGCCGTGCCGTGCCGTGCCGGGGGGTGCTCCACTTGCCGCCCGGCGGGCTCCCCTTAAGGCCGACTCGTGGTGGAGGCCGGCCCGCCGCGGACTACATTTCCCAGAGGCCCGCGGGCGGGGCGGAAAGTGCTGCGGCGGGCCGGCTGCCCCGGCCGGCGCGGTCTGCCGGGAGCATGGCCGCCAGGGAAGCGGGTGGGGTGGTGCTCGGCAAGTCCGCTGATAAGCTCTTCTCTCTGAGCGGGCTGTTCGCCGTGTACAAGCCCAAGGGGCCCACCTCGGCCGGCGTGCTCAACCTCCTGAAGGAGAGGCTGCTGGCAGGTAGGCGGCTGGGCTGCGGGCTGGGGCCGGCGCTGAGAGGCACAAGCTCCCCGAGTTGGGCTGGGAGGCCCGAGGTGTTAAAGCAAGGAAATGGGGATAGGGAGATGAGTGTGGTGGACCCTGCCCGCAGTGCCAGAGCAGGACCAGGCCGGCGTGACGCGAATACCCAATTGGCTCTGGAGCGGTGTGGTCGGGGATGCCCAGCGCGGCGTGGCTGAGGGGTGGGTGCCGCGCAGCGCAGTGTGCGTGCGTGAGAATGCCGGGGCCGCAGCCCCTGCCAAGCCACGGCCCCTGCCAAGCCACGGCACCCCATTTCTCGGCATTCAGAAAAATGCTGGGGGGATCATGTGTTTGGTTTGGTTTTGTGGTTTGTTAGTTTCTTTTTTGTTTGTTTTGGGTTTTTGTTTGCTTGTTTAGTAGTAGTTGACCTAAGGATGTTCAACAAGAATAAAAGCAGAGTCCTTCACCTGAGAAGGAATAATGAACTGCACCAGTACAGGTTAGGAGGTGATCTGCTGGCGAGCAGCCCTGTGGAGAAGGACCTGGGAGTCCTGGTGGACAAGTTCTTCATGGGACAGCAATGTGCCCTTGTGGCCTAGAGGGCCAATGGGCTCCTGGGGTACATTAGGAGATTCTCCTCCCCCTATACTCTGCCCTGCTGAGACCTCACCTGGAATATTGTGTCTAGTTCTGGGCTCCCCAGTTCAAGAGGGACAAGGATCTGCTGGTGAGAGTCCAACAGAGAGCTACCAGGATGATTGAGAGACTGGAGCACTGCCCTGTGAGGAGAGGCTGAGAGACCTGGGGCTGTTTAGACTGCAGAAGAGAAGACAGGGGATTAAATAAATATCTGAGGGGTGGAAGTCAAGAGGGAGGGGACAGGCTCTTCTCCATTGCACCCTGTGATAGGTCAAGGGATATAAACTACAGCACAGGAGGTGCCACCTCAACATGAGGAGGAACTTCTTCACTGTGAGGGTCACAGAGCACTGGAACAGGCTATCCAGAGAGGTTGTGGAGTTTCCTTCTCTGGATACTTACAAGACCCATCTGGATGTGTTTCTGTTCAACTTGTGCTAGATTCTATGGTCCTGCTCTGGCAGGGCGGGTTTGACTTGATGACCTCATTGCCCTCTACAACTACCTGAAAGGTGGTTGTGGCCAGGAAGGGGTTGGCCTCTTCTCCCAGGCAACCAGCACCAGAACAAGGGGACAGTCTCAAGCTGCACCAGGGGAGGTTTAGACTCCAGGTGAGGAGGAAGTTCTTCACCGAGCCAGTCATTCGTCATTGGAACGGGCTGCCCAGGGAGGTGGTGGAGTCACCGTCCCTGGAGGCGTTCAAGAGGGGATTGGACGTGGCACTTGGTGCCATGGTCTAGTCATGAGGTCTGTGTTGATAGGTTGGACTCGATGATCCTCGAGGTCCTTTCCAACCTAAATGATACTGTGATACTGTGATCTTTGGAGGTCCCTTCCAACTGCTAACATCCTGTGATCCTATGACAGCTGTGGAGTGGCACAGAGCCAATCTTGGATACATTCTGGCTTGCCATGTGGAGCTGCTGCGTCCATCTGAGACTAGCTGTGTTGGTCATGCTGCACAGTAAGGCCATGTTCATCATGTGCCTGTGCGGGGCAGGCATCTGCCTAAAGTACAGCAAGATGCAAGCCTTTGTTTTCATTGGGGGTGAGATTTGCCCCAGCAGAAAGCACCAGTCCTACAGTGTGCAGTGCAGGGGGTACCAGCATGAATGTGGTCTCAGGGACAGTGCGCATCTGTCTGACAGAAGGGGTGTCAGCAGCATCTCTGCAGCAGAGCAGTGGCAGGATGTTCTTCAGTCCTGCTGTCTGTTGCTGTTAAAAAATAAATAAATCACCAAATGACTGAAAATCACAATGCTTTAAGGAGTTTGAAAGGCCTGGTCACAGTATACAGAATTGGCTTTTTCTAAAACAGACCAGCCTGCACAGCAGGTATTTGTGTGTGTGGGGGGGAGTGTTTGCACTGCAAAAGCATGAGGGACTATGGCTTAGATTCTCTTTATAATCAGTACACAGACTTGATCATCTAATCTGGGCTTTGGGGCACTTGGTGATGAAGTGAGACCACACCTTCAGACTGGCAAGTGCTTATGCAGGCTGATTTACTCTGTAGTGAACTCTTGTGTAGGCACAGACTTCAATTCAGCTTTGTATGGAAGAGATTTAGCTGGATCATGCCTGATTGCCTGATGTCAAGGCATGGTGGAAAGATAATAGAAATAGGTAAGGGAGCTTGGAGTATTTGCCATATTTCATGCAAATAAATAAGGGGCATTGGACTCTGCAAAATTCCTGGAGTCATCAGCTTGATAGGAGAAGTATGGTGAGACACTTTGAAGGCAGCAGTGAGCAAGTTTAGTTCATTTCAGAGTTTCCACAGGGCTGTGTACGTGGGAATATGACCCATGATGTGGAACTAAATGCAATGAGAACTGCTCAGATTGTGCAGCATAACAGTTGTGCATAACAGGTGATTTTGAAAACCCTTTGTTTGTTCATGTGTGTTTTGTTAATTAGACTTCACAGGTGAACTGTCCACCAGGTTTTCCAGCAGTGTTTCCTGCACATCTATTTATAATGGCATGTAAGACTTGATGTCTAAGTGGAAATAGCTTGGAAATGGTTTGAGATTGGGAGTAGACCTGGATGGATCATTGGTTTTATTCAGTACAGCAATTTCTACACTACTAATTCATAGCTGAAATAATTGATTTTTGTCTCCTTTAGCAGGCTGGGAATATATATGTGCTGGTTTTCCTATGTTCTAAGGGCTATTTTATAATGCTTCCTTTCAATTTCTGTTTGCAGAAGCTGGTGTGCAAACAAACGGGAACAAAAAGAGTCAGGTTTTGAAAATTGGCCATGGTGGAACGCTGGACAGTGCAGCAGCAGGAGTCCTGGGTAATGAAAGTTCTAAATACAGTGATCAAAAGATGATTTCAGGACACATTTGCATTCCTACATGAAATCAGAGGTGGAGGAGCAATTTGGGATAATGGTGGCAGGCTTTGCACTTCAGCGGGGAGGTAGGGGGGAGGGGGGAAAGGACAGTTGACTGTGGAAGAGTGGTTTGGCTTAAATTTCAGTTGCATCATTTTAACATATTCATGTTAACACATCCAAGTGCCGGGTTCTACACATTGGCCACAGCAACCCCATGCAGTGCTACAGGCTGGGGTCAGAGTGGCTGGAGAGCAGCCAGGCAGAGAGGGACCTGGGGGTGCTGGTTGATGGTAGGCTGAACATGAACCAGCAGTGTGCCCAGGTGGCCAAGAAGGCCAGTGGCATCCTGGCCTGGATCAGGAACAGTGTGGCCAGCAGGAGCAGGGAGGTCATTCTCCCCCTGTATGCTGCACTGGTTAGGCCACATCTTGAGTACTGTGTCCAGTTCTGGGCCTCTCAGTTTCGGAAGGATGTTGACTTGCTGGAATGTGTCCAGAGAAGGGCAACAAAGCTGGGGAGGGGTTTGGAACACAGCCCTGTAAGGAGAGACTGAGGGAGCTGGAGTTGCTTAGCCTGGAGAAGAGGAGACTCAGGGGAGACCTTATTGCTGTCTACAACTACCTGAAGGGAGGTTGTAGCCAGCTGGGGGTTGGTCTGTTCTCCCAGGCCACCAGCACCAGAACAAGAGGACACAGTCTCAAGCTGTGCCAGGGGAGGTTTAGGCTGCATGTTAGGAAGAAATTCTTCCCAGAAAGCGTGATTGGGCACTGGAATGTGCTGCCCAGGGAGGTGGTGGAGTTGCCATCACTGGAGGTGTTTAGGAGGAGACTTGATGGGGTGCTTGGTGCCATGGTTTAGTTGATTAAATGGAGTTGGATGATAGGTTGGACACAATCTTGAAGGTGTCTTCCAACTTGGTCGCTTCGATTTGATTCTATTCATCTACCTTTGTTTCTTAACAGAAGACTGTATCCTCCCCCTCCCCCAACTTCTGAAGTAAATTGTGAGTTGTTACACGAAAATAGAGAGACTCTTCTGTAATGAATTCTGAATTACCTCAGAAATTGATGGCTTTTTAACTTAAGCTGGGGATTTAGAGTCATCATAATTTTAAAAAGTATTTCTTCTTAAACTAATGCTGTGCTGGGATTTTGTCGCAGCTTTTTGGGTTGTAATGCTCAGCAAATGAAAGACATGCAAGAGCAATTCACTCATGCTTTGTTTTTTTTAGTTTGGAGGCTCAGCATAGAAACAGTTTTTGCATCCTGTCTTGCTTTATGAAGAGTTATCAAAGAGATTTTTGTCTTTTGATAGCAATCCATTTATCAAATTCCTTTGTTTTACGGAGGAGCTGGATGTGTTCAGTTGCTGCTGCTGAAAACTCGGCTGCGGGTGTGTGTTATTCCCGTGTCATACCTTGTCACCAACAAGTAATGTGCAGACTACAGCTTACTACAGTCTTGTAGCTCTGCCAGCAAGACTTCTTTTGGTAGTGAAAATCAACAGATAGAATAGAACAGAACAGAATAGAATAAACCAGGTTGGAAGAGAACTTCAAGATCACTGCATCAAACCCATCATCCAGCACTACCTAATCAACTAAAGCATGCAACCAAGCACCCTATCAAGTCTCCTCCTAAACACCTCCAGTGATGGTGACTCCACCACCTCCCTGGGAAGCCCATTCCAATGGACAATCACTCTCTCTGTGTAGAATTTCTTCCTAACATGCAGCCTAAACCTCCCCTGTCACAGCTTGAGACTGTGTCCTCTTGTTCTGGTGCTGCTTGCCTGGGAGAAGAGACCAACCCCCACCTGTCTACAACCTCCCTTCAGGTAGTTGTAGAGAGCAATAAGGTCTCCCCTGAGCCTCCTCTTCTCCAGGCTAAGCAACCCCACCCCACTCCCTCAGCCTCTCTTCATAGGGCTTGTGTTCCAAGCCCCTCACCAACTTTGTTGCCATTCTCTGGACACGCTCCAGCAAGTCAACATCCTTCCTAAACTGAGGGGCCCAGAACTGGACACAAGACTTAAGGTGTGAGCTAACCAGTGCAGAGTACAGGGGCAGAATGACTTCCCTGCTCCTGCTGGCCACACTGTTCCTGAGATGCAACAAGGAGTATCAACTGAAAGTAAATCCACTGAGTTTTGATGTAACAGCTTCCCTCAAGGGGTCCTTGTTTGCTGAATCTGTTGCTAGTAGATGCCTATGGGCCGGTAATGTCTGTCACCCATGGACACTGCAAAATTCTTGGGCTAGAAGAAAGCACAGGCACATTTTCCTCTGCTGTGTGGCTGCTCATTGGAGAATGCTGAGTTGTTGAAGCGTACATTTTCCTTTCACACAGATCTTCCCTTTGAGTATGCTTCCACTGCTCATTGTGGAAAGTCAACAGCATTGATCCACAGGAAAAGAAAAAAATCACTTGTACTTCTTAATTGCTTCTCTGACTGCTCTCAGGTATCCAGCAGTCTCCAAAGCTTGCTTCCATGGCATGACAAAAAGTACTTGGGCTTGATGTGCTTGATGAAGACAGAGAAATGCATCACTTTAATATGCTGTGTATTGATTAAAAAAAGGCACAGGATCTTTCATTCCACTGCCATACAAAACACACAGAGAAAAATCAATGATGGCTGGATTAGAAAGGAAAAAACTGGAGAGGGATGGGAAAGGGAAAGTGTCCAAATTTCTTGTGGGTTTGCATAGGATAATGAGAGAGGAGGACACAAAAGTAAGTTATTCAGGAAATGTGTGCTGCTTTTTAGGTCAGGGTGGTAGGGCAGAAAGTTATTTTTCCCCTCATGGACAGTAGCTTAATAGAAATATTTATTTATTGAAACCTTTTTTTGCTTTATTCTGCTGTTTCCCAAATTTTATGTATTGCATATCTGTAACTTTGGTATGGGGTCTTAAATAGTGTGCCAAGTGTACTGCAAATAACTGAGCAGTGCTTTTAATCAGAAAATACACTTTTTTATTTGTCTATAATATAAAACATATTAAAAGTATATATAACATGCCTTAATAGTTTTAGATTATATACTTCTATACTCTTCCTACTTATGGTAAGCTTAGATAAGGAAAGAATTTGGACATGTGAGTGAAAAGCAATTTAAATGCTGTGTGGTGTGTGATGGCCCTGCACTGGGGCCTGGAGAGTGAAAATTTGGAAGGTGGTAAGAGCTGGGACTCAGTTTCTACAGCTCAGTGTTACAGCTCCTATTTTAGATACAAGAGGCAAAGGTAGAACAGAATAGACCAGGTTGGAAGAGACCTTCAAGATCACCGCATCCAACCCATCATCCAACACCACCTAATCAACTAAACCATGTGACCAAGCACCCTATCAAGTCTCCTTCTAAACACCTCTAATAATGGTGGCTCCACCACCTCCCTGGGCAGCACATTCCAATGGGCAATCACTCTTTCTGTATAGAACTTCAGCCTAAACCTCCCCTGGTGCAGCCTGAGACTGTGTCCTCTTGTTCTGGTGCTGGTTGCCTGGGAGAAGAGACCAACCCCCACCTGGCTACAATCTCCCTTCAGGTAGTTGTAGAGAGCAATAAGGTTTCCCCTGAGCCTCCTCTTCTCCAGGCTAAGCAGCCTCAGCTCCCTCAGCCTCTCCTCATAGGGCTTGTGTTCCAAACCCCTCACCAAAATCTGTAGGTCAAGTTTTAGTGAATAGAATTATATAATCAATAAGGTTGGAAATGACCTCAAAGGTCGTCAAGTCCAACCTGTCACCCAGGACCTCATGACTACTAAACCATGGCAACCATGCAATCCTTTTTTGGACACCTCCAGGGATGGTGACTCCACCACCTCCCTGGGAGGCAGACTCCAATGGCTAACAACTCTCTCTGTGAAGAAATTTCTCCTCACCTCGAGCCTAAATTTCCCCTGGTGCAGCTTGAGACTGTGTCCTCTTGTTCTGGTGCTGGTTGCCAGAACCAGAGTTCTGGTTCTAGTTTTCATGCTGTAGAATGGGAATTGTAAATACTTGGCTTGTCTCTGTATGGCATTTATTAATTAGGTTTCCATAGTAGAAAATGAGAAAGTGTCAAAATTAAAAACTCAGCTAAACCTTGCTGTAGTCTGGCAAGTTGAGTTTGTGCTACCTTGCATTAATAGGCCTCCTACACAGGGGCTGATCATTAATATCTTTACCTCTTTAATATCTTTATCAGTGATCTGGATGAGGGCATTGAGTCCATCATCAGTAAGTTTACAGATGACACCAAGTTGGGGGTAGGTGTTGATTTGTTAGAGGGTAGGAGGGCTCTGCAGAGGGCCCTTGACAGGCTGGGCAGATGGGCAGAGTCCAAGGGCATGAGATTGAACACATCCAAGTGCACAGTTCTACACATTGGCCACAACAACCCCATGCAGTGCTACAGGCTGGGGTTAGAGTGGCTGGAGAGCAGCCTGGCAGAGAGGGACCTGGGGGTACTAGTTGACAACAGCTGAACATGAGCCTGCAGAGTGCCCAGGTGGCCAGGAAGGCCAATGGCATCCTGGCCTGTATCAGGAACAGTGTGGCCAGCAGGAGCAGGAAGGTCATTCTGCCCCTGTACTCAGCACAGATTAGGCCACACCTTGAGTCCTGTGTCCAGTTCTGGGCCCCTCAGTTTCGGAAGGATGCTGAGTTGCTGGAAGGTGTCCAGGGAAGGGCAACAAAGCTGGGGAGGGGTTTGGAGCACAGCCCTGTGAGGAGAGGCTGAGGGAGCTGGGGTTGCTTAGCCTGGAGAGGAAGAGGATCAGGGGAGACCTTATTGCTGTCTACAACTACCTGAAGGGAGGTTGTATCCAGGTGGGGGTTGCTCTCTTCTCCCAGGCAACCAGCAGCAGAACAAGCTGCACCAGGGGAGGTTTAGACTGGATGTTGGGAAGAAATTCTACACAGAGAGAGTGATTGCCCCTTGGAATGGGCTGCCTGGGGAGGTGGTGGAGTTACCGTCACTGGAGGTATTTAGGAGGAGACTGGGTGGGGTGCTTGGTGCCATGGTTTAGTTGGTTTAGTTGATTAGGTGGTGTTGGATGATAGGTTGGACTCGATGATCTCAAAAGTCTCTTCCAACCTGGTTTGGTTCCATTCTATTCTGTTCTGTTCTATTCTATTCTGTTCTGTTCTATAAAATTGTTAGTGTCTTGTTCACAAAAGCATTCACTGCCTTTGAAATTATCCAACCTTTTGACACTTCTCAGGGATTTTCAGCTCAGCAGTTAAGTTGAAGGGCCAGTGATGTCATCATGTTGCAAAAAACAAAAAGAAAGTATGCTCAGTAATGAAGTTTTACTGTGTGCTTATCTCCTTCCCTCAGACTTGTTGCAGCTCTTCCCTGTCTGGCAAATACGACAGGAACAGGCTGAACTGAAAGTACACAAAGGCTCAAGCATAAGGGCGTGTGACTGAACCCCCCCCAGGAAAAAGAGGCAAAGTGATTGAGAATAAGAATCAATCCAATGAGTCAGAACAGAAAGAGTGAGAAGCATCAGAGCACAAGTATTTGTTTCAAAGGAAAAAGTTCATTGTCAATTTGATGGCTTTGCTGCTGGCTCCTAGTTAACACAAGAGCCAATTTCCTGCATCTCCCTTAGCTCCTGAAGTTTTATTAAAATGAAGGATGTAAGCAGTGAGTTGTGCATAAAACTAACCTCCTTCTAAAAATGTTCATAATTTCTTTGGATTGCCATATGTGGAGAAAATCAGTAGGAACACATATTGAGGGAAAGCACCTTGCTCTAAAAAGCTTGGCTTTTTTTCTCTCTCTTAGGAAAGCTGACTGATGGCTGTTCTGCAGAATGCTGGTTTAAGACAGAGAAGACAGCACTCTGTACATACACAGTAATTGCAGAGTTCAATTATAAAAGATTTTTTGACAGAGGCAGTTGGACCTTTCAGTTATTATTAGTTGGACCTTTTATTATCATGCCCTAAGCCTGATAAAGAATTCCATTATGCTTTCTTGGTTGTATTCCTCTTGGTCACTATCAACCTTTAAAAGGATTGTTCAGTTATAGTGAAGGCTGGAATCGGTATTAGTGAGCCATAGCCTTCAGCAATCTAGAGATGGTGTTCACTGCACTATCCAGGGTTAAAAGGTAAATAAATCCAGGGCTTGAATTCAAGTGTTTTAACGACAGATGAAGCTTAGTTGTCTTTTTCACTGGGAATTTTTTTCCCTTTCACTAGTCACATGTTGTTTGAACATCAGAGATACTTTCTCCTAAGTGTTGACTCTATATGGTAGCAGAGCATGAAAGGCCATATTTCTGACTAGAAAAATAGGTAGTAGTGAAGGGTGTCGAATGAGGGAACTGCAGACCTGTTTTGAAGTGGTGTTTCTCCTCTCTTTGCAGTGGTTGGTATTGGAAAAGGAACAAAAATGCTGAGTACTATGTTGGCAGGTTCCAAGGTAAGGAATGTTAAATGACTTCTATTAGTGGGTTGGTTTGCTTTTGTTCTCTCTTTTCTTCCAGTGAATTGCTGCATCAACATAGAAATATCTCAGCCATCCTATGTATTCAGTTTCAATGTGTATTTCATTTCCTTTCTGTGTTTAATCAGAAATTTGATATTAAGACTTCCAGAAAGGTTATTTTTAAAAAGTTGGCTTATTTTTGCTGCAAAATGCTAATGAAGACCAAGTTCCCATTTTACAGGAGGATTTCTATACTGTTTAGAGTTTTCAACAACAACCAGAGGGGGTAGAGGAGACAAAAAAACCCAACAAAACAAAATGAAAAGGAGAAAACTTGTAATGAAGATGGCACTGTAAATGATGTTTTCAGGTTATAATTGTGTATGAGGGTTCAGTTTTTGGTTGTTTTCCTTGTGTGTAGATAACATAATTGTTATTTAACTTGCAGTAACAGATGGTCTGTTTCTTTTCTTAAATACCATGAGGCATTAAGAGGCACCTTTTGGAATTAAGAGTGTTTTGTGTTTGTGTTAGTAGCTATGGTTCCAGATTGCATCTCTGTAGATGGGTGCTCTGGAAGCACATGGATAAGCATGTGTAAGAAGCCAAAGGTAACAACAGCCCTGTGGCTGCATGAGATACTCCAAACTCAAGCCCTGGCATAGCAACCTTGTTCATTGATGCTTTGGATTAGTTGTACTGTGTCTTGGTGAGTGCATTGCAGGTTGTAGATGTTACATACATAAACAAGTGCATATGCTCCCAAGAATAAATTACCAGTGATACTTGCTTCTCTGTAAGTAAAATCCAGTGGGTTTAGCCATTTATTTTAAATGAGAAGCTTAGGTGAAAATGAAATCAGTTAAGCTTTCCAAATTTCATCTCATACTCAGGGCAAGCCAGTAGTGTGCTCAGCAAGTTGCCAGCCTTTATAATGCATTTTATTCTGCTATTTTTTCCCATTCTTTCCTGGACTGAACATTTAAGCTCTTCACAGGTGCTGAACTGATAGCTAGAGGTAGAATTTGATTGACAGTCTTCAGTTCAACTCAAAGACGAATAACTTGACAGAAGGGAATACAGCAAGGATGAAAGGACATAGCTGTAGAGTCTGATCCAAAACTTCCTGTAGTTAGGTGGCAGTCTCTGCACTGACAGTAACGGGTTTGCATTTGGTTTATAGGACCAGATTTCAGAGTTGATAGGACCAGATTTCAGAGACACCTGTGTTTTCAAACATGCAGGAAGCAGCTGGAGCTGGAAGTGTAAGCAGTTATCACCTGATATCTCTTTTCAAAAAACTTCTAAGTTAAAATAGGCATTCTTTCAGGTAAATTAAGTCGTCATAGCTAAATATGGGAAAACTGTTGATTTAAAAAATATATGGCAAGTAAGAATCTCTTCAGCTGATGTTCACAGTGGAAATAGCAGTGATGGCTGCAGTGGTTTCAACCTCTTTGGCAAAAGAGAGTATGTGCAAGTTCCATGGTGACTTGAGTTTGAAGTCTCGTAGCCAGTAGGAATGTTATCTAGCTAAACGTTGTCCCTAGGTAGCTCAAGAAAGCTTGTAGCTGCTCCTGAAGGGCAAGAAAGGGGAGGAAAGAGGAGAAATGGGCAGGGGGCCAGTCCAATAAGCTACCCTAGCTAGTTCCATCAGCTGTCACCTGGCCTTTGATTGGTGTAGGTTGTGGGCACTTGCTCCAATGAGGCAAGCAAAATTACAGTAGATCAGCAGCAGAGCTGGGGGCTTGAGGGTTCTGATGTGGTCATCATGAGCCTTTATTTGGAGTTTGTCTGTGCTTTCCTATTGTCTATTAATACTTCAGTAAATTAGGAATACATTAATTAGAGAAACTTAAGGAAGCTGAAGGGTCTCCCAGGGATGTCTGCTTATTTGGTTTTTTTGCCACACTGACAACAGTGGCTTATATTATAGTGAGGCATCTGATACACTACTGTGTGCAGTAGGATTGAGTGTCTTTTTGGATCCCATGCCATGTGCTAGGAGTGTATACTCTTATTTCATCCTTTTTTACCGTTATGGATGCTGACTTGTGATGTTTTTCTTTTGTTCCTCTTATTACTGTAAAGCTTCAGATGAACCACCTGATCCTCTCCGGGTAGAATTTAGTGCTTGGTGGTAGGAATGTAGCTCATAAAGAAATAGTTTGGTCTGGCATTGTTGGCAGCAGAGCTATGCTGAGTGGCCAGAACGTATGTTACTGCAATAAACTCCATATGGTGGCTCTGCCAGAGATTGGACTCTTTCTGATTTATTTCAGTAACCCCCCCACATCGTGTGAAACTTAGTCCCAAGTCTGTGTGGCAGCTCTGAACATTATCACTTGATTTGCAGCTCACGCACATTATGCTCTCTGTGTAAATCCAGCTCTCCATTGGTTTGACCTCCATATGAATTAAACTCAAAACAAATAGAAATGTGCAGCCAAGGGCAGTACCTACTTAATGTTCCAGATTTCTCATGGAATTCTTAATATTTATCCAGAACTAAAAATATGTGCAAGCTGGCTGAGGTTTTGTTTGTTTGCTTTATTTTCTTTCAAATACTCCAAATGAGGGGAAGAAGCTGAATCCTTTTGTGTATGAAATTTAAATACTGATCATTTAATACATGTTCCATAGGAGAATTGTTTCTCTTTCTTCTGGGATTTGGTCATGCTTGGACTTTTTGCACTGCCTTATTTAGTTTTTTTTCTGAGAGAGAGAAATTGTTTTATTGTGTTTGCAAAATAGAAGCAGTAGAATGAGAAAATATTTCCTACATTCACCAGTAAAATGAATGTAATGAGGGTGGACCAATTTTTGTTATGTTGAATTGTTCCTGAGCAACTCCATCTTAGGGGTGACTAATCTGCCTCAAATACAATGTAGAAGTGATTTTTTTGGGGTTTTTTTTGGGTGGGAAATGTGTTAGAAAATGCTAGCTAGCAGTTTCCAAAGCAATAATCCTGTTTTAAAACCTCTTATCTACCAGAATATGCTGCCTACATAGAAGTAATGAGGGAACTGATCAGGGACTTGCCAGAGAAGGAAAAAACCCAAAGAGCCTTAAGCAAGGAAATTCTTCGTTATTCTAATAGTTTCCATTGGGAGGAGATGCCTTCCACCAGTTATTATTTATATTTCTGTGGCATAAAACAGGATAATTGAAATGTTCAGACTTCAATTCCGTGCTTAATTTTCATGTGTTTCAGGGAGCTAAGAACTGGGTTCACCCTATGAGAATTTGAGTCATACTAGTGTGAATGAGGCCAGAACTTGGCCATCCATCAAACTGTGCTTGAAATTACTGCCTCTCAATGATCAGAAAGTGTGGGCATATTGGTTTTATCTCAGAATGCAACTTCTTGTCATGGTCCACGCAAATCCGAACCCACAGATGCTCAGTGACGTGAGGGGAATTGCCCAAGTAGTTCATGCTGGTTGCACAAGCTTGGAGAGGGACTAGTTAGAACATTTAATCTCAAAAGTTGTGGCTCCTCCAAAATGAAACACTATGCAAAAAGAATCACTGGGCAGTGTAAAACCCAAGCCCCAAATGATTAGAGGGCCTGACCTCAGTGCCAGGGAAAATTATGGAGCAGATTATCCTGGCAGCAATAACTGCGCACCTGAAGGAATGCCAAGGGCTCAGGTCCAGCCAACATGGATTTAGGAAGGGCAGGTCCTGCCTCTCCAACCTGATCTCCTTCTATGATCAGATGACCCACCTGGTGGATGTGGGGAGGCCTGTGGATGTGGTCTACCTGGACTTCAGCAAGGCCTTTGACCCCGCCCCCCACAGCAAACTGCTGTCTAAGCTGTCAGCTCGTGGCTTGGACAGCAGCACTCTGTGCTGGGTTAGGAACTGGCTGGAGGGCCGAGCCCAGAGAGTGGTGGTGAATGGGGCCACATCTAGCTGGCAGCCAGTCACTAGTGGTGTCCCCCAGGGATCAGTGTTGGGCCCCATCCTCTCTAGTATCTTCATTGATGATCTGGATGAGGGGATTGAGACAGGCAACAGCAAGTTTGCAGATGACACCAAATTGGGAGCAGATGTTGATCTGTTAGAGGGTAGGAGAGCACTGCAGAGGGACCTTGACCAGCTGGACAGATGGGCAGAGTCCAATGGGATGGCATTCAACAAGTCCAAGTGCCGAGTGCTGCACTTTGGCTACGGCAACCCCATGCAGAGCTACAGGCTGGGGTCGGAGTGGCTGGAGAGCTCCCAAACAGAGAGGGACCTGGGGGTGCTGATCGACTGCTGCAGTGTGTCCAGGTGGCCAAGAAGGCCAATGGCATCCTGGCCTGCATTAGGAATAGTGTGGCCAGCAGGAGCAGGGAAGTTATTGTGCCCCTGTACTCTGCACTGGTTGGGCCACACCTTGAGTCCTGTGTCCAGTTCTGGGCCCCTCAGTTTAAGAAGGACATTGAGACACTTGAACATGTCCAGAGAAGGGCAAGGAGGCTGGTGAGAGGCCTTGAGCACAAGCCCTATGAGGAGAGGCTGAGGGAGCTGGGATTGTTTAGCCTGGAGAAGAGGAGGTTCAGGGGAGACCTTATGCTCTCTACAACTACCTGAAGGGTGGTTGTAGCCAGGAGGGAGTTGGTCTCTTCTCCCAGGCAACCAGTATCACAGTATAACTAAGGTTGGAAAGGACCTCGAGGATCATCGAGTCCAACCTATCAACACAGACCCCATGACTAGACCATGGCACCAAGTGCCACGTCCAATCTCCTCTTGAGCACCTCCAGGGATGGTGACTCCACCACCTCCCTGGGCAGCCCATTCCAGTGACGAACGACTCGCTCGGTGAAGAACTTTCTCCTCACCTTGAGTCTAAACCTCCCCTGGCGCAGCTTGAGACTGTGTCCCCTTTTTCTGGTGCTGGTTGCCTGGGAGAAGAGACCAACGCCTTCCTGGCCACAACCACCCCTCAGGTAGATGTAGGGGGCAATGAAGTCACCCCTGAGCCTCCTCTTCTCCAGGCTAAACAATCCCAGCTCCCTCAGCCTCTCCTCATAGGGCTTGTGCTCAAGGCCTCTCCCCAGCCTTGTTGCCCTTCTCTGGACACATTCAAGTGTTTCGATGTCCTTCTTAAACTGAGGACATGAACCAGCACCAGAACAAGAGGACACAGCCTCAAGCTGCACCAGGGGGAGTTTAGGCTGGAGGTGAGGAGAAAGTTCTTCACTGAGAGAGTCATTAGTCATTGGAATGGGCTGCCCGGGGAGGTGGTGGAGTCACTGTCCCTGGAGGTGTTCAAGAGGGGATTGGATGTGGCACTTGGTGGCATGGTCTAGTCACGAGGTCTGTGGTGACAGGTTGGACTTGATGATCTTTGAGGTCTCTTCCAGCTTTGGTGATGCTGTGATACTGTGAAAAAGAGGTAAAGATATGTCAGGTACCTTTATATAACAACTTTGATTTATTGCATTTGTTAAAATTTAACTTCTTACGAATACTGGAAGGAAAATGAGTGCTGGTTCAGTGATGAGGTCCCAGAACTTGCCAGCCACACTTGTATCATGTCAGAGAGGGCTTTCCTAAGTAGGAATTTTTTCAAGTCGTGTAAGAGAGTTTCAGAGAGAGAGGCACTAAGTTAGTTGGTTCTGGGAGCAGAGTTTTTATATTACAGAATTGTTTCTCTAGGGGGTTGGCACCAGATGCTGTGGAACAAAGTGTCCATAAAGGATATTGTTTCTTTGCCTCCTGAGATTATTTTATTGTCCTAAAAATTAAGCTTTAATTTTTATCCCTTAAGCTTTCAAAAATAAAGGTTGCTAGCTTTCTCCATGAAGTAATTTTCTGAATTAAGTCTCCTTAGCTTCCATCTTTTGGCAGTGAGTTCAATGAATTAATACTGCATTAAAAAGCACATCTAGTAGTTGTATAAGAAGCAGAACTAAGGAAGCTTTTTCTTGTGACTTTGTTAGCTTGTTAGACACCAGAGCCCTGTATGGACTCTACAGTATCCAGTAATACAGTGGTGCTCCCTCTGCAACATTTTTCTTCTGTCTATTTTCAGGAGAAATACAAGAACTCTGCCTCTCTGAGACCTCTCTTCTGCCAGCATTTGTGTGTTTGCACATTAACATGCACACCGTGGTGGTGTAAGAGCTATTTCTTTGGAAATCCTAATTTTCTTTTTGAAGAGCCTCACTGCAGGCATTTTGTTCCCCCCCCCCCCCCCCCAATGTGTTTCAAAAGCAGTCTGTGCTGCAGTTCTTATAGCTGGGTTATAAGTGCAAGAAGATTGAGTAGACTTTTCCTTTTGAAGGACCCTCTTCATGGTGTGTGCTCTTAACCTTAAACATTTCTTTACAGTATCGCCAGCTGAGCTTTTTGCTTCATCTTGTTTTCTTTTGGAGCTGGTAAAATTAAACCAGTGCATTTTCTTTTTTCATGTTCTGATGTTTTTCACGTCCTTTTTGAAGGGCAAGATTTGTGGGTAGTAGTAATGCTTCTTATTAGACTAATTGGTTGTGGTAGTTTTAGGCTGTGCCTTTAAGATTTTTCACAGATCTTGAGCAGAAAAGTAGTAAAATGTAAATAAATCACTGTTGGGTGTAAAAAGGAAACCAAAGATCATTCTGAACTATTCCATTGGGGAGATATCTACCATAAGATTGGTTGTACCAAAACCAGTCATGCTGCCCCTGTACACTGCACTGGTTAGGCCACACCTTGAGTCCTGTGTCCAGTTCTGGGCCCCTCAGTTCAGGAAGGATGTTGACTTGCTGGAATGAGTCCAGAGAAGGGCAACAAAGCTGGTGAGGGGCTTGGAGGACAAGCCCTATGAAGAGAGGCTGAGGGAGCTGGGGTTGCTTAGCCTGGAGAAGAGGAGGCTCAGAGGTGACCTTATTGCTGTCTACAACTACCTGAAGGGAGGTTGTAGCCAGGTGGGGGTTGGTCTCTTCTCCCAGGCAACCAGCACCAGAACAAGCGGACACAGTCTCAAGCCGCACCAGGGGAGGTTTAGGCTGGATGTTAGGAATAAATTCTACACAGAGAGAGTGATTGGCCATTGGAATGGGCTGCCCAGGGAGGTGGTGGAGTCACCATCACTGGAGGTGTTTAGAGGAGACTTGATAGGGTGCTTGGTTGCATGGTTTAGTTGATTAGGTGGTGTTGGATGATAGACTGGACGCGATGATCTCGAAGGTCTTTTCCAACCTGGTTTATTCTATTCTATTCTAACCAGTCTGCTCTTCTCTTCTTGCTTCTTTGCCCTGGGAAGATACTAACTTGCTTCTGCTAGACCCTGGCTGCATCATTTTGGTTAAGTCTAACAGCAACTTTCTCTCCTTCTTTCTCCCTTTTGTACCGGGCAGGGGGGCAAGGCAGAAATGAAGAAGCTGCTAGCTTCACCTTGTCAGAGACCAGGGGGATTCTTGTGCTGTTTATTAATTGTAAATACCTGTAAATATTGTAAATGCTGTATATTTTGTACACATTCATTGCATTCCATTGTAGAGTGTAGTTTGCTTGTAAATACAGCTTTCATTTGCTTCCAACTGGTCTGGTCTGCCAAAGTTAATGTTGGGGGGAAAATTTCAACCCCACCACGTTGGTGTAGTCCAGAAAGCCAGGTGTTTGGATATGCAAGCCCTTTCTCAGATCTAAACCAGAAGCCACAGACTTTTAAGTGCATTTCAGGTTTGGTCAGAATTTATTTTAGACCATTTCTGAATGAAAAAGTAGTGCTTGTAGTGTATCAATGATCCTGTGTGGGCAAAGTGTTGTCAGTAAGACCTCAGACTCTTCCACACAGATGGCCTGCATTTTATTACCTGCTTTAATAAAACAATTTATCTCCTGTGTGGGGTAGCAAGGTTTTGATCCCAGCTGATCAGCCAAGCTTCCAGTCACAAGGCAAGGAGGACTTACTGCTTGATGAATGATTCCTCTGATCTCATCTTGCTTGTGTTCATCTATGGTTTTAGTTGGGCTTTTGCTTCCTAATTGCAGTATTATTGTATCCAGCTGTTTATATTTGTCTTGGAGGAAGCCACGTGAAAGTGGTTTGTTTGCTCTTTACCTCTTTCCCTAGGAAATTTTTCATCTGCAGCACCTTCTCATTTTTCATTCTGTGGTTCATACCCTTTTATATTCTCACACCTCTTTGTTGATGGTATCCCATCCACAACAACCAAGGGTCTGACTCGGTTTCTGTTTGTATTGAGATGGGAGAGGAAACAAAAAGAGTACAGTATGTTACCTGCTCATTTAAGCAAAATGGATTGCAGCTACACAAAATGCCATTATTTTGCCTCTGTTCAAGCCTAAAGAAATTATTGTTGCCTTACAGAGGAGGTAGGAGAGAGAAGGACACGATGATAAGGTTATCTCCTAGGGGAGGAGAGAGCCTGGGAGATTGTATATTGTGGCATGAGAAGGGGTTAGTGTGAGGCAATGTTATAGTATGCCATAAATCCAATATCTCTATTGAGCTCATGTGTTTCTTTCTGAACCCAGTGGAGTTATGAATTTTAGTTCCCAGGCTTGTTTTGAAAGGTGTTTTATATGTTTCCCTTGAGGAATAGAACTGGCAGATTGGAGATGGAGCGATTGTTTTATGAAAAATATTAACCCATTGGCAGATGGATGTGTTTCAGCCCTTGTAGACTGGCTGAAAGAATTCTTGCTGACATGTAGTGGTTGCTTAATTTCACCCATTTAGTTACCATTTCATGTGTGTAGTGAATGATGCTTATGGTCAGGATTGTGCCCCAAACATTTCTAGGATATACTTCTCTGTGTGTTAACCCTCCTTTGTTCCCCCTCCTTTCTAGAGGCGGCAGGGGGGGATCCTGGCACCACTGAGTCCAGGTAAACAGCCTACCTGGGTGTGGTCTCACCCCTGTGGTGCACAAGGGCCAGGCTATATGTTTGTTTCCCTGGGTATAGCATATACTTCTGCCGTATTTGGTAGGTGTCAGTTCATTGGTTAATCTTTGCGTTAGCAACAGATGCTCATTGGACCAGTATTCACTGGGGCAAATGGTAAACAGGGGTCGTTTGGTAAATGAGCTACCCACATTCGTGTTGGAGCTTGTATCTGTGTGCGTGCCAGGGCTGTTGTGATCCACCTTGTCCGGGACTCAAACCAGTGCTCCAAGAGGCCTCATGGTCCTTTGCCACCGTCACCCAGCTGCGTGCGGTGGTGTGGACAATACCCTGTGGGATCAACCTCTGCGTGATCCATCGCTGCAGGAGAAAACCTGGTAGCCCGTGTGAACCAGCGTTGCTGACCTGCCACAGCCTCCCCCGAGCGGGGAACCTTTGTATCCTGGGAGAAGCAGCAGCCACACGGTGCAGCCACGCGGCCGGCGCCATTTCCTGTCTCCTTATTAGGCCACATCCGTGCCACGTTCTTTGGACTATAAACATTATTAAGAGAAGACTTCACGAAGGTCTCAGCTTGTGAGTAAGCCAAGCCTTTCTCTATAGAGTTTCAGCTAAGGTAGCGTTTAAATTGCTCCGGGTGGAGGGTTGCTGGTCACTGACCAACCCCTCCCCCGCCGCTTTCTGATTCAGTTTCGATTCTTAAGTTCTGTGAATCATTTGATTTAAGTGCCCATACATAAACATTCTGTAAAGATAGTTCCACTAACCAAATATCAATACCTGTGAAGGGTGATTGTAAATACTCCGTTACAGAGTTTGTGTGTGTGTATATATATATATATATATAAACTTGACATATATTTTCATTGATACATCTGCCGCTCATTTCTGAGGGCATATTCACAACAATGTGTTAGATGCAGTATATCATATTCCTTTAATATAGCTAAAGGACAGAGGAGCCTTGACATTTCTGCTGCCTGCTACGTGTCACATTATTGTGCAAACATTCAGAGAATACTTCCTTGTATGTTTGCACAATGCAGTGCAAAGATGGCATGGCTATTAATAAAACTTGCCCTACTTATGTCTGTAGTCTGTATCAGCTTTAACACCCTTTATTTAGAATAAACCTTTATTTAGAATAAACCAAACCAGGTTGGAAGAGACCTTCAAGATCATCGCGTCCAACCCATCAACCAATCCAACCCACCCAAACAGCTAACCCATGGCACCAAGTACCCCATCAAGTCTCCTCCTGAACACCTCCAATGACGGCGACTCCACCACCCCTTTAATAGTTTGCTTTTTTTGATGGCTGCTGACACCTGGAAAAGTTTTCAGAGAACCAGAACTTTCTACTGTAATTCCACAATCCCTTCCCAGAGCAGAGTTTGAGAAACCTTGTGCCAACTTAGCGTTGGTCTCCATCCTGTCTGCATTATTGTATGTTACTGACAATGAATTTCTTATTCCCTGGTTGCCACAAGATAGAATACAGAGTTAACCAGGTTGGAAAAGACCTTTGAGAGCATCAAGTCCAACCTATCACCCAGCACCATCTAATCAACTAAACCATGGCACTAAGTGCCTCCTCCAGTCTCCTCCTAAACACCTCCAGTGGTGGTGACTCCACCACCTCCCTGGCCAGCACATTCCAATGGCCAATCTCTCTTTCTGTGAGGAATGTCTTCCTCACATCCAGGCTAAACCTCCCCTGGCACAGCTTGAGACTGTGTCCTCTTGTTCTGTCCTGGGTTGCTTCCGCAATTGAGAGATGGAGACAAAGCTTGATGCAAGCAAAGTGTCTACTTTATTGTACAAAGTCTTTTCTTTATATAGGCTAACATAATCAAAAGCAAATAGTGATTGGTAATTAAATGTGTCCGTCCGACAGTTACAGACTCATGATTGGCTGCTGAGAAAATGCCAGGGAACACACATCACCGGGCAAGGCTTCAGACAGGTGTTAGACAAAAAGCAAACGATCAAGCATCACTTTTCTAAGTTCAGAGAGAAGACAAAAGACTCTCTTGCAATGTTTACCAGCTCTTATTCTCGGATCGTTGTGTGGCTTCCTGAGTCACAATGGCCGTTGGTAATCAGCTAAAGGCTTTTTTCTCTCTACACAGTTGCAGTTTTTCCCAAGGTCTGTGGCCTACAAGGGCTAAAACATTTCCTTCTATCAGCTGAGCATTGCTTGAGGTTCTACTCCCTAAATTCAGTGTGTCAGGTTGCCTGGCTAGAGCTCAATGTCAGTGTATGGAAGGATGGTTGTCCTCCTTATTTTGCTTTTATAAAAGGAAGGCTGGGAAAATCCATGAATGATGTTGGGTTTGATGTGTTTTGAGAATGTGTAGGTGTTATCAAAACTTGAAGTGGTGTCTGTACAAGACAAGATGAACTGAGAGAATGTTAAGCCTTCACAGTGAAGGATGCAGGAATTGGGAAGGGCTGAATTGTAGCTGGATAAAATAGTGGTGCTTGTGCCCCTTAGATGTTGCATGCTGTCAACATCTTTGATTACCTGCTACTGCAAATCATGTGATATATTCTTTAACCCATTTTTTCAGTAACAAATCCAAAGAAGAGCAGAGGCTGGTTTGAATATCTACTCCTTCTTGCCCTGACAAGTGTCCCCAAAAGAAAATTGTAGAAGAAGAAGCTGTCAGATAGTACCACTGCAGGAAAGGCTCTATCTATACTGTGTTAGTGTTAGTAAGCTGGCTTAACATGCTTTGTAGTGCTCGAGTCTTTTTTTATGCTCACCCCAGAGTCTAATCTACTAATAGCTCAGCTTCACACTCTATTAATATTCTCACTTTTTTTTTATCTTTAAACTGTTCAAAATCTTGAGGAGACTGCACCTATTGTGCTGCAGAAGATCTTTCCTCCAAAACTGCAGAATATTTGGAGAGCACGCTCGACTGATTTTTCTGTTTGGCCATTCATGAGGTCAATGTCACGTTCCTTCCTCTTGACCCTTCTGTAATTGTGTGTGTGTCTGAGCTACATGGGCAGTTCTTGCTTGCATTCATTAAAAATAAAATAAAAATCAAGGCTGTTTCTTAATGAAAATCACAGAGACAAGAGAAAAAAAAAGAAGAAAGATGTTAACAGATTTAAGCTAGCCATTCTCCGTGGTTTTGGTAGTGGTCCTAGTAATTACAAGGTGCTCTTAGTGCACTGCCTTTTAGAATTCACTGTGTCTTGGGCAGAGCAGTGTCTTTCACAGTATCATAGTATCAGTCAGGGTTGGAAGGGACCACAAGGATCATCTAGTTCCAACCCCCCTGCCATGGGCAGGGACACCCCACACTAGATCAGGCTGGTCAGAGCCTCATCCAGCCTGGGCTTAAACATCTCCAGGGATGGGGCCTCAACCCCCTCCCTGGACAACCCATTGCAGGGTTTCACCACTCTCATGGTGGAGAACTTCCTCCTCACATCCAGCCTCAATCTCCCCACCTTCAGCTTCATTCCATTCCCCCTAGTCCTATCACTACCTGAGATCCTGGGAAGTCCTTCCCCAGCCTTCCTGTAGGCCCCCTGCAGATACTGGAAGGCCACAATGAGGTCACCTCAGAGCCTTCTCTTCTGCAGACTGAACAGCCCCAACTCCTTCAGTCTGTCCTCATAGGAGAGGTGCTCCAGCCCTCTGATCATCCTCCTGGCCCTTCTCTGGACACCTTCCAGCACGTCCATATCCCTCTTGTAATAGGGGCTCCAGAATTGGAAGCAGTACTCCCAGTGGGGTCTGACCAGAGCTGAGTAGAGGGGGAGAATCACCTCCCTTGACCTGCTGGCCACACTTCTGATGCAGCCCAGGATGTGATTGGCTCTGCGGGCTGCAAGTGCACACTGAGAGCTCATGTTGAGCTTCTCGTCCACCAGCACCCCCAAGTCTCTCTCCTCAGGGCTGCTTTCCAGCCAGTCCCTGCCCAGCCTGGATTTGTGCTTGGGGTTGCCTCGACCCAGATGCAGGACCCTGCACTTGCTCTTGTTGAACCTCATGAGGTTGGTTTGTGCCCACCTCTCCAGCCTGTCAAGGTCCCTCTGGATGGCCTCCCTTCCCTCCAGCATGTCTGCTGCACCACACAGCTTGGTGTCATCAGCAAACTTGCTGAGGGTGCACTCAATGCCACTGTCCATGTCACCCACAAAGATGTTGAACAAGACAGGTCCCAGGACTGATCCCTGAGGGACTCCGCTTGTCCCTGGCCTCCACTGGGACATGGACCCAAATGGGACTGAATTCACTTACAGGCTTTCATATATTCATATATTCAGTTTTAACTGTGAATTTGTATGTACCTATAAAGTCTTACCCCACTGGAAAGAGCATATATTTCTGGGCAGAGGATTATGAATTTCCTTTAAACCTGGATAGAAGCTGAAGGGCATCTTTGGTTTGTTTGTTTTTTTATAAGCTATGGTGTTGGTTCTAAAAGACAGAATGAGGAGATGGTTAAAGAGTAGTTACTAAAGCTGAAGATGAAATTTAAGAGCCAACCTGAGACATTTTTGGGAAATGGGATAGGTTGCAACAGAGAGCAAGTGTCAGAAAGGTTTGCAAGGAGACTGTGGGTTGTAAGCAGCTAGTGTTGCACTTTATACAGCAATCCCCTCTTGGATGCTCTCTGAGCCCATATTGCATTTGTAAGTGATGTGTGGCCATGGTGCTATTTTGGGTGACCAAGTGTGCCTGTTACTGTAGGGATTGATCTCCCTCTCATCCCCTTTCCTGCCCTCCATCTGACAGTAAAATTTAAACTTGCCAGCTTTTAACTGCCTCTTTAAAGCTTCTCTGAACTCCAGGTAAAGTATCCCTTGTGGGTTCCCCTGTTACAGGTGGTTCTCGTTCTTCACGTTGAAAATCTTGTCACCCCATATGTTTGAACTTTTAAAATAAGCTGACATAAGAGGTCAGAAAATCCTGTTAATCCAAGAGTAAAGATCAGCTAGTTCTTCAGCAATGACAGTACAATTACAGCATCTAGCAGTCTATAAATTTTCGTGCAGGCTTAGCACAAAGTCAGCTTTTTCGTTGAGGAGAAAGAATGAAGGGTAGAGAAGAGAAGTTGTAATGTTTGTGTATATAAAGAGGACATGTTTTGTGCTTGATAATTTTGAACTTGCTCTATCGTAAAATACTCCTCCCTCCTTCTGCAGTCTTTATTTTGCCTCTGTGCAACCTGCTTTTAAGAGATTAAGGCTCTGTGCTTTTAATATATTGGAATCTGCTTAGTGAGGGTGCTTTGTTTTGGAAAATAATTGAAACTATGGCAACCCTGAGGTTTTTTTTTTCCCCAGCTTGCTTGTCTACCTCATGCACTCTTCTGGTTTGGTGAGTGATTAGCATACTGGAAACCACTGGTAGCTGCTAATGTTACACAAACAGCAAATAGAAGTTATGTAAATATTAAATCCAGGCCACCATAGTTTTGGTGTAGAACTCATTATACACAAACTGAGTGTGACTGTAAAACCGAGAGTTTAAGGCCTCTTCACTCTCTCTGTGCCCTCTGTCTATAAAACTGTAAGTGCTCAAACCAAACACGAGGACTGGCTTTGGCTCTGGGGCGCTGATTCTGATCTGTGCTTGCCTGCTGTGTGCTCACTCTGTTTTCCTTCAGGTTCTCAAAGCATTTGGTGTTGGGTTTTGTTTGTTTATTTGTTTTGCTTTGCTTTCCTGCGCTTGTAAGCTGCAAGCAGACATCGGTTTACATGGATTGACTTTGTGTTGTTATTGAATATGGCTTCACTTGCCCAGCTCTCAGTCTCTTGCACATGGGACTGTAGCCTTTATTTATTTATTTTCCTTTTATACTTCTGTGTTCAGTTGTTGCTGTGATTAGAAAATGGGTCATCCTTGGATGAACTCTTTTGAACTGCCTCTTCCAGAGAGATGCTTGCCTGGGAAATTCTTGCAGGGAGCCATCCTAAAATCTTCCTGACAGCTACTAGTGACCTTATTTCATAATGACTTGTGTTTCTGTCTAGCTCTTCCAAGGTGTTGCTTCTCCATGTTTGAAAAAGCTTTTAAAACATGTTGTCATTTAAGATTTCAAGTCTCTGGCTTCTTTCCAAATAAAACTTTGATGTATTAACAGTTAAAACTGAGAAGCTCCATTCCATGGTCTGCCTGGCATTTGTACTGATAAGTGAGGCAGACATGCCTGGCAGTCAGCCCAGGGGGCTTCAGCCTCTAGGAGCTCCCCTAGGCTGGGCTGTGCACCTAGTAGCTATGTTGGCTGTACAGTCCCTCAAATGGGAGGGGATTCTTCTTCCTTTTCCTCTTCTTCCTCTTTTCACAGTTAGATCTGTATACTGGTAGAGTCTTGCCTTTTTCTTTCTCTTTTTATGGGTATACTTGCCCATTCCATGTTCATATAAGGATTTCTCTGAAACTGGATGTGAAATAAAGAAGCCAAGTGATAGCTATTCTCTTTCTAAAGCATTGCTGTAAACATCATACAGTTTATTGTTTGTGAGAATTTTGACTGTGCCCTGTGGTTGTGACTCTGAAATGAAATTCTTCTGTTCAGGATCTGTCAGATTTATTAAAGGGTTTATAATGTCTTTCTGTATGGGTTCCTGTAACCTTGTTCTTCGGTCCTGGCATATTTCTTTCTAGTCACAGGTATGGTAGAAAGTGTATTACTGCCAAAGCACTTGGCTGTCTTTCTGGTCTTGTTGAAGTTGCATCCCCACATCCCCCAGTCTGTGTGGCAGACTTTCCACATTATCAGTGACAGAGTGCAGTGGTTTGTTGCTGTAAGGCGTCTTCTTGAGGCTGACTCCACACTAGTGCAAATGAAAGTGGTGCTTATGCCTGAAGGCTTCTGACCGCTTTGCTGCTTTTTTGTTTCAGTTGCCATCATCCTGAGCAAAATGGTTTTCTAGAAGGCTGAGAGATGTAGCAATTCCCTGTTGCAGTTTTGGGAAGGTCTGTGTGCCCTCAGTGTATATACAGTGGTGAGGCTCCACCTTGGGACCGTGTTGACCACCATTAGAAGCTGGAATTAATGCGTGATGCTGCAGTGCTTGCAAGTTGTGTCTGGGAATGCTTGATCTTGGCTTCTAATGCACTACGCTTGCATGCTGTGGAATCCTGTAGGAAAGCTGAGGTTCTGCTTTTCATCTTTAAATGGTTTGGGTCCTGGTCTCTTAAAATGAGTAGAGGGCAAGGATGTAGGAGCTATTGATTGGCAGTGTGTTCTCTGATGAGCTGCCAATAGAAGAAAATTTGCCATCACTGTCCACACTTGTGAGCCTTTTCCACTGCCTGCTACACCTACTGCCTTGCTTTTTTGGTTTCAGGTTGAGTGGGCTGAAGCAGCGTGGTTATGAGCAGTTGCTGTCTGTGTTCCTGCAGTGATTTGTAATCTGAGAGTGCAGGAAGAGTGCCCCTAGATGTATTTTATAAAACTGGAAGTAGTAAATGATTGCCAAGACAGGTGAGAAAAGGTCACCTAAGACTTATTAAATGACTCAGAATCCATTGAGTGCTTCTGAGGGCAGTGTGAGTTAGTGTCTAAAGAGAGTTATCACTGAGTTTTGACACAAAATAAGAGGAACAATAGATAAGTCTGGACTCTCATGTTCTTTTCTACCAGCTGCAGGTCCTGCACACTAACAAAGGGGATGTAAACCCTATTAAGTGGCTAGTAAGAATTGTGATATATAATTGTAGATACCCAAGGGCACTCCAGACACTGATCACAAACCAAATATAACTCTTAATTTCCTGACCTGTTACAGCCTTCTTTGTGTTTTAAGGCATTGCTGTCTTGAGTCTCTTGTGACTTTAAAGGCTTCTGTAAGGAACAGGCATTAGTGAGTAATTTTTAAGGATGCTCATTTTACATATTGGGTGGCCTTTTGCAGGAAGCAAAGGGGAAGTCAAGTATTGAGTTTTGGACCACTTAGTGCATACAGTTTCTATTTACCTATGAACAGATTACACTCTTTACATTCCTGGTAGGTCAAGTAAAACTTTATTTAACAGACAGGGTGAAGTGATAGCCAAGCCAGAATTAAGAGGAAGAAAGTGATTTGAAGTGAAGTAGTATCAGTACTTTGATTTGGAAACATCTGGAGGTCGTGTGTTTTTCTGAACAGCTGAAATATTTAACATTCTAGAATGATGAAGATCTACTCACATGTTTTTATTAACCTCTGGAGTAGTTGTTCAATAGTGTCTCCTTTCTAGCTGTGCTATTAAACGTTAAGAACTCGATCATTAAGTGTCTCAGAAGGCAGACAATGTTGGTAGTCATCAAATCAGATACTGTACTTTAAAGTTTATTTAAATATTTGTTGTGGAGCAGCCGTCATCCATTCTTCCTCTCATTTCCATGCATTCCAGAAGTAGGCAAACTTCAAGAATTTTGATTTTTAAGGTGTCTTAAGTTTGCAGAGTTACCAGGGGATTCAGACATCTGCAGTATTTAGGACAAAAGCAGCCTTCATGCAGTAAGCAAAGAATACAGTTATTATATTGAAGTCTGCACTCCCCTGCCTTTTGTCTGACTATTGCTGCTGCTTCCATTTTGTGGCAGTTGCTTGCAGAAGTACATTGAAGTGGCAGGTTGTCAAGTGGAACAAAATCAAGGCATGTCTTCCTGGTCTCATTTTGTAGGTGTGATTTGTAAGCCCACACTAGTATTGCCTGAGCGTGTTTCTACTTCACAAGTACATGAGAAAGGTTATATTGCATCAAAGAGTAAAATTGTTAGTGCCTGTGCCTGTTTGTATGCATTCCTGTAGAATTTGGTCAGCCAGCTTCTAGAAGATACACCCTTTCATGACTTGCTTCAAATATGTGTTAGCTCCCTTGGGAGTAAGATCATCGAGACCTTCCTGAGAATTAGCTGTGTGGAACACCTTGATTTTTTTGTTCCAGGCTGTGTAAATGCTTTACTTTGGTGGCCCCTGGACTTAACATAGTGTTGAGGAAAATGGAATGGGATGGGCAGCGGGTCAAACCACTAGGAGTGATGCCTAAAGTAATTTCCAAACTTGACCCAAACTTGTGCTACAGAGTGAGTCTTTGTATGTTGGCAGCCACATGAAAAGATGTGAGTCAGTGGGTTCATGGGAAGCCTTCTGGCAACCCTAGCAGATTCTGCTATATGCAGCCTGGCAGTACTTAGGGTGAAAACATGCAAGCAAGGACATCAGGTGAAATGCAGCAAGGACAAGAGCTACTGGCCTGGGAGCGTCTTTCTTGCAAGCTGCAAACACATACACACTGAAAAATTCATTAATTGAAGAACCCTGAAAACCTCTAAAGTGGAAGTAGTTGGAGAACCCATGACAAGCAGAGATGTCAGTCTGTGGCCTTGCACTTCATGTACTGGTCATGAGGTTCTTACCACATTCCAGAGGTTCCAAAGCCCTGCTGTAGGCTATTGAGTATCACTACTTTCCATGGCAGAACTCTGTAATACTTTGCCTTGGGAGCTGTACGCTTTGCTTTCAGAAGTAGAGGTCTTTGTGGGGTTTTGTGTTTGGCTGTTTTTGTTTCAAGTTGTGAAGGAACTGAAAAGTTGTGAGAGGTGCTCTGTGTACCTTACTTCAACAGTGACCTATAACACCCCACAAAAACTTTGGTTTTACCACCTTATTACATCTTTATGGTATTGATGTATTTATAGTAAATATTAGATTCCATCTTGCTTCATCCTGGGAATTCTAAAACCCCATAGGGTTTTAGAAACCATAGGCATATGTAGTGCAGGATTTAAGGTTTGTTTAGTTCAGTGTCTTTTCATCTTTAGTTTTGCTCAGCCAAAGAGCTGCTGGATTGATTATTCATATAGTATTCCTTCTGTCCTGATTTGAAGTACTTGGTAATTACAGTGTATGTATAAAAAAATAACAGGGAAAGAGCCTGAACAAAAGAACCTTGAAGACCTGACTGACTAATCTCTCCTTTTCCTTCCCAGAAGTACACTGCCATTGGACTGCTGGGCAAAGCTACTGATACATTAGATGCTACAGGAAAAGTGACTGAAGAAAAACCTTATGGTAAGCATAAATGTATCTGTAGACTTGATATAATTTGAAGGCTAAAATGGCCTCTGTCATGGAAAAGAGGAAGAAATGTTTGTGGCTCTGTGAATTAAGTTTAAATGTGAACTCAGCAAGCTAAGATTATCTCATCTTCAACTTCAGTGCTCGTATAACTCAGACCAGCTTCATACAATTATGTCCGGTGCGAGTGTTCGTTTCTGTTGGACGAAACAAGCCAGGCATTAGATTAGGCAGGAGAAAATAGAATTGGGCAGGACTGTGTCATTTTAAATCTTTGACAGGCTGACAAATGGCATGCTGTGTCCAGTAAATTTGTCCTCTTTCAGTGTGCAGTCCATGAGCAACACCCTTCAAGGCCAGTGGAGGAATAAAGCGCTTAGATCTTCCCTCTAGGATGCCCCTTAGACTACAGACTGCTTGATGTAAAATGAGAATGGCATAAACTACTTTCTGCATGTGTTCACCTTCCAAATCTTGCTCTTGCTTGCATTCTGTGTCCTAGCAGCTTTAATAAATGAACTTTTCTGACCCACAGTTTAAGGCTTTGGAACAAATCCTGACTGTATCTTTGTTGAGGTGGACATTCCACAATACCCAGGGCATCTTAGAAACAATGTAAAACTAAGCAGAGACACACCAAATATATTTGCCATTAGTTATTTCACAACCCGGGGAAGAAAGAAAGAATTAAAAACAAAGAAGTACCTGGTTGCTTGGCAACTCTGCAGGTCCCACACTGTTTGTGGTCCCTGGTAATAGGTACAAGAAGTAAATTATCTTTTTTACTTTTTTTTTTTTAACAACATGCTGAAAAAAGTAGCCTGGATTCCACCTCTCACCCCAATCTCTTTCTTCTGCAGTTTCTTCATTTTGCACAAGGCAGGCAAGTGTGAATTTCTTGCCCACATTAACCTTATGGGGCATTCTAAATAGTGTTATTTGTTAGGTAATGTTCAGAGACGTTGGAGTGTTTGCTTTTGCTTCAGGACCAAGTTCTAAGTCTTCCTCTAAGCTTCTGAAGGGCTGAGAATCCACAGGGTGTCAGAGCTGCTGTCACTTCATCAGGGTTACAGAAAACACTTTCTTGGGTTTTACATCACAGAATCAGTCAGGGTTGGAAGGGACCACAAGGATCATCTAGTTCCAACCCCCCTGCCATGGGCAGGGACACCCCCCACTAGATCATGCTGGCCAGAGCCTCATCCAGCCTGGTCTTAAACACCTCCAGGGACGGGGCCTCAACCACCTCCCTGGACAACCCATTGCAGGGCTTCACCACTCTCATCTAACTGAGGAAATGGAATGTTGTGGTTCTGCTGCACTGAGTAGTGTTCACTGCAGACACATATAAACTATGAAATACCATTTTTTTAAGTAGGTGCAACTCTTGTGGTCAATTAATTAAAATCTGTTCCTTGAGCACTGGTTTTGCTTTTTTGTTTTGTATTGTTTCCTACAGACAGAATGTAGAATGTTATTTGCACAAACATTTCTTTCACTGCAGCTCTTGTTACAGTAGTTCCCACCTCTGCACTGCCTCCTCTGTTATGGTGGATTAGCTTTCTGGTAAACTGGGGGGTTGGGAACTGATTTGGGTTAAAAATAGGGCCCTTTTCTGAGTTGCTTGTCTTTTCAAACTTAAATGAGTTGCATGATCCACTTCATGCAGTCTCCTGAACAGCGCTCTTGGCATTACTGGGGCACTGCAGTTTGGGTGCTGGACAAAGTTCCCTCTTGCTGAAGCTGACAGCTGAAATAAACACTTCTGAAACTGGTGTCAGTTGCTTTCTGTGTTGGTGCAAATCAGTCAGGTTGGAACTTTTCAGAACAAGCAGACAACATGCATACTCCTCCTTTTTCTCCATGCTACTTACACAGTTTGTATTTCCTTCCTTCTTCCTCTTCTAACAAAGCAGATATTTCTCATCTTTTCCAGTGTCTTCTCCAAAGCAGCTTGGTTTTCTGCAGGATTATCTGGGTGGTCCATCATCTCTAATCCCTAACACTAATTGGTACTCCCAAGAACAGGCAAACCAGGTATTTGAGCTGAATTTCAGCTTTCCTTTGAAACCTACAAGGATCCTGGGAGAAGCAGAGCATCTGCTAGGGAATATAAATCCTGCCTGACCAGCAGCATCAAGGACTGGACCTTAGTGCAGAGACAGTGCACTAAACCAGCTTGCATTACATAGGAAAGTCTTCTTGGATGACTTCACTGGACTCCTAGAGGAAAGTGCTTGCAGAAAGTTGCCTGCTGTATGAACTATAAGTGTGTTACATTTTAGTCCTCAGTGTCCCTAGACAGCAGTTCAGGAGGCAAACTGTGGTGTTATTCCATGTAGTCTCAGTGAAAGGATGCACTGAAGAAAGCTTCTTGGGTTTAAGGAGCTCTCTCCTCCCTCCTGAACTTCTCATAGTTTTTTGTTTGTTCTTTATCAGACAATGAGTTTGCATTTCCATGTGAAATTACATTTCATACAGCTCCCAGGCTATCAGCTCCTGAACTGGGAAGCAAGTAAGCATTTAGTGTTCCTCTGATGTTTTCTTGAGCACATTAATGTTTGTAGCCCTTTTTTAATGTTTGTAGCTATGCACAGGAATGTGCATTCTGAAACCCACTTCCTCCCAGCTGACTACAGACTATATCCAGACATGGAGTACAGAGTTCACGAGGAGTTTTTGCAGGTCTCTGTTGATTATGCTGAAATATATATTTGACAGAACTGCCTGAATGATTTGGAAAAAGTATTCCTTTCAGTATTCTGCTTGTCTGTAAATCATTTATGCTGGGCCAGATAGAGTTAAGGTTAAAGCTCTGTTGAGCTGTCATGGGTAGCTCTTGTGTTCTGTTTTGGTGCAGTTTGCCAACAAGCACAGGACAGTATCACCCTTCAGTGAAGGCTTCCTGAGGTTGTGGCACAAATTGGCAGCTTTTGTTTTGGTAACTTTGAATAACTTCCTTTATGATTCCAGCAAGTGACTCAATCAACAATCACCAGTGTTCAGAAGCAAAACTGTGCTTAAACCATTTTCCTACTGGAAGCCAATAGGCTTGTTTTCAATGTTTTTAGAAGCCTTGGGTGCTGTGGGATGCTGATAGGACTTTCCACTGGAAGACACACCACCTGTGCAGAGATCACATAAATGCACTGTAGCTCTAAGGGCTTAGGAAGGAATGTGGAAAGTGGTGTTGAATTGAATGTATTCTAAACTGTGTAATTACAGAGCAGTTAAAACCATTTTGTTCTAAGCTAAGGCTGTTTGTAACTCTTGGGGTCTGGATGTAGTTACCTCCTGGGCCAAATTGTGACAGTCCTCACTGGAATCCTTGTGAAACAGAGTAGCAGCTGCCATGCCCCTCCCTGAAAGGGTAAAGAACTGCAGTTGTAAATCCAGCCTCTAAGAGAAACTTGTGCTCCGTGGTGTAACAGAAGAGGATGTTTGGTATTTACCATAGGGATATTGGGAGGAGCAGGCTCACTCTGGCTGGCAAGGGCAGCTAGGATCTGTGACAGATGTGTCCTGGAGAAACATCTCTCAACCCAGGGAATTCAAATGGGGAAAGGAAGTGTTGAGGTTTGAAGCTTGTATGTGTTTCATGTTTGATGGAGGGTTGACTCCAAATGCTTCCCTAAACTTGCTGACCAGGCAAGATGTTAACCTAGTAAACCCAAGCCCGTGGTCAGATAAGGGAGGCTTGAGGGCCTAGGGTCTAAAAGCAGATGGTTCTCCTGGCCAGCAGGACTGCATTTCCCTCCCCTGTGGGAGCTGAAAAGTTGTGAAGGAGCTGGTTCTTCTGTGTGGGCTCTGTGCCCTGCAAGAGCCACGAGTCCAATCTGATGCCTGGCACAAATACACAGTTTACACATAGTGAAACTGTTTGTTTGGGATCAGATTAATAGAGCATTCCTTTATGACTGAGAGCTGAGTGAAAGCTCTACCAGCTTGTATGTTGTTCCAGGGAACAGCAAGAATCCAAACCAGTCCAACACAAAGACTGAAAAATGCTTGAAAAAAAAGCAGCATGTTTTTAGGTTTTCAGAGCATAATACTAGCCAGCTTGTGCCATGAAGACAAATGTGGTTTATTCTAGATCATAGCAAACTCATCTGTAAATATTTACTTTAACACACCACACAGCTTTGTTTGTTAATGGCTTAATGCATCATTCCTCACCTGGGAATTCTTCTTTTTTTTTTTCCAGAGGCAGAGATTGCCTATAGTGTGTGTGTGATTTCCTCAGAGGCTGTAGATGTAACCTCTCAATCAGGGGAATATGAGATCAGAGCAGGAACTGAACTCTGGTGTCTCATTAAATTCCCTAGCCACAAATGCAGTTCATGAGGTGAAAATTCAAAGAGAAGCCCAAGTGACACTGATGCTTAGATCTTGAAGACTAAATTCTAGCCTGAAGCAATCTGGGGTTCACCAAAAGACTGACAGGATCACCAGCATAGAACTGGGTCATCCTAGCTGTCCACCATGTAGGCTAAACTAGAGTAATACAAAGAGGAAATTGAAGTAACCATGTAAAAAGCCCTTCAGAAGAACATGCAAACTTGCTGTATAACTTTATATTGGTTTTGCCCTGTGTTCTGATGTACATCAGTCTCTCTCAGCAATCCCTGACTGACTTGTGCCTCTTAACGTCTTGAGACAGCTGCTGGGGCCTAGGGACAGCATCTGCTCTCGAGGCTGCAAAGTGTGCTTGGCTAAAGTGAGATACCACATTGCCATCTTCCAAAGCTGCTGTAGAAGGAAATTCTTTTTATCCTTACAGCATCAAGTACATCTGTTTCGTAAAGTTTGCAAGGTAAAGGTCTGTTCCAAAACATAAGATTCAATAAAGAGATTTGGTTGGTTTATGTTCCAGGATGCTGTTGAATTAGCAGGGTGACACTAATTGGGTATAACTTAAGAGAAACAGGATTAGTCAAGTAGTCAGTAGATTCTAGTCAGTAGAAATGCACTGAAGTGCACTGTGGTTACAGATACTATGTTTGAACCCTCTGAACAAATTAGGGATGAATGTCAACTCTATTGAGGAGTATTTCAAAGGAGCAATGCAATCAGCTACTTGGGTTATGGCCTTCTAATAAAAGTGGGACAGATCTGTATGTGTAGTCTTGAAAGAGAGTAGATTGCCTAAAGCAGCTATCTTTCTTTTTACAGGATTTCTTCAATACAATTGCCTTTCTTAATACATATCAATACCCTGCTGTGCATTTGCAGGTTAGTTGTTTGATACAGACATTTGATGTGTTGTTCCAGATGCAGTCTTTCTCTTGACTAGAAAAAACATCCCACAAAGCTTTTGTTCTCTAATAATCTGTTCTATTTTTCCTCGCAGTTAGGTATTCTTAAAGAGAAGTTGCCAGGGTTGGATGAGCATTTTAGTCCTTTTTTTGTGTTTGTTTGTTTTTTTAACAAAAAAATAGGGTAGGATAAATTTTGTAGTTTTTGTCAAATTTGGAGCCCTGTCTGTATTGGGATTTCTGCCCTTCTGAAAGCCTCCAGACTGTCTTAATCACCTTGGACAGTTTGTTCCACTCTTTTCATAGTAATTCCCACTCCCACCTACATTCTGGGGTTTATCTCTTTTGGTGTTTTCCACACCATCTGCATTAAGAGGAGGGGGAGCTCTCCTTTGTAACTGCAGAACATGCTTGATGCCATTACTGCCACTGATTAACAATCAGTGTTAAGGTCCTTACTGTTTTCTTTCTACAGACCAGATAACAAAAGGAGACCTTGAAAACGTGCTGCAGAAGTTCACAGGGGACATAATGCAGGTTCCTCCACTGTAAGTTCTGCAATGCTGAGATGCTTTTGGCAGTTGTGTTCAGGCTGGATGTGAGGAGGAAGTTCTTCACCATGAGAGTGGTGAAGCCCTGGAATGGGTTGTCCAGGGAGGTGGTTGGGGCACCGTCCCTGGAGGTGTTTAAGACCAGGCTGGATGAGGCTCTGGCCAGCCTGCTCTAGTGTGGGGTGTCCCTGCCCATGGCAGGGGGGCTGGAACTAGATGATCCTTGTGGTCCCTTCCAACCCTGACTGATACTATGATGCTATGATGGGACTTGCCAACAGAAGTTGGTTCTCTCAGAAATAAAAGGACACATCTTGGCAGGAGGATAGAGGCAAGGCAGGCTTAGGAGCTTGGCATTTGCAACTGCAGGTCATGTCCATCCACCACAAATGGTAACCTGGAGTCTGGTTTTTTAATGGTAAATGTCTTAAACAGCTTTGCAGGCTGTGGTTGTACTCAGTCTTCCAATTAGGAAAACAAAAGCTTTAAGTCTTTAATTTTAGTTGTGGGGTAAGAGGATGCTTTCTGACACCTATGTGGAAGTGCCTTCAATTAATTTTGTGAAAACTTAAGAGTATGAATGAGTGATTAGTGACTGAGCTTCCATAGCTTAGCAAATTTCTTCTAGCCAGGTGAGCCATAGTAGCTGGCAGTGTGGAAGCACTTATCTTGTGACAGATGGCTTTCATGGTGATTTAAGCTAACTGTGCTTTCCTCTGCATTTGCCATGGGTCAGTTACTCCACTTCCACTGTGAGCACTGTAAGGTCAGGTCAGTCATTCAGGAGGTGTTCTGCTTCATGTGACCTGCTTCAGATTGCACTGTGCTAAATTGAGCAAGATCTTTATTATTATTATTTGTCTATGCTCATCTTTCTGTCAAGACCAAAGTTGGAGAATTGGGTAAAGTTTCATGTAATCAGTGAAATCATTATCACTTTAAATTCTGTAGTACTTCCCTAAACAGCCTAGAACAAGGCTCCATAACATGGCAGCTGCTCTTCAGGGAAGAGTTAGACTTGGTGATCCTCAGGGTCTTTTCCAATTTGAATGTTCCTGTCATTCTGTGATTCTGTGAAAGGTGCAAGGCAGAATTACAGTTACTTACCTGAGCTCCTTCCAGTGCACAGCTCAACGTCAGTGTCCTGACACTTTTGAGAGGCAGTATGTTAGGGGCAGCTGGAAGTGTTGTGCCCCTTTATAGAAACCCTTTGGATCATAAACTAAAAGACTTTCATCACTCAGTTTGTAAATGCATACAGAAAGGGATAAGCAGAAGACCATCTCTTGTTTTCCAGTTTACATAGCTGCTGGTGAGTGAGATGATTCTGTGTCCAAGAGATTTCTGAAGTTGATTTTGTTGGAGTGTTTTTTTGTGAGCACTTGAAGAGGATTAGGAGGGTAAAATGCCTGCTGCTGTAGTATGATATTAACAGGATCTGTAGGATGGATGCTTGTTCTCTTGCAACCGTATGACACACATTTTCATGCTCTATCTGATCAGCTATTCAGCTTTGAAGAAGGATGGAGAAAGGCTATCAACTCTAATGAAGAGAGGAGAAGCAGTTGAGGCCAAACCTGCTCGGCCAGTAAAAGTGTACAGTCTCTCTCTCCAGCAGTTCCAGCCACCACTGTTCACACTGGGTAAAGGCCAGAGCTTATTACATAGGGAGATGTTCCCAGCTTGTTAGTGCTTATTTATGCTCAGAATGGGGGGGAAAAATGTAGTGAAGTGGGTTTCATTTCTCTCAGCTACTTGTTTTGGTGTGAGCCCACGTGCAGAGGCTTTTGCTCTGCAGTAAAAGCACCGCATTCTGGTTTTAAGTTAAGCTGCTTAAATGTAATCTTTCTGTAAGGGAAAATTCTGAGAGGCTGGTCAGGGGATTATTTGCATCTGTCCATGATTTTGCAACATCCAGCTCATTCCTTTCTCAGATCTGCTTGTTTGGCTTTGCCCAGATGCCCTGGGATGTCTCTCAGGGAGTAGCAAGGTCTGGCATCATTTAGTCAGACCTCTTTCTCAGCTGTGAAGGCAGGATCTTATCCTTCCTTCTGTCATACCGTAAGAAACTTGGGCAGTGCATTAAGAAGCCCATTAATAAATAAACCAGAAAGACTGTTGTAAATGTTTGATGCTACTGTGAGGTCAAGATAATGTCTTGCATTGATCAGCTTCCTAGTTGACCCAGAGTTCTCTGATGGACTAGGTGCTCTATGATGAGCAGATATGAGTGACAGAAACTCAGTGCTGTGTTACTTCAGCCTTTACTTTATGCTTGAGTGACTAGCAGTGGTTCACAGGCTCTCAGGGGAAGGGACTGAGAGAGCAGGGAGAGGTAAAGGTGAGTTTTACTCATTTTTTTGGAACTACCTGTGCTCAGTATCTTAAAAGCATTGCTAGTCAGTCTAGACTACACTCAAAATAACTTTTTTCATCATTAGAAATGGGAAACAACCTTCTGAAACCTTTAAAATGGACAGGACTGATGCATTTGTTAGCATACCACAGCAAGTACATATTTTCCAGTGAGTTAGTTCACTTGCCATTGTATTTGCTTTCCCTCCTGTCTAGCTTAGCAATCTCACCCGCACATATGTTACAGGATGAATAATTGATGTTGCATCCTATAAATATTTTATCACTGGCTTGTTTGCTTAGTGCTTTTTTACATTTATGTGGGGGCATGCTATCTGTGTAAAGTCAATTTCACATTGCACTGGCAATTTACCATGTCACTCTTAACATTCCAGATGTTGAATGTGGTGGTGGCTTTTATGTCAGGAGCCTGGTCAATGACATTGGCAAAGGTAGGCATGAAAAAACCTGTGGCAGGTTTAAGGAATGTTAATGTTTTGTGGAACAAAAATGGTTGTTTGGTTGTTGGTTCTTTTCTTTTTGGACCTGCAGCACGTTATTTTACAGAATTGTAGTGCTATCACTTGGTTTTGTATGCTAAAGTATTTTCTTTGGGAGCATGGGGAAATGAAGGCTAAATAATTGCCAGAGGACTTTGGGGGTTAGGGGATAGAAATGGAGCAAGTAATAGCGCGGAGTGAGATAACACAAGGCAAGGCAGGGATTTTTCTTTTCCTCTTCCATGTGTTAAAGCTCACTCAGATTAAGGATCAGGAGAAGGATGCTGTCTTTTTAAACATTATTCATCACATTTTGAAAACAGATTGCACAGAACATTACCATGCACATAATAAACCCTATCTGCTGGAAAGACTTGTGCATTTGTGATGATTTTTCTAGTGTTTTCTTTCTCCTTTACCTGAACCGTGAATGGATTTGCTTTCCCAAAGGGTTATTTGTCTTGTGCTCGCTATCTATCAAACTGCATGATGGAGAAGAGATAATCCATTTCAGATTTATTTTTAATGATACATTTGCAGATCAAGAAAGCAAGTGATGTGAGATAACCTTGTGAATTTCAATGTTGGTATTTGTGCTTAGGCTGGTCAAAGATTCTGTTGCTGCCTTCTGAGAATACTGGCTTATATTTAGTCCTTTAATGACAAACTGAGGAATGACAAATGTCCTCAGCTGGTTTCTTTGTTTCTAAAATTTAATATGCAGTAAAAATCTTCCTGCATCAGATAGGATGGGAGAGAGTATTTTAGTATATTTGTATGCCTACAAGGTAGTTGCTCACTGTTGTGTTCTGTACCTCCTGGTTACTCTATCCTACTGGTCTTTATTCACTATAGCAGAGCATTTGTTGATAGTTTTTATTTTTCTTTATTATTTTGCTTTATTATTCTGATAGGTGGCACAGGATAAAAATGTCAAAAATCCTTCTTAAAGGCAAGGAGTGCTAAAGCCTCAAAGTCTGTGGCGAAAGAGTACACGGACTTCTAAATCACTTGTGAATGCAGAACGTTCTGTTTATGTCTTGTGTCACTAATTCCTCTCTTTTCATTCTGATTGAAATCTGGAAAACCTTTTGCCAACTTCCTGTCAGATTTTTAAACTCTTGGAGATTTATTGAAATCAGAGGAATTCCTTGGCTCAAATCTAGGAGGATGTAAATGTGTGATGAATCTTCATGAGCTTTATTCTCCAAGCTGAACAGTGCAGAAGGCGACACGTAAAAATCAGTGAGTTGAAAGTTGTTCAACTTGACCATGCACTTTTCCTAAATCCTCTTTTCCCCTTAACTGTAGAACTCTCTACCTGTGCCACTATGCAAGAGCTGACCCGAACCAAACAAGGGCCGTTTACGCTAGAGGAGCATGCCCTTTATGAAGACAAATGGACAATTGATGAGATTGCACGATCCTTAGAGCATTGCACATCTCTTCTCTCAGGAGAGCCATCTCATAAAAAATTGAAGACAGAGCATCCTGGTGAAACTGCTGGGAGCTGTGAAGATAAGTGATAAGTTGGGTCAAGGAAAAAGACTGAATGATTGAGACATTTTAAGATTGGGTTGGGATTGTCTTGCCTCCTGTGTAAATTTACAAGTCTGTACTGGGAGGGTGACAAACTGCAGTGCAAGAAAAATGGTTCTTTTGTTTTCTGGGGTTAGATCATGCATTGAAAATATCCAGCACTTGCTGTTTCCTGATCTGTGTGTTTCCCTTGCCTGCCATCGATGTCAAATCTTCATCAACTTGCAGGGTGCAATGTTCTTACAATTACTCAATAAAAATAAAAACTAATATTTGCTAAATGTGCTCAAAAAAAAATAATCTGTTTTTTTCTTTGTAGCTGCTAATCAAACCCTAAAATACCATGGTGACAAGACTGTCATAGTTTGAAGGATACAAGAATGTGGTGGGGTGTTTGCTGTCTTGAAATCCATTTCAGGAAATGTCCATTTTACTGTAGTTTTTCTTATGCAGATTGTTCTTTTGATCAAATGCCATTCTGGATGCATTAAATCTAGATGTAGTCTGAAAATTCAGTGGACATGAGTAGTTCTAGGTCTAAACAGTCCCTGGAGGTAACTGATAACGAGTGGTCTGAAGAGTGCAGTCATCCTTGCAGGTGTACATATCTTACTTTGGTACAGTGTCTCAGTTGGTGACCAGCCATAATGCAATGTCTAGTTAACTGTTATGTCCTTCATAGAATAGAATAGAATTAACCAGGTTGAAAAAGACCTTAGAGATCATCAAGTCCAATCTATCACCCAACACCATCTAATCAACTAAACCATGGCACCAAGCACCCCATTCGGTGTCTTCTTAAACACCTCCAGTGAGGGTGACTCCACCACCTCCCTGGGCAGCACATTCCAATGGCCAATCTCTCTTTCTGTGAAGAACTTCTTAGGGCTTAGGGAATTTACTTTTGCTATCTCCCATGGATTGGGTAGAAGTCTGATGTGCTTCTAGGCTCTGGCTGATTTTGGTTCTGGCTAGTTGTATGGGCTAAGGGAGGGATCCACATTAAAATGAAAACGTTTTAACTCTCTGAGGCAGTAGAGGCCTGCTCCACAGGTCATTTAGCCAAGGGAATTTGATTGCACTCATTCCTCAACACAGCTTCCCTTGGGGTTTCCAAACAGGCTGAAAGGTACTGGCTTAAGAATGCTAGAAAGGAACTCTAGTTTGTGTAATGGACTGTCCTCAAAGGACTTCCCTGTGTTCAGTTCTGGGCCTCTGACTGCAGGAAGGACGTGGAGGTTCTGGGGCGTGTTCAGAGAAGGGGGCAACACAGCTGGAGAAGGGCCTGGAGCGTGTGATCTATAAGGAGTGTCGGAGGGAGCTGGGGTGGTTCAGTCTGGAGAAGAGGAGGCTGAGGGGAGACCTCTTGGCTCTCTACAACTACCTAAAGGGGGTGCAGGAGTGAGGAGGGGGTAGCCTCTTCTGCTTGGTGGCAAGTGACAGGACCAGAGGAAATAGTTTCAACCTTCACCAGGGCAGGTTTAGGCTGGATGCTAGGAAATAATTCTTGATAGAGAGGGTTCTCAAACATTGGAATAGTCTGCACAGGCCAGTGCTGGAGTCACCATCCCTGGAGTGTGTGGACCTTGTGCTTAGGGACATGGTTTAGTATTGTCCCTTCAGTGCTGAGCTAAAGGTTGAACTGGATGATCTTGGAGATCTCTTCCAACCAGATGTTTTCTGTGATCATGTCCCCATGCAAGAGAGCAGTGACACTGTCTTGCCTTCCTCTTGTCATGATGAATTTGCACATGTGAGGGATATCTAAGAGAAAGGCCTGCTTTTGACATTGTCACTGAAATGTCACCCAAGAGAAATGGACTGCCTGTCATTACAGTTTTATGCTGTTGCTGGCCTGCTGTGGCTTTCTGTGATTCCTACACCTTGGATTTTCAGTTCTGGAGCACAGAGACTTGTCTCTCTCATTCTGAGTGATGTATTTTTTACAGAGAGACTGAAATTCTGACTGAATGACTCTGGTACTGGACTTGCTACTTTGTGTGGTAAGTTACCTCGATAGCTAGTTACCTCTGTTGCATAAAACAAGTTGTGACTTATTACCAACTTAAATTTGATTCTCCACATGCTGCACCTTTGCACCTTACAAAATCAGTTTCTCTGTGTGCTTATATTATATTATATGAAGTTACCAAATTCCAACCTTGCTTTCAGTCTAGGGAATGAAATAAACATCTCAAAGTTTCTTACTGTGTGATACCTTTCCAGCTATCTGTAGGAGTGTTTTGGGTTTTTTATACAAGAAACTGAAGTCTGTGCAAGATTGATTAAGCTTTTGTTTAGAGGGAGAATAGAGTTAATGTTTTATTGTTCAGTAAACAATGCTGAAAATACCACAAGCAAATGGAAAAGTTTGAGCACTGTAGCAAGATATTTAATATACAACTGTGGATGAAGTAACCTTGGTAAAGAGTTTCTATTTCAGAAATGGGAGAAGAGAGTTGGGTTCAGTAAAAAAACAGTGTGAAGCTTTACATGGGTTTTTTTTTGGGGTGGGTTTTGTGGTACTTTGGGTGGAAGCAGAGAAGTAAGAGATTATTTCCTAAAGAAATCAAATCAAGGAGAAAATGACACTTTCCAGTGTACTTATCTTGAATGATCGGAGACTATGATTGTAATGTGGTTTCTCTTATTATCTAAATTAGTGTCTTTTTGAGGACCTAATTTATCTTATCCCAGTGGTCTTCTCAATTAAGTTCTCATTTTATCTGTCTTTCTGCTTTTTAAAGAATAACCCAGAAGATGCAGTTCTGTTAGTCTGCTTGGTTCATCTGCAGGGATTTCTCTCTTTAAAAATTAGTGCAATTGAGAAATCTATTAATAGGGTACTTTTGTATACAGTGTTATAAGTGTCTGGCACATTTGTTCTCTCATCTGTTTGTTTAATGCTCACCATGGCTTTCTTGTTACTCCATGCAGGGCCTCCTGATCTTTCTAAATTCAAAAGGAGAGTTATATTTTCATCAGTTTTGGGGTTAGCTTGCAACTGGTCTGTTGTAATTATTGCTAACAGATCTGTGATCCTGAGAAGACAGGATCTGTTCCGTAGTCTAGTCACTCAAGAGAAATGAGATGACACCTAAAAGAAAGCATCCTGTTGACACCAACAAGTTTTGGTTTAGTCTTCAAATCCTAACACATATGGAAAGCATAAGGAGAGAGTCATAGAATCATAGAATCAACCAGGTTGGAAGAGACCTCCAAGATCGTCCAGTCCAACCTATCACCCAGCCCTATCCAATCAACTAGACCATGGCACATTCTTTCTGTGAAGAACTTCTTCCTAATATCCAGCCTGAAACTCCCCTGGCACAACTTGAAACTGTGTCCTCTTGTTCTGTTGGTGGTTGCCTGGGAGAAGAGACCAACCCCCACCTGGCTACGACCTCCCTTCAGGTAGTTGTAGAGGGCAGTAAGGTCACCCCTGAGCCTCCTCTTCTCCAGGCTAAGTAACCCCAGCTCCCTCAGTCTCTCCTCATAGGGCTATGCTCCAGGCCCCTCATGAGTTTTGTCGCTTTCAATTCACAAATGCAACTTCCCTTAATGCTTTTATTCCTTAATGCAGGAAGCAGAGAAACATTCACCAGCTCTAGTTAACATCTTCCCCAGTGCTAGGTTGTTACCTTCAGAAATAAAGGCAGAACTTTTTTACCTCAAATGGTTAACTTCTCCCTACATAGCTTGTATTGAACTCTAGGACTATTTTGCTTACAAGTTGGGTAGCAAGTCTGGTGGCACACAGAGCTATGACAGACAGCAGATAGGTGTTCATAGAAGACAGTGCAAAGAGTGAAAAAAGTCAAGAACAAATTATGCAAGAACAGCTTGGTTTATGACTACTGATGAGTGCCAACCCTGTTACAGCTGAGCTACCCTTCCAAACATTCAAACCTCTCTGGCAGCTTCCCAGTATCTTGGTGCTCAGCCTCACTTGCATGCTCTTGCCTTGGTACCCCTTTGACCTCTTTGCCCTGAGCCATTTGTTCCAAGGAACAATAACCAGGAGGAGACTGCAAAACCTAGGAATGGCTTTCTTAGATATGTTTTAGTAAGTGTTTAACCAAGTATCTTGAAACTGTCCAGATCTGGAAGTAGGTCTTGTGTTCCCATGAGAACCTAGGGAAATACTCATTTTAACTTCTTTACTCTTATTAACATGCATGTCCCTGAGATCATAATTGTGTTACATCCACAGGAAAAATGTTTTGTTTTGTTTTCCAGGACAAAATATCCTGTGATCCTTTATCTTGATTACTGACAGTCATGAGATCTTACATTAAGGGCTATTTAGAGTGAGAGGAAAAGTTTGTATACAATATTTCTGAGACTTGTAGAAGAGTTAGTACTGAATGCCCAACTGAGACAAACAGTGGTTAAAAGGAATTTTATGCTACTCTGGCCAGAAAATAAGCATGTCTCTGTGATTTACCATTTGAAACACATCTGTGACAAAGACTGAAAGATTTGTCTCAATTTAATGAGTGGTGTTCATGGGGAAATTCCTAGCAGAAAAGCATGTCTTGCTTTTTGAGCTGAACATTGTCTGTCTTGAATTTGGACTTGCAATCTTAGGGTCCATAGTGGTACCCTAACAGAGTCTGGCCCTGGCTCTGCTTCCAGTGCTGGTGCTGCTTCAGTGAGATTGACTGGGGATTCGTAATTTATCTCCTAATGTCTCTGCCTGGCTGCCTCTCTTTCTTCCTCCTTCATCATTGGAGGTTTGCCGTCATTGGAGGTGTTCAGGAGGAGACTTGATGGGGTGCTTGGTGCCATGGGTTAGTTGTTTAGGTGGGTTGGATTGGTTGATGGGTTGGATGCGATGATCTTGAAGGTCTCTTCCAACCTGGTTTGGTTTATTCTAAATAAATGGTTTATTCTAAATAAATAGTAGATTTTCTGTGCACTTCATACTGTATGTCTGCTGCCAGCATGTCAAGCACATTTTAAAATGTTCTCTAACAAAAATTTATATGATTTATATATATATGTATGTGTGTGTGTATATATATGACTGAGGGAGTTGGGGCTATTCAGTCTGGAGAAGAGAAGGCTCCAAGGAGACCTAATTGTGGCCATCCAGTATCTTAAGGGGGCTACAAGAAAGCTGGTGAGGGACTTCTTAGTGTGTCAGGTAATGAGAGGATTAGGGGGAGTGGAGCAAAACTAGAAGTGGGGACATTCGGATTGGATGTCAGGAAGAAGTTCTTCCCCCTGAGGCTGGTGAGACACTGGAACAGGTTGCCCAGGGAAGTGGTGGAAGCCTCATCCCTGGAGGTTTTTAAGGCCAGGCTGGATGTGGCTCTGGGCAACCTGATGTAGTGTCAGGTGTCCCTGCCTATGGTAGGGAGTTAGATGATCCTTGAGGTCCCTTCCAACCTTAACAATTCTATGATTCTATGATATTAATCAAATCTGAGGGATTAATAAAACATTCTAGGAGTGCCTTCATCAATAATTAAGCATTGCATCTTACCCTGCAGTTCTATGTTTGATTCATATGTTTATTAGAAGAGAAAAGTTTTGGAATACATTAGTTTTCAGTGTACTAAGTGGTGAAGCTGCTATTCTGAGCATGAACAGCTCTGAGACTTGAAAGGCTAGGATCATTCTTTTTGCTTGGCAGCATCAAGGAATCAGTTGGCAACAATATTAATTTTACTTAAAAGGTCTTAAAGAGACAAAAAAAGAGTGCCTGTGTGAGTACAGAAGAGTGACTACAACAGACAACCAGAGGGAAGGCATAGAGACAGTGGATGGATTCAGGCAGCCTGGGCAAAATGAAGAGCAGTCATTGTTTCCAGTAGCCAGGGGTTTAATTTGTTTCTCTGTGAGACCTGGTTAAGTAAATCAGCAAGACCTAAGAGCATGTTAAACAAGTTGGGCTGTCATCTGCATGCTTGTGTCTCCACTCTGGGTGATGAGATTGCACATCTTTCCTTACTGTCTCTGAGATCAACTGCTGAGATTGTGGCAGTGTTAAACAGGTAAAACAATGAGTTGGTAATTGGAAGCAGATGGTTTCAGTGCTCAGGACAAAAAAGGGACTCTGTGGTAAGAAGAAAACCAACCTCTTTTTGTTTTTTCCCAGTTGTGCTTTTTGGGGGGGGGGGGGGGAAATGTTGGATGCTGCAGTGGCTCTGAGGAAGCATTAGCAGGGCTGCCTGAGACAAACCTAATATTTTGGTAATGGATGTGCATATCTTGGACTAGAATCCTCTTCCCCCCCTACCTTTAGCTCAGAGAAGTGGGGCTAAATCAAAGCAGCAGCCTCTCCCTGACATTTCCATGTCACATTGCTCTGTGTCTTGTGGATGCTGAAACAATTCTGTGCTCAAACTGTGGGTTGTAAAAGGGCTGATGTAGTTTGTCCCAGAAGTTAATGGTAACTGGGAATGAGTAGGATGAGAAATGAGGCAATGAAGTGTGTAGTATAAACACAGAAATGTCTCTGCAGCCTACAAAACAGCCTTCCTCTTATCAGTTGTATTCATCTTGGGTTACAGCTTTGGGCCTGACCTTTTCTCTTTGCATCCAAATTTACTGTTTGAGACACTTAATCCTAAAACTCTTCACCCTCTCTTGAATTTCTTTGCAAGGTACACGTGGGCCCCAGGAAAGCAGGGAGCAAAAAGGCTGCGTAGTTTCTGGGGAGGCACTGGAAAACAATAAGTAGAAGTGAAAAGGATGAGGTGTGTCTAGTTTCTTACTCTGCCCTTTTCATAAGAAAGACGTAGTCCTGAATCAGTGCCGGGTCTCTGGGACCTGGGATTATTTTGGATAGTTCAGAATTAAGTGCTTCAAAGTCAGACCTGCAGCTGAGGGCGTGCATTCAAACCAAAATACATCGTTTCACAGATGTCACAGCCACGTAGTGGCGGCGGAATACGATTTGACAGCTTAAAAGGAGGGAGGCAGAAAAGGAATGGCAAGAGGCAAATGCATATTGCAGTTGTTCAATTTTTGCAATAGATAAACTCATTTCAGGTAATCCTGTAAGAAAACACATTAAGCCTTCTAATGGAGGAAAGATAAAGGACAGCACTTCCCCTACCCTTTCTGTTCCTTTCAGCACATAAAACAATTTAGCTCAAACCTGTCGTTTCAAAGCTTAACAAGCTTTTACATGGAAATGCACGGGAGGTTGTTCCTGGATGCTGGTGTGCAAAAGGCATTTATTTCCATTGCAGCAGTTGAAAAGACAGACTTCTGTGGTGCCCTCCAAAAGGCAGTGTTTTGTTTTGCTGATTGTGAATGGCTCTAAATCCTTGCTCTTTTGTGAGTGGTGTGTTTGTATTAAATCATTTCCCCCAAGCTGGCCTTCCTAGGGGTCAACAATGCTCAAGTTCTGCAGGTGTATTTTCACAGTGTAAACGGAACACTGTGTACAAACACTGAATGCATTTAGAAAATAAGATTAATTCTCTGTAATCTTTGCTATGCAGATTGCACTTCTAGGACTCGGTTCTGCTTTGCTGCACTGCTTTCTATACAGTCTCTTCTCGCTTTTATACTCTATGTTTGACAAAGGACACTGGCAGGCTGTTGGTTTCTTGTCCAGGTAATTAATTTCACCCAGCTGCTGCTCGTACACAGAGAGATTGCTGGCTTTAACTTGGGGAATTTATTACTTATGGTTTCCTAGCCCTGTGCTCCCACCTCTGCCAGAGAATCACAGTATCGCCAAGGTTGGAAGAGACCTCGAGGATCATCGAGTCCAACCTGTCACCACAGACCTCACAACTAGACCATGGCACCAAGTGCCACATCCAATCTCCTCTTGAACACCTCCAGGGATGGTGACTCCACCACCTCCCTGGGCAGCCCATTCCAATGAGGAATGACTCTCTCAGTGAAGAACTTTCTCCTCATCTCGAGCCTAAACCTCCCCTGGTGCAGCTTGAGACTGTGTCCTCTTGTTCTGGTGCTGGTTGCCTGGGAGAAGAGACCAACCCCTCTGTGGCTACAACCACCTTTCAGGTAGTTGTAGATGGCAATGAGGTCACCCCTGAGCCTCCTCTTCTCCAGGCTAAGCAATCCCAGCTGCCTCAGCCTCTCCTCATAGGGCTTGTGCTCAAGGCCTCTCCCCAGCCTTGTTGCCCTTCTCTGGACACGTTCAAGTGTTTCGATGTCCTTCTTAAACTGAGGGGCCCAGAACTGGACACAGGACTCAAGGTGTGGCCTAACCAATGCAGAGTCCAGGGGCACAATGACTTCCCTGCTCCTGCTGGCCACACTATTCCTAATGCAGGCCAGGATGCCATTGGCCTTCTTGGCCACCTGGACACACTGCTGGCTCATGTTTAGGTGGCTGTCGATCAGTACCCCCAGGTCCCTCTCTGTCTGGGAGCTCTCCAGCCACTCCGACCCCAGCCTGTAGCTCTGCCTGGGGTTGCTGTGGCCAAAGTGCAGCACCCGGCACTTGGACTTGTTGAATGACATCCCGTTGACAATCCCCCCAGCATTGCTAGCAGGAGGAAGCCTGTGCCCACCTCATCTGCCCTGTTCCTCAACTGGCATTGCAAAGTGTTGATGGTGCAAATTTTGTGCAAATAAACTAGGCTCTGTTAGGAGAAGACCATATGTCTCATGGTGCTTCTTTGCTGACCTCCAGCAAAAGACAGAGTGGGTGACAGCGAATAGTAATGGTCTAGCAATCCTCTCTCCAAGCAAGAGTTGGTGGAAGATGTCATCACGGGATTATTTCTCTTGAGTTCAGTGGGAGGTCTCCTGCCTTCTTCTACTAAATGATGTGAATTATTACTCACTGACTGAATTAAGGCTTTATGTGCTTCATTTTCACCTATAATGTGTTTTATCCTTTTTTTAGTAATACTCATTTTCAATCCATCAGTTTTCATTCTTGGGGTTGGTTTTTTTTTCAGGAGGAAGAACAAACAAACAAACAAACAGAGTCAAATAAATATTAATGATGTGGTGCATCACTTAATGTTGTTCCCTGTCTGATGAATATGAAACAGTGCTATTTTCTACTTAAAAACAAACACCAGAATTGTCAGAATGGAATTAGTGGTGGTGTTATTTTTGTATATATTTTTTAAATATGTTTATCTAGGAAATTTATTTCCCTGAGGCATGCTGTTAAAGTCTGTGCAGAATGGATAAACCTATTTGAGAGGGCTGATGATCTCTTTGCAGAGTTAGGAATGTATAACTTTTATTGACCTGTATACCATTTCCCTGCACGGGTTTTATCTGCTCTCCTCGGCTGTGTTGTGGATGTTTATTACTCCTACTCTGGAGACTTTCAAAACCTGCCTGGATGCATTCCTGTGTGGACTGCCCTAGGTGATCCTGCTTTGGCAGGGGGGTTGGACTTGGTGATCTCTGGAGGTCCCTTCCAACCTCTAATGTTCTGTGATTCTGTGAATGGGGTTAGTCCTACAGCCTGAGTTGCTATTCAGCCATTCCTGTCTATCATTGGAATTGTGAGGTATTCACCCCCACTCTGTCCTCATGCTTTAACAAATCCAAGCTGGTCCTTCAGAACTGTATAGGAAGAATCCAGTATCTGAAGGGGGCCTACAGGAAGGCTGGGGAAGGACTTCTCAGGATCTCAGGTAGTGACAGGACTAGGGGGAATGGAATGAAGCTGGAGGTGGGGAGATTCAGGCTGGATGTGAGGAGGAGGTTCTTCACCATGAGAGTGGTGAAGCCCTGGAATGGGTTGTCCAGGGAGGTGGTCGAGGCCCCATCCCTGGAGGTGTTTAAGACCAGGCTGGATGAGGCTCTGTCCAGCCTGATCTAGTGTGGGGTGTCCCTGCCCATGGCAGGGGGGTTGGAACAAGATGATCCGTGTGGTCCCTTCCAACCCTGAATGAAACTATGAAACTATGAAACCCAGGAATAATCCATCATGCCACAGAGGAGGCAGTATCTAATTAGGATTTGAGATTAAATTTATCTGGAGGCAAGAGCATGTTTTATGGCTGCAGAGAAAGACAAAGGAAAAGCAAAGCTTATGTGTGTGGTTTCATCCTGAACACACAAAAGCAGACAGCTTTGCCAAGGAAGCACATCTTTTAGAAGTGTGACCAGCTGTTGGACCACAGGAGTGAAGCTCCAACCATTTTTCTGTGTGTCAAAATAATTGAGCAAGATATTGATAAGAAAAGCACAACCTTTCTCCCATCGCTTCTGGACCACGTGCCTGCTTCTGCTTCTCAGAGTTTAATAGCCTTCCCCAAGCCACTGCTGCTCCCCAGTACCTGAGAATCATTTATCTCTCACTGCAACAATCCAATGGTTTCACAAATGGCCCAAGGCTGTGAAGAAAAGTTAGTCTGGGGATGTTGCTGACTGTGGTCCAGAAGAGAGGAGAGTTAAAAAAAAATACTAGAAATACTAGCCAGGAGCAAGTAATCATTGAGTGGCAGCAACAACTGGGAATTGTTAGTAAATCAAGAAAAATAGCTGGTGTCTGAAAATACTGGTGTGGTAGGAGGCTGGGAAAAAGGTGTGCTTCAGCTTTCTGAGGTGGTTTTATAGCACTCAGCTCTGTTCTTTCTTAACAATGTTACGGCTCTCAGAAAAGTCATTTTATTCCTATCAAGTCAAATCCAGCTGCAGGCTTTGAGAAGCTCAGTTGATACAGCATTTGTTTCCTGTCTAGGAAGCCTTTATGTACTTACTCACAAATACTTGAGTAGAATGCACTAAGTAGTCAGCAAAGTTGAAATTTCAACTTCAAGTGCACCTTTTTCTGGTGCACTTTCCAAACACCTCGGCTCCAAGAGGAGCAAGGCCCCAGTGAGTCCCCCGCGATTCCTTCCTTGGGGTGCAGAGTAATTGCTCAGCATGGCATGGACATCGTAGGAAAGGGAGTGGCTGTGAGGAAAAGGAATCTTCAGATCCCATGTTTGTACCTTTAATCCTTCAATGAGGAATATTGGGGGTTTTGCCATTGTTCATTGTCATGTAAGGTCAGCCCAGTGACTTCTTATTTACATATAAGCCAAGCAGCGTGCTTCTTTCTGGAGGTTCATTTCCTTCAGAGAGACCAGTGAGGAGCTGCTGTCAAAGGAATAAACCACTCTGTGTTCCACCAAACTAATAAAATAGCAGATGTGTGCCCATGGTGAAAGACAATTTAAGCTATATTCAGATTTACCTGAAGTAGTTGACAGAATAAGAAACTTCCTGATGTGTCAGCTTGTTTTGTTCCCCAGAACGTTTTCTCATTAGGGAGGATTGCTTTGATGTCATAATTAGGATTTAACCCTATTGTGTGTGCACCTCAGTGACTTCTGAGACTCAATTTTGCCTCTCAAATGTTGTCAATCTCTACTGACTTCAGCATTAAGCATCTGAGCCGTCGAGCTAAATGGTAAGCTTCAACCAAGCACAACTGATTGTGCCTTTTTTTCCCCTCTGGATGGGTATGAAAAGGCTTAAAAAGAAGGAGAGTATGAAATGATGATTTGAAAGAGGAAAAAATATTTGTGATTTCAAACCTTATAATTTCAACAATAAACCTGTCAGTAATCCCCCAGGGTTAGCAAGGAACTCTTCCAAAGCGTGGCTGTTGGAGAGGAGGATTTTTAGAGATGCCATTGAATATTCTGGTCATTTAGTTCAATCAGCTCCGGCTTCTGTGAGCTTGACTGCCAGCTGAGAGGTTGTTCCTAACTGGGGTCCTGTTAAGTCACTAGTACTTAATTCAGGTTTCATGTTTCTGTCATGCTGAGTTGGTCAATGTTGGCTGGTCTGTCAGGGCTACAACCTGATGTAGCAAAGCTGGAAAGCTGTCCCACAGCTGGCTCAATGTAGGTGCTCAAAATTAACTCTGTGGGAAGGCTGCATCATGTCAGAGAGCACACAGGGTGCACAGGGAAAAAAATGTGTGAGGAGAAGGAAAAAAATAGATTTAAATGCAATTTGCTTGCTTTTGATTGATCCAAGTTGCCCTGGTCTGTGCAGTTTATTACAGGCTGAAGGCTGAGTGAAAAGAAACTAAATTCAGAGTTCTCCAGATCAAAACTGCAATGGTTAATTGAAGCACTGTGGGTGTGCATCATGTAAAGGCACTTCAGAGTATTCCTTATCTGCTCATCTTCTTTCTTCATCTGCCCAGGTACATGTCACAAAGGGTGAGCCTGGCAATGAAGATATTATTATTATTATGCTTTAATTTTAGAATTAGAGTCAGCACTGTTGACTCATGGTCACAAGGCTGTCCAGCTGGGGTTTAAAGCAATTATTGAGCCATTTAGTTAACTTAGAATAGGATCTGGCATGTGAATGTGAGACAGCATTAATGTGAACCATTAGAGTTCCTTCCCAGATGATGTGTGTGTCACAGCAGACACTAACTTCTACCTCTCCATATGTTTCCCAGTTCAAAAAAATAGCCTCAAACATACCACGAGGAGAGGAAAGGGCTGGGGTTAGTAGGTTAGTAGGTAGGGAGGTTCTCCTTCCCCTCTACTCTGTCCTGGTGAGGCTGCATCCAGAATACTGTGTCCAGTTCTGGGCCCCTCAGTTCAAGAAGGACCTCAGGGAAATGCTTGAAAGAGTCCAGTGCATGAAAATGATTAAGGGAGTGGAACATCTTCCTTACGAGGAGAGGCTGAGGGAGCTGGGGCTCTTCAGCATGGAGGAGCCTGAGGGGTGACCTCATTCGTGTTTATAAATATGTAAAGAGTGAGTGCCAAGAGGATGGAGTGAGGCTCTTCTGGGTGATGCTGAATGACAGCACAAGGAGCAATGGTGCAAGTTGAGGCATAGGAATTTCCATGGAAACATGAGGAAAATGTTTTCCCTGTGAGGGTGACAGAGCCCTGGAACAGGCTGCCCAGGGGGGTTGTGGAGTCTCCCTCTTTGGGGATATTCAAAACCTCCTGAATGTGTTCCTGTGTGATCTGGTATAGGTGATCTTGCCTCTGGCAGAGGGGTTGTACTGGATGATCTTTCAAGGTCTCTTCCAGCCCCTAGCATTCTGTGATTCTGTGAAATAAACATTTGTGATTATGTTTACAGCCGCTGAATCGAACTGAGGTAAGCAGCAAGTTATCTGGATCCTGGCTTTTGTCACCAAACTGATTGCTACTCGCAGTAGCATTTAGGATCCATTTACCTATGATTATTGGAAATGCAAACTGGTCTTTCAGGCCAGGAAAGGCACTTTTTTGTATACAGATAGTTTTACAATATTTTGGGGAGTCCTTTATAGTTCAGTGTTATGTGCCTTAAAAAGAAAGCCTCCAAGCTTGCAGGTGATAGTCAACCTTGCTGAGACCACCATGCTTTTCAGAACATGCATACCACTGTGTTCCACTTGCCCAATATTTAATTGTGAAAGAGCTGCTTGTCTCTTCCTGTAGTTAGGTCAGTTTTTATTAGTTCTGCTCAAAATTATCTGTGTAATGCCCAAATATTTCCATTGACCTCACTGACACTATTCCAGATTTACATTGGTGTGATGTGGAGCAGAAATCTGCCCAGAGAACACAGAACCCCGAAGGTATTCACTAAACCATCTCTTTTTCCCCCTATATTATTAAAATGTTGAAGCTGAATGTCATTTGCCATTGTCTCCCACTTGCTTGTATCTAGTTATAAAGGAGGAATACAAGAAAGCTCTCCCATTAGCTGGTAGTTCAAAAGTAGTTCAGATAGAAAGCCCAGCGCCTCCAGGAGTATCTTTCTAGCAGTAGTCTAATCTCTGCTGGTTACTGTTCAGAGTTATTTTAAACCAGCCTCTCCTTAGGCTTTGCTGGCTGGAAATCCCTGTTATCTGCATTCCCATTTAACTTGCAACTTTCAAAGATAATTGAGGATGTTATTTCAAAGCACAGCACTTTCTGAAGCTCCAGTTTTGAGAAGGGTTTCGCATTTTAACAAGTCCTCTTCTGATGCAGTGAGCACTGACCTCTGCCCTCTTCTCAGTAAAGGTAGAGCTGAAAGGGAAAGCCTCTGCCATTCTTTAATATGTTGCAGCTAAATATCCTTTTATGTTTCTGTGGTAAAAAATGCAGATGAAATTTAAAAGTCCTATCTTCTCTTACTTTCTTTAATGAAGGGAATTGCTAAAGTGCAAATTATTCCATAAGCAATTCCTTTTTCTCTGCTCTACTAAAGCAGTTCAGACAGGAGTGTTCTTTTATGTCCCATATTTGTACTGCAGCTTTTACTTGGGGATATAAAAATAATTTGCAAATGTGAATTAAAGATTCCACCCCAGTCAAGTGGTAAGGTATCAACAGATTTTCAGTGAGAAAGAAAGAGGTAGGAGATGGCCAAGCAGTAAAGGGTCCTAGCAATAAGACTGACCTTCACCTCACCTTACTGTACTGTGTCTTTGCCCTCCTTTTACCTGCTTCTTTAGTCTGAGGTGATGTGTGGCAAAAATAGCTTCCCAAAGTGGATAAGAAGGCCCCTCTTATGTTTTGGGGTTCAGGTAAGCCATAGCATAAATGGATTTTTGTTTGTGGATTCATCATGGTGTAGCTGCTTGGTGAATCTATGAGGAGGAGTAACTTTTTGAGCCAGCAAAACTCAGGTTGAGCTTTATGTTGTTTGCTGTGCAAGCTGGAATCATAGAATCATTAAGGTTGGAAAAGACCTTTAAGATCATCAAGTCCAGCTGTAACCAACTACCATGATCAGTAAGCCATGTCCTGAAATGCCCCATCTACACACTCTGTGGAACACCTCCAGGGATGGTGACTTCGCCTCCCTGGCCAGCCAGTTCCAATGCCTCTACACTCTAAAGAACTAAAGAAGTTTTCACTAATGTCCAACCTAAACCTCCCCTGGCACAACTTAAGCACATTTTCTCTCATCCTATCACTAGTTACTTGGGAGAAGAGACCAACACTGGCCTCACTTCAACCTCCTTTCAGGTAGTTGTAGAGAGCAGTAAGATGTTCCCCTTAGCCTTCTCTTCTCCAGACTAAACAGCCTCAGCCTTAACTCCTGCTCTGCAGTTTTGATTTGCCCTGCTCAGTTCTGAGGTACACACAGTTTTCCCCACAGCCTCCTGGGCTGTCTTAGAGGGCCAAAGGTAGAAGAAACAAAGCTGCAAGTTCCTGGGAAGACACTGAGCAGTTCCCAGCTCTGCAGAGGAAATGGAACAGCTCTATGACCCGGCCCTCCCTATGTGGTTAGGCTGGCTGCTTGTCCACATCCTTGGAGTCATCTGTATTGTACAAAACGTGGGAGAAGACACTTGTGATGCATAGGAACTGTGATGCCCTGCAGCACCAGGCTCAGTAAGGAAAGGCTGAGCTTTGGAAATGTGCATATGATGAAGGGTAAGCTTCAGAAACTTTCCATCAGTAGCTACAGCCTTCACCCAGCAGAATATGGCTGGAAACTTGGTCTTTGAACATCCTCATGCATGGTTTCTAATGGGGTCTGACCTGGATGACCTGAAGACCTTCTTTTCCCTTCTTCCTACCACAGACATTTAATGCCTGTTAGAAGTTTATGCATTATCCTGGAAGAAAAGCCACTATTCCTCCTAGGTTCACTTGTGTTCTGTGTTAGGAAGATTACATTCAGACTTTACACATGACATCTACAAGCAGAGTTTAAAGGTCAGTCTAGCTTTCATCTCTTAGTTCAGGTCCTAACCTGAAGCTCCCTTAGCCTGCTTTTGGATGCCTAGGGCTGGAAGATGTTGTAAGGTTCTCTTGGGTTTAGACCTGTGGAGAAGGAATGAGAGGGAAGCCCAACAGCATATGAACTGCAGAATGTGAAACTTGGCTTTTTTGTGTGTTCATGAGTGTGATTCTGGTTTTGCAGCCATGAGAGTTAAAGCAGTGAAGGGAGTGAAGTTCAAGTGATAAGGCTAGATTTTCTTGAAGAGATAAATTGTTCATTTGATGTAATACTGAAATGCAGCCAGGCTGAGAGGTTTTGTCTCTTCACAGATGCTCAGAAAGTGGAGATTGTGACCTGTAAATTGTAGCTGGCTGTTACAGAAAAGACCTCCTCATTTCTGTCAGTGTCTGCTATATACTGGCCTAGTTTCCTCCCAGCAGCTGCACAGTGTGGCACCAGCAAGTGTAATTCAAATCTAAAGTTATGAGTGCCTGTTAAAGTGCAAGTTGCACTCTTCTGCCCTGCTTGTTCTCAAACATGCTCAAGCAGTTAGGAAACAATGCAGTGAATGGGAAGAAAGCGTAGTAATGTAGTAGTAATAGTGGAGAGCACATTTTCACTTCTAGTCATCTAAGATAAAAGAAATGCAGCAAGAGATTCTGGAAGTGTGCTGAAAACTTGCTGCTGTAGTACATGGCTCGGACATTTTAGAGGAGGACTGTTTGTCCGTGAAGATATTGCCTGCTTCTCAGTCAAAAAGAGCTGGTGAGCTCAGCTGCAGCAGCAGAATATAACCAGTTCTGTGCTCCTTCTGTATTTGGAATTGTTACTGAAACCACAGAGTCACAGAAACATTCAGGTTGGAAAAGACCCTCAGGATCACCAAGTCCAACCAAGAACCCTAATCTACAAGGTTCACCCCTAAACCAGATCCCCTAGCATCACATCCAAACCACCTTTAAACACATCCAGGGTTGGTGACTCAACCACCTTTCTGGGCAGCTCACTCCAATGCCTGACCACTCTTGCTGGGAAAATTTTTTTCCTAATGTCCAGTCTAAGCCTACCCAGTCATAGCTTTAGGCTATTTCACTAGCACTAATATGTCCACAACATCCTTTCAGGTAGTTGTAGAGAGCAGTGAGGTCTCCTCTCAGCTTCCTCTTTTTCAAACTAAGCAGCCCCAGCTTCTTCAGTCACTCTTTAAGATTTAGCCTCCAGGCCCTTCCCCAGCTTCATTGACCTCCTCTGCATGGGCTCCAGCACCTCCACATCTCTCTTGTATTGCTGTGCCCAAAACTGGACACAGTATTCAAGGTGTGGCCTCACCAGAGCTGAGTGCAAGGGGACAATCCCCTCCCTGCTCCTGCTGGACACAGCATTTCTGATACAAGCCAGGATGCCATTGGCCTTCTTGGCCATCTGCGCACACTGCTTGCTCATATTCAGTTGCTTGTCAGTTAGAACCATCAATGAGCTGGGATGCAAAGACAAGGACTTCAAGTGGTAGAGGACAAAAAGCTTCCTAAATACCTTTGAAAATTCCAAATACTAACCATCATGATTCTCTTCCTAACTGTTCCCATGCAGTAATTAGAGCTGCCCTGCTTTGGCAGAACTATCTTTGACCCTTTCTGAGGTGAATTTTGCTCCAGGGATCCCTCCCAAGCACATTTCCGCATGACCTCTGTAGCAGCAGTGTTATTTCTCTACCTCAGCACTTTCTGTTTATGGTGGTGTAGAGCTCTCTGGTTCTCTATTTTGCTCAGCTCTACTATTTCTATGAGCAGTCTGTTTTTTCCCCTGTCTTTGCTTGGCACTATGGTTTGCATCTGGTTTTTTGTTGTTTCTGTAGTAAGGGCCAAACCAGCTGAATTTTCCCTCTATCTCTTTGTATTTCCTCTCTCTTTTCTTCCACCCTAATAAGCACCACACTCCATAGGTCTTCCTGTACAATGTAGGGTAACTGACAGAAATTCTCCAGCCTTTTCTTAAAGGATACTGCCCTTAGCTGTATTATTCTTATCATTTACTGCTTTTTCTTTATTGTTTGCTCCAAAAAGAAAAACAAGGTTGAAGTTGTGGTAAGCATTGCACAAACAGAGAAATCCTGAGTCAAAGAAGCTGCAACTTGACTGAGGAAGAGTGGCTGTCAATGGCTCCATGTCTCAGTGGAGGCCAGTGACAAGCGGAGTCCCTCAGGGATCAGTCCTGGGACCTGTCTTGTTCAACATCTTTGTGGGTGACACGGACAGTGGCATTGAGCAAGTTTGCTGATGACACCAAGCTGTGTGGTGCAGCAGACATGCTGGAGGGAAGGGAGGCCATCCAGAGGGACCTTGACAGGCTGCAGAGGTGGGCACAAGCCAACCTCATGAAGTTCAATAAGAGCAAGTGCAGGGTCCTGCATCTGGGTCGAGGCAATCCCAGGCACAAATCCAGGCTGGGCAGTGACTGGCTGGAAAGTAGCCCTGAGGAGAGAGACTTGGGTGTGCTGGTGGACAAAAAGCTCAACATGAGCTCTCAGTGTGCACTTGCAGCCCGCAAAGCCAATCAGATCCTGGGCTGCATCAGGAGAAGTGTGGCTAGCAGGTCGAGGGAGGTGATCCTCCCCCTCTACTCAGCTCTGGTCAGACCCCACCTGGAGTACTGTGTCCAGTTCTGGAGCCCCTATTACAAGAGGGATGTGGAGGTGCTGGAAGGTGTCCAGAGAAGGGCCAGGAGGATGATCAGAGGGCTGGAGCACCTCTCCTGTGAGGACAGACTGAAGGAGTTGGGGCTGTTCAGTCTGCAGAAGAGAAGGCTCCGAGGTGACCTAATTGTGACCTTCCAGTATCTGAAGGGGGCCTACAGGAAGGCTGGGGAAGGACTTCTCAGGATCTCAGGTAGTGATAGGACTAGGGGGAATGGAATGAAGCTGGAGGTGGGGAGATTCAGGCTGGATGTGAGGAGGAGGTTCTTCACCATGAGAGTGGTGAAACCCTGGAATGGATTGTCCAGGGAGGTGGTCGAGGCCCCGTCCCTGGGGGTGTTTAAGACCAGGCTGGATGAGGCTCTGGGCAGCCTGATCTAGTGTGGGGTGTCCCTGCCCATGGCAGGGGGTTTGGAACTAGATGATCCTTGTGGTCCCTTCCAACCCTGAATGAAACTATGAAACTATGAAACATGGGGCCCAAGGTGGGAGGTGGTGCCCAGGAAATTTCCTGATATCATATCTGGTGCTTTTTAACGCTGTGTGGTTCATAGCACTCTGGTCCCTGAGGAATTTAAAGTAATAATATGTGCTGAGGAGGAGAATAATTTCTTAGAGCTGCCTTCTGCTAGGCACTGATGTTCTGGGAAAAGGGGAGAATGAAGACAAGGCAATATTCACTGTTCAAAGCTGACAGTGGTAGGGTCACAGAAATGAACTGCAGGGGTTTTATGAGCATGGGAGATCTGTTTATTAAAGGTATTGTGAAATAAATTGCAAGATAAAGATGTGGGCTTGCTGTCTGTAAGAACAAACATAAGGACAGCAACCAACTCATGATCATGAATGTCTACCAGGAAGGTGGTGGTGGGCACTGAGAAGAAGAGGAGCTCGTGGGAAGGGGTTATGAGTGGGAAATGGTGAACTGTTTTAGTTAGAAAGGATTGCTAGGAACTGGTGATGCACTGCTGGGCTGAGGCTTTGCTTGAATAAGGGAGATAGCTTCATCTCTCTAGCTCAGACCTGAGACATCAACAGAAACAGCTGAAGAATTCTGGGGTTTGCAGAGAAAAGATTGCCCAGAGATAAAGCAGTGAGGAATGTAAGAGCCCAGTAATACATCTCATGGTGGCACACTCTTCACCTTACCTCCCTGACAGACCTGGAGAGGGAGATGAGCACACTTCAAAAAAATGTCCTGAAGGAGTGATTAAAGACTACTATTTCCCCCTTTCTCCATGTTTTCTTCATTGCTTTAAATTCATTTGTACTCAGCTCTCCTTTGCCAACTCAGTACTTTTTCCAGGGGTTTGTGTTGCCTTCTAAATGCTGTCACTTCTAGCTCCTCCCATTCCTTTGTGTCTCTTACCTGCTCTCAAGCATCTACCTTTTTCCAATCTCATTTTTCCTTTGAATAATGTTACTAAAATGTTACCTGCATCTTTTCCCTACTTGCAGATGGGGGAAGGTGAGGACAGCTTTTATTTAGTGGAGGAACTATCTGTGAGCATGTGTCTTGACTCCCTGAAGAGCAAGCAAAGTCCAGTTGTCATTTGTGAGGTTCCTTAGCTTGGCAGTTTCCATGTAAGGGTTTTAACAGAGAGCTGCAGTCTTAAATTTTGAGTTAGAGATGGCAGCAGTGGTTACCAGGGAAACTTCTAAAATTGCACTGGCAAAGTCTCTGCTCAAATACTATATCAGATCTTTGGGAAATGGAACCAAGTGAACAAGTGCAGATTGGGAGAGCAGCACTGTGTAAGACTGGGGAATGTTTTGCTTACAAGCAAAATAAAACCCCCTGAAGCTTCAGGCTGACACAGGCTCTGCAAATCCTGAACCAGGAAGAGAGCACCAATGCAGCATTGGTTCTGCTAACATTTCACTCAGACAATAGCTGTGACAGGATTAAATTTCCTAGCCTCCATTTTGAGGTTTGATTCTCAATATTAAGAAAAGAAGAGTTATTTCTAACAGGTGATTCCCAAGAATGTGTTACTAGGGACTGATTGGAGAAGATACCCTGCACTCTGCCACCCTGAGCCCCCCAGACAAGGGAAGAGTGCAGACAAGTGCTCATGCATATGTATATGTATGCTAATCAGACAGCAAATGTCAGAAACTTGTGAAAAGGAGAGTTCCAATTGCACTTAACAGCCTCTTTACCTAAATACTGTTGCACCTTCTCTGGCTGAATAGATCTGAGCCACAAGCTACTGCAGCTGGGGATATTTTAATCACTATGTATTTTCCCTGCCCTCCTCCTCTTTTTTGGCTGTTCATTGTTGTCAGAGTATGGTCAAAGGTCATTTCTGCTCCATGGTCATAGGTCTGACCTGACACAGCTGGCCTTATATGGGGTCAAATGTGTTACCCTGTGCTTGTGTACCTACGGGCCTAATGGGAAATAGTCCGTGCTTGGACTGGAGGTACAAATAATGTTTCCCACCTATTAACTGTGCAAGCTGTGCATATTTTGTTATTGCCATCACTCACACAAGTCTCTACTTTAAAATATGAGCTGTACTAAGGAGAAAGGTTTCTATTGCTCATTATCACCTAAAAAAAGATGTTTGTGCATATAAGGCAACTTTGCTTTCAAAATACATTGCCTGGGCAGGTAAACCATTGTATATTTATTGTCTGATAATAAATCTTGTTGGATCAGCCTCCTGATTCAACAATGTTTGTGAAAGGTGCAGGTGCACTTTAATACAGAATCACACAGAAAATTCAGGTTGGAAAAGACTCTCAGGATCACCAAGTCCAACCAATAACCTTACTCTGCAAGGTTCACCCCTAAACCGTATCCCCAAGCACCACATCCAAACCACCTTTAAACACACCCAGAGTTGGTGACTCAGCCACCACCCTGGGCAGCTCATTCCAATGCCTGACCACTCTTGCTGGGAAAAATTTTTTCCTAATGTCCAGTCTAAGCCTACCCAGTCATAGCTTTAGGCTATTTCCTCTTGTTCTGTCACTAATTACCTGTGAGAAGAGACCAGCACCAGCCTCTCTACAGTGTCCTTTCAGTTAGTGGTAGAGAGCAATGAGGTCTCCCCCTCAGCCTCCTGTCAAAAAGATTTCTTCTTGCGTGGTACTGACTGCAGGCTATTGATGTATTAATGAGCTAACTTTTCCAACTTCTGTGCAAGAGCTCTGAGAACATAATCTAAACATATGAGGAATGTACAGAGAAATATGGTATGTGCACTTCTTGTGAAAGATAGTTGGCCGACCCCAGAACTGGGGACTGTGCTGCCGTGAGAAACTGATTGCTATGCTGAATTCAAGCCATAAAGAGTGCAAGTAATTAATCAGCATATGATTAATCAAGAGCTCATCGTGCTCTGATGTTATGCATGAAACAAAAAGTGCCTCAAGTAGCAAATTCCTTTGGGGATGTAATGAAGTTATTCTAGCTGCTGCACCATGAAGAACAGTGGTGCTGCTGCTGAGAAGAGGTGGATGGCTGCTCTGACTTACAATGCTGCTGCAGGAGTAGATGGTGTTTTGCTTACCCTGATGCAGGAGAGGGATGTTTCTTTTGAAGATAATATCCATAATTATCAGGAAGAGATCAAGCTCTGTTTTAATTTCACCTCCCCCAAAATTTTGTTTCTTTAGGGTTTCAGTATAGCAGGATCTGCTGGAAGAGAGCCTTCCTGCAATCTAGTGCTGCAGAGCTGGCAGGAGGATGGCTCTCTGGGTGAATATCGAGGTAGAATGAAAGCAGCTTGTGGTTGTAGGAGCAACTTCAGGAGCATATGGTAGCCTTCTGATACCACTTCTTTGTGCTTCCTATTGTTTCATCAGGAATATTTTGGTTTAATTCTTGCTGTGAGAAGCTGGTGTCCTAAAAACTTCACCATTTTGACTCATGTACGAGCTGAAGGGGTGTCACTGTCTTTCTTACTTTTTTTCCCATAGCAGAAAGCTACTAATGATACAGCAGCTCCCTTCCTGAGGAGCAGACCTGACACACAGATCAGCAGTTCTGGGAAGCTGTGGGAACATTTAATTAGACGTACAGCAGCTAGTCATCTGTTTGAACCAACTGCAGCCTGCCCTGGGCAGGTCATCCAGCCCTTCTGGCCCCTGGTTTGCCGGCTGGGAATAGGCAGAGCTGGGCAGTGGTGCATGACCTAGCTCCACACATTCTTGACCCACCAGCGCTCGTGATGTCTTCTTGCTTAGATGTGGGGCAAAGGCAATGAAAGTGAAATGGTGCTTTCCCTCTGAGAAGCAGGACTGCACTTTAGAGAGAAAAGTCAGGAATGGTTTTCTGTATCTGCCCAGAAAACTCTGCAGGAGATAGAATAGAATAGAATAGAATAGAATAGAATAGAATAGAATAGAATAGAATAGAATAGAATAGAATAGAATAGACCAGGTTGGAAGAGACCTTCAAGATCATTGCATCCAAGCTATCATCCAACACCACCCAACCAACTAAACCATGCAACCAAGCACCCTGTCAAGTCTCCTCCTGAACACCTGCAGTGATGGCGACTCCACCACCTCCATTCCCATTCCAATGGGCAATCACTCTCTCTGTGTAAAACTTCCTCCTGACCTCCAGCCTGAACCTCCCCTGGCGCAGCCTGAGACTGTGTTCTCTTGTTCTGGTGCTGGTTGCCTGGGAGAAGAGACCAACCCCCGCCTGTCTACAACCTCCCTTCAGGTAGTTGTAGAGAGCAATAAGGTCACCCCTGAGTCTCCTCCTCTCCAGGCTAAGCAGCCCCAGCTCCCTCAGCCTCTCCTCATAGGGCTTGTGTTCCAAGCCCCTCACCAACTTTGTTGCCCTTCTCTGGACTCATTCCAGCAAGTCAACATCCTTCCTGAACTGAGGGGCCCAGAACTGGACACAGGACTCACGGTGCATTGTAGAAGTGATCAGCATCACACAGGTGATTTCTTTTTCCTTCTCAGCAATAAACTATATTTCAGGCATTGTTATTTGCCATGCTCTGCTGTAGACAAGAAACACACAGAAGCTGTTTTATGAAACCTTGAGGCTCTTAATTAAAAATCTACATTTGTTCCTTAATCTTCACAAAAGCAGGGAGAAAGGCTGAGAAAAATGTGGGTGAGTGTATTCTGAGGAAATCCTGCTTCTTTAGGGGAATGTTTAATGATCAGGCAGTGACTGAGTTTACACACATTAAATATTTAGTTTCCTTCTGTAGACCTGAATGGGGAAATGTGCTCACACTCCTGCTGGATCACTAATTGGGTAACTGTGGATGCTTAGGGTGTTTCTGAAGCAGCAGTTTTATCTGTGGCACTTGTCTCATTAAGCATTTTACTGTTTGTATTCCAGAAGACGTGAGTTCTCCAGCTGGGGCTGGGGCTTTGATAAATCGCCATTTTTTTCCCCAGTGCTGGGAGCATAACATCATTACCTCTGAGTAATAAAAAGTGTCAGTTTGCATTTTGAAAAAAACATTTTTTACAGCACCAATTCCTGTTCTTTCTCACTGTTTGCCAAATCATGGCTTTGTGGAAATCAGTGGGTTTCTCCTAGATGATCTGGCTACAGGAACAGGGCTATACATCTGTGGGATGTGTGTAATTTCTTACTGCTTCTCTGTTTTTGTTTTAAATGCCTTTACTCAGGTTTCTGGTGGAAGGGTTTTGGTTTTTTTTGCAGACCTCTTGCTGCTCTGCTCAAACTGAGAGCGTTCTGGCATGTGCAAAGCAGCCTTGGCTAATCTTCCAGGGAACAAAACTCAGGTGGTGACTGGCAGCCAGGGAACGAATCCTTTCTGCCTCCTGCTATTGAGTGGTCTGATGCCAGCACCGATCTCCACTTCTCATCTCATCTGTCCCTGAAATATTTCTGGGGAACACCTTGTCTGTGCTGGAGGCTTTTTGGCTTTTGTTTGGTTGGGGGGTTTTCGGGTTTGGTTGGGGGTTTTGGCTTTTGTTTGTTTGGGGGGGTTGGGTTTTGGTTGCTTAGGGTTTTGGCTTTTGTTTGTTTGGGGGTTTGGGTTTTGGTTGCTTGGGGTTTTGGCTTTTGTTTGTTTGGGGGTTTGGGTTTTGGTTGCTTGGGGTTTTGGCTTTTGTTTGTTTGGGGGTTTGGGTTTTGGTTGCTTGGGGTTTTGGCTTTTGTTTGTTTGGGGGTTTGGGTTTTGGTTGTTTGGGGGTTTGGCTTTTGGTTGTTTGGGGGTTTTGGCTTTTGTTTGTTTGGGGGTTTGGGTTTTGGTTGTTTGGGGTTTTGGCTTTTGTTTGTTTGGGGGTTTTGGGGGTTTTGGTTGGTTTGGGGTTTTGGCTTTGTTTGGGGGCTTTTGGGTTTTGGTTGGGGGTTTTGGCATTTGTTTGTTTGGGGGTTTTGTTTGGGGGTTTTAGGTTTTGGTTGGTTTGTGATTTTGGCTTTTGTTTGTTTGGGGGGTTTGGATTTTGGTTGGGGCTTTTGGCTTTTGTTTGGGGGCTTTTGGGTTTTGGTAGTTTGGGGTTTTGGCTTTTGTTTGTTTGGTGTGTTTTGGGTTTTGGTTAGGGGTTTTGGCTTTTGTTTTTTTGGGGGTTTTTGGGTTTTGGTTGGGGCTTTTGGCTTTTGTTTGTTTGGGGGGGTTGGGTTTTGGTTGGTTGGGGTTTTGGCTTTTGTTTGGGGGGTTTGGGTTTTGTTTGGGGGTTTTGGCTTTGGGGGTTTTGGGGGTTTTGGTTGATTGGGAGTTTTGGCTTTTGTTTGGGGGGTTTTGGGTTTTGGTTGTTTGGGGTTTTGACTTTGTTTGGGGGCTTTGGGTTTTGGTTGGTTGGGGTTTTTTACTTTGTTTGGAGGTTTGGGGTTTTGGTTGGTTGGGGTTTTTTGGCCTTTGTTTGGGGGGGGTTGGGTTTTGGTTGGTTGGGGAGTTTGGACTTTTGTTTGCTTGAGGGTTTTGGTTGGTTGGGGGTTTTGGCTTTTGTTTGTTTAGGTTTTTTTGGGTTTTAGTTGGTTGGTGGGTGGGGGTTTTGGAGTTTTGGTTGGTTGAGGTTTTGGGCTTTTGTTTGTTTAGGGTATTTTTTGGGTGTTGGTTGGTGGGTTGGGTTTTGTGCTTTGTTTTGGGTTGATTTGATTGGGTTTTTTTTTTTTGGTGTTTTGTTGGGTTTGTGTTTCTTTCAGTCCTGGTCAAGAACAAAAAGTGCAAAATCATATCATGAGGGTGAGGGTGACAAAACACTGGAGCAGGCTGCCCAGAGAGGTTGTGAAGTCTCCTCTGGAGACTTTCAGAACGTGTTTCTGTGTGACCTGCCCTGGGCAGGGGGTTGGGCTGGATGATCTTTCAAGGTCCCTTCGATTCTGCCCCAGATGTAGTCCCTTCCACCACTAAGGGCAACATGATCAGCTTCTAAGTTGGTGCTCAGCATGTGCTAGGGAAAGTTGATTAAAGTTCTAGTAGCTGAGCTTACTAAAGTTGTATTCAAAGTCATCTCAAGTTCTGTATGGGCTTTTTTTTTAAATCCATCAGAGAATCAAAATTCTCTTCCATGCTGCTTCCTTACACCTGCCCTATTCTCCAGTCATAATGTTGGCATCTTTCTTTGTTTTGCTGTCCCCTGCATTCCATCTGCATTCCACTCTCTATTTTTATGGGGATAGCCCTCCACAGGAACTCTCTTCTTTGTCAGAGCTGAGCTGCAACATCAGTTTAGCCCTGGAGAAAGCAGCAGAGTTTGCATAAGGTGCACAGAGAAAGATCATCCTGTCCAGGAGGGGCTCAGTGAATGAATCACACATTTCTCTTTCACAGGAGAGCTTTTATTTACTGTCTAAGTTCTGCCCCAAGGGAGGTTGTAGACAGGCGGATGATGGTCTCTTCTCCCAGGCAGCCAGTACCAGAACAAGAGGACACAGTCTCAGGCTGCGCCAGGGGAGGTTCAGGTTGGATGTTAGGAAGAAGTTCTATACAGAGAGAGTGATTGCCCATTGGAATGGGCTGCCCAGGGAGGTGGTGGAGTCACCGTCATTGAAGGTGTTCAGGAGGAGACTTGATGGGGTGCTTGGTGCCATGGGTTAGCTGTTTGGGTGGTTGGATTGGTTGATGGATTGGACATGATGATCTTGAAGGTCTCTTCCAACCTGGTTTGGTTTATTCTAATAAATGGTTTATTCTAATAAATACCTTAACTCTTTCTTTTCTTCATCTTTCAAGGGTAAGATCATACTCAAACAGCAATCAGGTGCTAAATCTCCCACTCCTATGCAAAAAGTGCTGAGATGCTGAAATCCTGAGCACTTCAGAGAAGAACATTTATTTATCCTGTGGGTTATTCTTATAATGCCACCCTTAAATGTGCACCATTTGCTGTTCTGAGTGTTACTGCATACTCTAAATGCCACTTCAACACTGGAGCCAATGTTGAGTCTTTAAAAGGATTTTTTGCCTAATGGAATTTTAAATATAGATAAATGAACATTTGACATTCCTTTTCTTTTCTTTTTTTTTTTTTTTTGAGGTTTGGTTAATCTTAATCATTTGCTTAGTTATGTCTGGTTCTTTTTCTTGGCACATTAATGATATTTACATATGGAGCACCCTAAGGAGATCATAGCCCAAGTATTTGAAGTCACAAAGGATCAAAGCTGCCATTCTGAGAGCTCAGTTTATGGTTTCATAAATGACATCCATAGTTAGTCATTTCTGAGGCCACAGCATGGCAGGTTTACTTGCCTCTTTGTAGCCCCTGAGCAGCCTATTTAATGACTGCTGCTGGTGTGCAGAAGAATAAAAGGAATTCAAGACAGATTCTTTGGCATTTTCATCTTTAAAAACATTTAATACTTAATGCTATCAAAGTAAAAACTTCCTCAAGCTAATGACAACTGAAATCATTCAAAACAGTCCTGCAAGAGATAAACTGTCAGACTGATGGTCCCTTTTGGAGTATTGCCTCTTCTTTAACCTGCTTCTTTCTTCATTTATCTGCCCTGAAGCTTTTCACTTAGTATTAAACCCTCTCTTTCCTGTAAATGTTCCTATATAAGTATATTATTTTCTTTATTATTAAACAAAGATCATTTGTAGGGTATTTTATTTGTGTGTGCAGCTAAAGAATTATTTATCTGAGCCAGTGAAGCACTCCACAATTCTAGTTCTAGCCTTAAAAGCTAGATTTTTTCCTTTATAACTACATCCTCTTATGAGGAGTAGCTGAGGGAACTGGAGCTGTTTAGTCTGAAGGAGGCTGAGAGGAGACCTTATCACTCTCTACAACTACCTGAAGGTGGCTGATGGTAAGTAACCAGTGAAAGAAAAGGAGGGAACATCCTCAAGCTGCACTAGAGGAGGGTATCCAAGAGCAGAATGGGACTCTATGTCTCCAGTAAGATAGTTGTACTTATTAACTAATCCCTGGAAACTAAGCTGTAATGATTCATAGATTCATAGAATGGTTTAGGTTGGAAGGGACCTTAAAGATCATCTAGTTCCAACCCCCCTGCAATGGGCAGGGACACCTCACACTAGCCCAGGTTGCTCAAGGCATCGTCCAGCCTGATCTTGAACACTTCCAGGGAGGGAGCATTCATGACTTCCCTTGGCAGCCTGCTCCAGTGTCTCACCACCCTCACTGTAAAGAATTTCTTCCTAATATCTATTCTAAATCTACCTCCCTCAAGTTTAAAGCTGTTTTCTCTTGTCCTATCACTATAAGCCTTTATGAAAAGTCCCTTCTCATAGAATCTTTCTCATAGAATCATAGAATTGTCAGGGTTGGAAGGGACCTCAAGGATCATCTAGTTCCAACCCCCCTGCCATGGGCAGGGACATTTTCTACTGGATCTACTGCGCAAAGAGAAAATGAAAGATATATTATAAAAACTCTGAATTCTGCTACTTCTAGGAAAGCTAACATTTTGCCTAGTCCCACCATCCTAACCTGTATCCTGATGCCTGCAACTATTCACCACTGACATGTTTTTGGAAAAAAATGGTTTTCATTATTCATGGAGTTTTTAAAAGATACAGTAGATTAAATCCACTTTTCCTCAGCAGTGGTTAGGCCACACCTGGAGTACTGTGTCCACTTCTGGGCCCTTCAGATTAAGAAAGATATTGAGTTGCTTGAATGTGTCCAGAGAAGGGCAACAAAGCTGGGGAGGGATCTGGAGCACAGCCCTGTGAGGAGAGGCTGAGGGAGCTGGGGTTGCTCAGCCTGGAGAAGAGGAGGCTCAGGGCAAACCTTATTGCTGTCTACAACTACCTGAAGGGAGGTTGTAGCCAGGTGGGGGTTGGTCTGTTCTCCCAGGCAAGCAGCACCAGAACAAGAGGACACAGTCTCAAGCTGTGCCAGGGGAGGTTTAGGCTGGATGTTAGGAAGAAATTCTTCCCAGAGTGATTGGCCATTAGAATAGGTTGCCCAGGGAGCCAGCATCACTGGAAGTGTTTGGAAAGAGCCTGGATGAGGCACTTGGTGCCATGGTTTAGTTGATCAGATGGTGTTGGGTGATGGGTTGGACTCGATGATCTCAAAGGTCTTTTCCAGCCTGGTTAATTCTGTGTTCTGTATTTCATTTATTTATTTATTTATTTTTCTAGTGCTTGTTCAGGAAACATTAATGCTCCTGTAGCACTGCTTAATGCTTTGGTCTCTTTCTAAAGAGGTCAGAAAGAAATATGTTTCCTTCTGCTCAATTTTTAGAACATCTTTTTGTGTCCCCTGTGTATTATCTCAAGTGATGGCATACAATTTTTGCTCTGGTTTTGGCTTGTGCTCTTCCTGAAAGCAATATTCTGTTCTGCACGTTGCTCTGTAATCTTCTTAAGTCATCATTTCACTTGCACTGTAAATAGAAATCCATTTGTGTAATTAATGATTTTGTTATTACAGGAACTTCCCCCCCACCCCCCCCCTTCCTTTAATTTAATTTCTCTTATGATAGATATCAAACATTCCATCTTGAACCTAGAACCATGCCACAGAGCGTGTTTAGTGATCTGCCTCTCACTGAAGACAAGGTTGATGCTTTCAGGTGAGAAGCTGCATATTGGGGAAAATGATTCTTCTGAAAGTGGAGATCACATAGTTGAGCAACACTGTTTGCCCAAGCCAATGTCTTTGAGGGAGTATGAACTTCCCAGTCCCATTACTCCTACACAGAAGTTCATCCCCAAATCTAATGTAGAGACCAGCAATCTGTTGACTCTCTTCTTGCATGTGTAGGAAAGTGTAAGGTGCAAAGCTCACAAAGGAGGAGGAGGTGAAAGTGCAGAGGGAATCAGCAACTGTCTCATGGAAGAAAAAGCAAGGACGTGAAAGGAGACTGCATAAAAGCAAAAGGTAATAATGAAGAGACCCAAAATGGAGCAAATAGAACTACACTAAACACTAGAACACAGTGTTAGGAAACTCACATCATCAGTGTGAGCCCATAATTAAAAGAATATATTGGAAAGGTGGTTTGTATTCAACTTTTGTTCTTTGTGTTAATCTTTTCCTGACAAGAGGGTGTTTGCTGCTGCTGACAAATGAGCCTGCAGCATCTTCAGTTCTTACCATGGCACGCTGACATTCACCAACCATGGAGTCTGGCTCTTTGGTCAAATAACCCAGCTAGGCTGTTTGCTAAGAGGAAACACACACAGCCTCTGCCTCTTTTAGCCATAACTAAAACAATGTAGAATATCCCTCAGCTGAAGTGGAGATACATGGAAGAAATTCCAACTTCACTCTAAGACTATTCATTAACAGGTTTTCACTTCCAGCCAGAGAAACACTGCTTTGTCCCTTTTAAATGGAAAAGTGGTTTCAGGAAGTACAATTGTTAATTCCCTGTCTGCTGTAAGGAAAAGGTGCCTGTGGTTTCCTCGTGGGCCAGGCAGGTACCTGGTTGAAATGCATGATGAAATGCCTGGATTTTGCAGTACCTTGATACTTAATTTCTTTAGAGTCCCCATATCTGAATTTGATATTTGGTATTACAAAGGAATTACCCCAAACCCTTCATCATAATGAAAACTCAGAAAGTGAGAGATGGCAGATGCTGAGGTAACTGTACTCTTTCATGACCTTGCCTTGCCCTTTACAAAAGCCAGCTTAAGTTGGTTCAAACTGCCTGTGATTGCTCATCTTTTCTAGTCCTTACTTCCTGCATGCACAGAGCAGAAGAAAAGTCTTGTGCCAAAGGAGATTAATGAAAATCTACATTACACTTCATACAGAGCATCTGCATGTTTTGCAAGTCATGCACTGGCACACATACTAATTAGAGCAGAACAAAATGTGCCTTTTTATGTTTTTGTTGGGTTTTTTTCTTCTTCTTTTGGGGAGGAAATTGGTAACCAAAAAGCTATTTTCTCCCTAATTTTTTTAAATGGTCACACCAGCTGTGCACATTAAAGTCTCTCTTACTCAGTGTGCACTTTGTAAGAGAGACTGCTGCAGGGGTTAAGTTAATAATTCTGTTTTCTCAGATGAAGCACAATGTAACAATCATCCCTGAAAAGGCAGAAATCTACTTTTCCACCAATGAAAGAGTCAAAATGCTCACTAAAAATATAGCTGTACCCTGACAGAGTGCACTGATGCTCTGCACATAGTGCTACATGCTACTAGCTGCTGGCGAAGGAGGATAACAGATGGCATATAATGGCTAAGTTTTACAGTGGGAATAAAACACAGGTAACAATATGCCTATTAACAGAGGAGGCTGTTGAGGAATTTCCTGAAATTGTGAAATGAAATGTGCAATATATCTGCTTATTCTTGACTGATTTTCTTCTGTCTCATGGCTGGGAAGGGATGGAAGGGGAAGAAGGCAACTGGAAGCAAAGTTGTTTACCCAGTGCAGGTGTTGCACTGGGAGTAGTAGGTTGAGAGAGGTTCTCCTTTCCCTCTACTCTGCCCTGGTGAGGCTGCATCTGGAATATTGTGTCCAGTTCTGGGCCCCTCAGTTCAAGAAGGACCTCAGGGAACTGCTTGAGAGAGTCCAGCGCAGAGCCACAAAAATGATTAGGGGAGTGGAACATCTTCCTTACAAGGAGAGCCTGAGGGAGCTGAGGCTCTTCAGCTTGGAGTAGAGGAGCCTGAAGGCTGACCTTGTTCATGTTTATAAAGATGTAAAGGGTGAGTGCCCAGAGGATGCAGTGAGGCTCTTCTGGGTGATGCCTAGTGACAGCACAAGGGGCAACAAGGCATAGAAAGTTCCATGGAAATATGAGGAAAAAAATTGTGACAGAGCACTGGAACAGGCTGCCCAGGGGGGGTTGTGGAGTCTCCATCTGTGGAGACATTCTAAACCTCTTGTGTGTGTTCCTGTGTGATCTGGTATAGGTGATCTTGCTCTGGCAGGAGGGTTGGACTGGATGATCTTTCAAGGTCCCTTCCAGCTCCAAACATTCTGCGAATCTGTGATTGTCTCCTTGTATGTCTGTTGGTTGCATTTTTCTTTTTCAGAAGCAAGATAGATCCAGCACACCAACCCCATGCATGTTTCTGGGCATGGTCTTGCCCTTGACAGTGGGAAATTCCTTTGATACTAGAATACTAGAATTAGCCAAGTTGGAAGAGACCTTTGAGATCATCGAGTCCAACACTATCTAATCAACTAAACCATGGCACCAAGCACCCCATCCAGACTTTTCCTAAACACCTCCAGTGATAGTGACTCCACCATCTCCCTGGGCAGCCCATTCCAATGGCCAATCACTCTTTCTATGAAGAATTTCTTCCAGGAGGTGCAGATGAGTTGCTGTGGTAGAGCCTTGCAGTCACCCAGAGGCAATCAGTAGAGTTCCTTCAGATTTAGATCACTCAGTTGTCCTGAGGTATGAATAGCTAAGAGTTATCAAGGAAATGATTGCACAGGATAGAGAAGAAAGGGTTGATTATAGGTGGTCAATTTAACATTCAGGAGAAGATTGGTGAAAAGAAAGTTTACTACTCTATATATATGTGTGTGTGTATGTATATATATATGTATATATTTATATATATAAGAGATATATATGTATCACAGTATCACAGTATTGCTAAGGTTGGAAGAGACCTCGAGGATCATTGAGTCCAACCTGTCACCACGGACCTCATGGCTAGACCATGGCACCAAGTGCCATGTCCAATCTCCTCTTGAACACCTCCAGGGATGGTGACTCCACCACCTCCCTGGGCAGCACATTCCAATGTCGAATGACTCTCTCAGTGAAGAACTTTCTCCTCACCTCGAGTCTAAACCTCCCCTGGCGCAGCTTGAGACTGTGTCCCCTTGTTCTGGTGCTGGTTGCCTGGGAGAAGAGACCAACCCCTTCCTGGCTACAACCACCTTTCAGGTAGTTGTAGAGGGCAATGAGGTCACCCCTGAGCCTCCTCTTCTCCAGGCTAAACAATCCCAGCTCCTTCAGCCTCTCCTCATAGGGCTTGTGCTCGAGGCCTGTGTCCAGTTCTGGGCCCCTCAGTTTAGGAAGGAGGTTGACTTGCTGGAACGAGTCCAGAGAAGAGCAACAAAGTTGGTGAGGGGTTTGGAACACAAGCCCTATGAGGAAAGACTGAGGGAGCTGGGGTTGCTCAGCCTGGAGAAGAGGAGACTCAGGGGTGACCTTATCACTCTCTACAACTACCTGAAGGGAGGTTGTAGACAGGCGGATGATGGTCTCTTCTCCCAGGCAGCCAGTACCAGAACAAGAGGACACAGTCTCAGGCTGCGCCAGGGGAGGTTCAGGTTGGATGTTAGGAAGAAGTTCTATACAGAAAGAGTGATTGCCCATTGGAATGGGCTGCCCGGGGAGGTGGTGGAGTCGCCGTCATTGGAGGTGTTCAGGAGGAGACTTGATGGGGTGCTTGGTGCCATGGGTTAGCTGTTTGGGTGGGTTGGATTGGTTGATGGGTTGGACACGATGATCTTGAAGGTCTCTTCCAACCTGGTTTGGTTTATTCTAAAGGTTTATTCTAAAGGCTTATTCTAAAGGAAGTATTTCTTGGCTTCTTGCTGTGACCAAGGTTATTTCTCCAGATGGCGATGCTTCTGAGAAATAAGTAGAGTTCTGTACAGTAAGAAATTGGCCTGCTTGGCACCAAATACTTGAAATGTGAGTTTCATGCTGCAAAGGGATTCATGGACACTACCACCAACATGCGGCTGGGGTGCTGGGGTTGGGTTTAATGCAGGAGATGTGGCCTGAGTTGTAGTAGGACTGTGGTTTTCCATTGCCTCTCCCCAGCGCTGTTGCCCTTCTCTGGACACGTTCAAGTGTTTTGATGTCCTTCTTAAACTGAGGGGCCCAGAACTGGATGCAGGACTCAAGGTGTGGCCTAACCAATTTATATATATATAAAAGTAGTGTAATTGCACTCTCAGGTATCCAATTCCAGGAGATGGATGCACATGAAAGGAAGAAAGAAAATGTTACCGAGCTCTCCATCTAGCTTGCTACACGGCAGAATAACACCCTTCAGTCTGTCAATTCCAGTTATTTATTTATTTTTGCCATCAAAAGGCTCTGAAATTCAAAGAAATGTGTTCTTTATACATTATTCATTGTAGCTTTCCAGTTGCATACTTTGTAAATAGTATTTTTAGGGGTTTTGAAATGATGAGAAGGCAGGGGCTGGCCGGTCTTCATTAGACTACCTTGCAATTTTCAGCAGAACAAAAACCAGTTCTGCAGTGATAGAGAGAAAGGGATAGTGGATGGGGAGCACAATCCCCCATTTTTCCTGAGCATGTGGCAACAGCAGAGCAGACTTCTGTCAGGGAAATGTAGTTTGAATGAGATAAGAGAGTACATTAGCTATGTAGCTCCAATTTTGTATGTAAATTGCTTCTCAGTATTAGTGCTGTGGTGACAAGCAAAGAATGTAATTCTGTTTTGAGCTTTTTATCTGATGGTAAGTCTCTGTGCTCACTGCTTTCTAACTTGTCACCACTGTGGTGAGATTGATTGCATCTTAAGTGCTTCAAGTCATAAGATATTTAGCATATATTCATTAAAATTCCTTAGTCTCCTCCATTAATATTTTTAAAGTAACTCCCTAAGGTTTTGTGCTCCTCTGGGGGTTAAAGCTAATTTCAAAGGGCTTCTATTGATAAATTCTTAGAAACATCTGCTTAACATTGGTTCATTTTTTTTTCTTGGTGAAGGGAGATTATTTCTTTTCTCCAGTTCTATTGAGCATGCAGCCCTCAAGGAGGCATCCAGATAGTGTTACACTTCAATAAACTGGCCTGCAAGTTTTTTTAGGTTGAAAAGAGAGAATTGATTCCACCTCAAAAATTCATGACATAGAGATCTATCTTTGACTTACAAAATCTGGACCCAGAAAAAAAACAAACCCAAAACTGAGAGCTTGGACTGTCCACCTTAGAATCATAGAGTCAAAAAGGTTGGAAAAGACCTCAGAGATCATGAAGTCCAACCTATCACCCAAAACCTCATGACTAACTAAACCATGGCTTCAAGAGCCATGTCCAATCCCCTTTTGAACACCTCCAGGGACAGTGACTCCACCACCTCCCTGGGCAGCACATTCCATTCCACTCTTTCTGGGGAAAACTTTCTCCTCACCTCAAGCCTAAACCAACCCTGGCACAGCTTGAGACTGTGTCCTCTTGTTCTGGTGCTGGTTGCCTGGGAGAAGAGACCAACCCCCACCTGTCTACACCCTCCCTTTAGGTAGTTGTAGAGAGCAATAATCTTGGTGAAGTCAAGCTGAGGAAATATTAATATTGATAGCCATGAAGAAATTATAGGGGAGAAGAGTAAATGCCAGAGAATGCCAGAAAGTATTTGAGGTAGAACAGATCATAACCCTGGTTGGAGTGCAGGTAAATAGCTACTTGTTCCAGGTACATTTGGGATGGAAGTTAGACATTTTATAATGGTTTGCAAATTATTTTATAATGGCAGTAGCAAGAGCAAACTCCTCAATGGGTGTTGGACTGGCTAATGATGAGTTTTCCTTGGGACTGTTAGGGCATTTTTCTTGCAATGGCAGGCAGCTTCCATGCAGGGACCCAAACGCCTCCTTCAGTCCTTGGTTTCCAGAGGCTTTGTGGTAGTTTTAGGCTATGCCTTTAAAATTTTGTTACAGATTTTGAGCAGAACAGTAGAAAAATGTAAACAAATCACTGTTGGGTGTGGAAAAGCAAATAGAGATAATTCTGAACAATATAATTGGAGAGAGAGCTGCTATAAGAGTGGTTGTACCAGACCAATCTTCCCTCTTCTCGTCTCTTCTCTACTCACTTCGTGCTCTGAAGGGATGCTAATCTGCTTCTGCTTGACCTTGTCTGCATTGTTTTGGTTAAGTCTATCAGCAACTTTTTCCTCTGCTCCTTTCTCCCTTTTGGACAGGGGATGGGGGGAGGGTAAAGAGACATCTGTCCTGGTCTCTGAGCAGGGAGGTTCTCGTGTTGTTTGTTAATTGTAAGTATTGTAAATCCTGTATATTTTGTGCATATTCATTGCATTCCATTGTAGATTGTAGTTTTGCCTGTAAATACAGCTTTCATTTGCTTCCAGCTGAGCTGGTCTGGTAATGTTAATGTTGGGGGGAAATTTCAACCCATAAGGCTTCCTTTTAAGGTTCCTTTTAATAGTGATTGCTCAGGAGTTTGAAGAATGAAGCTTGGCTACAGCATCCTTGACTGCTGTATTGCTTGCAGGCAACCATGGTTTCAGGATAGAAAATGAGATTCTGTTGTGTTTAGGAACACTTATAAGGCTCTTTAGGCTGGGGGGTGGAATTAGTTTAAGAATATAAACAAAGTCCACCATCAGATTGAAACCTAGTCTAGAGAGCAGTTAAAACAACGCAGATTTTTCTCACTCAGGGTCAGCCATAAGGTGCATGGATGCGAGGAGGTACTACTGCAGTGTGCCCAGGCAGCCAAGAGGGCCAATGGCATCCTGGCCTGCATCAGGAACAGTGTGGCCAGCAGGAGCAGGGAGGTCATTCTGCCCCTGTACACTGCACTAGTTAGGCTGCACCTCGAGTACTGTGTCCAGTTCTGGGCCCCTCAGTTTAGGAAGGATGTTGACTTGCTGGAAGGTGTCCAGAGAAGGGCAACAAAGTTGGTGAGGGGTTTGGAACACAAGCCCTATGAGGAGAGACTGAGGGAGTTCTGGGATTGCTTAGCCTGGAGAGGAGACTCAGGGGTGACCTTATTGCTCTCTACAACTACCTGAAGGGGGGGTTGTAGACAGGTGGGGGTTGGTCTCTTCTCCCAGGCAGCCAGTACCAGAACAAGAGGACACAGTCTCAGGCTCCGCCAGGGGAGGTTTAGGCTGGATGTTAGGAAAAAGTTCTATACAGAGAGAGTGATTGCCCATTGGAATGGGCTGCCTGGGGAGGTGGTGGAGCCACCATCACTGGAGGTGTTTAGGAGGAGACTTGATGGGGTGCTTGGTGCCATGGGTTAGTTGTTAAGGTGGGTTGGATTGGTTGATGGGTTGGACATGATGATCTTGAAGGCCTCTCCCAACCTGGTTTGGTCTATTCTATTCTATTCTATTCTATTCTATTCTATTCTATTCTATTCTATTCTATTCTATTCTACTTTATCCATGTGCACTGTCTATAGTGAGGAGGAGTAAAAAAGTTCTGGGAAAGAATCTGATTAAGAGTCTTCCAGAATCTGGAATTGGCACCCTATCACAGCAGATAGACATTCAGAGAGAGCATATCAGGGCTTTAAATGCTGATATTTTCCTCTCTGCTGAACTCTCCCACTGCAGTGGGGGAATGAATAAAAGTTCACTGTAGTTTCAACACTGAGATACCACAGCAATGGCTGATAATAAATGAGTAGTGAAACCATTCACTGGAACTAAGCCTGGCATGGGCTGCAGATAATGCTAATAATGGGTATTGGGTTGTGCCTTCAGCTCTGTTATTGTTTTGACTGTTGTGAACAAATTCCTATCACTTCATTCTGTCTTACAGTGAATGTCTTATTACACTGGTGTCATACACTCTGTATGATGCATTAAGATGGCTTGATATAGTGTTACATGCCCAGTTTGAGATGCTGGAGGGTACCAAAAACACAAATATACAAATTCTTTTTTTAATGGTGGGGTTTTGATTGGTGTTTTTTGTTTGGTTGGTTGGTTTGGTTTAGTTTGTGTTTTTCTGTTACTGTTGGGTTTGTGTGTTTGGGTTTTTTATTTTGTTTTGTCGATTGGTTTGGGGGTTTTGGGTTATATTTTTACTTTTTCACTTGTCATGCTGGGGATGAGAGCAGGCAGACACCAAGCCATAGGTGCTACAGAAATGTTTCTCAATTCATGCTTTGTCTTGCATATCAAAGAGCCTTAGAGCAACTGAGGTTTGGACCCTACAGGTTACTTTACATAGCCATGAACAGTGTCCAAGGTACACGCTTGATTTCAGAACAGGCTGAGGTTGCTGCAACAACTTGGGAACAAATGTGTTTGCTCAAACCTGCTCCAACGTGTCACACAAAGACAGCTGAGAATTAGACAGATCTGAAGAACTTAGGCCTGTAAACCTGCAGGAGGCTGCTTAGGATAACAAGTAAATCCAGATTAAAATATTTAAACTTTTAAGTATCTGAACATTAATGCATGAATTTGAAGTCCTGGCAATCTGCTTGTCAGCCTGTGTGGGTAAGGTGAGGCTGCTGCACCATAACATTTCCTTGGCACTTTCAGTGCTATATTTACTTCTGTCAAAATCAATTGCTGAATGGGTTTTATTGTCTCAGTGACTGATGCAAGTTCCTATAAAATAGCTTTCCTCACTAAAAAGGCAATCTGGAGAAGACTGAGAGGGGATTTAATAAATGTTTATAAATAGCTGAGGGCTGGGGGTCAAGAGGGAAGGGACAGGCTCTGCTCAGTTGCACCCTGTGATAGGACAAGGGGCAATGGATATAAACTACAGCACAGGAGGTTCCACCTCAACATGAGGAGGAACTTCTTCACTGTGAGGGTCACAGAGCTCTGGAACAGGTTCCCCAAAGAGGTTGTGGAGTCTCCTTCTCTGGAGACTTTCAAGACCCATCTGGATGCATTCCTGTGTGACCTGTGCTAGATTCTATGGTCCTGCTCTGGCAGGGCGGTTGGACTCGATCTCCAGGGGTCCCTTCCAACCCCTAACATCCTGTGATCCTGTGAAACACAGGTCTTAGTTTCTGCATATTAGGAAATGCTTGAAGAAGAAAAGTCTGTAGGATTCATTAAAAAAGAAGGTTTTCACTCTCAAATATCAGGAACACATCAACATGCTTACTTAGGAAATGCTGAGAGCATAACTGTGGAAGTATTGCCATAGACATGGGTTTGTGTTTCATATATGGAGAGTTGTCTTTGGATGCTATGACAGAGCTCTTCACTGAAAACATGATGTTTGGATGAATTGTTGTTTGGATGAATTGGATTTTCTTGTGTTCTTCCTTGCATGCTGTGGGCTTAAATAAAAATGAGCTCATCTGGCTTTGGCTAGGAGTGGTGGAAAATATAATTCTACTCCAGCAGTGGACAGTGCCCTTCAGCTTCAATTCAGGCCTCATCTTCTCACATTTCTTTTGTGTGTGAGTAAGGGGTCAGTGTAGGCTTAATCTATTATTTATTGGGTTTTTTTAAGTAGTGGGCTCACAGTGCAGTCAGATTAATGCAGACTGGAAGAGCCTTGTGCTTTCAGATCTAATAAAATGATGCTTTGTCTGGAAGAAGGTGCAAAATCACTTCCTATTTATCCACACCCCTGCTGAGACTAAAATTAACCTAAAGAGCTGCTTAATGGCACCTAGTAAGCCATCATATTAATTAAATGGCTTTATAACACTTACTTTCCTGGAAAGCTCCTTTTATTTGTCATTCTTTCTTTGACACTGTACAAGTGATCTGTACTAATAACTCTCCTGTTACTAGTGACTTTCAGCATTTTTTGGGGGGAGGGGGAAGCAGCTCCCACGCTGTTCTTGGCTATATATCTCTGTATATATATCTTTTCATGAAGGTGGAGCTGGCAAAACGTCTCCTGCCATCACAGACATTGACAGCTGAGGCAGCCTGGAAGTGCCAATTAATTAGGCTGTTGCAAATTTTATACCAAATTTTGTTCTCCTTCTTAGGGGTGTTGCAGGGAAAAAGTAAAGGAGGGGGAAAGGTTGGCTGGGAGATGGTAAGGGTCTGCTTGTAATAATTCACAAAATCACAGTATGCTAAGGGCTGGAAGGGACCTTGAAAGATCATCCAGTCCAACCCCTCTGCCAGGGCAAGATCACCTATACCAGATCACACAGGAACACATCCAGGCAGGTTTTGAATATCTCCAGAGAAGGAGACTCCACAACCCCCCTGGCAGCCTGTTCCAGTGCTCTGTCACCCTCACAGGGAAAACATTTTTCTTCCTGTTTCTCTGGCACTTCCTATGCCTCAACTTCCACATTTGCCCCTTGTGCTGTCATTGGGTATCCTCTTGGCACTCACTCTTTGCATCTTTATAAACATGAACAAGGTCAGCCTTTAGTCTCCTCTTCTCCAAGCTGAAGAGCCTCAGCTCCCTCAGGCTCTCCTTGTAAGGAAGATGTTCCACTCCCCTAATCATTTTTTGTGGCTCTGCGCTGGACTCTCTCAAGAAGTTCCCTGAGGTCCTTCTTGAACTGAGGGGCCCAGAACTGGACACAATATTCCAGATGCAGCCTCACCAGGGCGGAGTAGAGGGAAAGGAGAACCTCTCTTAACCTACTATCCTTCCCAGAGCCAGTTCCTAGTGCTGTTGGGGTTGGACTTGATGATCTCCGGAGGTCCCTTCCAGCCCTAACATCCTGTGATCTTGTTCTGCTGGAACACCAGAGGGAACAGAAAATTCTAATCAGGCCTTTTGCTTCACAGTCCCATATTCAGACTGACACTCCCTTTCTTGTATGTCACAGTGAAATTGGTGCTGCTCTAAATGCATGAGAAAGTATGGCATTTGTGACAGGAAGGCACAGATCAGCAAAAGATCGTACCAACATGGGTGGGCTGCACAGGTACAGAAACATCTTCACTGGTCTGGCTCCCCATTTTTGATGCTGTTTTAACTAGAACTGGCAAACCCAGCCTTTGAAGGTTTCACTTTCTCTCTCTTTATATGAACATTCGAAAATTGCTCGTTTTCTCTCTGAATAAAGATGTTACACACACTCCTGTTTCCTGACTTCTTGTAGTACAAATACCCTTGTGCTTGCATTTAGCCATGTTGGTAATGCTCACAGCTGCAGATATGTCTTTGACAGAAGCCTGAGGGGTGCACAAACATATTGCTTTCATGGTCACATGTTTTTCTGGCAACTCTTATCTTATTTTTCCTGCTTTGTTTCCTACAAGTAACCTACCTTCCTTCCTTCCTTCCTTCCTTCCTTCCTTCCTTCCTTCCTTCCTTCCTTCCTTCCTTCCTTCCTTCCTTCCTTCCTTCCTTCCTTCCTTCCTTCCTTCCTTCCTCTCCCTTCCTCTCCCTTCCTCTCCCTTCCTCTCCCTTCCTCTCCCTTCCTCTCCCTTCCTCTCCCTTCCTCTCCCTTCCTCTCCCTTCCTCTCCCTTCCTCTCCCTTCCTCTCCCTTCCTCTCCCTTCCTCTCCCTTCCTCTCCCTTCCTCTCCCTTCCTCTCCCTTCCGCTCCCTTCCTCTCCCTTCCTCTCCCTTCCTCTCCCTTCCTCTCCCTTCCTCTCTTTCTTTTTCTCTCTTTCTCTCTTTCTTTCTCCTTTGATATTCACACCTAGCTGAGGATTTTTGCATTCAGTTCTGAAATCTGTCATGATTTTCCTTGAAAATCTGATTTAACTAAGAGCTGGACCCTACACTTCCATTCCCTCATCCAGTGAAACAGCAGCACACCCCTGTCAAACAGTGCAACATGCCCCTGCTGCCAGCCTGGATCCAGAGATGTCATCCAAGGCAGCATCAGAAATGCGGAGCTGGGAAGTGAGAAAGGATCAGTGCTGTCTGTTCATCCACCAGGGCACGCATGCTTCACAAAAGGATGATTCAGAGTCAGAATGTGGTTACAAGGGGATAACTTTGTTCAAAACTGTTATCCTCAGATGCTTCCCAGTGCCAGCACAAGCAATCCCTCAGAGGCACAATGCCATTTAACGCAGCCATCCCTTGGAATTTCAGCCCCTTGTGTGTGGCTGAAGTCTTCTGGATAAAGGCAGCAGCAAGTCTGATTTAGGAAAGAAGAAATACCTGCTACTGATAAAAAGGTGTTGAAAGCAGAGGCCAGGATTCCATGCCAGTTGCCATGCTGAATTGTCAACCAGCTTTTCATCAAAATAGCTTTGGACCATTGGATGTTAGGAAGGAATTCTTCCCCATGAGGGTAGTGAGACACTGGCACAGGTTGCCCAGTTAGGTGGTAGAAGCCTCATCCCTGGAGGTTTTTAAGGCCAGGCTGGATGTGGCTCTGGACAACCTGCTGTAGTGTGAGGTGTCCCTGCCCATGGCCTTGAAGTCCCTTCCAAGCCTGACAGTTCTATGATTCCATGATTTTTGAAGTGGGCTGCAGGGAGGTATATAATGACCTACAGCTTTGCATGAAAAAAACCTACTCAGCTGCAGTTAGAGTCAGTCCTGCCCACTCTGAACTCCTTTCGCTAGCTTGGATTCCCCAAACTGGGAGCATTGTAAACTTGGTGAAAAATACTCCATATCAATGTGTGCATTAAATAAATAAATAAATAAATAGCTGAACTTTTTAGAACTGATGAATGGGTGAATTCACACTAATTGTCTGT